>NC_079506.1:5936586-6658828 GCF_030052815.1 Hevea brasiliensis | reverse complement strand
CTCTTTCATTGAAAATAACTATTGTCTTGGAGGTTCCAGGTGAGTGGTAATTATAGTACATGGCACCGTTTTAATCCCTTTTAAAATTTCTTAGCATTAAGTTTGTTATTAAATAAAATTTTAAATCAATATTTTAATAATTATTTTATATATGATTTTCTAGAGTTTTGTATTATTATTGAATTTTATTTTGATTTTGATTAAATAATTGATTTTGTCAACTATCTCTGCATTAGACCCATTAGGATTCCGGGAGCAGGCCTTTAATGTATTTATATTGATTGATATTTGACTATAAAATTTACTGATGTGTTACTGAATTGATTTGAGATTGATTTGATTTTATTGAATTGATTTGAGATTGATTTGATTTTACTGAATTGATTTGATATTGATTTGATTTTATTGACTCTCTGAAACTATTGAAATACACTATTGGAATTACACTATCAGTTATTATTTGCTATCTGAAATTTTTTATTGATTTTGATTGATTTGTACAAATTGATTTTCTGTTTTGAATTGGTACCGTGCCCGATTCACATTTACATTATCGGCCACGTGTGGATTATCACGGTATTAGGTTGCATTGTCGAGTCATGCATCATTGCAGTTTATGGTTTGCATTAGTATCATATGCATTGATATCTGTGAAGGAGGAGGAAGGTATCTGATATCTAGTAGCGCGCTTACCATCTGGCCTTTGGTGATGTGGGGTATCATCACCCTGGTGCACTGTACCATAAAATTTTTATTGAATGAATTTCTTTTATATATATGTTTTATGAAGTCATTTTATTAATGATTTTGACAGCATGAACATGATTTTATTGAATAGAAAATTTATTGTGAAATTAATTAAGCGTCTGCCTGTTCCTATTCCGTTGTGTGCTATGATTATCATTCACTGAGCATCTAGCTAAAACCACGTTTTCTCTGTCTGTTATCTGTTTCAGATCAGTAGAATTCTGCAGCTGATCCAAATATTCAGTCCATTTTCTGGAGAGGGACAACTTTGATTTGTTCTCATGGTATGCCCGAATTCATGTTTTCTCGGGCTAATAATTAGTTTAGTTTATTGAATAGTTTAAGTTTTTATTGAAATCTGTAGAGACTCCGTAGTTTACCTATGGAATATTTATGATGTTTATTCAGCATTTTATTTATTTGGATTTTGTCTATTTTTTTGGGATTAGTAGGTGACAATATATTCATTTCAAGATACTCTGATAAGGCTTGCATGATTTAAGAATACTTAAATTATGTGCCGGTCACGGTTCAGAATTTTGGGTCGTAACAAAGTTGGTATCAGAGCCAGGTTGAGGTCTAGTAAACTTGCGGAGCATAGGATCCTTTACGTCTTTTCAGTTTATCATTGCCTTAGATATCTGCGTCCTTCTTACTTTTTCACCTGTCTTAATTTGGCTCACATTTTCATATTTAATACTTGTTTATTAAAATGAATGGGTGCCTGGGTCTGTTAGACATAAAAGGAGAACTAGGGCCAAGGGTCTTAATGGTGCAAACCTTGATCCAACAAGGAAGGTACCACCTCAAACTATTAATCAGACATCTGAACAGACGCCTATGGCTAAGACTGGGGCACAACCATTCCTTTGTTTCTTCATACTTTTCCATGATATTTAGTACACCACCTACTTTATTAGAGTATCCTTTATCTGTATCAACACCTATGAGGAACGCAATAGACACTGATATGGTGTATAGGGGATGTATAGTTCACATTGGAGATAGGGAATTAGCTACAGATCTTGTTTCTTTAGATATATTTGAGTTTGATGTGATTTTAGGCATGGATTGGTTAGCCACTTATCACGTTTCATTGGATTGTCATAATAAAGTTGTACTCTTTAAAATTCCTGGGGAGGCAGAATTTCAATTTCAGGGAGATCGCAGTATGGCTTCTAGTAATCTTGTCTCTGTAGTGAGTGCTAGACGATTATTGCGAAAGAGGTGTAAAGGGTATCTAGCTTATGTTAGAGATGTTCAGGTAGAAGGTGCAGGTTTGGAGAATGTTGCAGTGGTTAAGGAGTTTCCTGATGTGTTTCCAGAAGATTTATCAGGTTTACCCCCGGAGCGAGAGGTAGAGTTTGGTATAGACTTAGTTCCTGGAACTAAGCCAATATCTATGCCACCTTATCGTATGGCACCTGCAGAACTTAAGGAGTTGAAGGAGCAACTACAGGACCTACTAGATAAGGGGTTTATTCGCCCTAGTGTTTCTCCATGGGGTGCTCCTGTGTTATTTGTACGGAAGAATGATGGGTCTTTGAGAATGTGCATTAATTATAGGCAATTGAATAAGGTAACTGTGCGTAATAAGTATCCTCTTCCACGCATAGATGACCTGTTTGACCAACTTCAAGGTGCAAAGTATTTTTCCAAGATTGATCTTCGATCTGGGTATCATCAATTGAGGGTCAAGAAAGAAGACATACTCAAGACAGCCTTTAGGACTAGGTATGGACACTATGAATTTTTTGTAATGTCTTTTGGTCTTACCAATGCTCTAGCTGTTTTTATGGATCTCATGAATAGAGTTTTCAAGCCTTTCTTAGATCAATTTGTTATAGTGTTCATCGATGACATTCTAGTGTACTCAAAGAGTAAGGAGGAGCATGAGCAGCATTTGAGAATTGTCCTTCAGACCTTACGAGAACACAAGCTATATGCCAAGTTCTCAAAATGTGAGTTTTGGTTAGATAGTGTGGCTTTCCTAGGCCATACAGTATCTAAGGATGGGGTGTGCGTTGATAAGAAGAAAGTTGAGGCAGTGCTTCATTGGCCTAGACCCACAACTGTGTCAGAGATTCGTAGTTTCTTGGGTTTAGCAGGGTATTATAGACGGTTTGTTCAAGACTTCTCTTGTATTGCAGCACCTTTAACTAAGTTGACACAGAAGAATGTGAAATTTCAGTGGTCTGAGGCTTGTGAAAAAAAGTTTTCAGGAGCTTAAGACTCGTTTAACTACAGCACCAGTGTTAGCCCTTCCATACGGATCAGGGGGTTATGTAGTATATTGTGATGCTTCTAGGATTGGTTTAGGATGTGTTTTGATACAGCATGGACGGGTTATTGCATATGCTTCTCGTCAGTTGAAAAGGCACGAGCAGAATTATCCAACTCATGATGTGGAAATGGCTGCAGTAATTTTTGCTTTGAAAATCTGGAGGCACTATCTGTATGGTGAGACTTGTGAAATCTTCACTGACCACAAAAGTCTCAAATACATATTTGACCAACGTGATCTTAATCTTAGGCATAGGAGATGGGTAGAATTGCTGAAGGATTATGACTGCACTATACAGTATCATCCTGGAAAAGCTAATGTAGTGGCTGATGCTCTAAGCAGGAAGTCTTCTGGTAGTTTAGTCCATATATCTACCAAAATGAGGCCTTTGATTGGTGAATTACATGAGTTGCTAGATCAGGGAGTAGAGTTTGAAATCATAGCTAGATCATTCTTAGCACATTTTCGAGTTAGGCCTATCTTGATTGATCGAATTAAGGCTGCTCAAAAGAGGGATTCTCAGCTGTGTGAGATTATAGATAATACATCAAGGCCAAGCTCAAGGATTCATGTTGAATGATGATGGAGTTCTTCGTTATGGCACTAGACTTTGTGTCCCCAATGTTGATGAGTTGAGAAGAGAAATCATGGAGGAGGCACACCATTCTGCTTACACAGTACACCCAGGTTCAACTAAGATGTACCGTGATTTAAGGGAGCATTATTGGTGGGGTGGCATGAAGAGGGATGTTGCAGACTTTGTTGCTAAATGTTTGACTTGTCAGCAGGTTAAGGCAGAACATCAGAGACCATCTGGGTTACTTTAGCCGTTGCCTATCCCTGAGTGGAAGTGGGAGCATATTGCCATGGACTTTGTTGTGGGTTTACCTAGTACACGAGGTAGTTACAATGCAATCTGGGTGATAGTGGACAGATTGACAAAATCTGCTCATTTCCTTCCTGTGAAGACTACATATGACTTTGCTAAACTTGCACAATTGTATATAAACAAGATTGTTAGTCTTCATGGAGTTCCAGTTTCCATTGTCTCTGATCGTGGTACTCAGTTTACTTCTCGATTTTGGAAGAAATTCCAAGAAGCTTTAGGAAAACGAGTAGACTTTAGTACTGCTTTTCACCCTCAGACGGATGGACAGTCAGAAAGGACCATACAGACATTAGAGGACATGCTTCGTGCATGCGTTATGGATTTTTGTGGCTGTTGGGATCATCATTTGCCTTTAGTGGAGTTTGCTTATAATAACAGTTATCAGGCAAGTATAGAGATGGCTCCATATGAGGCATTATATGGTCGAAAGTGTAGGTCATTGGTTTGTTGGGATGAAGTTGGAGAAAGAAGGCTTACTAGACCAGAGTTGATACAATTAACTTCAGAAAATGTTCGACTAATTCGTGATCGACTTTTGACTGCTCAAAGTCGACAGAGAAGTTATGCCGACCCTAAGCGTAAAGATGTAGAATTTATGATTAGTGATCATGTATTTCTGAGAGTTTCCCCTATGAAAGGAATCATGAGGTTTGGCAAGAAAGGGAAGCTTAGCCCTCGTTTTATTGGTCCATTTGAAATTTTGGAGAGAATTGGAGTAGTTGCTTACCGCTTAGCCCTTCCACCTGGTTTTGCACATGTACATCCAGTTTTTCATATTTCTATGCTTAGAAAGTATGTACCAGATCCATCTCATATTTTACAACCTCAAACCATGCAAATTAGGGATGATATGTCATATGAGGAACAACCAGTAAAGATTTTAGATCGACAAATTAGGAAACTTCGGTCCAAGGAAGTGGCTTTGATCAAAGTCTTGTGGCATAATCACTCAAGTAGTGAGGCCACATGGGAGGCAGAATCTGAAATGCGAGCCAAATATCCTCACTTATTTGATTCTTCAGGTTAGAATTTTGTCTATTCAAATTCGGGGACCGAATTTTTTTTTAAGGGGGGAAGTATGTGAAAACCCATATACATTTATTATTTATTATTATTTTATTTTAATTAACTAACAATAATTTAATATATTTATAAAAAATATATATATTTTATTGGATGGTCTGCTTATTTATTTTTAGATATATATATATATATATATATTATTTTTGAAATTAAATATATATCTGCAATCTGAACAACCCAGTTCAATAATAACTCTTATTCCATTCTATACCTAATAGAACTCTTGAAATATATATATACCCTAATCATCTCTTCTGCTAAACTTTGCTCTCAAAACCTGGTTGTGACCTCTATCAAATACTCTCAACAGAGAATCTCTAAATTTTTTTCTTCTCTATTCATCACATTCGATTCTGTTTCCATGGTAAGAATTCACATTCCTTATTTAATAATGGGTGAATTTGATTTTATTTTCCTTCCTCAATTTGTTACAACTACTCTAGAAAATTTTTTTTTTTCCTTTGATCATTAGTATTGAATTGAGTTGATCATGATTATTGTGAGATAATAACCTTCGATTTAGATTTTATATATATATATATATATAACGCACAGGAATGCATGCGAAGAGAAGCCAACAAATATAATGCACAGGAATGCGTGCGAAGAGAAGCCAACAAATATAACGCACAGGAATGCGTACGAAGAGAAGCCAACAAATATATATATATATATATATATTAAAATCATTTTATTTTACTGTTATTTGATATTTCTCTTTAATACTTTGGGTGTGTAGGAGATTCGAATATTCAATCAATCAATTAAAATTGTCTCTCTTTCATTGAAAATAACTATTGTCTTGGAGGTTCCAGGTGAGTGGTAATTATAGTACATGGCACTGTTTTAATCACTTTTAAAATTTCTTAGCATTAAGTTTGTTATTAAATAAAATTTTAAATCAATATTTTAATAATTATTTTATATATGATTTTCTAGAGTTTTGTATTATTATTGAATTTTATTTTGATTTTGATTAAATAATTGATTTTGTCAACTATCTCTGCATTAGACCCATTAGGATTCCGGGAACAGGCCTTTAATGTATTTATATTGATTGATATTTGACTATAAAATTTACTGATGTGTTACTGAATTGATTTGAGATTGATTTGATTTTATTGAATTGATTTGAGATTGATTGGATTTTACTGAATTGATTTGATATTGATTTGATTTTATTGACTCTCTGAAACTATTGAAATACACTATTGAAATTGCACTATCAGTTATTATTTGCTATCTGAAATTTTTTATTGATTTTGATTGATTTGTACAAATTGATTTTCTGTTTTGAATTGGTACCTGTGCGATGTCATCTGTTTACATTATCGCCCCGTGTAGACTATCACGGTATTAGGTTGCATTGTCGAGTCATGCATCATTGCAGTTTATGGTTTGCATTAGTATCATATGCATTGATATCTGTGAAGGAGGAGGAATGTATCTGATATCTGGTAGCGCGCTTACCATCTGGCCTTTGGTGATGTGGGGTATCATCACCCAGTGCCTTTGTACCATAAAATTTTTATTGAATGAATTTCTTTTATATATATGTTTTATGAAGTCATTTTATTAATGATTTTGACAGCATGAGCATGATTTTATTGAATAGAAAATTTATTGTGAAATTAATCAAGCGTCTGCCTGTTCCTATTCCGTTGTGTGCTATGATTATCATTCACTGAGCATCTAGCTCAAACCACGTTTTCTCTGTCTGTTATCTGTTTCAGATCAGTAGAATTCTGCAGTTGATCCAAATATTCAGTCCATTTTCTGGAGAGGGACAACTTTGATTTGTTCTCATGGTATGCCCGAATTCATGTTTTCTCGGGCTAATAATTAGTTTAGTTTATTGAATAGTTTAAGTTTTTATTGAAATCTGTAGAGACTTCGCAGTTTACCTATGGGATATTTATGATGTTTATTCAGCATTTTATTTATTTGGATTTTGTCTATTTTTTTGGGATTAGTAGGTGATAATATATTCATTTCAAGATACTCTGATAAGGCTTGCATGATTTAAGAATACTTAAATTATGCGCCGGTCACGGTTCAGAATTTTGGGTCGTGACAATTATATATATATATATATATATATATATTTTGAAGTGTATTTATCACTCAAAGAATTATTCTCATGGAGAGTAGGTAAGTGTTTGGGTTTATGGCTAGGCCTTAATGTGGGTTCTAAAGGAATAAAAGGAATAAATGTAGGCTCAAATTGGTTGCAAAGGGAAATTTTAAAGTGAGGTTGGACAAGGCTAAAATAAGGGTTTAAAATTCAAAGAATGTCTAGATCACTTCTTTCTCAAGTGCATGCTATGATTTCGCCTTGAAAGGTTTAGAAGGATTGTTCTAGGATTGGTGAGACATCAATTAGCTACTTCTTACCCTAGAGTTTTCTCTAGGCACTCAAACTCAATGCAATTGAATGGGTGGCCCTTGGCTAAGAAGATATAAATTAAGGCAAGAATCTAATAACCTTGCACCTATCCAGAACTTTCAATCCATCAAACCCTTCTAAAAGTAAGCTCAATTGCTCTTCAAAGCAACTCTCAATCCTCTAAGGACAAGGTAAAAATTTATTTTTATGATATGCATAATCCTAAAATGAATGCATAAATCAAATTAAAACTAAGTGTAATTTATATGAAAGCTATATGCAAGTGTATATGTATGAGTACAGACATAAGTGTGGTATATGTATAAGTGTATGGATTAACTATATATGAATGAAAGAAATGCAATAAATGAATGAATGAAATTTTTTTTTTAAAGAAAAAAAAATTTTTGCAAAAATTTTTCCCTTATCCTTAAACTCAAATGATACATTGTCCTCAATGTCTAAAATGAATGCAAAGATGGGCAAAATTGTGTGAGGTAATCAATTAATGAAACATATACCATTGGGAATAAAATCAATGTATGCTCAAGAATTCCAAAATTAAGCTCAAAATAATGTTAACAATGAAGCTTTAGAGAGAAAAATGAGAAAAAGTATCCCAAATGTATGAATTTACAGTGCTTAAGGAGGTGCTTAAGATGTTGCTTAACCTGTAGCTTAGGGTTAAGCAAGGTTTGCATAAGGTTAAGCAAGATCTTAAGCACTGAGAACATGCTAAAAATAGAAAGAATTGAAAGTGATCCAGTACCTCATGATGAAATTAAACAGATTTGGCTAAAGATAAACTGTGCCACTCATTAATATCCATAAAATAAGAACTGAATCAAAGATAAAGTACAAAGATAATGTGTACAAAGGTGTAAAATAGGAGCATTCAGAAAATAACTAGATTCACAATTGCAAAAACACATAAGATAGTAAAGCAAGAGAAAATAAGCTAAAGAAAATGTGTGAGTGCGAGCACAACCATAAAATAAGATAAATCACAACTGTTACCAAAGTTTGAAGTTTAATAAACAAATTACAAAATGAAACCAAAGTCTGGAACAGACACAGAAGAAAAAAAAACTAAATCTGGGACAAAGCATAAGCTACTGTTAAACTAAAGAAACTGCTCCTACTGCTATTGCTGTCAAGGCTTTGTTGCTGCTGATGGGTTTGCTGGTGGCACAGGTGTTGTTACATCAGGGTCTGCTTCAGGTTCTGCAATAGCTTCATTGTGATTTGAAGCTTCAGAGGTAGTCTCTAAGTTTTCTATGAGGTCCTTCATTTGCTGGAGCATGTCTTAGCCCCAATGATATAAATTGTTGAAAGATTGGGCCAATTTGTTGTAGAGCTCCAACATTTGAATGTGCTGCTGCTTTTGCTTCTTTTTAAGAGATGAAAATCTCTTTTTAAGCTTCTTTTCTAGCTTCTTCTGCTGTTTGACTTGCTACTAACCCAGAACATCAATTTTAACTTCTAAGCTCTTCAAGGTTGCAAGAATATCTGTGGTGTCAGGAGGGGGAGCAAATGGTTGGGCAGTGAAGCTGGCTACTTTAGATTCTAAGGATCTTAGGAGGGACATAATATCTACTGAAAACTGTTGGGCAGTGGCTACTTGAGGTGCTACCATAGGTTCTGCAGGTGCATAAGCACCTGGTGCGGCAGAACCACTAACAGCACTATGCTACTGTAATAACACATAAGTGTGCCCTTTCTTCTTACAAAGATCCATGTGAAGCAACATTGTGCTGTCTAAAGAGGACTCACTAGACATTGGCAGTAGCGTATATAAACTAGCATCAAAGCCAAATGAATTGGCTATGGCAGTTATATAACCTCCAAAAACTATGCTACCTGTGGTGTGTCTTATGACAGTTTGGTGCCAATGAGTAGCTAGGAAATGGGTTGTGCTAACTGGTTTTCTCTCCTTTATACACCATAAGAAAAATAAATCTCCAGCACCCACAATGCTATTACTGTGTCCCCTGCCTAAGATAGTGTAAGAGATAAATCTATGAAGGTATTTTAACATAGGATCCACTATCCTGGTTGCCTTTGCTGTCCTTTGCCTATAATAACCTCCATAAGGTGCAATTTCCTTCCAGAATTTAACAGGATCATAGATGGTTTGTTACCACTCAATGCTCTTATATCCAGAATCCTGAAAACTAAAAATTGCACTCATATAGCCCATATCTAACTCCTTATCAATGCCAGCACATTTAAAACAGATTACATCTCTATGGCCACAGACAGTAGGTTTGAAATTCAACCTTAGGGAACTCAAAAACTCCAAAGTCAAATCTTTATACACTGGTTCCCTAATCCTAGCAAACTCAGTCCAATTGACAGCATCTAAATAAGCAAACACAGAATCATAAATTCCTAATTCTTTTAAAATTTGCTCATCCATATATTTATTTTTTGCAATGGGCTTGGAGGCTAAACTCTCATCAGCATTTTTCATATCTATGTCTTTAAAAGCCCAAGGTAATGGAGAAGGTACCTCTTCTATGTCATTGATAGATGCTGAAGGTGCTGCTGGAGCACTGGCAGGCTGGGGAGAGGCTGAGGGTGACTGGAATATAGGGAGTCCCACTGGTGATGAAATTAACGATGATGACCTAGTTCTTTTACTAACTGGCTCAGAGGAAACCCTAGGTGAAGAGTCGAAGTCTAAAGAAACAGGGGAGGCCCCTTTTCTTTTTGCAATAGAGGCTTTCTTGGTTCTACCTGCAGCCACTTTAGTTTTGGTTTTAGGTTTGGCTAGTGCAAGTGCAAGTGCAAGTGCAGGCATGGGTTCTGAAACTTGGGTTACGTTAATGGGTGTCTCAACAGGGGTTTCGACGGCAGGGGCTAAGATGGGGGTTGCAATGGCAGGGGTTTCACAGTGTGGTGTGAGAGGCATCAGCGGAATAAGGGAGGGTGTTTGGTCTTGAGGTAGTGGTGAAGGTGGTGGTGGTAATTATGGTGGTGGCGGTGGGCTAGGTCTGGGGTTAGGGTTAGCAGAAGGTGAAGATGGAGTGGCCATTTTCAATTTAGCAGAATGTTTGGATTTTCGGGGTTTGTGGGTAGACCAAATCTTGGTTCTCGCCATTTAATAAGGAGGAATAATCTCTTTAACTTTCCAAGAATAGCCTGAAGAGATGGTGGAGGGAGTGGTATTGTGCTCTGGTGTTTCAGGAGAGATAGTGGGATAAAAGTGGCGGAAGTTTAGGATTTTGAAAATTTAGGGTAAACACTGGGTGCGTGGGGTAGTGCTTGGAGTTAAGCATTGATTTCAGAGGGTACAACTTAGGTAAGCACGTAGTAATTGCTGAGCTAAAGAGTTTGGAAGTGCTTAGGGTCAAGCACAAATTTGCTTAGGGTTAAGTAGGATTTGCATAGAGTACAGCTTAAGGTAAGCAACATCATCAGCAAATTTCGACTGGTTTAGGGAAAATTTGTGATCTTACTTACCAAAAACAGTCCAAATACTAAGGCATGCTATCAGGACCCTCAGCAATTACCAAATACACATAAGCACCACAAAATTGAAGAACTTAAGCTCATCATTCCTCATGAACTTATCAAACATAATACAAGCATGTGGGAATTGAGAGACAAATAGCTCAAATTAGGCACAAATTGTGATTACCCTTTGCAAACTTAATGAAATGGTCTTATTCCTAAGCTTATACCCAAAGCACATTTTCAATAGCATTTGAGACAAGTTCCAAGCATTCAGAAATTTCAGAAAGAAACTAGAAATTGACTTCTTAAGCGGCATGAACAGTAGCATGAACAGTAACATAAACGGTAATTGAAACAAAAATATGCAAGTTCTAACAAACTATAAAAACTATAGATATACTAAAAGGTAAAACTCAACAAACACTATTTTTGCACTTCAATAAAGCTCATATCAGTCCTAAATATCAAAATTGATCCTCCTTCAAGTTGCATTTCACAAAAATTTACACAAGACACAA
The DNA here is from genome assembly GCF_030052815.1 of Hevea brasiliensis. NCBI lineage: Eukaryota > Viridiplantae > Streptophyta > Magnoliopsida > Malpighiales > Euphorbiaceae > Hevea > Hevea brasiliensis. The sequence continues at coordinate 6,647,462 of NC_079506.1, read as the reverse complement.
AATCAGACATGTGCTATCAAGTAGATTTCAATATCAGTAGTTTAGCACAAGTTTAAAAGTGTTACCATTCACAGGGACTAGATAAATGCAGCAATTTGCTTTATATTTGCTCCCTCTCAATTTTTTCTCTTTTTGGTACAAATCTCAATTTGCCCAATCTTCATGAATGACCTACAAAAGATAAATAAATGTCACTTTTGAGTTTAATGAGGGTAAATACTAAAATGAAATGAAATGAAATGAAAATTATAAAAGGATACGCTTGGGTTGCCTCCCAAGAAGCGCTTGTTTAGGGTCTTAAGCTTGACCTTCCACTCCAAATCACCTAAATATCCCCAGTTGGGGAATTGAGCTATGAAACTTCTACAACCTTTTGTATGGGCTCTCCAACAATATAATTCTTTAATCTTTGCCCATTAACTTTGAAAGTACCAGAGGTTTCATTCCCTATCTCCACAGCTCCATATGGATATACCTTGGTAATAATGTAGGGCCTTGACCATCTTGACTTCAATTTTCTAGGAAATAACCTTAACCTAGAATTATATAGGAGAACAACATCTCCCTCTTGAAATTCCTTCTGCCTAGTGTGCTTATCATGCCATCTCTTAGTTCTTTCTTTGTAAAGCTTGGCATTTTCATAAGCATCCAGTCTAAGTTCCTCAAGTTCATTTAATTACAACATTCTTTTTTCTCCTACAGTCTTTAAGTCAAAATTTAGTGTCCTTATGGCCCAATATGCTCTGTGCTCTAACTCCAAAGGTAAATGATAAGCTTTCCCATAAACCAATCTAAAAGGGGTGGTGTCAATGAGAGTTTTAAAAGCTGTTCTATAGGACCAAAGAGCATTGTCTAACTTTAATGACCAATCTTTCCTTGAATTGTTCACTGTTTTCTCAAGAATTCTTTTCAACTCTCTATTTGAGATCTCCACTTGACCACTAGTTTGTGGATGGTAGGGTGTTGCAACCTTGTGCTTTACTCCATATTTTTGTAATAATCTCTCAAATTGATGGTTGTAAAAATGAGAACCTCCATCACTTATAATGGCACGTGGAGTTCCAAATCTTGTAAAAATGAACTTCTTAAGGAATTTGATCACAACTCTAACATTATTAGTTGGAGATGGTATAGCTTCAACCCATTTGCTCACATAATCTACCCCAACTAAAATGTACTCGTGTCCAAAGGATGATGGAAAGGGTCCCATAAAGTTAATGCCCCACACATCAAATAGTTCCACTTCTAATATGTTTTGGAGGGGCATTTCATCTCTTTTTGAGATATTTCCCATCCTATGACACCTATCACACGCATTCACAAACTTTCTTACATCTCTAAAGATATGTGGCCAAAAGAACCCTGCTTGAAGAACTTTTTCTGCAGTCTTTGTAACACTCATATGACCCCCATAAGGTGAAGAATGGCAATCTCTAATAACATCCCCTATCTCCTCATCAGCTAAACATCTCCTATTCAGCCCATCTCCACACCTCTTAAACAAAAATGGCTCTTCCCAATCATAATCCCTCACATCAAAAAGAAATTTCTTCTTTTGCTGCCATGTCAGATTAGGTGGAAGGATTCCACACACAAAATAGTTCACAAAATCTGTATACCAAGGGATTTTTGCACTCATGGTTGCCAACAGCTGCTCATTAGGAAAATAATCATATATTGGAAGCTCTTTCCCCAAATTATCTCCTTGTTCTTGCCTCAATCTAGACAAATGCTACTACATTTTTTACTCCTTTCTTGTCCTTAATTTCCAAGTCAAACTTTTGAAGGAGTAGCACCCACCTTATCAACCTAGGTTTAGCCTCTTTTTTCTGAAGGATATACTTGATAGCTGTATGGTCTGTGTACACTATTACCTTAGACCCCACAAGATAGGACCTGAATTTATCTACTGTGAATACCACTGCCAAAAACTCTTTCTCTGTAGTAGAGTAATTTATTTGAGCATCATCTAAGGTCCTACTTGCATAATAAATTGCATACACCTTCTTATCTTTCCTTTGTCCCAAAACAGCCCCAATGGCATAGTCACTAGCATCACACATCAATTCAAAAGGTAATGACCAATCGAGTGGCTACATAATAGGAGCAGATATTAAAGCTTCTTTTATCCCGCAAAAAGCATTCATACAATCAGTATCAAAATGAAATTCCACATCTTTACTTAATAAATTGGTAAGAGGTTTAGAAATCTTAGAAAAATCCTTGATGAATCTCCTGTAAAATCCAGCATGCCCCAGGAAACTCCTCACTCCTTTCACAGATGTCGGGGGTGGCATTTTTTTAATAATTTCTACATTTGCTTTGTCCACCTCAATACCCTTGTTTGACACGAGATGTCCCAAAACAATTCCTTCTTGTACCATACAATGGCACTTTTCCTGATTCAAGACTAAATTAAACTCTTCACATCTCTGCAAAACTTTAAACAAGTTAGATAAGCATTCATCAAAAGATTTACCATACACAGAAAAATCATCCATGAACACTTCCATAATATCCTCAATGAAATCAAAAAATATGGACATCATACATCTCTGAAATGTAGCTGGGGCATTACATAATCCAAATGGCATCCTTTGATATGCAAAGGTACCATAGGGACAAGTGAAGGTGGTTTTATCCTGATCATCCGGGTGAATAGGGATCTGAAAGAACCCTGAATAGCCATCCAAATAGCAAAAAAAAGAATGATGAGCTGATCTCTCAAGCATCCGATCTATAAATGATAATGGAAAATGGTCATTTCTAGTTGCATTGTTCAGCTTCCTATAGTCTATCCATCCAGTTACAGTCCTAGTAGGTATTAGTTCATCATTTTCATTTTTCACTACTGTGATGTCCCCCTTTTTGATTACAACATGAACTGGACTTACCCAATTGCTATCAGAAACAGGGTAAATGATACCTGCATCAAGCAATTTCAAGAATTCTTTTTTCACAACCTCTTTTATATTTGGATTCAATCTCCTTTATGACTCTCTAAAGGCTTTATGATCATTTTCCAATAAAATTCTATGCATGCACACAGAAGGATGTATTCCTTTAATATCATCAATGGTATAACCAATTATCCTTCTATGCTTTCTAAGAACTCTTAATAATTTTTCAACTTCACAATTATTCAGTTTGGCACTAACAATCACAGGATATGTAGAATTTTGACCAAGAAAAGCATACCTGAGATTTGTTGGAAGAGGTTTTAACTCTACCTTTAGTGCTTCACTTTTTTCAAGCATTGGTGGTGAAGTTGTATCTTGCTTCAAATCTCCAATCTTCTCAATACTAGCCATAGGCAAAGGTGGATTTCCTTCCAAAATTTGAGCATATTCTGCAGCTTCTTCAATCTCATCTCCTTTTTTTATGTTGTGAACCAAACAAGCTTCTAAGGGATCTTTAGGATGTTGCTTTTTGAACACTTCCCTGACCACTTCATCTACCACATCAATTCTCAAGCATGAATCTGAATCATCTTTCTTTTTCATTGTTTGAAACAGATTAAATTCAACTTTTTCTTCCCCAACTTCTAATGTAAGCCTTCCATTCTTTACATCAATCATAGCTCCAGCAGTAGCAAGGAAAGGTCTACCAAGAATAATAGGAATGTGTACATCCTCCTCCATCTCCAATACTACAAAATCTACTGGTATGAAAAATTTTTCAACTTTCAGAGGAACATTCTCAATCACCCCAATTGGAAATTTAATAGACCTATCTGCTAACTGTAGTGAAATGGTGGTAGGCTTCATTTCTCCAATCTTCATTTTCTCATAGATAGACAATGGCATTAGACTAACACTGGCTCCAAGATCACATAAAGGTTTATCTATACTGATATCTCCAATGTGACATGGTATGGAAAAACTACCAGGATCTTTCAATTTGGGTGGAAGCTGATTTTGCAAAATAGCACTGCTTTCTTCTGTAAGAGCTACGGTCTCAAATTCTTCTAACTTCTCCTTGTTATACAAATTCTCCTTCAAAAATTTAGCATATGAAGGCATTTGTGCTGAGGCATCAGTGAAAGGAATAGTCACATGCAAAGACTTCAATACCTCCAAAAACTTCCCAAATTGTTTATCCAACTTTACTTTCTGAAACTTTTGTGGGAATGGTAAGGGTGGCATGTAGGCTTTAGGTGCTACATATTTAGGTTCTTCCTCTTTACTCCCTCTTTCTTTACTTCCTTTTTCTTCCACTGAACTCTCTTTCTCAGCTTCAATTCTAACCTCAACTTTAGTTTTTTCATCTCCTTCTTTCTTTTTCTCTTCTTCAATTTTCTCTTCAATTTTTTTATCTCCACTCTCCAATATTTTTCCACTTCTCAATGTAATAGCCCTGCAATGCTCCCTTGAATTTTTTAGTTAGTTAGGAAGCTTTCCAAATGCTTTGTTGTTTGAAGAGCTAGCTTGTTGAGCTATTTGATTCTCTAACATCTCGTTGTGTGTTGCCATTTGATCTACTTTAGATGCTAATTGAGAAATCATATCTTATTGACTTTGATGGCTCACAAGTAGAGTCTCAATCATAGCTTTCAATCTAGCTGTCTTGTCTGGTTGTGCTTATTATGGTAGAGGTTGTTGTGGTTGTGGTGGAGTAGGTGCATTTTGAGGTTTAGGAATTCCAGGAGGAGGACCTTTATTCTGCTGAAGATTCTGATGTTGTTGATACCCAAAAGGTTGCTGAAAAATTCTGATGTTGTTGATACCCAGAAGGTTGCTGAAAATTCTGGTGTTGTCCTTGTCTACCTCCCCAAGAGAAATTTGGGTGGTTTTTCTATGCTGGATCATAATTTGCAGAAAATGGGTTACCTCCTGGTCTTTGATTGTAGTTCACCACATAATCCACTTGCTCACTTGAAAAATCTTGACTAAGTGCAGAAAAATCAGCTGCACAATTGACATTTGCAGCTCCAACTTCTACTGAATTACTAGAACCTCCAAATGAAGAATCTAGTTTAATGCTTAGCTTGTCCATCTTCCTTGTCAAAGCATCAAACTTAGCATTAATCATATTCATGGCATCAAGCTCAAACATACCAGCTGGTTTCTTGATCTCGTTCCTCTCACAATTCCATTGGTAGTTGTTATAAGCAATTTTATCTAGAGAAGAAAAAGCTTCATCTTTAGATTTCTCCATAAGATCACTTCCAGAAGATGCATCAATTGTACTTCTAATAGCTAGTGAAACTCCATTATAAAAGTGTTGAACAAGCATCCACTTAGGAATCCCATGATGTGGACATCTCCTTTGCAAATCCTTGTACCTCTCCCATGCTTCATACAAGCTCTCATCATCTCTAGGTTTGAAAGAAGTCAGCTCATTTCTTAGCTTAGCTGTTTTGCTTGGTGGAAAATATTGAGCTTAAAATGCTTGAGAAAGTTCATCCCATGTTGTGATAGAACCCGATGGCAAAGAATGTAACCACTCTCTAGCTCGGTCCTTCAAAGAAAAAGGGAATAATCTGAGTCGAATTGCATCATTAGAAACTCCATTTATCTTCAACATATCACTGATCTCAAGAAAGTGTGCTAGATGAACATGTGGACTTTCACTTGGACTTCCCCCAAATTGTGATTGTTGTCCCATCTGACAGAGTGCAGGCTTCAGTTCAAAATTATTAGCTTCTACTCTTGGTCTTGTGATACTTGGCATGAAATCCCCAATGTTAGGATAGGCATGATCCTTCACAGAATGGTTGTTATTGTTGTTGGCCATTTCTTCTTGTAGCAGCTCTTGCTCTTGTGCTCTTTCTTGTTATTGTTGAACTTTAAATTTATCTTTTCTCCTTTTAGATTTTGCTCTTAAAGCTCTTGCAATCTTTTCTATTTATGGATCAAAGAATAAATTGATTTCTTCACTTTTTGTCCTTCTCATAAAATAAAGTACCTGAAAAACAAAATAAATAAATTCTCAAAGTAAAATGGTAAAAGAAATTAAAAATAAAATAAAATGCCCAAATTAACCAAATAAACAATCATTCAATATCAAACAAAAATCAAATCCCCGGCAACGGCGCCAAAAACTTGGTGCAAATTTTCGCAAGTATACGGGTCGTCTCAAGTAATAGAGTGATAAGTAAAGTATCATTCCCATGAGGATTTGCTATTTGAGTACCAAACTATGAGTGAAGCGATTATTTGGGCTAATGATTAATGAATAAATGGTAAATGTAAATAAGCAAAGTAAATTGATTAATCTAATTGGAATGGGTAAAGGGCAAGCAATTAAATTCTAAATCTAGATGCAATTGAACTAAATTAATAACGGGTAATTTAAATCAAAGTCTAATTGTGATGAAAATGATTCCAGAGTTGGGGGTTTATGCATAAATTAATTGGGATTTATCATGGGTATTCCAATTTTAAGGGAAAATAGAGTTTAAAGGTGATTGATTCTAAATTCCTTTGATATCTTTTTCAAGCAAACCAAAGTGTGTTTTAAAATAACCAAACCTACTTTGGTACAATATTTGTTTAATTTAAAACCTATTAAGTTTTGTAACCAATCATTAATTCCTCTTAAAACCCTAGTTTATTTGTAAATTTAGGTAATTTTAAGTTCCAATCCTTGATTATCTATCAATGACCTTCACCTTGCGGTCCTTCAATCAAAGATTAACACAATACCCAATGGGTACCAACATTAGGCAAGTAAATCAAGGACACAAGGAAGGAATCAAAACTCACATATATATAAAATATGGAAATAACCAGTCCATATCCACAAATTAATCTAAAACATATTTCTTAACTCTGAAATCTAAAGAGTTTACTCACTCATGTTGGTATTTATAAGAGAAATTGATGGAAAAGTAAAGAAAAACATGATAAGAGGACTAAAAATAGAAAAACCCAAGTAGAAGAACTCAAAACTCTGATTTCTGGAGCTTCTAGAGATGGTTGCAGCAGCTGCTCTTTCTCAGAAAATAATGGCGTCCTCCTCCTCTCTATATTTGTAATTTTTCTTTCCTTTAATTTCTTATTGTTTCTTCTTGCAGTAAAAACTAGAAAATGATGCTTTTATATGGTCCCAAAAAGTTGCCCTAAAAGTGAATAAGAGCCAAGGAGTAGATAGAAAATGAGGTGTAGAAATATCCAAGTCAGCAGAGTCATTCACATTTTGGGCAGTCTGTTTAGAGTACTACTTACGCTAAGCAGCTTCTTCAGCAAATTTCAGCCTGTGATTGCACTGCCTGCTTAAGATTAAGCAGACCCTCAGTAAATCTCGGCAGACTTGGAGTAAAATGAGCTTTTCCTTGACTTTCAGCTTGACTTGTGCTGCACCTTAAGCACTGCCGCTTATCCTAAGTAGGATCTTAAGCAGGATCTTAAGCAATTCTCGGCAGGTTTTGAAGTGAAAGCTTGAATATGTAAGATTTAAGCCGTGCTTGACTTTCAACTTGAACAGGCTTAAGGTTAAGCAATATGACATACCCTAAGCAACATCATAAGCAAAGTCTTAAGCAAATTTTGGCTAACTTACTCTTTCAAGGCTTGATTTCTTCAACTTTTCTCCATGCTTAAGGAACTCTAAATTTCTTCAAATCACTTTCTAATGCACTCATTGATCCTCAATTTGCCATAAAAACCCATCAAAAATAATAAAATTATAAAAATCAAATATAAAGTATCTAAAGTTAACAAATAAACTAAAATAAAGCTAAAAACATAAAATATACTAAAATATAAGGGCAAAATGGATGCAAAACTACCCTAAAATGCTTGTATGAGATGAGTGCAACAAAAATCAACCCATAAACTCACTCAAGTATTAGCTAAACTCAAATTTGAACAAAAACACTAATCTAAAACTCATTTCCCACTTGAAAGAGCTAGTGATTGCTTTCAATTGGCAAGCTCTTTCTTCTTTTCTTTTTAGTTATTAAGTTCAATAATTATTTCATCATTCCATGATAATTCTTATGGAAAAATAATAGGAGGAAGATAACTTTTATATGAACTTAGTGAATAAAGTTTTATTTTGGAATAATAGATTCCTAGGGTAAAAAAAAGAAAAATATTCCCACCTACTAGTGTGCTCTCTTTAAAAGGGTGAAATTGGAAGTAGGTGTATCTACGAAGAAGAATTGGATTCAAGTTTTTATATCTAAATGCTAGGTTGAGAATGAAGAAATTAATTATGATGTGGTTGATTTTAGGGACTATTGGTGTATATTAACTATATTTAAACTAGAAAGAATTTTGATGTAATAAGGGGAAGGAATTTTAGCATGAAATGCTAAAGGGGAAAAAAAAACATGTTGAATGGAGAAGGAGAAATAAATAGAGAAAATGTGAAATTTGTTATGTTATTTTGTGTAGGCCACAGATGAACATTCTAAATTCATTTGTGATGTATTGTAAATTGTTGAGAATTTGTTGAACTGTTGGAAATTGAGGAAACATTCGGTTTATTTTAGAATACTATTGGATTTCTTTTAGAATTTTTGAACATAAATCATGCATTTTGTATTCCACCATTTCAACGCAGGATATAAATTCCTCTATTGATGCAATTTTTTATTTTCTTTAACTTTAGGAGATGACTCAATTCCTGTAGTAGATATTAGGGGTGCTCCAGCGGTCTATGACTCAATCTGTCTTCGATACAGGTGAGTAGATAAATATATAACACTGTTATTTTATTAAATATAAAGTATTTATATTAGTTCTAAGTGTGAAACTAAGAACAAAGAATAGTAATTTTATGTTTTTTATGTTTTATTATTGAATAAAATGAGATTTACAATCACAGCTGAAGCCGAATACACTCAATATATGCATCAAATAGATAACACCTTGATGACGGATGAATTATATTCATCTCAGCTTATATTTATACTGTCTTTGGGACAACACTTGATATGCACATCGCCTTTAGAGCGTATATTAAGTGTTCGCCCTTTGTGGGTAGCTCTGCATATGTGTATGACCTGTATTTTTATTGCTCTTGGGCCAGTAGTGTCATCATTGAGCCCAAGATGCCAACATTACTCTCATACTGCCTGAGTTTATTATTATAGCGCCTAAGATGCTTGTATTATCTACAGGAAACATATTGTGAGTATATGAGGATATTGCAGAATTTATGATTTTAATATATTTATTTCAGCAACATTGTTAGGACATGAATTTTATTTTAGCTCAGCTACATGATTTAGATTAAATGATATTTATTCAGCAGACCTGTTCTAACGTAGTAGAATTGATACCATTAAGTACTAAAACATTATCTGTTTCCCTTTGTTATTTATTTATCCGCTTACTAATTAGTTGTACTCACTCTCTTAATTTATAATATTTCAGATTCTTTTTGCCGACTCCACCACTAGCTGCCTCTCTCTCAGTATTGTCCTCTCTTCCACTTCATTAGCTATAGAGTCTAGTGGAGGTCAGGCCAATATGTTTTCTTTAGATATTTATTTTATTTAATTTATTGTTCATATGTAAACACAACTAGAAGTTCTAACCTGTAAATATTTTTTTTTGATCCTCACAGAGAGGATATATGTATATTTAAATATGTTTGATGGGCACAGAGCCATATTTTATATATCAGATGTATTTTACCAGATTTCATGGTTTCTTTTAGCTATAAATTTAGGAGAAATTCTATCAGTTTTTCAATTTACATTAGTCTCTATTGGTTAGGGACAGGTGTGACTGTCCAAGGCCATTTATGATCATGTATATGTTCTATTGGTATTATTTTTTTAAAATGAAATAAATTAATATAGTAACACCCAAATTTTTAAATAATTATTTTATATGTAAATTATAATATTTTACTTTATTAAATATTATAGAAATTAAATTTGAATTTTTTGGATTTTTAAAATCAGGTTTGATTTTCTTAAGACAATAAATTTCATCTATTTTTAAAAATTAATTTAAAGGCCACGTGGCAATTTAAAAATATATTTGGACTCCACAAATTTTTTGAATTTTTTTTTAATTTTTTTCAAAATTTTTAGGTCTCGTTTTAGGTCCCAAGACAGAGTAAAAATTCAATTTTGAACACCCTGAATCAAACTGGCCGGATCGAACTAGATCGGATCGAACTGATCGAATCAAACTGGCTCTTCTTCTTTTTCTTCACCCTTCTCTGGTGTCCTCAACCACCTCCCCTTCCCTATTCATTTTTTCTCTCCTCTTTCCTCCCCACAGCCGGCCACCCCCTCCCTCTCCTCCCCAGCTCACCGGTGCACCACCAGTAACCATCCTCACCGTCGGTTGTCGCCCCAGGATTCTGGGGCAATTCTGGCCACCAATCAGACCGGGTCGAGTCCCAATCACCTTCTACAATTCGAGAACTTTCTAAAAACACCAAGAACATGTATTTTTGTAGAGCGGTTTGTCCGATTCAAGCTCGAAAAGTTTTAGCCCATTTCAACTTTTGGGCTAGATTTCTCCCAAAGCAAGAACCCACGGAGATTTCGAGAGTACCGCAGAGCTCTACTCAACGAGAGCTTTGCGATGATATAAATTTCAAAATTTTCTGACACCAAAAATCCAGTGGGTCCTATGGACTTCGTAGTATTTTTCTGAGCTTTAAACAAGCCTATTTAATTTCATAAAAATTATATTCTAACTCCTAGTATTATGGGCTTCATGTAGGTACCTTCATTTCGTGGAAATGTAACCAATGACCAGATCTACATTTTGGGGCTGGACAAGCGAGCTGCTGGAGCCATTTCTGAAACGGGTCAAAATTATAGTCCCCGCCATCATTTTTAGATGCCTCGGATGCATTTCAAGCATTAAAATTGGCGTAAGTAAATCCAAACTTCTTGTTGTTCATTTTTGCCTAATACTGAATTTAGAATAAAATCCATAAAATATTCGTGGGTGACTAGAAAATTATAATTTTTTTTGCAATAGCCTTATAACATTTTTAAGGACCGCAGGGCAAAATTTTAGAAGTTTTAGAGCTCGTTTGAATTTTTTTTTGCAGAATGTCAATTTTAGGGACTATAATTAAATTTTTTTGAGTATATGAGTTTTGACTAGTCTGGAGGGCCCAGGAGGGGCCAAATGATGTTGTTGAGATGTGAATTTGAGACTTGTGACTTTAGAAATGTAATTTGAGCTATCTTGCAGGTTGGATAGGTCCTAGGTACAGGGAAAACTCTACTGAATTTCTGGCATAAATTAAGGTGTTTTTTAACTCTTTAAATTCTTATTTTGAGTTAGTGCTGATAAATTTATAATGTAATTATTTAGGTGATCAGGGTCAGCTATCCTTCTCCACTCAGCCGCCACAGTGACTTCTGGTGTACTATGAGTAGATATTGATTTTATTTAGAATTTCAATATTATTATACATACAAGGCATGCTCATGCATTCACTTATAATTATATGTATATAGCTATTATAGGCACGCTTTGTGTTGCATTATTATTTGATGAAATTGATGTGGGTGTCGCCTTAGAGTAATTTGGAGCTGTGTGCGTGTGTCGGCATGCATGATGTATGGTACTAGATATGGGTAGGACGGGTAGATTGGCTTGAGCTAGTCTCGCTTGAAGCCTGATCCTTTTTGTGATAAGTTGGGTGAGTATGGCTTTGAGTTGATCTCGCTGACTCTCGTATTTGGATTATTACGAGAAAGTCTGGCTTGAGTAGATCTCGCTGGTAGCGGTTGGAATTAAGAGAGCTGTGTAGGGAATAAACTCCTATATATATATATATATATATATATATATATATATATATATTATTGATATGATACACGAATGTGTAAGTGCTCCAAATTATTCATTTTGTGAATATTGTTTGAACTTGGTTAAATGTGTTGATATATGCTACATTTCATCCTTAGGGATGCATTAGCCTTAGATAGTTATAGAAATTGTATTTAAAATTAATATCTTACTCTATGAGTCAAACGTTCACTCCTGTTCACCCTTTTTTTTAAGATATAGGAGAATTCGTTTTGTAATTAACCTGCTTCCTTCCTCATAGGTCAATTAGCAGCAAATATCAGTATTATATAGTATTGATTACAAATCTAAAACTCCGCACGTGTTAGAAGTATTTTAATTAGTTTGGGACCGTAATAGTTTATTTATTTTTGAAATTGTAAACCTAATTTTTTTACATGTATGGATATATGGAATGGGTATTTATCTTAGATGAGGGAGCTGAGCTCCCATTTAATTAAATTGCTATGTTGAGTATTATGAGGGTGAGCTGAGCTCCCCAAATGGATATATTTTGTGATTATAGGTCGGGTGAGTTAAGAACTCCCCATTAGATAGTCCAAGTTATGGCCGGACTCTATTGAATTAGTTTCTTGAATTAGGACTTAGAGTATGGACTTTATGATTGGGCTAAAACAGTTAGGCTTACTATGAACTTTGGGAGGCTCATGCAGATCCAAGTCCTTGTGCCAGTTCGACCTTTAATTTGGGTTGTGACAAAGTTAATATCAGAGCTTAGGCTCCAGATTCATGGGAAGTATATGTCTAAGGATTAAGAAGAGTCTCGTTAGGGGTTCACATGCAGAGTATAGGATCCATATTTGTCCTTGCATTGTCATCCTTGCATCTAGTTTCTGCTTTATATACTTGTATGTAATTATGAGTTTGTAGAGATGCTTAGTGCATTGTTTTGGATTTTGTGAGCTATTGCTGCTAAATTTCAGAAAAATGCATTGAGGTAGTAGAGCTACCATGATGCCAAAGCGGGAAGGGCAGGATGAAGTATCAGCACAAGATAAGGGCGCCTGCCCTAAGCAGATAGGGAAGGAGACCTAGAACTGCTTAAGTGAAAGAGCAGCAGCCACAAGTACAGAAACAATCCTTTATAGCCCAAGGTCCTATGGATCCAATGGCAGCCACTCTAGCTGGTCTACAGAGGACCATTGATATGATGGCGCTGTATATGGTCTGCCCTCCACAACAGCAATAGCCCCCAATGCAGAGAGGGGAACCTTATAAGCAAATAATAAATTTCAAGAAGTTGGTGATTGGCATATATGATACTATAAATGATACATATTAGTTTCTAGACGCTTGCAAATAGGCAAGAATGAAGCTGTAGTTGATTGACAGGAGACTAATAGAGTGTGTATAGCATGTGATGGGACTTGTGCCCAGACAGTGGATGACGTATTATATGCTCCCTTATATTGAGAGGTTATCCTAGGTATAGTTTGTGGAACTATTCATAAATAAGTTCATGTCAGAGAGTTTCAGAGATCAGAAACAGTGGGATTTTGAGGCTTTAGGACAAAATAGTAGATCAGTGGATAAATATGCCTCTAAGTTTTTGGAGTTGAGTAGGTATGCCCCTACTACAGTAGCCACAGAAAGCATGAAAGTGAAAAGATTCCTGAAGGGGCTAGATAGAAAGTATGCAAACTTGACTATGTTGTTAGATCAGCCATTTGATGTGGTAGTTGATCGGGCTCGACAGATTGAAATTAGTTATTATTAAGGTGAAGTGTTCAGAGATTCACTAAATGACTTAGGGATGTTGGAATCTCACTCGACAAAACTATGAGATTAGAACAAGTCCCCAAAATTGAAGGAATTGTTCCCGTTAAAATTTTCCTTTAAAGATCAATGATTTTAGCATGGTTCATATGTTCAATAAAACTTGGGACTCCACCGGTCAGCTGGTTATCGGAAAGATAGAGGATTCATAAATTTATCATCATTTCACCAATATTTTCTAGGATAGGACTGGAGAATTAGTTATTGGAAAGATAAAGTATGCCTATGCTGCTCTCTGAAAGAGGAATGGATCCTTGAAAGAGGTTGGAGCTTAAATCAACACTAGTTGCTTTAGAAGAAATACTTTAAGGATTTGGTAAATGACCCTTCAAGTGATTGAAAGAAAGATTCATTGATTTTAAATTGCTTGATATGTCTTAGAACCACTTTGGAATTGAACCTGAAAAATTATTGTTTGAGAAATCTAGAGACTCCATCTCTTTCTGAGATTTAAGCCAAGCAGGAAAAAAAGGACCTAGATTGCATGAACCCATACCCAAAGACCTGATCTTAAATGGAGGGACCCAAGTGGAACTAACATTTGAGATGAATGAGTTTTCTGACAAAACCAAGACCTTCAATTTACTTAGCCTCAAAAAATGTGCCTGTGTGATAACACCAGTTAGTTGATTAGTAAAAACATCAAGTTGAGCCAATGCAGAGAACAGTCCTAAGCTATTTGGGAGACTGCCATTTAGCTTATTGGACGCAAGAATGAGTACAGATAAATGCTTCAAATTTCCCAAAAAATTGCGAATGGAACCTTGAAGCAAGTTATTACCCAAATTGAGTTCAGCAAGATTTTCAAGATAGCCCATCCAATTTGGTAACTTCCCAGTTAAACAGGTTGTTATAGGAAATGGCAGCCTACAAACTTGGCAAATGACTCTTAGAAGGGTAGTTTTCTATTCCTTGGAGAAATTCTTGTAAACCTCTAGTCATGTTATTATTTCACAAATCTATATATTGCAAGTTGCGAAGCTTACCAATAAAGCTTGGAATCCCAACCTCAACAGTAATCTTGGATAAATCAAGATAAATGAGAGAAATCATATTTCCAAGGGAATTAGGAAGTCTTCCATGTAACTTCTAGCCTGACAAATTAAGATCTTCGATCTTTTTCCAGCTCCTCCTAAATAGTTGTGTGTAGCTCGCTTTGAGATTTTGATACCATAAACTTCCAGTTACTATAAATCTGGAAGTTCACTGAAACCAAGTGGAATCCCTCCAAATTAAACAAGCTACTTGCACTAACATCCAAAGAAATAAGGCAACTAATATTCACAATCCAACTTGGTAACTTTGTATTGAAGTTGTTACCTATGATCTGCAAGACAACAAGTGAAGTAAAATTAACAAAAGGAAGTGAATAGATAAAATTAGATAAACCATAGGAAGATAAACGCAACTCTACCAAAGATGGAAGCTTATTTAATGGCTCAATTCATCCTACTCCAAAATTTGAAAGGTCTACATGATTCGTTACTATTAGAATTATGACTCAAAAGCCTAGTGGGATTTGGAGAGAGACCTTTTTCTATATAGAGTAGTATTCTTATTTTAGTATTATTCCTAAATTGAGTGGGACTCCTAATCAAATTAGGATTGAGGAAATTAACATTGCAAATAGGAGAAAGGTAGAAAGTTTATTTGGCTTTGTCCAAGAAGAGTAGCTTCGCTCATAGGGAGTAACTTTGCCCATGAAGAGGGCTTTGCCAATTGTTGAAGATTTAGCTCTACCCATTGATGAGGGGTACTTGTCTATTGTAGTGGAGAGCGACTTCAACCTAAAGTGGAGAAAGGATATAGAATTCAAGAGTAAGGGATTCTTGTCCATTGATGAGATGGCTCTTGCCTATGTAGTTGAAGATACCTTTGTGGTGTAGCAAATATAATAGTAAACATATTGGGTTATGTTTAGAGGAGACTGAGAGGACTAACTAATATAATTACTATAAGCAGTTTGTAATGGGATCTCTTGAGTGTAACTAGATTTATGGGTAGTATAATTTGAACTTATAATGATGATTTATTATTGTTGATTGTGGAAGATGACATGCTTGTGGATGTAACTCTATATTGAGAGGGTGAACCATATAAATATTGATAGCCTTTTTGTTTACTCTATTTATTTGCAATTTACACGCTTTCACATTGCTCAACAAATTGGTGAGTTTATGGATAGTATAGTTTAAGTTTATAATGATGAGTTTATGGACAAGAAATCTGGAATTCTACCATTAAATGAGTTAAAACTCAAGTCCAGATGTCTTAAGGACTTAGAGTTTTATGAGTGAAGGTCTAATCTCCCCTTTTAGACCCGCAAATCCATGCTAGTCGTAGAGAACAATTGTAACAACAGCTCCAGTATTATGGTGACAAGCTACGCCCTGCCACTTGCAGCAATTGCTGCCCTGCCCTCTGGAGAGCTGGTATTCAGGATATTCAAGACCATTTGTGAAGTCAAGAAGAGTTTCTCTATCTGTGGGATTGCAGTTTACAAATAGGGCATATGCACCCCAAACATATCCTCCAGTTATCAAACAAAGGAACAGTAGAATCCAAAAAAGCGGAAAGGTCTCCATAGACCAAAGAAGGAAGGCTTTGTTCAGTGGCAGGGAGTTGGGGTTGGTGTTTAAGAAAATTTTCAGGGAAACTGATAAAAGAAAACTCATCCTTCGAGGTGTTTAAATAGAAAATTGGAAACAAACTTCATAATTTTTAATTGTACAAATGATTTCTTCACTCCCTTATTGATAAAAAGCGGCGTGCTATCAGGAGCGGATCGATGTTGATTTTGGACGAATTATTGAGTGTATTGTGCACTAAAAGATAATGTATCCATCATTTATAAATAAAAAATTAACTGTTTTTTAAATTTAATTTTGTGAAACTCACCTATCTGTGAATGATGGCGCATATATATATTGAGAGTATTTAATAATTTATCTTAATTTTTTAAAAAAATTAAATATGTTAAGTTGGGCTCCCTTAAAAAAATTGCAATTTTAATGATTTATATTTATTTAAATTATTAAAATATTAATTTTAGTGATTAATTTTATTAATTTGTCTTTAAAATTTTAAAAATTTTGAAAATAATAATTTTTATAAAATTAAAATTAATTTACCATTAATTATGAAAATAGATTAAATATTGATATTTATTTTACTCTATAGAGTCAAAAGTTTTATTTTCTATTTATTATAATAATTCTAAATTATTATTTTTATTATAAAATTGACATTTCAATGTAAAGTAAGTAATTAATTTTTAAATATTTTGATAATTAATGCTTTTAATCATGAAACCAATATTAATTAATTTATATGATTTTTGTGAGTCTCCATTTAAAAGTATCGTGTTCTAAGGTTTGATAATGGATGGAATTAACTATTTATTTCATAAAATAATTATTATACGTTTAATGCAGTCCATAATTGTCGTACTCATTCCATAATTGTTCCTTTGATTGCGGTTCTAAGAAGATGAGTGATTTGGACTATATATGGTTATTTTTATCTATGTAGTAATTTAATTTAATTAATTAATTTTTTAGAGAGAATATGTTTAATAGAATAATTTCTTAAATGTATTACGACATTTTCAAGAGTTAAGACTTCATTTGTATTTTGAATATATGTATTTTAAGACTGTTAAAATGATTAATCACTTTAATATAAATAATCAAAGAAATATTCTTAAATATTAATTATTTATAAATAAAATAAACATTAAATTTGTCATCATATATACCAACTATATTTTCTTCCATACTTATTAAACTTAAAAAAAAAAAAAGTAAACTTTTTAAAAAATTTTAATTAAATTAAAAAAAAACATGTTACCTATAAAAAAAATAACTCAAGGCCAATTTATTTACATTCCTTCCCAAGACAAACTCCCTTAGTAGATTTCTTGCAGGTATAATGCTGGAACAAGAAATTCTATGTTCATTTTCACATTAATTTATCAGAAGAGAACATGCAGGTAAGCTGAAATAACAAAAGGTTTATTCTCAAACTTCCCTTTCTCCAAGTTCAAGCAAGTTTTACATTCGACACTTGCTGAATAACTTCACTAGATTGTACAAGAAATTTAAGACTTACAAAAGAAAAAAAAAAAAACGTCAGCGTGTGCTCCGATTTCTTCTTCTCATAGCTGCTTTCATTTTCTCACTTGACAATCTATAAGCAGTTCCATCCACAAATGCAAAGTATACTCCACCCCAAGACCTTTTCATTGCAAAAACTAAATAAGGAATCAATAAACCTACTGCAAATCCCATCCCAACGCTCATGTAAAACCATTTATCAATGAAGCCATTGCCATTGTCAGCCTGATCAGCTTTTCCCCCACCATCTGGATAATTGTCACCTCCATTGTTTGAATCGTTAGGACACTTCACCGCAAGAGGATCTCCGCATAGACCAGGGTTCCCAGCGAAAGAGGATGCATTAAAAGTTGACATCTGATTTGCAGAAGGTATCATACCTGACAAGTCATTGTTTGACACATTCAAATTCGCTAGAAATGTCAATGAAGATATACTTTGTGGAATAGGACCTGAAAGCATATTGCCTGAGAGATCAAGAGATAATAGCTGACGCATTTCTGAAATGCTCTTAGGAATCTGGCCACTTATGTGGTTTCTTGACAGGTTCAATGTCTCCAAACCAACTAATTTTGTTATTTCTTCAGGTAGCGCTCCATAGAAATGGTTTCCGGAAAGATCAATGCTGGTTAGAAGGAAAAGAGTTTTGGTGTACTGCAGTTCAAGGCCATTCATGACCACACGAATGTTTTCTTGGTAATAGTGATTCTCATCAATAGTTCCATAACGCAAATAATCTCCAACCGTTTGCTCTTGACCCATGGCCTTAAGATCGCCGAAGGAAGCAGGAATGGAACCATTGAACTTGTTTTCTGCCAGGTCCAAAATTTGCAAGGAACTCAAATTTGAAAGCGCCAAGGGAAGTTTTCCATAAAAGTTATTACACCTCAAGCTTAGTATCCTGAGATGCGGAAACGCTTCTACAAACCAACTTCCTAAATTCCCTGTTAACATATTGTTTCCAAAATCTAAAGTTTCCAACTTTGACAAATTCTGAAGAGATGATGGGATTTCTCCTGAGAATTGGTTATTGCTCAGGTGAAGTGTTTGAAGCCCAGTTAGCTGACCCATAGATTTTGGAATCCCACCAGACAAATTGTTATTTTGAAGGTCTAGAACAGTGAGGGAAGAACAATTTCCTATGCTTGAGGGAATGCTTCCTGCCAAGTTATTGTATGAGAGATCAAAGACATCGAGTACTGACATCTGTCCTATTGAGGTTGGGATTGCACCGGACAACTTGTTACCAGAAAGTGAAAGAAATGTTAACGATGACATGGCTTGACCAATATTTTCCGGTATACTACCAGAAAACTGGTTATTAGAAAGATCTAGTAACAAGACATTTAGAAGAGGAATGGGTCCTTTGAATTGGTTGGAGCTCATATCAACCCCTGCATAAGGAGTTATATTGAATGAATTTGGTGTATGACCCTCTAAACTATTGAAAGAAACATTCAAACGGGCTAGAATGCTAGTCATGTCCCAGAACCAATTTGGGATAGAATCTGAAATACCAGCCCCTGAGAAATCTAAAACTTTGACCTGTTTTTGAGATCTAAGCCAAGAGGGGAAGGATGGACCTAGATGGCATGAACCCATATGCAAGACAATGACTTGGAAAGGAGGGACCCAATTGGAGCTGACATTTAAAATGAATGAATTTGCTGATAAAATAATTTCCACCAGTTTCCTCAACCTATGAAAATGTGCTTCTGAAATAATACCTGTCAATTTATTGAGAGAAACATCAAGGGAAGACAACTCAGAGAGCAGCCCAATGCTATCAGGCAGAGTACCATTTAGCTTATTTGATGAAAGCGTGAGGGTAGCTAAACGCTGTAAATTTCCAATAGAATCAGGGATGGAACCTTGAAGCAAGTTATTGTTCAACCGAAGTTCAACAAGATTCTTGAGCTGGCCAATTGAATCTGGTAAACTTCCTGTCAGTTTATTCAATGACAAGTCAATATACTGCAAGTTAGAAAGATTACCAATGGAGCTTGGAATACCACCCTCAATATTATTGTTGTGTAAATCAAAATAAATGAGAGATGTCATATTTCCAAGATGAGCAGGAAGTCTACCATGTAGTACATTGATACTTAAGTCGAGAACTCGTATCTTTTTCCAGCTTCTTGTAAACAGTTGGAAGGAGCTGGCTGAGAGTTTCATATTATAACTAAGCTTCAAGGACTGCAAATTTGGCAATTCGCCAAAACCAAGCGGAATCCTTCCAGTCAAGCCGCCATTTTCGATGTCAACAGATATGAGGCTGCTAATGTTCACAAACCAAGTCGGCAACTTGGCCTGGAAGAAGCTGCCTTGAAGGTTTAACACTTTAAGAGAAGTAAAATTAACGGAAGGAAGAGAATAGATGAAACTGGATAAACCACAAAATTCTAAGTGCAACTCAGATAAAAGTGGAAGCTTGTTTAATGGCTCAATCCATTCTCGTCCTACCTTTGAAAGGTCTACATAATTCATTGCCAAATATTTCAGCGATAGAAGACAACTCACCCATTCAAGATTATCAACATTTAAACTAACTGAAGAGACATCAAGAAGCTGCAAGCTAGAGATGTTTCCAAGATTTGGAGGAATTGCCCCACTAAACCCAGCAAATGACAGGTTTAGATATTGCAAGTTCACCAAAGAGAACAAGAAATGAGGAATTTTACCTCTGAATTCGTTCCCACTTAAATCCAGATGTTTCAAGGACTTAAGTTTTGCCAGTGAAGGTCTTATCTCCCCACCTAATGGCTGAAGACCTGATGAATTTGGGAGATCAACTGCGAGAATAGCACCAGTTGTATTGTCACAAGCTATTCCTGACCATTTACAGCAATTGGTTCCATGCCATGAGGAGAGCCGGTTCCAAGAATCATTAAGACCCCTTTTAAGGTCAAGAAGAGCCTTCCTATCAGCTGCATTGCAGTGCGCCAAATGAGCTACTCCACCACAAAATAATTCTCCAGATAAGAGACAGATAATCCAAAGAAATGGAAAGGTTTCCATAGATCAAAACTCAATGCCTGTTTAGTAGCAGAGAATTTAGACTAATTTTCAAGAAAGTTTGTTATGAAAAGTGCAAAGGATAAGTTTCAGTCTCATGATATTTAAAGGGAAAACTGGAACCAATTTAAGCAATTTTTAATTCTGTATAGCTGACTACAAACAGTTTTATGGTTTCTGAACATTGGAATTTGAGGATTAATATGTGGTGAAGGATATAGCGTGTTCTTCACTTTCAACTTTAATGACGGGAATTTGAATCTTAACTCTTACAGTCATTTTGATGGAAGATATGACGTGCTTTTCTTCCGTTTCCCATTGATAAAAGTGAAGTATTTTCAGGTTTGAACCCCACCAATTAGCAACACTTTTCTATCCCGTATAATTATTTTGTCTTCTTCTTTTATCCTTCAATGTATTATTACCCTTTTTATGCAATAATTAATTAATGGATTCGATGTAAATGTAAAAAATTTAAAACACATCCCACCTAATGTAGTGGATGTCGAAAGATAAATTTTAACTATAATTTTTTCACTTATTTAATTAAGGTTATCTTAACTAGTTTCTATTTTGCAAATGCTTTTGTCAAAGTTACGTGAATACAATGGTTTTGGAAAGTAAGCAATCGTCTGTTAAGGTTTGCTACTGTAGCGTTGGAAGATGAAGTAGCCTGGCAACAGATCGGTTTCGATTTGTGATTAGAAATGAATTTAAATTGGATTAATTCATTTTTCAGTTTCCTAGTAATTTGATTTTTCGTGCTTTCAATTCATTTTCACATCAATTTTAATGGTGGTTCTATTTCCAATTTTAAATCCATTTAAGGGGTTTGATTCTAATAATTTTTCAAAATCAAACAAGACTGAGCTGAACAATTTCATTTTATATTCAATGAGGGAAGAATCACAGTCTGACTCTCTTCAATTTTGAACTGATTTCAGCTAATAAATTGTTAATTAGTTTTAATCTCATGCAATGTTTGATACTAATATTTAAAATAAAAAAATTTATATTTAATTTTAACATAAGTTATTGGTGAACTGTAAATATTAAATAACATCATTTTACTTATTAAGAGTTTTTAGAGTTGGTTTGAAATAACATTCTACAAATTATATATATATATATTATCATTTTGAGAATTATCACCAAATGTTGGCAAAATGAATCTCCACAATCCACATCCACCAAATGCTGGCAAAATGGATCTCCACAATCCACATCCACCAAATGTTGGCAAAATGGATCTCCAAAACCCACTTCCTTCTGATTCTTCTGCCAGTGACAGGTATGGATTCTGGAACCTGAGTGGGGAGCTTAGGCCTTCATTAACAGCACTCAAGTCTTTGAGATATCTAGACTTGAGTTTCAACACCTTTAGTGGCATCCCCATTCCCAGTTTCTTTGACTCTTGGCAGAACTTGCAATATCTAAACCTATCAAATGCTGGGTTTAGTGGAGTATTGCAGTATCTTGATGTCACTGATTATGACTTACATGTTTTAAGTGCTGAAAATCTTGATTGGGCGACTGGTCTTGTCTCCCTGAAATATTTGGCAATGAGTGGAGTTAACTTATCAGTTATAAGATCAAACTGGGTTGGGCAATTGAACAAGCTTCCCCATTTAACTGAGTTGCACTTATGTTCTTGTCTCTTAACTGGATCCATTTCATCTCCTATCTCTGTTAATTTTACTTCACTTGCAGTCGTAGACCTCAGTTTTAACAGATTCAACTCAAGGTTCCCAGCCTGGCTTGCGAACATCAGTAGCCTGGTTTCCATTGATGTGAGCTTTAGCGGCTTGAATGTTGGGAGATTTCCACACGTTTTTAGTGAATTACCCAATTTGCGATTCCTGAAACTTGTGAATACTTTCAACAAAGCACATTGTTCTAAAATATTTACTAGAATGTGGAAGAAGATAGAAGTTCTTGATTTATCGTTCAATCGTTTATATGGAAAACTCCCTGCCTCCCTTTGAAACATGACATCTCTTACTTATCTCAGTCTTTTTTGGAATGACATCCAGGGAAGGATTCCAAGTTCAATTGGCAAACTTTGCAACCTGAAATATCTTTCCTTGAGGTTTAATAACCTTACTGGAAAGATACCTGAATTCCTTGAAGGAACAGTAAACTGCACTTCTGAAAAGTCTTAGTGCTGAGTTCAAACCAGTTGGTTGGTCAATTGCCAAATTAGCTCAGTAGCCTTAAAAATCTTGCTGTTCTTGATTTGGAGTACAACTCACTTCGCCCAATCCTTCCTTTAGGCAATTTGAAAAAACTAGTTGTACTCTGGCTTTCTGAAAATGAACTAAATGGTACCCTCCCTGATAGTTTACAGCACTTTTCTGAGCTGTATCTACTGGATGTTTCAAACAATCACTTGACAGGAATAATTTCTGAAGCACATTTTTCAGAGCTAAGCAAATTGAAAACCTTGGATTTGTCTGGAAACTCTTTCATTTTCAATGTCACTTCCTTTTGGATTCCTCCATTTCAGCTGGAGTCTCTTTACATTAGTTCTTGCTTTCCAAACTGTTCATTTCCTGTGTGGCTTAAATCTCAAAGCGACATCATTTATCTACATTTCTCAAACGCCAGTACTTCAGGAATTGTGCCCGATTGTTTTTGGACTATGTCTGCTAATCTGAAGGACTTAAATGCTTCTTCAACCAATTACAAGGTAGATTACCAAATCCATTAAAATTATCTGCCGATGTTTTAGATTTGAGCTCCAACCTCTCTGAAGGGCACATTCCTCTTCCTAGTGCACCCCTATGGTTGCTAGATCTTTCAAATAATCAATTTTCTGGTCCTATCCCGAATAGATTGGGTGAAATCTTAACAACTAGATTCTTATCTCTTTCAGGGAATCAAATGACAGGTGTGATTCCAATCTCTCTAGGGGATATGATGTCAGCTCAAGTAATTGATTTTTCAAGAAACTGTTAACAGGAAGCATTCCATCCAATTTAGGAAATTGTTCTTCTCTACAGGTTCTAGATCTTCAACAAAACAACTTGTCCCGCTAGATTCCAGGATCTTTGAGTCAGCTAAATATGCTTCAAACACTTCACCTCAGCAACAACAAATTCTCAAGTGAAATGCCATCATTTCTCCATAATTGGTCGAGTTTGGAAACTCTGGACCTTGGCTGGAAATATCCCACCTTGGACCGGCAACGTTTTCCCGAATCTTAGAATACTTAGCTTGAGGTCAAATACCTTATCTGGTGAAACTCCCCCGGAGCTTTCAAATTTAAGTTCGCTGCAAATTCTGGACCTGGCAGAAAATGAGTTAAAAGGCACTATTCCAGAAAGCTTTATCAATCTTATACTAATGGCACAAGTTCAGCGGGTAAATCATTACCTATTTTATGGAATGAGCGCTAGGCATTATTATGAAGAAAGCTTCAATGCGAAGTTAAAAAAACCAGTTTCAAACATTTACCAAGACTCTGTCCATTCTGACTGGCGTAGACCTTTCTCGAAACAATTTAGACGGAAAGATTCCTGAAGAACTGATGAAACTTGCAGGTCTAATGGTTTTGAACTTGTCAGGGAACCATTTCACTGGTCAAATTCCTGAAAGCGTCTCAAAATTGAAACAGTTGTTGTCTCTTGATCTCTCAAGCAGTAAGCTTTCATGTCCAATTCCTCCCAGCATATCTTCATTGTCTTTTTTGGGGTACCTGAACTTATCCAACAATAATTTACCTGGCAAAATCCCTTACAAAGGGCAGATAACAACTTTTGATCCACCATCTTTTACTGGAAATCCTGCTCTATGTGGAGCTCCACTTGATGTCAACTGTACAGCACCAACTCGGATAACAAAACGAGGAGACCTAATAAGAATGACAGTAACAATGGCTTCATTGACAAGTGGTTTTACTTGAGCATTGGAATGGGACTTGCAGCAGGTATTTTAGTACCTTTTCTTGTTTTGGCAATCAGAGGATCTTGGAGCCATGCCTACTTCTTGCTTGTGGACAAAACCGTTGAAAAGGTATTATATTTGGCAATAAAAGCTGCTACGCATTGCAGGAACCATCGCCATTTAAGGGTTTAGTTTCTTTAAATTACAATTCTGCTGCATGTAAAAAACCAATAAATTGATCCATACAACAAGTAGAAATCCTTCACTTCATTTATGAAATTAATTGGGGTTATTCAATAGTTTCACTCATGTTAATTTGGAAATTTGCGGAATGAATCAATTTCAGAATGGTGTTATGCATTTACAGGGGTATTGCTTTCTCCAAAACAAGAATACAAATATTGTTGTTAGGAATCCAAGAAAACTGAACTAGTCCATTGAAAAATCATCAAAATGCATTCATTTAGAACTTTCCTTCTCAAAGGCTAAACATTAGAATTTACGGTAGAAGCAAGATTATACATCAGCTGAGTTCATGTTGAAGTTGATGAGTTTTGGTGAATATTAGGTGGAAATACATGTGTATAAGAAATGAACAAAGTCACACCTAAGCACCGTGCAAGTATGGCATTTGTTAATTTGAAAAAGGTTTTCCCTATTAAAAGGAAAGTGAATTTTAGAAAAGTTTAAGGGAGTTGAATGAGAGTTGAGAGAAAATTAATGAAGAAGAAAAAAAAAATCTTTGTTATGTGTTTGTGTTGTTTTTGTCTAGTAATGAAATTTGCGTTCTGTTCATCTTCAATCTTTCTTTTTTATTATATCATTGAGAAATAAAATATTAATAATGTTCTTAATTAATTATAATTAACTATAACGATGTTCATCATAGGCACTCACTTCATCAATCATTTTTATTTAAAAAAAAAATTCAAACCATTATAAAATAATTTAATTTAATTTTAATATGACCTAAGGATTGAATATTCTAGTCACTAGTGTTTGATTTATTATTTTTATTATTATTATTATTATTATTATTATTATTTTTATAGATACACATAATGATTTATTCTCTTTCTTCTTGAGGAGTGACATAAAGTCATAAACCTTCTCGAGTCTGAGACTTTGTGAGGCATGCTCTGTGTGGAGCTTGATTTGATTTTTGAGATTGATTAATATTTTCCCTTGTTAAATTAACCATTTTCATTGATTTCAAAGACAAAAAACTAAAGACATTTTTTACTTTTCTTTGTTTTTTTTTTTTTTTTTTAATGCTAGATAATTTCATTAAGGAAGGCTGAGAACAAGTATAAGCATGGCCCATGGCTCAAAATACAGGATTCCTAATTAAAAGATCTGATTATCCAAGCCCAGAAAAACAAGAGGCTCAAAGTCCAAACCCAATGAAACCTTGGGCAAAAATGGATAACGAATTCAAAATAAACAACCCAGCAGCACCGGATGCAAGCAAAACCGTCTCACGCGGATCGGACGGCGAAGACCCCCTTTTCCGGCGGACGCCACCATTCCACCACGGTCAGAAGAGAACTTTCCAGACCGAGACAAATGCACCAGAACCAGCCGAGCTAGGATATAAAGCCATCAAAAAAACAATAGAGGGCAATGACCATGAAAGCCAAATAGGGGTAATTTTTATATCTCTTCATTTCTTTACATCAACTTCAATTTATTATTAAAAAACATATATAAATTTTAATTCTATTTCATAAAAAATCTCAATAGAAAGTTTTTATAGTAAAAAATTTCTATAAATTATAGTGTAATGTTTACAATATAATTTTAATATTTTTCTAATCAAGGAAAAATTATCTTCTTTTTTAGTAAATAGATTATTATTATGTGATATTGGTATTTTTATAATAAATTTAAATAATAATTGAATAGTTAATATTTTTTAGTGTGAGAAAAAATGACATAAAAAGATAATTTCATTATTTTTTTAATTTTTAAAATCTTAATTTAAATATTCTTATAAAATAAAATAAAGTAAAATATTGAGTAAAGGTAGGAATGGGTTATAAAAATTATCCGCCAAATAGCAACACAAGCTATATTAGCAACACGGGGAAGGCGATGGGGTAGAGCTAAATCGACAACTAAAGCACAGAGAGTCAACCATAAGAGGGCGGAGCCAGTTATAACCTCCTAAGACACCTGCCTCCCATGAACTTTGATCTCCTCCCAAAGTCAGTAGCTATAAGAACACAAATGAAATAGTCATCGGACTGGCATGCAAGCCACGATAAACAAGACAAATCAATAGAAACTATCTCCAATAGGCATTGGATCTGCCGCAAAACTCACTATTATTCACAAATCCTGCCAAAAGTAGGGAGGGAATTCCGAAATAAGAGAAGTACCCCAGCTTGGATTGCACAAGGGAGACTGCGAGGCCGAGCCTTAGAGGAAGAAGGAACCAACAAAAAAGAACACATTCTCTCTCTAAAGTTAGACAGAGAAATATATCCAAGCCAAATGAATATTGGTGTGGTAGAATCTGTTTCACGCCCTGCATCCATGCTCCAAACAAAAGTACAAAAAACAGTGCAGCCTAGGGTTAGGGTTATTGCTGGACGATCCTTTATTTATTATTATTTTTTTCTATTTCTTGATTTTGATGGGATCCATGATATGAAATTATCTAATCATATTTGGAAAAATGTGTGCCCAGCGTTGCACTTTGTAACAAAAACAATAGTAAAAAGTGCGCAATGACAAAGTTTTTCTTGTTGCAATGATTTTTTTTTTTTTTATCAAGATTGTGTTTGACCAGTGAAAATGGTGATTTCGAAATTAACCAAATGAACACAATTACAAAAAAAAAAAAAATTAGACACTCGATAATTAAGAAAATTTGGATTTCAGATTTATCTACGTTGATTCTGACGCGTAGGACGCGTCCAGGGCATTTAAAAATGATGAGGTAACCTATAATCTAGATCTAGTTCGAAGTTTTTTTAGCAGTCTATCTATTCAGCTCGAAATTTGCTGACCGGAGCAACTATTGAATTTCCGCAAAATGAGAATACCTACGTGAAGCCCACAATATTAGAGGTTAGAATAAAATTGTTATATATATAATAATTATTTAAAAATTAGGGATGATACATAATTTTTATTTTATATAAATTTAAATTTTACTATAAAATAAAAAATATAGTTAAATTAGAATTTTTTACCTAAAAAAAATTAATTTTTTCTGTTTAGTAGTTGTATAACTTTAATCTCATAATAACTAAATTTGTTCATTATGATTCTCAATTATTATATCAAAAATTTCAATTAATTTTTTCAACCATGCTATTTAAGATTGGGAGTAAAAGATTTTTCTTTTAAGAAAAAAACTAGAAAACAACCCAAAGAGAAAACTAACGATAGTAATTTTATTTATGTATATTTTTTTATCAATTTAATTTATTTTATATTTGAATTAGTGTATTTTATTATATAATTATATTTTATTTATATTTTATTAATTTTAAATCGTTGATTATAATAAAGAATATAACAACTCACAAAAGTTAAAAGCTTTTTTTTTTAGAACTCAAATTTCCACAAGGCTAAGGTTTTTTTCCTTTTTTTTTTTTTTTAAATACAGAAATGTGTGTTACAAAAATGAAATGAATAGACGATGCTCGTAAATTTCCACAGATGGCTGTCAAGGATGTTTCTTTCCATTGCTATATCACACAAGTGTCGTAGCTGACAGGGAAATCAATTAGGACCACAGCCTTAATTTGATATATATATATAATTTGCTGCTTGTAAAATCAATATTAAAGAAGATATCGGCAAGTCACCTTCGTAGTTACTTCAACACCTAATCAGGCTGAATATATATATATATATCACATTCGTAATTACTTCAACACCTAATATATATATATATATATATATATATATATATATATATATATATATATATATATATATATAATTTGGGAGAAAACAAAAATCTGAAGTGTCTCCATACAATCATATGCCAAAAGTTTATATTTCAATGTTTATATTATGGTAAGTTAGCTTTTAGATGAAATTATATCTGATTTTTTTTTATATGATATTAAAATTTTTATATTTTAATATTGAATTATCTGTGAAGGGGTGTGTTGTCTGACATTGGTTTAGATAAAATATTACGTTATATATAAAATTTAAACACACCTATTCCTTTTGAATTAACTTTTAAACTGAGGTTAAAATCAGTCCATTTTCTCTATTCAATCAAAATATTTCTTTTTTTTAATAGCATGATGAAATAATGTTATAAATTTTAAAAAATAAGAATAATAATAATAAATAATGATAAATTAACTGGAAAAATTTTAAATTTTAGTTTTTTTTTTAAACAGACAAAGTATAAGAATTGAATTTCAATTGATCAAATTAATTCTGACTTTCATAAATTTTAGGTTAGCTATATATGAGGGGGCGAAATTTTCAATGGACTTCAACCCTTAATTTTTTATGTTATTTATGATAATAAAAATTTCAATGCCATTAAAGTAATTAAATTTAAATCTTAAAAATAATTCTTATTCGGTTATAACAAGTAATACAGATAATATACTAGCTCTGTTATATATATATATATATATATATATATATATATATATATATAATATAATTACTTAATTTAATTATTATAAAAATATTAAATAACTATAAAATATAATTAAATAAATTTTAGAACCATTATCTTAATAGGAAGTCTACGTAATAATAAGAATTCATATCAAAATAAATTATCAATTAAAAATTATAAAAAAAAAAGATTATGAATTAAAAATTATAAAAGAAAAGCTTAACAAGAGTTAAAGCTAAGGGATTTTTTATTTTAAAAAAAAAAATTTCACATAATGAAATTCTTTTTCATACTTATATGCTTTGCACCTTCCTAATTAGCGGATCAATAAAGTTGAATTTAGTTTTATCAGTTTTGAGATTGAAATTTTTAAATTATAGAAATTTCTATATAGTAAATAAATTTACTATATACAATAAGACTTCACATCTTATTTAATTATATTAAAATTTAAAAATATTAATTGAATAAAAATTTCTTTTTATATATATATTAAAAATATTATTTTAAATAAAATTAATATTAATAAAATTTCTTTTTTAAAAAATAAACTATATCAAAAAATCATAATTAAACATAATCGATATGATAGAAATTGAATTGCATAGATATAAAACTATTTTTACTTTAACATGATTTCGAATTTTAATAATTATTGAGTAAAATATTATATTAAATACACTAAACAAAAGAATGAAGTAAAAATATTTTTATACATTTATTTATCATACTTTTTAGATACATTATATAGTTTTTATTTAATTAAATATGTAATATATTAATAGTAATAAATTACATATTTTTTAATATTATATCTATTTTTTTTAATTTATTGCACAAACTTTATAAAAAGTTATTAAAAAAATTATAAGACACTTTCAATCTATATAAAAATAGTACCTAATTTATTATAAAAAAGTGTAAATTTTATATTAAAAATAAATCTTATATAATTATAAAAAATAATATATATATTAAATATATTTAATAATTTCTTCTATTATTATTATTATTATTATTGACGGAGAAGTCAATTTATATCCTGTTAAGAAATTGACCATTAAACTTAAGTCAAGTCTTTTTTTTTTTTAAAAAAAAAAAGAAAGAAAAAACTGAGGTCAAGTCTCGAGACTTTTTTTTATTTTTTTTTAGCTATTTTTGAAATTAAATTAGCAATTATTTATATTAATGCTGTCAAGTGGATAACAATAACATAGCGCCGCCAATAAATTTCTCATTCGATCAAATAATTTTAATTTAATAATAATATTAAAATTATTTTTTAAAATTATAATATCTCAAATTTCAACCACCTCATTTAATAAGAAGTTGATATGCAGAGACTAGTTTACAAATGTCCATCTCGATTGAACTCACATAGCCAACCACCAATGCCACCTCCTGTAGCATCACTTGAAACTATGACTTTGACTACGCGAAGACGGAGCTGATGACGGTTGTCCGTCTGGCATTAGGATTTTAAGGTAGAATTAATTTTCAGACAAAAAAAGACAATTTTAAATATGATTAAAAAAATAGTTTGAAAAATATTATTTTATTATTTTAAGAATTAAAATTTAATAAATTTAAATTTAAATTGTTTTTTAATTAATATATTTAAAAAAATATTTTCTATGACAGCAGTTTTAATACACAAACCTCGAGTCCTTGAGATAACGAGCACAAAATTGAGACCGACTATAATTGATTTAATAAAAAAAAATAAAATATGTATTTTATATTATTATTTAATTATTAAAATATTAATAAAATATATTTATAATTTTTTATTTATAAAAAAAATAATAAATTTAATTCAACATTAAGAAGAAAATAATATTAAAATAATAATTAAAAGACATATAGAGTAAAAAAGTTCACATTATTTAAATACTTAATATATGCTTAAATTATATATCAATTGAACACTTTTAATTTATAAGGTAATTTTTAAATTATAACCTCATTGGTCGGTCAGTCTGTAAATTGTAAATTAATGATATTAATATTTTAATTAAAAAAAATAAAATTCATATTTATTTAATGAATAAAATGCTGTTTATCTTTTTCTTTTTGTAATTTATATTAATACATTAGATTTTATAAAATAATTAAATGTTGAATTAAAATAATTTATATATTACATATAATTAAATGTTGAATTAAAAAGTATTTAATAATAATATTTAAAATTTGTATAATTTTCATATTTTTATATAAAATTTATATTATTAAGATATAAATAAATGTAAATTTAATTTATTAAGCTTATTTACTTGTGTTAATAAGTGTAATATTTATTTATTTTTAATGATTGATTCCAATAGTTAAATCAATAATTCATTAGCATAAACTCTTAGCAAGATCATATTCTATGTTAGATTTGTAACTACGCCTAGAACTGAATTAAAATTGAACTAATATATATGAATGTACGAATGAGATGTGAACTTTTGAGTGAACAAGCATATAATTAATTTTTATTTTATATAAATTTAAATTTAACTATAAAATAAAAAATATAGTTAAATTAGAATTTTTTACCTAAAAAAAATTAATTTTTTCTATTTAGTAATTATATAGCTTTAATCTCATAATAAATAAATTTGTTCATTACGATTCTCAATTATTATATAAAAAATTTCAATTAATTTTTTCAACCATGCTATTTAAGATTGGGAGTAAAAGATTTTTCTTTTAAGGAAAAAATTAGAAAAAAGCCCAAAGAGAAAACTAACGAGAGTAATTTTATTTATGTATATTTTTTTATCAATTTAATTTATTTTATATTTGAATTAGTGTATTTTATTATATAATTATCTTTTATCTATATTTTTATTAATTTTAAATCGTTTATTATAATAAAGAATATAACAACTCACAAAACTTAAAAGCTTTTTTTTTCAACTAATTAATAAAATTTATATTTTATTGAGTTAAATCAAATTAATACTTAAAATTATTAAAAAATGGAAATTAAATTTTCATTTTTTGTAATAATTTTAAAATAAAATTAAAATTTTCAATTTAATTCAAATTTTGTTAATTAAATATTTTTTTATAAACTTTTTATTTTAATTTATAAAAGTAAGGTTGAGTAGGTAAATTTATGATTTGATAAAAAAAAAATCTTAATTTTTAAAATTATTTAAGATGTTAAGAGTATTTAATATTAACTTTTTATTTGAAATTTAATTATTCCTATTCGAATTTATAAAATTCTGTATTTATCTTATTTAAACATTCTCAAATATATACTTTTCTAAAATACATGATAAACTTACATTTATATGCTAATTAAAAATATAATATCCTATACATGAAAATATGTTTAAAAAATAAATAATCATAATATTTAAAAACTATATAATCTTAAATTTATTGAATTATTACTTTTTAATATAAATTATTTATTATTAAATATTTATAATGGAAGGATTAATTAAAATAATATTAAAATTTTTATTTATAATTGACCAATTGAACATAAAACACTATACTTTTACGTGATTTTGCAATTTATTTCAAATATTTTAATCTAGTTTTGACCAGTTAAATAATAACACACTCAATTTCATAAATTTAATGTAAATTATCAAAATTAAATATTTAAATTAACATACAAATCAGTATAAAAATTTTGAATTTTTGTGAAGTTGAATTTTATTTATTTATATAAATAAAATTAATTATTATTATTATTATTAGAGTCCTTTGCCATTTTTAATAATAATAATAATAATAATAATAATAATAATAATGTTTACAACATAATTTAATTTTTACATTTTATGCCCCAGTTAATTAATGAATAGAAAATATTAAATTAAATTATCAATTTAATGTGATCAAGCCTATAACTCAACCTAGCAAAAGACTAATAGTCAGTGGGATTAATTATGTAAAACCATACTGATTAAATAATTATCTATATAAGTGAGTATTATTTATTCAGTATCTAAAAATATCTACTAAAGATGGTGGAGTAGTGAGCAAGTGGATAAGTGATATAGTCGATAGTTATGGGAGAAAGTGAATGGTTATGGGAGAAAGTGAATGGTTATGGGAGTTATTTGGTGGTTATATGAAGTTATGGATGTGAAAGTGCTTATGAGAGAAAGGTGCTGGTAGTGGAGAAAATGGTAGCTACCTTACTTGGCCACTAAGTAGATTTTTCCCATAAAGAGACGTGTTGGGCAATAAGCAAATGATACATATAGTTAATCAATTAACATTTGACAGATATAATATCTTAATTCAAAACTATCTCTACTTTAGCAATTTTTATATTTTTCAAGCGGTCTTTTATTTTTTCCTGCTAAGTAATCAGTCTTTTATTTTCAATTCAAGCAATCATTTTATATTTTTTTTGCATATATTTCAATTTTTATAAGCAATCCTTTAAATTTTTAATGTAAATTGCTGCTTTCCTGTTCATATTTCTTTTCAAGCAATCCACCAATTTAATTTTTCAAGCGATCAATTTATTTTTCCAACAATGATTTAAAATTTTTTGCCAAGCGATCATTTACTTTTTGTGTACAAATTTACTTTTCTAAGAGATCAATTTACTTTTATGCAAAGTAACTAATTTACATTTTTAATGTACAAATTTACTTTTTCTACAAAGTGATCAATTTACTTTTCAATGTACAAATTTACTTTTCCTGTAAAGCGATCAATTTACTCT
The DNA here is from genome assembly GCF_030052815.1 of Hevea brasiliensis. Classification (NCBI taxonomy): domain Eukaryota; kingdom Viridiplantae; phylum Streptophyta; class Magnoliopsida; order Malpighiales; family Euphorbiaceae; genus Hevea; species Hevea brasiliensis. The sequence continues at coordinate 6,613,631 of NC_079506.1, read as the reverse complement.
TTAAATGCATATATTTAATTTTCAGTTAAGCGCTCAATTTACTTTTCCAATGCAACATTCATATTTTTCATAATAATCAATTTACTTTTAAAGCATAGTTTGGCTTTTCAATGCGCAAGTTCTCATTCAAATTCTCTCAAGCAATTAAGTCATTTTTTCAATTTCACAAAAGTTGAATGAGTAGAAATCCTAACAAATAATTATATATATATACTTCTTAAATATTTAATTATCATTTTTTCACTAAATTAATTTTGAAACAATTTTATTTATAATAAAGTGTGATTTATTATTCTAATAACAGTGTTGTGGACATTTCACTCTGTTGCGATTTCTTATTTTCAATTTTTTAATTTTTATTATATTATATATATATATATATATATATATATATATATATATATATATATATATATATATATATATTGAAATCTTTTAATATGTTTTTTTTTTCAATTAGCTTAGTCTTCTTAACTAAGAAGCAACACTTGAGTCTCCCCTAAATTTTCATATAGATTTTGTTTAATTAATTGAATTTTCAAATTCTATTTATTTATTTTAATTTTTACACCATATAAATATTTATATATGAATTTAAATTATTTTTTAATATTTTATTTTCTTTTATTATCATTTTATTTTTTTAATTACATGATTATTTAATCATTAAATTTGCATTAATTATTAATTTTTTTATTAAACAAGTTCAATATGATTTTATTTTACAATAAAATGAATTCTTTATACATCATGTTGAAGTAAATTTTAATTTAAATTTATAATTTTACATATTAGATAATGTAAATCAATTATTAAGAAATATTATAACGATATATAGTATTTTCAAAAAATGTTTATAGTATTCTCAATAAAGTGTTTATTGCATTCTCTTTTTCATTTGTTTGGATATTTATTTGAAGAATTATAATAATTAAAAAATATACTTTCATAATAATTAAAATTTTTAATATTGTATATGGATTTTATGCTCGTATAATATTTTGATGCTCGACTGATTTTTATTTCTTTCAATAATAGAATATATTATGAATTCATATAATAATTAAAATTATAATTATGTAATAATTATATTAACTATGGAAATTTTGTTATAATTTTTTTTTTAAACTTTTAAAAAAATTATAATTTGATATTTTATGTTATTTTTATTTACATGTTTTGTTTATGTATTATGGTTGGCTCCTACGAAAATTTCCAGCTCCGCCCTGGCAATAATTTGACCCATTAAAAGTCGCTTACTGTCATAACAAGAAATTGCTATGTAAAAATACTGATAGTTTCATGGCTCTCTTTCTTTCTATCCATTTGCCAAAACTTTCACGAAGTCATGCAAATTACCTGACATTTTGGTTAATCTTTATAATAATGATCAAGAACTAATTTGTCAAACATGTCAATATCATTTGACAAATATGATTGAATATTAGCAATCTATCAAGAGTCATGGTGGTCCACCTTATTTAATACTTTGTGAAGAAAAATCATAAACTTTCAAATTCCAAATCACATGCCACGCGATTGGAGTTCTATATTAAGGTTCCTCAGAAATTATTCTGCAGGATTTCAAAATCTCAACAACTGAATCATGGATATTTTTTCAGTTCTGAAAGTTGTATTAACCTTCATATGTTTGATAGTACGAGAATTTGCTTGCAATGTCAATGCCCAGATGATGGATTGCCTAGAGTCTGATAGAGAAGCTCTTGTTGACTTTAGAAAGGGTCTTATTGATCCTGGAAACCGGCTCTCAACATGGCAAGGAACCAACTGCTGCCAATGGCAGGGAATAATTTGTGATGGCAGAACTGGAGCTGTTATTACAGTGGATCTCCACAACCCGCATCCACCAAATGTTGGTAAAGTGCTCCAAGACTCAATTCCTTCTGATTCTTCTGCCGGTGACAGGTATGGATTCTGGAACCTGAGTGGGAAGCTTAGACCTTCACTAACGGCACTCAAGTCCTTGAGACATCTAGACTTGAGTTTCAACTCATTTATTGGTATTCCCATTCCCAGTTTTTTTGACTCTTGGGAGAACTTGCAGTATCTAAACCTATCAAATGCTGGGTTTAGTGGTGTAATTCCTCCAAATTTGGGGAACCTCACAAGCTTGCAGTATCTTGATGTCACTGATTATGACTTACATGTTTTAAGCGCTGAAAATCTTGATTGGGTGACTGGTCTTGTCTCACTGAAATATTTGGCAATGAGTGGAGTTAACTTATCAGTTGTAGGATCAAACTGGGCTGGGCAATTGAACAAGCTTCCCCATTTAACTGAGTTACACTTATATTCTTGTCTCTTATCTGGATCCATTGCATCTCCTATATCTGTTAATTTTACTTCACTTGCAGTAGTAGACCTCAGTTTTAACAGCTTCAACTCAAGGTTCCCCGCCTGGCTTGCGAACATCAGTAGCCTGGTTTCCCTTGATGTGAGCTTTAGCAGCTTGAATGTTGGTAGATTTCCACATGCTTTTAGTGAATTACCCAATTTGCGGTTCCTGAAACTTGTGGATACTTTCAACAAAGCACGTTGTTCTAAAATATTTACTGGAAGCTGGAAGAAGATAGAAGTTCTTGATTTGTCGTTCAATCGTTTATATGGAAAACTCCCTGCCTCCCTTGGAAACATGACATCTCTTACTTATCTCAGTCTTTATTGGAATGACATCCAGGGAAGGATTCCAAGTTCAATTGGCAAACTTTGCAACCTGAAATATCTTTCCTTGAGGTTTAATAACCTTAAAGGAAAGATACCTGAATTCCTTGGAGGTACAGTAAACTGCACTTCTGAAACTCCTTTCCCCAGCTTGGAGGTCTTAGTGCTGAGTTCAAACCAGTTGGTTGGTCAATTGCCAAATTGGCTTGGTAGCCTTAAAAATCTGGCTGTTCTTGATTTGGAGTACAACTCACTTCAAGGTCCAATCCCTCCTTTAGGCAATTTGAAAAAGCTAGTTGTACTCAAGCTTGCTGAAAATGAACTAAATGGTACCCTCCCTGATAGTTTACAATACCTTTCTGAGCTGTATGAACTGGATGTCTCAAACAATCACTTCACAGGAATATTTTCTGAAGCACATTTCTCAAAGCTAAGCAAATTGAAAACCTTGTATTTGTCTGGAAACTCTTTCATTTTGAATGTCACTTCCTTTTGGGTTCCTCCATTTCAGCTGGAGTCTCTTTACATTAGTTCTTGCTGTCTAAACTCTTCATTTCCTGTTTGGCTTAAATCTCAAAGCGACATCATTTATCTACATTTCTCAAATGCCAGTGTTTCAGGAATTGTGCCCGATTGGTTTTGGGATATGTCTGCTAATCTGAAGGACTTAAATGCTTCTTTCAACCAATTACAAGGTAGATTACCAAATCCATTAAAATTATCTGCCGATGTTTTGGATTTGAGTTCGAACCTCTTTGAAGGGCACATTCCTCTTCCTAGTGTCCCCATATCGGTTCTAGATCTTTCAAACAATCAACTTTCCGGTCCTATCCCAAATAGATTAGGTGAAGTGTTAGCAACAACAAGGTTCTTTTCTCTTTCCGGGAATCAACTGACCGGTGTGATTCCAATCTCTCTAGGAGATATGATGTCAGCTCAAGTAATTGATCTTTCAAGAAACAATTTAACAGGAAGCATTCCATCCAATTTAGGAAATTGTTCTTCTCTAAAGGTTCTAGATCTTCAACACAACAACTTGTCCGGCGAGATTCCAGGATCTTTGAGTCAGCTAAATATGCTTCAAACACTTCACCTCAGCAACAACAAATTCTCAGGTGAAATACTATCATTTCTCCATAATTGGTCGAGTTTGGAAACTCTGGACCTTGGATACAACAGGTTGACAGGAAATATCCCACCTTTGACCGGCAATGTTCTCCCGAATCTTAGAATACTTAGCTTGAGGTCAAATACCTTATCTGGTGAAATTCCCTCAGAGCTTTCAAATTTAAGTTCGCTGCAAATTCTGGACCTGGCAGAAAATGCGTTGAATGGCACTATTCCAGCAAGCTTTATCAATCTTAAAGCAATGGCACAAGTTCAGCGGGTAAATCATTACCTATTTTTTGGAATGAGCGCTAGGCATTACTATGAAGAAAGCTTCACTGCCAATTTAAAAAACCAGTTTCAAACATTTACCAAGACCCTGTCCATTCTGACTAGCCTAGACCTTTCTGGAAACAATTTAGATGGAAAGATTCCCGAGGGACTGATGAAACTTGCAGGTCTAATGGTTTTGAACTTGTCAGGGAACAATTTCACTGGTCAAATTCCTGAAAGCGTCTCAGAATTGAAACAGTTGCTGTCTCTTGATCTCTCAAGCAATAAGCTCTCAGGTCCAATTCCTCCCAGCATATCTTCATTGTCCTTTTTGGGATACCTGAACTTATCAAACAATAATTTATCTGGCGAAATCCCTTACAAAGGGCAGATAACAACTTTCGATGCACCATCTTTTGCTGGAAATCCTGCTCTATGTGGAGCTCCACTTGATGTCAACTGTATAGTCACCAACTCGGATAACAAAACGAGGAGACCTAATAAGAATGACGGTAACAATGGCTTCATTGACAAGTGGTTTTATTTGAGCATTGGATTGGGATTTGCCGCAGGTATCTTAGTACCTTTTCTTGTTTTGGCAATCAGAGGATCTTGGAGTCATGCCTACTTCTTGCTTGTGGACAAAACCGTTGAAAAGATATTATATTTGGCAGGAAAAGATGCTATGCATTGCAGGAACCATCGCCGTTTCAGGGTTTAGTTTCTTTAAACTCTTCATTATTGAAAATCAAGAAGGGAAAAAAAAATCTTTGTTATGTGTTGGTATTATTTTTGTTCAGTAGTGAAATTTGTGTTCTCTTCATCTTCTATCTTGCTTTTTGTTGTATTATTTTGAGAAAGTTTTTATTCTATCTTTGATTAAAATATTTCTAACTCTCTTTAATTTAGTTTTTCTAACATGATATCAAAATTTTCGCCTCCTTTTTTCAACTTTAATTTTAAAAGAATTTAGTCAAACTCGAGGTCTGAATACTCTGGAGAACCTATGCGTTTCGATCTTGCACATTCAGTAATTTTTTTTAATTAATTTATTTAATTTCTGTAACTATATTATGCTTATATGTTTTTTTTTTTTTTATCTGTAATCACATTCTTAACAACTTATTTATTTTCAATCGCTATGACGATGTTCATAATAGACAATTCACTTCATCAATCATTTTTATTTTTAGAAATATTCGGACCATTCTAAAAATATTTTTTATTGTCTCTTACTTAAAATTCTGAGTTCGGATAAATTTTAACAACTATCCCTGAACTTGTATGGTTGTAATATTATAGTCCTTCAATTTTAAAATGTAACATAAAACTCCATTGACTTTCAAATTTTACACAGTAAAATCCCTCTAATTTCCAATTATTGATTTTCTAGTTAGATACTGACGTGAACAAATCTAGCGTAGCGCTTATTAAGCATTTTTCTTTTCTTTCTTATGCAAAGTGTAAAATTATTCTCTCTACACATAAAAAATTATTTTCTCTATAGAGAGTAGAAGGATTCAATTTACAATGATGATTAAGCGTTACGCTGGAACTGTCCAGGTCAACGTCTAACTGGAAAACCGGTGATTGGAGATTGGAGGGATTTTACTGTGCAAAATTTAAAAATTGAGGGGGTTTTATGTTACATTTTTAAATTGAATGACTGTAGTATTACAACTATATAAGTTCAAAGACAATTATTAAAATTTATCCTTTTGAGTTCACTTGAAGATTCTTTTATCATTCTGCCGAGTGGTGTAAAGTTATAAGCCTTCTGAATTCTGTGGCTTGGTAAGGCATGTTCTGCGTGGAGCTTTAATTATGGTAGTAAAAGGTTAAAAGCACACCTTATACACTGATTACCTTTAGTTTGGAGTTATCTTCCATATTAAAATCTTTCGAATTTAAATTTAAATTTTAATCGAAATTAAATAATAACACATGCAAAATATAGTAATGATATAAATTATTATTATTATTATTATTATTATTATTATTAAATTCTTCTAGTTCTTGTCATTTTATGTTATGTTATTGGAGTTGTATCTAGAACAATGAGATTTCAAGTTCAAATCTCAGTCCGAGCTACTTGTATAAACTGTCATCCCTTAATATCTCAGACAATATGCTTTCAAGGTCTAATTCCTCTAAACATGTCTTTATTATGATCTTCGGGTACCTGAATCTCGTGGAAAAACAGAGAACAAGAAAAATCTATTGTGTCAAAATTGAGATCTAAATACATCAGTTTAGCTTATGTAAAATAATTATAATTGACTCTCACTCCTAGCTAACTTTGGTGCCTTCTCTTCTCTCATTATGATCAAATAAACCTGTCGATATGGAAGGCTACCATGCCCAGAATACTTTAGTCCCCATACCCAGTAAAGCCTACTATCCTTCAACCCAGCCCATCTCACGCTAGGCCATTTTTGCTATCTCCCTAGGGGCTGGAGCTCATCTCCATTGCTAAGGACAAATAGTGAGCATACACCAACAGAGAGAATGAGTGGGGAAGGGAAGGTGGTCAGTGTGACCGGACCATCTGGGTACACAGCCTCGTGGCTAGTGAAGTTCTTGCTTCAACGTGGCTACACTGTCAAAGCTTCAGTTCGTGACCCAAGTCAGTAACTCTTGTATCTTAAGCATAAACGCTAACTAAAGCTCTAAACTTTGACTTCATTTTTGTGCTATTTAAATTTTTGTGTTAAACTTTGGTCTTGCAAGCTGATTTTTTTTTTTTAAAAAAAAAAAATTAACTTCTGATCATTTGTGATCATTAAAGAAGTTGGATTTCTGGGAAGTAGTAATTGTTGGATTGGGCTTTTGTTTCCCTGGTTTGAACCTTGACGTATGAGTGAGAAATAATTTGAGGTCATGAGCCAAACTGGTGCCTGCCTGGTTAATAGAAACCTTACAATAGATTAGGGAAAAAGAAATTGTAAATGTAGAAGTTTGGAGATATTCTATTTGATCATAATTTCTGCAAAATTTGCAGTTCATGGATTAATTTTTATAGGAATACAAAAATTAACTTAAAAGAAATGTTTGAAGTTTTAAATAATAATAACCAAACAACAGTAAAATATTAGAATAAAATGAAAAATATGTAGAAGTATTCATAATTAAATCTGGGTTGCTTAGCTAAAGGGAGGATGATTGTCTTTTATAGGAAAATCGTAATCTCTCAAGTTCTTGAAAAAACAATGTGAGACATTGTTTTCTTTGTTTTTTTTAATAGATTATCATTTTCTTAATTTATAATTCATAATTTAAATTTTCAATTTATCATATAAATATTTTACTATAATAAAGAATTAATAATATATTATATTATATACTTAAATTTATTATATAATTAATAAGTATATATGTGTATACATTTACATGTTTAATTTTTTCAAAATCACTTTTTTAATTTACTATATATAATCTATATATACATAACACACTTTTGACACACACATATATATATATAGTTTTTTTGACCTACATTTTGTTTAAGTATTTGTAAATTGATTAATAAAATGTTTTGTCTTGCAAGAAAAGGTTGCATATATCCGTTCACTTGGCGTTTTATTATTTGTAAGAGTGAGCATTCGGTTCAAATAGAACTAAATTAAATTAAATCATAAAAATTAAATTATATATTTTAGAAACTAAATCGAACTGAAATGGATGAAAAATCGAATCAAACCAAATCGTTTTATTTCAGTTTGATTTAGTTCAAACAGATAGATTTTGATTTTTGATTATTTTTTAATTTAGACTTAATTTTCAAGTTATTTTATTTAATTTTGACATTGGTTTGAACCTAATAACCATTAATTAATTGAAATTAAACAATTTATATATATAAAATTACATATAATTCATAAATTCTCTATAAAAATAAATCAATTCAAAAATCAATTCAAAAATCAATAAAACTATTCAGTTCGGTTCGGTTTAACCCATTTCTTTCTCTTTAAAACTGAATCAAACAGAAATAACTGAAATTTTTATAATATAAAATAGAACCAAATCGAATTATCTGAAAAACCGAATCGAATTACCTAATTAAGACAGTTTGATTCGATTTATTTAGTTTGAACCGAATAATGCTTACTCCTAATTATTTTTATATGATTTGCAGCAAGAATGGTCATCATTGTAATTGATAATAGGATCAAATGATGAGAGGGAGAAAAGAAAATGATCGCACTCAACAAGATTTTTCAAATACATGCTCAATAAATGAAATAGAAAAAAAAATGGAACATTTCTGATCTTATTGTCAACACTTTTAAAAGCATTATACGAAAACAAGTCACAATAACTATACTTTTAAATGCTTACTGCTAATGAGTTAAGAGAAGTCAAGGATTCAAATGTTTTCATTATTTGCCTTGATTTTTTTTTTCCTTAAAAAAATTAAATATATTAAGTTAGGCTCTCTTTAAAAAAAATAAATATACAAGTTTAATAATTTTAAATTTATTTAAATTATCAAAAATATTAATTTTAGTGATTAATTTTATTAATTTATTTCTTAAAATTTTTTTAAAAAATTGAAAGTAATAATTTTATCAAATTTAATATTTAAAATTAATTATGGAAATAGATTAAATATTAAAGCCAAAAAATTTAATTTTTGGAAAATAAAAATTTGTTTGTATTTATTTTACTCCTATAGAGTCAAAAGTTTTATTTTCTATTAATTATAATAATTCTAAATTATTATTTTCATTATAAATTTGACATTTCAATGGAAAGTATATAATTAATTTTTTTACTAATTAATGATTTAGTCATGATTAATTAATTAATATGATTTTTGTTAGTCTCCCCTTAAAAGAATCGTGTTCTAAGGTTAATTTCATAAAATAATTATTATATTATTTAATATAATAATTATTAATTATATTTAAACAAGCGAAGTTTCCATAATGCGGTCCATAACTGTCATACTCATTCCATAATTGTTCCTTCTATTGCGGTCCTAAGAAGATGAGTGATTTGGACGATAAATGGTTATATTTATCTATATAATAACTTTAATTTAATTAATATTTAAAAATTCAATTAATCAAAATAGAATATTAAGAATTAATAAAAAAAGTAATTATAAATGTGTACAGATTGATAAGAAAAATGAGCCATCATCCTTATTAATTAGACTAATTTGTGTTAATTTTACTATTATTTATACTTCTAATCTGTAACATTTTTAATTTTTAAATAATTATTTTATATGTTTAGGGCAAAATCAATTAAAAGAGTGTTAGAAATGTTGCTTTCACTTAACTCAATATTCAATTTTAATTAATTTTTTTTAATAATCGATTTAACTATCATTGTAATAATCAAAGAAATATTCAATAATCCCTTTTGGATCTTATCAAACCTACTGGCCAATAAAAAAATCCCTTATTTTCCAATATGAAGATAATTAATCAATTAGTGCATTAAAAACAAGAATTATTGCAAAAACTCCATAGTATTAGTCTTAGTTTCCACCCCAAGTTTTACAATTGCTTCCCAACAAAATCATAAATAAGTAATCATTTAATATCATTCATACCCAAAAGCATTAAAACCAAAGATAACCACTAATTGCAAGATAGAGAAAATATATCAAAATTAAATCAAGTTACATCAAAATTCCTAACTTAAACTTTAGCTACTTATGGTATTAATTAACAATCGATACAAACCCAATAAAATTATGTCCAAACATCAAAACAATAACTGGGTATTTGATTAAAAGTAGAGATAAAGAAAAGAGATGAAAAAAAAAAGCAAAAAAAAAAAAATACTCTTAAGTTAATGTAGAAAACTCTCTTAGATTCAATCTTCTTAAAAAAAAAATCATTTTCAAGAACTAGCTCAAAATGGAGTTTTTAGAGCATTTGGAAGCCAAGAAGTCCCAAATAAAACATCTCCCTTAACAAATACAGAAATTGATTTAACCAACTCCCTTTTTGGATCCTTCTCTTGGTGAGTTGTCAAGAGTTGATTGGTTGAGAACAGAGAAAATCATTAAAAAGTCATCCCATAAGCTTTGCTGTGCGTTTCCTCATCACAATGGCAGGTTGTGGGATTTACCTGTTATAAATAAAATTAAATCGTTAAAGATTACATGGTTAGAGAATATGTGTACCTAAAAATATATATGTGTACCTAAAAATATATTTGTATCTATAATTTTTTATGAATAATTAAGAATGAAAGCGAAATGATAAGTTCACAACTCCTAATATCCACAACATTTAAATTCTATCTGATGTTACATGGGGTTATCAGAATATATATATATATATATATATATATATATATATGATTGAAAGTTGGAGTCTCTTTCTTAGTGGATTTATGGACAGTTTGACCTATTACAGTTTTGTCCAATCATATGACCCAATCCTTTTAGATATGGCCAATTACTATACTTATTATTTGATATCATTATTTAATCTGTCAATAAGCTTAACAATTGATTATTGCTAATTCACATTCAGATATAAATAAATAATCCAACATTACAATGCGATTCATTTCACTCTATTCTTCTTTGCACAGCTTGGGCGTGAAATTACTCCAATTTGCATGGCTCGATTGTGGTATTTACTGCCTGAAAGTTTCATTTAACCTTCAACTTCTTTTCTTCTTCTTTCTTTTTTTTTTCCCTCAAATTTTTCATCACACAACAGCTCTTTTACCCTTGTATAAAAATATTGGAAAGGCAACTGTTAGCTGCCACTTATTTTGCATTTATTTAGGGCATTTGTTTAGGAATTTTTGTGTACATATCTGTTCTTACCTTTTGTTGTATGATTCTGATACAATTTTAGTAGTTTAGCTTGATTAGGAACCTATTTGTTAGCTGTAATTTTTTATATATATCTTTGATTTCTGGGGCAATAAACATCAGAATTCTTATTCCAAAATTTCTTAGTTCTTTTACATGGTATCAGAGCCATGGCTGATGAAAAGAAAAATGAGAGTTCTGGATCAGGGAAGAAAACTTCTAGTTCTTGCACACTGAATTCGAATGACAACCCAGGTAACTTGATTACCCAAGTTCAGTTGAAGGGCGAGAATTACGAAGAATGGGCGGGAGCTATGCGAACTGCATTGCGGGCCAAAAAGAAATATGGTTTTATTGATAGATCTGTTAAGCAACCAGCAGATGACTCACTGGAACTCGAAGATTGGTGGACGGTTAACTCTATGCTGGTTTCTTGGGTGTTTAACACCATTGAACCGACGCTTCACTCGACCATCTCTCACATGGAGAACATAAAGGATCTGTGGGAGGATATTAAACAAAGGTTCTCGATTGGGAATGGTTCGCGAATGCAGCAACTGAGATCAGATCTGGTGAATTATAGGCAGGAAGGTCAACCGATCGTGTCCTATTTCGGAAGACTCAAAACGTTATGGGATGAAATAAACAACTATGATCAGATACCAGTGTGTATCTGTGCAGGCTGCAGATGCAATCTTACCATTGAATTGGAAAGAAAGCGTGAAGAAGAGAGAGTTCATCAGTTTTGATCGGCTTGGATGAAGAAGGATACGAAAAAGTGCGCTCTAATATTTTGAGCACTGAACCCTTACCCAATTTGAATCATGCCTATGCTATGGTTGTTCAACAAGAGCGGGTGCGAACTATGACACGAACCAAGGAAGAAAGAGGCAATCCTATGAGTTTTGCAATTCGAGCAAGAAGTCAAAATTCAGGGGGGGATAAAGACAAATCCTCAATTTCTTCTAATTGCAACCGAGAGGGACATGATGCTGAAAGTTGTTTCCAGCTGATAGGTTATCCAGAATGGTGGGGTAATAGACCACGTGGAACTTCTGCTGGACGAGGAGGTGGTTAAAAGCGTGGCAATAGAGCAGGACGTAACAAGGGAGGAGTTGCTCGTGCCAATGCCACACAAGCAACTGGAGTTAATGGTGGGCGTGGAATTGTGACAGATTCAGATCGAAAGGGTCTTAATGGATTAAATGAAGAGTAGTGGGCTGCTTTGCTAGGCATGTTGAATTCTTGTCAGAATGGTGGCAATGAGAGGCCGACAGGTATGCAGAGGAAATTTCCTTGGATTATTGACACAGGAGCTTCCCATCATATGACAAGAACGTTGGCATTTTTTAGTGAATTGCGTGACATTGTGCCATGCTCAGTCGGGTTACCTAATGGAGAAAAGACCTTGGCGGTGAAAGAAGAAACTGTGTTGCTTGGAGGAGACTTGAAATTGCAACGAGTCCTTTATGTGCTAAATTTGAATTGCAATCTAATCTATGTATCACAACTACTTAATGATCCAAATTTGGTTATTCAACTCACTAACAAAATTTGTGCTATACAGGACCTAAATTCGAGGAACCTGATTGGAGCGGGTGAGCAACGCGAGGGGCTGTACTTTCTTAAGGGAGTGACATCGGTACATGCTTGCAAGGTAACTGATGTGGGTCTTTTGAGCTTTGGCATAAGAGAATGGGTCATCCTTCTTATAAGGAGGTAGAGTTAATTCCAGAAGCAGGTAGCATTGTTAGGAAAACTAATAAAACTTGTGAAGTTTGTTTTAGGGCAAAGCAAACAAGAGAGGTTTTCTTTTCTAGTGACAATAAAGCTGATGGTTGTTTTGAATTGATACATTGTGATTTATGGGGACCTTATAGAGTCCCAACTTCTTGTGGAGCAATTTACTTCTTAACAATTGTTGATGTTACTCTCATGCTATTTGGATATATTTGCTGAATGGAAAACAAGAAGTAACTTGTGTTCTTAAGAAATTTGTTGTGATGGTTAAACGCCAATTTGAAAAAAATGTGAAAATTGTCTGAAGTGATAACAGAAGTGAATTTATGTGCTTGAAAGAATATTTTGATGAACAAGGGATGTTGCATCAGACTTCCTGTGTAGGAACACCTCAACAAAATGGCCGAGTGGAAAGAAAACATCGCCATATTCTTAATGTGGCAAGAGCCTTGCGTTTCCAAGCAAATTTACCTATAGAATTTTGGGGAGAATGCGTACTTGCAGCTGGGTATTTGATTAATAGGACTCCATCTATGTTATTAAATGGTAAAACCCCATATGAGATACTCTTTGGGAAAGTACCTTCTTACAAACACGTTCGGGTTTTTGGTTGTTTGTGCTATGCGCATAATCTGAATCGGGATAAAGATAAAATTGGTAGTAGAAGTCGTAGGTGTATTTTTGTTGGGTATCCATTTGAAAAGAAGGGATGGAGATTGTATGATTTGGAAACTAAAGAATACTTTGTATCAAGAGAAGTGGTATTCACTAAAACAGAATTTCCATATGCAAATGAGAAAATAATGGGTGATGAACTCATTAAAAATGAAGTTGAGGAGTTGGGTGATGAAGTTGATGGTTTAGAGAACAACTTAGGAAAGAAGCACGATGAAAGTGTGGGTAAAGAAAGTGAGGTGAATCCTGAAACGGAAGAATTGATCCATGAAAACAGTGAGGGAGTGGATAGAGGTAAAGTTGTTGAAGAGCAACTAGGTAGGGGACAAAGAGCCAAGCAACTTAGTGTTCGTTTGAAGGATTATGTGACAAATGCCATCAAAACAAGCCCCTCAGTATGCTCACCTTCCCAATCTGATTCCTCAGGTACGCCTTACTCTATAGCACATTATGTGGGTTATGATAAATTCTCTGCACAACATCGATATTTTTTGGCAGCCATTACTACAGGACTTGAACCAAGCTCTTATACAGAAGCAGTTAAGGATGAAAGGTAGAGAACGGCTATGAGAAAAGAAATACAGGCTTTGGAGGATAATGGTACATGGACAGTTGAAAATTTGCCATTTGGGAAGAAAGCAATAGGAAGCAAGTGGATATACAAAATTAAATACAATTCTGATGGAAGTGTTGAACAATACAAGGCGCGGTTAGTGATATTGGGAAATAATTAAGTTGAAGGCATAGATTATCAGGAGACTTTTGCTCTTATAGCAAAAATGGTTACTGTGCGCACCTTTCTTGCCGTTGCGGCTACAAAGAATTGGGAACTCCATCAGATGGATGTCCAAAATGCTTTCTTATATGGTGATTTGGAGGAAGAGGTTTACATGAAGATGCCGCCTGGATTTGCTTCTCAATCACCAAGGAAGGTTTGTAAACTCCGGAAATCTCTATACGGTTTGCGGCAAGCACCTAGATGTTGGTTTGCAAAATTGGCTGCATCTCTGAAAGCTTATGGATTTCAGCAATCATATTCAGATTACTCTTTGTTCACTTTTCGAGCTGGGACTGTTCAATTGAATGTGCTTATTTATGTGGATGACCTTATTATCTCCAGCAATGATGTTTTTGCTGTACAAAAATTCAAGAACTATTTGAGTTGTTGCTTTCATATGAAAGACTTGGGAAAGCTGAAATTTTTCTTAGGGATTGAAGTAGCCAGAAACTCGAATGGTATTTTCTTGTGTCAACATAAGTATGCGTTGGATGTAATTTCAGAAGTTGGATTACTAGGTTGCAAGCCGGCTAAAACTCCTCTTGAACAAAATCACAAGCTGGCCCTTACCGAGAGTGATGATGTGGATGACCCTACTCAGTATAGGCGTCTGGTGGGACGGCTTATTTATCTAACAATAACTCGGCCCGAGTTGTCTTATTGTGTGCATATTCTTGCTCAGTTCATGCAACAACCGAAGAAAGCTCATTGGGAGGCAGCTGTTAGAGTTGTGCATTATTTGAAAAGAAATCCAGGTCAGGGTATACTACTGCATGCCAATTGTGATCTCAAATTGTCTGCTTACTGTGATTCTGATTGGGTTAGCTGTCCTTTGACGAGACGGTCTTTGACTGATTATATTTGTTCTTTTGGGTGAATCCCCTATCTCGTGGAAGACTAAAAAGCAACAGACAGTGTCTTGCTCATCCGCTGAAGCTGAATATCGGTCTATGAGTACTACAACTTGTGAACTTAAATGGTTGAAAGGATTATTGAATTCTCTTGATGTGGCGCATACTGAACCTATGAATTTGTATTGTGATAGTCAGGCAGCTCTGCATATAGCTGCTAATCCTGTCTATCATGAAACTGTCATTTTATCTGTAATGAGATATTGAATGGTAACATTCGAATAGATTATGTATGTAGTTCAATGCAACCTGCGAATATCTTTATAAAGGCGTTGGGAAATGATCAGTTTGACTTTCTTCTTCGCAAGTTGGGCATTCGAGATCTCCATGTTCCAACTTAAGGGGGGTATTGGAAAGGCAACTGTTAGCGGCCACTTATTTTGCATTTATGTAGGGCATTTGTTTAGGAATTTTTGTGTGCATATCTGTTCTTACCTTTTATTGTATGATTCTGATACAATTTTGGTAGTTTAGCTTGATTAGGAACCTATTTGTTAGCTGTAATTTTTTACATATATCTTTGATTTCTGGGGCAATAAACATTAGAATTCTTATTCCAAAATTTCTTAGTTCTTTTACAAAAAACAATTAAATCTAATTAAATAAAAAAATGAATTTTAAACTAATTGCTCTAATAAATACTAATAAAAATTAATTAAAAATTTATAAAAAATGATAAAAATTAATATAGAATAAAAACTATAAAAATATTATGGCATTATAACACTATTTTAAAGAAAAAAAAATTATGAAATTGATATCTTATGCTGAAATAATAAATCAATATATAGAGTTTATCAATTTATTGGGTCGAGCAGATTTAATAAATAATTTTATGCTGACAAAACAAATTGGATTTATAAATGGGTCCTAATCGAATGGGATCTAGTTATTTCAGTAATAAATTTCGAATTATTCATCTTGTCACTACATAAAAAATAAATTTCAAATAATTTATAAATTGTAAGTTGTTTTTTAGTTCAACATTTTAAATTTATAGAAAAATTAATTTTATTAATTTAATTTAAATAAATCAATTTCACATGATTCAGACTAAATTCATAAGATCAATTAGTTTCAGACTGTCTGAAAATTAGATTTTTACGAAATTCAATTTAATTAATTTTTTATCAATTAAAATTAAAAAAATTAAAATTTTAATTTAAAAAATTATTTTAAAAATAAAAATCATATAAAAAATAATTAATTGTGTGCAAATTTATTTAAATTCTTTTATTAAATGATTTTTTTTTCCAGCCCTTATGAACTCGATCGATTTCTTTCATTCAGCAGTTGGCCTTCAAAGAACAAATATCTGCGGCTCTATGTGCTTTTCTTCACTTTCTCGTTGACAAAGGTTTAAACCTCATCAATTAATTACACTTTTCTATCACTTGTAATTATTTTGTATTTTTTTTCTCTAATTTCCCAATTTTTTATCACCAAGAAAAAAAATTATATTTAGCTACAGATTTATGAATTTGTCACTAATTAAGCCATATTATTAGCCATGCAATAGATATTTATTAATATTAAAAATAATTATATACAAAATAATAAATGAAAAATGCATACCTCAATAAGAGAGTATTGCTAATATTTTTTTTTCATGAGAATAATCATATTGTACTTTAGTAAGTTATTTAATAATAGTTGATAGTGGTAATTTAAATAAAAAATGTATAATTTATTTGTAGAATTATCAATTTATCAAGAATAAAGATGTATTTTTTTTATAGGCTACAAAGATTTTTTTTTTTCAATTTAATTAAATTGTTTTGAAAGGTTTACTTTCTTTTAAAGTTGACTAATAAGTATGGAAGAAAATATAGGAGGTAAATATGGTGACAAATTTAAATGTTTACTGTATTTATAAATAATTAATATTTAAGAGCAGTTTAATTTTTTTATTTTTTTAAAGATAACTAAATTATTTCTTTGATTAGAAAAATACTTTCTATTAATATTTTTAATTGCTCTAAACAACAAAGAATATGAAAAATATTTTTTCATAAAACAATTTGATCGGATAAATTCTTTTTAAGAAGAGATAATATAATATTTCAAAATTTTTATGAGAATTTCATGAAAATGAAGTTTGGAATTCTCAGTGTTTGAATACTTATCTTATAAATAAATATGTATATAAATACATTAAAATTGAAATAAGAAGTGAATAATTTCATTAATCAACTCTTTCTTAGAACTCTGACTTTTTCTAAAGATGAAACCATTTTAGTGATTGATTAGTGATGGATTAAAATTTCGTCACTAAGTTAGTGATGAATTGGTGATTGAATATCAGAGTATGTGTGGACCGTAGCTAATACTTTAGCGACATGTTTTTAAGCGATGCATTAAATAGGGCTGTGCACGGTTCTTGGGGGAACCGAATCGAATCGAAGAATCGTACCGAACTGATAAGAATAGTATCGGATTAAATTTATTTTGATACTTTGGCTCGGTTCTGGTTCTTCATTGAGAACCGAACCGAAATCGTATCAAAACTGAATTGAAACGGTACCGAACCGGAACTGAACCGAGAATTGAATTTATACATATTTTTTTCTATGTTTTTTTAGATGTATTATATATTTTCACTATAATTATATATATTTATATTATCTTTTACACACACACACACATATATGTATTAATTCTTAATTATATTTATATCTTATAGTTAAATATTATATGATTAATAAGTAATTAAAATATATATTATATGATATACTTATACTATTATATTATATAATATATTTAATTTTAAATTATATATATACTTTATATATAGCTAAAAGATATATTATATGATATATTATGTAGGGGTGTTCAGTTTTAGTTTAGTTTGGGATTTGCCTAGAAACCGGAACCGAACCGAAATTTTAAAAATTTTGGTGCGGTTCCGGTTCGGTTCTTCATTGTTTCAGTTTCAGTTCAGTACTGTTCTCGATTCTTGGTTTCAGTTCGGTTCGTTGCAATTCCAGTTCGGTTTTCGGTTCTTAAAATAGTTTTATGTAATTATTTCCTTAAAAAAATTATACTTGAATTAGCATTTAAGCTTTGAATTGAGTTATTAATACATAATATACCATATAATATATCTTTTAGCTATACATAAATTATATAATCTTTAATTATAAGGTGCATATATAACTTATGATTAAATATATTATACAATATAATAGTATATCATATAATATACAGTTAACTATTTATTAATCATATACTATTTAACTATAAGATATAAATATAATTAAGAATTAATATATATATATATATATATATATATATATATATATATATATATAAGATAATAGTATATTTATAATTAAGAATTATAAAATAATTGAATATATTTATAACTAAAATTATTATGAAAATATAGAAGAATGAAATATAATATTAGGTTGTATTTAGTTCATAATTATATATACATATGTAAATATATATAATTATATTGAAAGTATATAATACATCTAAAAAAAATAGAAAAATATATGTATTAATTCGGTTCCGATTTGGTACGGTTCTGGTTCAGTTTCAGTACTGTTCTAGTTCGGTTCTTAGTGAATAACCAGAACTGTATCAAAGTATCAAAATAAGTTCAGTTTGGTACGATTCTTATCGGTTTGGTTCGGTTCCTCCAAAAACCGTGCACAGCCCTAATATTATGTACTAATAACCCAATTTTAAACTTAAATGCTAATTTATGAATGATTTTTTAAGAAAATAATGATATAAAATTATTTTAAGAACTGAGAACCGAACTGAAACTGAAGAACAGAAAATCGTACCAAACCGGAACTGAAATAATGAATAACCGAACCGAAACCATATTGAAATTTTGATTCGGTTTCGATTCCTAGCTAAACCCCGAATCGAACTGGAACTGAACACCACTAAGTATTAAATGCTGTCATTGAAGGTCTTTTTTTTTTTTTTAATTAGGTATGGAATAGTGACCGACTACTTAAGTCGCTAAAAAGTTTTGCCTGATGAATTAGCACAGTTCATCGCTAATCAGTATTATTAGCAACCTAAAGGCCTATTTTCTTGCAGTGAATTTTGGAAAATATTTTAAAAATTCACATATACGTTTTTTAAAAGCTTAATAGAACACTAAAATATGAAAGGTGGTCATTTTAATAATAGCATGCAACAAGAGAATTAATTAAAACTTTAATGATGAAAAAAATGTGATAAGAATGAAAGATAATATATAAGATATTAATAAGACGCAAGGAAAAAGAGAAAACTTAGGGTATTGATTTCATTCCTTTGGATGTAAGTCTGAAGGACACTATTGAAAGCCTGAAGGACAAGGGCTTCCCTAACATTTCATGCTCAAGTTGTACTGCCAAAGATAAACAATCATCGTCGACAAAAGCTTTCCTATGAAGAGAGAATATCTTTGATTGTCCAAGGCTTTTACAGGTTTTGGTTCTAGGTTGTTTAAGAAATTGGAATGGCAATATTGCTCGTTGTTTTTTTTATGTTCAATCTCTTCGGAATCATTTTGACCCTCTCTATGACGCCATCAACAGCTTTATTATACTTTATTCTCAACTTGGAGAAGGGCATCTTATAAACATTGCAAATGAATTTCTGCTTGGTGCTTCCAGTGCTCAGGGTATCATATCTGGATGTTTGCTTTATTTTGATTTTCGATTGTCCTGTTTTGTTCTGCTACTTTCTGTTGTAACCTTTGGTTGTTGGGTTTGTTCTTGTTCCTCCTTGCCAGGCTTTTTCTGGTTTTTTCTAATAAGTTTTTTGTTCTGAAGAAAATAAAATCAACCACAAAAACACCAAATTTACGTGGAAAACCCTCCAGCATAGAGGGAAAAACCACGGGCCAATCTCTGAAAAATAATCCACTATATCAAGAGAGCATATACAATATTTTTTCTTACATTTCCACAATTGAGATCCTAAAAAATTGGAGAAAATAAAAAGAAATACCTTTCTGGTAAATACTAAAGTGTCTAAGAGTCACCTTGCAGCACCCAACACCATTAGAAGTCCCCCTCTGCGCTCAAATCAGCAGAGGAAAAAGTCTTCCTCCCCTTTGTTCTCACTCTCAAAATTGTCTCCGCTTAAAGACTTGCTGAGACCTGTTGCCAGCTCAAACAAATTTGGTACTTATAAAAATTTGAAGCGGCTGTCAATGAGTTGGAAGTTTTGCTCTAGAAGTTATAAAAGTTTTTCCAAGGAGTACCTTCGTATGAATCTTTTTATAAAAATAATCCAATCTTGTTTTGGTTTCTGAATAGTTCTCTAATAACTTCTGCAGGTGGAATAAAAAATAATCCTTTATATCCATGCAAAGAAAATGAAGGCAGAATTACATAGCAAAAAGATTAAGACAGATAAGAGAATGACCTGGCAATGCACCCGCACCCTTTGCATTTGTTCACCACTTTCCTTTAGAATTTTAGTTCAGGGAACTAACCACTGTATGTGGAGAAAGGGAAAGACCATTCAATATCATTCAGAGTTCATATCCGTTGTCCTGTCATTTGTCAAGAACACAAGCCACAAAGAAATTTCCAACAAAATTTATCCTAAGCACATAAATCCTAAATTATTAAAGAAGGAAAAAAAAAATTGAAAATGGGTACTCTGCACAGTTGATTGGTTGATTTAAAAGAGTATGACGAAAAGATACTTACTGAATCAATGTTTATGTGCTACTCATTTCAGAAGAAATAGTGGCAAAATTGTTGGGCAGCTAGTACTCTATATCTCATCATTCAATGTCCTGCGCACATAGAATTAGATAGTAATTTAAAAAAAAAAAATCTCATATAAAAGTAGAGATAAAAATTAATAAATTGCAAAATTTAAGAGAAGAATCACCAACTTACAGAAGCAGTAGGAGATTTTTGTAAAATTCTAAAAATCAAATAATAATGAAATGGTATGAAGATCAGTATATTGTTCAACACTTCAACTTATTCATTTATCGGAAAACATTGAAAAGGACAAGAAACAGAACGTCAAGAAATACGGCTTAACACTAAATATTTCTACTTCTAACGTTTTTGGAAGAGCAGTGAGTTTGCAATTGCAGCTCCGAAGCTCCTCATATCATGTTTTGCTCTATAACCAATATTCCTTCTACATTAAAGAAAATGAAGAATATATATATATATATGTAGATTTCTTACATTATGTTTTTACTGATGCTCAATGCACACATAATCAATGAGTTTGAAGTTTCTCTCTAGAACTTCTGCATGTTTTCCAAGAAGCAGAAATACCTTTGCATGAATCTTCTGGTAACAGTCTCCATAGTTGTAATCCGAAGTGTGAAAAATTCTTCTGCAGAAGTTGATCTTCAAATACGAATTATGTCAAGCCAATCAAAACATAAAACAGCTTCCGAGAAATCTTGTTTTGGTTTCTTATCCATTATCATGTCACTTGTTAAGAACACAGAAAATTCCTGAAAATTTTATCATAAAGAAAATTCACTTGTTAAGAACACAGAAAATTCCTGAAAATTTTCTCATAAGGAAAATAAATTTTCAGTTGTTAAAAATAAAAGGAAAATGAGTACTCTACATAGTTGATTGGTTGATTGAAATAAAATAATGACAAAGGAAAAAATTTACCGAGTCCATGTTAGTATTGCTGATTTCCAATGGAATAGAGTGGCCAAATTATTAGTCATTTAATCTTCATAACTCAGTAATTTCATTTCATGTGCATAAAGAATCAGAGAGTAAGTTTCACATATAAAACAAATTAAATAGAATTTGCCAATTGAAGAGAAAAGCACCAACTTACAAAAGGGTAGAAGATTTTTCTTCGTCCTCTAGTACATAGTGGCCGTCCCATTGGAATTCTTTTCCCTTAAATTTTAAATTTCGGCTATGAGAAACGAAAGGCCAATCCTCATCCTTCTTATTTCCACATCCTTCCTTCAACAGGGGACAATCATTAATTTCAAATTCTCATAAAGAGGTGAGGGAACCCAACTCTCTATTCCCAAAATCGTTGACTGTTGAAGATTTGTGAGGGAAGAAAGCCAACTTGGGAACCTCCTACCAATGCCTATCCCAGCAACAAAAGTTGCAAGGTCATGCATCAGAACACTCCTAGAGAGTGTTCATATCCAGCCCTCTGCAGATACTCTAAAATTCAAATAATAATGAAATGTCATGAAAATCAGTTTATTGTTCACCTTATTCATGTACAGGAAAATTTTGGAAAGGACAAGAAACAGAACACCAAGAAAGATGACGTACCACTAAATATTTTCTACCTCTAACATATTTGTAATAGCAGCGAGGATGTAATTGCAGTTCCGGAGCTTCTCATATCTTGTCTTGTTCTATTGCCAGCGTTCCTTCTAAATTGAGAAAATGGAAAGATCATATATACATACACCAAAAAAATAAAAAAGGGAAAAAAACAGATGATCGAATCAAGACACCACCTTCCAAGTGTCCTTAGCATAAATACCAGATATCAATTTATCAATGAGAATTTTCAGAAATGTCAACAAGTGAAATTGGTCCTTGCAACTTAATGGTATTGCTTGTGTTTTTACTGCTGTCCACTGCAGACAGAATCAATGAGTTAGAAGTTCCTCTCTAGAACTTCATACACGTTTTTCGAGAAGGAGAAATACCTTTGCATGACTCATCCGGTAGCAATTAATCTTCAAAACTTATCATTTCAATTTTCCTGTGCGTAAAGAATCAGATTGTAAAATTCAGATAAAAAAAATTAAATAGAATTTGCCAATTGAAGATAAAAGCACAACTTACAGATGTGGCGTAAGATTTTTCTTCGTCCTCTAGTAGATAGCAGCCCTCCCATTGAATTCTCTTGTCATCAACTTCAATATTTAGGATGTGAGAAATAAAAGGCCAATCCTCACCCTTTTTATTTGCACATCTTTTGCTCAACAGGGGACAACGTTCAATTATCAATTCTCGCAAAGAGGCGAGGGAACGCATCTCTTGAGGCAGAGATGTTAATCTTGGGCAGTCCGAAATCTTGAGCTGCTTCAATTTAGAGAGAGGAGGAACGACCGAGGAAGAAGAAGAAGAAGAAGAAGAAGTTGATGTTGTGAATATTTGCTTCACAAGTTGCTCGCTTACTCTCTCCAGTTGTAAAACCTCATCGATAAATGGAAACTGAGGGATCCAACTCAAATTAGGGCAACATTGACAAATGAATTGAGAAAGACAAGGAAATTGGAGTAGCTCTGATATTGACATGGTTGTTGAATCGTCACTATCATCATCATCATCATCTCTCTTTTGCCGCCATCCTTTTAGCTTACGACATGAACGGAGCTTGAGATACTTTGGGGATGGAAAGAATGGAGTTGCTTGTCCCTCAATTTCTATGTATTCTAAATCATATAATCCCCAAATCTCTAACATTTGAAGTGAAGGGATTTGATCCAGCGGCGGGAGATGCTGACATCTGAAATACAGTAACTTAATATTGACAAGATTTGTGAGGGAAGAAACCCAACTTGGAAACCTCGTGCCTCTGTACGAATACACCTTTAACTCTTTAAGATTAGGATGCGGTTGGAGATTTTGGAATGCCATTTCTTCATTATCAACATTTGCATCATCATCTCGATCCGAAGATAAAGACAATGATTGAAGAAGCGACTTGTCTTTCAAAATAGGATTTATTATCCCATTTTTCACAGATCCCAAATCTGTAATTTCAAGACTTCCTCTCAAATTGTTGAGGCTATTCAATTCAGTTAATCCTCCAACATTCTTTGCGACTGAATTATCTTTTGCCACTACAAACCATGTCAACGTTCGTAGTGAAGTCAATTGCCCAAGCCCAGGTGGCATATGAGTCAAAGACCGACAACCATCACAATACAGATGCCTAAGATTAATCATTTTTTTAATATCTTTAGGCAGTTCCATCAGACTATTACAAAAGGAGACATTTAGCACTTGCAAATTCTGCAGGTTCGTAATAGAATTTGGAAGTGTCCTAATTTCATAATTCTCAGAAACATCAAGATATCTTAGATGTTTTAAGCGTTTTATGTAATTAGGCACTTTTTTAATTCCAAAACCTGAAACACCAAATGCACGTAACTTTTTAAAGTTCAAATGAATTGACATTTCATGTGATGTTTCCAAAAAAAATCTTTGATGTGGCAAAAGAAACGTCCGCAATTTTCTTGTATTTGACAATCCAACAGGATTTATGGTAATGCCTATCCCAGTAATTGAAGTTGCAAGGTCATGCATCAAATCATGCATTTTGCAAAAATGAATATTCCCAAATTTTTCTAACAATTGTTTTCACATCAAAAGGATCTGAAACACACACTCATATTTTTAACTCAAAATAATTCTTAATGCGCTCATCATTGAAGATGAATTGTGCAAGTGTGGTCTTCCCTAATCCCCCAATTCCAACAATTGAGAGAACTGAAACATTCCCTTTACTGTTGGAAGCCAATAAAAGTTCTATGATAGCCTTTTTGTCACCCTCTCTCCCAATGACAACTTCAGGTACAGAGGACACAGTTTGATCCCTCACCATAGTTGTATAACGTCTCTCCCCAGTTCGAACCTCTAATCTAAATTGTCTATCAGCTTCAATATCAGCTAGTTTCTCCCTAATTGCCTTAATTTTATGACCCATCTTAAAACCATAAACAAGCCGATTCGAAGACGAGAAGAAAAGAGTTACCTCCTTTGTCAGTCTATTTCCAGTCATCACTTGGCGCCGCAGAGCTTCAGTGGCGAAGTCATCTACCAAGTCATCAGCATCATAAACAATTTCTTGTAGCTTCTCAAGCCAGCCTTTCACTTGACGGTTTTGTTTTTGCTGCTCCTCAGCGTCCAGAAGCATATTATGGATACTAGAAACTGTGGCCTCAAGTTTCTTAAGCTCGTCTCTGACACCCCCACCACAATCCCATCTCGCAAAAAGCTCGAGAACCCAACTTCTTAATGATCTTCCCAGCAATATCAAAGAGAACTCCTTCAGCCATTTCGGGAATTTTTGTTTTGTGTTTTCGAGGTTGTAAAAGGATGAAATGTTGTTGCGAAGATGGTGGCAAAGCAATGCTCAATATTTATAAGATCCTCCCAGACAAGACCAGAATTTCCTTAAAGGTGAAGTCGCGATATCCCATGGGTAAACAAGTACACAGTAGCAATCATAATTTTTCCAAAATTTCTATAGATAAGTCAACAAAATTTAAGTGGTCGTAGATAAGTCAAGGTAAATACTATTATTTTTGTCTACATCGTTTACCGATCAATCTCTTGTTTCTATTTCTTCGCAAATTCCCCTCTCTTTCTCCATCTATTCCATTTTTTTTTTCCTTCTCTTACTTTTCTTCTTATTTGCTGTTTTATTATTATTGGACAAGGTGTTACAAGTCATGTCCCAGAACCAATTTGGGATAGAACCTGAAATATCGGCCCCTGAGAAATCTAAAACTAGGACCTGTTTTTGAGATCTAACCCACAAGGGGAAGGAAGGACCTAGAAGGCTAGAAGGCACAAACCCATCTTTAAGAAAGTGACTTGGAAAGGAGGGACCCAGTTGGAGCTGACTTTTAAAATGAATAAATTAGTTGATAAACTAATTTCCTTTAGTTTTATCAACTTATGAAATGTACACCCGTCAATTTATTGAGAGAAACATCAAGGGAAGATAACTCAGAGAGCAGCCAAATGCTATCGGGCGGAGTACTATTTAGCTTATTTGCTGTAAGCGTGAGGGTAGTTAAACGCTGTAAATTTCCAATAGAGGAAGGAATGGAACCTTGAAGGAAGTTATTGCTCAACAGGAGTTCGACAAGATTCTTAAGCTGGCCAATTGAATCTGGTAAACTTCCTGTCAGGTTATTTAACGACAAGTCAATGTACTGCAAATTAGAAAGCTTACGAATGGAGCTTGGAATCCCAACCTCGATATAATTGAAGTGTAAATCAAAATGAATGAGAGTGTCATATTTCCAAGAAGAGCACGAAGTCTCATTGATAGATAAATCTAGCACTCGTATCTTTTTCCAGCTTCTTGTAAATAGTTGGAAGGAGCTTGCTGAGAGTTCATTATATTTAAGCTTCAACTACTGCAAATTTGGCAATTCGCCAAAACCAAGCAGAATCCTTTCAGTCAACTTGCTATTTCTGATGTCAACAGATACAAGGCTGCTAATGTTCACAAACCAAGTTGGTAAGTTGCCCTGGAAGGAGTTGTCCCGAAGGTTTAAGATATTAAGGGAAGTAAAATTAATAGAAGGAAGAGAATAGATGGAACCCGATTAAACACAGAATTCTAAGAGAATAGATGGAAACCGATTAAACACAGAATTCTAAGTGCAACTCAGATAAAAGTGGAAGCTTGTTTAATGGTTCAATCCATTCTCCTCCTAACTTTGAAAGGTCTACAGTATTCATTGCCAAATATTTTAGTGAAAGAAGACCACTCACCCATTCAAGATTATCAACAGTTAAACCATAACAAGAGACATCAAGAAACTGCAAGCTAGAGAAGTTTCCAAGTTTTGGAGGAATTGCGCCACCAAATCCAGCAAATGACTGGTTTAGATATTGCAATTTCTGCAAAGAGGACAAGAAATGAGGAATTTTACCTCTGTATTAGTTCCCACTTAAATCCAGATGTTTCAAGGACTTAATTTTTGCCAGTTAAGGTCTAATCTCCCCTCCTAATGACTGAAGACCTGAAGAATTTGGGAGATCAACTGCGAGAACAGCACCAGTTGTATTGTCACAAGCTATTCCTGACCATTTACAGCAATTGGCTCCATGCCATGAGGAAAGCCGGTTCCAAGAATAATTAAGACCCCTTTTGAGGTCAAGAAGAGCCTCTCTATAGGCTGCATTGCAGTGCGCCAATTGAGCAACTCCACCAGAAAATAGTTTTGCAGATAACAGACAGATAATCCAAAGAAATGAAAGGTCTTCATAGATCGAACACTCAATGAAAACTTAATAATTTTCAAGAAAGCTTTTTTTTATGAAAAGTGCATAAGATAAGTTTCAGTCTCATGATATTTAAATGGAAAACAGGAACCAATTTTAGTAATTTTTAATTCTATATAGCTGATAAAAACAATTCTATGGTTTCTGAACATTGGAATTTTGGATTAAATTAAGATGGAGGCTATAAAGCGTGTTCTTCACTTCCAACTTTAATGACTGGAATTTTAATACTAACTCTGTATAACCTGCTTTTCTTCCGTTTCCCATTGATAAAAGTGAAGTATTTCAGGTTTGAACCCCACCAATTCAATGAGAGATGAACCGCAGTTGACCCTCTCTAATTTTGAGCCAATTTGGGCCCATAAAACTGTTAATCAATTTCGATCTCAAATTTATACGAATTATTTTTTGTTCAGTTTCAAATCCAAACGATTCTTTGGTCAGCCCTATAATTAAACTAGATAAGGGCTAATTTATAATCGGAATTAGTCAAAATTAAATTGACCAAAACTGTCTTTGAATGGTTAATTTAACTTGGGAACTATATCTTTAACACACTACCCGTGGGAACTATATCTTTTCTATATTACTTGTACCACCCGTGCAGTTGGGCCACATCGGTAACCTGGTCCATCAATCCCTGTAAGCTCTCAACAGATATTTTGTAAATTTCTTTTAATCGTAGAAAAAATTTTAAAAATGAAGTAAAGAAGAAAGGGGAAAAAATATTGAGCCTCATTTTTTCAACTTTTTACATTATGAATGGTTAATTTAACTTGGCCTGCTCTGAAAGTTGCTTCAATTGAAAGAGCAATGATGTAAGCCTTTAGAAGTTGATCATTGTCTTATCAAGAAATTGTTATGTAAAAAATACTGATTAGTGTCGTGGCTCTTTTCCTTCTATCTGTTTGTCATAACTTTCACAAAGACAAGCTAATTACCTGACATTTTGGCCACTTATATTTATAATGATCAAGAATGTGCCAAACATGTCATTTTCATTTGACTAATATGATTCAATATTAGCAATCTGTATCTAACAAGTGTCATGAAAGATCCATCTTTAATATTTTGTGAAGAAAAATAATGATATTTCAAAGCACACGCCACATGGATTGAGTTCTATATTAAGGTTCTACGGAAAGTATTCTGCAGGATTTCAAAATCTCAACAACTGAATTCATGGAAATTTTTACATTTCTGAAAGCATTATTATCTTTTACATGTTTGATAATAGGAGAATTTGCTTGCAATGTCAACGCCCAGATGGTGGATTGTTTAGAGTCTGATAGAGAAGCTCTTGTTGACTTCAGAAAGGGTCTTATTGATCCTGGAAACCGGTTCTCAACATGGCAAGGAACCAACTGCTGCCAATGGCAGGGAATACTTTGTGATGGCAGAACAGGAGCTGTTATTACAGTGGATCTCCACAACCCACATCCACCAAATGTTGGTAAAATGGATCTCCAAAACCCACTTCCTTCTGATTCTTCTGCCAGTGACAGGTATGGATTCTGGAACCTGAGTGGGGAGCTTAGGCCTTCATTAACAGCTCTCAAGTCTTTGAGATATCTAGACTTGAGTTTCAACACCTTTAGTGGCATCCCCATTCCCAGTTTCTTTGACTCTTGGCAGAACTTGCAATATCTAAACCTATCAAATGCTGGGTTTAGTGGTGTAATTCCTCCAAATTTGGGGAACCTCACAAGATTGCAGTATCTTGATGTCACTGATTATGACTTACATGTTTTAAGTGCTGAAAATCTTGATTGGGTGACTGGTCTTGTCTCCCTGAAATATTTGGCAATGAGTGGAGTTAACTTATCAGTTATAGGATCAAACTGGGTTGGGCAATTGAACAAGCTTCCCCATTTAACCGAGTTGCACTTATATTCTTGTCTCTTATCTGGATCCATTTCATCTCCTATCTCTGTTAATTTTACTTCACTTGCAGTCGTAGACCTTAGTTTTAACATATTCAACTCAAGGTTCCCTGCCTGGCTTGCGAACATCAGTAGCCTGGTTTCCATTGATGTGAGCTTTAGCGGCTTGAATGTTGGGAGATTTCCACATGTTTTTAGTGAATTACCCAATTTGCGGTTCCTGAAACTTGTGAATACTTTCAACAAAGCACGTTGTTCTAAAATATTTACTGGAAGCTGGAAGAAGATAGAAGTTCTTGATTTGTCGTTCAATCGTTTATATGGAAAACTCCCTGCCTCCCTTGGAAACATGACATCTCTTGCTTATCTCAGTCTTTATTGGAATGACATCCAGGGAAGGATTCCAAGTTCAATTGGCAAACTTTGCAACCTGAATCAGAGTGTAAGTTTCACATATAAAACAAATTAAATAGAATTTGCCAATTGAAGAGAAAAGCACCAACTTACAAAAGGGTAGAAGATTTTTCTTCGTCCTCTAGTACATAGTGGCCGTCCCATTGGAATTCTTTTCCCTTAAATTTTAAATTTCGGCTATGAGAAACGAATGGCCAATCCTCATCCTTCTTATTTCCACATCCTTCCTTCAACAGGGGACAATCATTAATTTCAAATTCTCATAAAGAGGTGAGGGAACCCAACTCTCTATTCCCAAAATCGTTAACTGTTGAAGATTTGTGAGGGAAGAAAGCCAACTTGGGAACCTCCTGCCAATGCCTATCCCAGCAACAAAAGTAGCAAGGTCATGCATCAAAACACTCCTAGAGAGTGTTCATATCCAGCCCTCTGCAGAGACTCTAAAATTCAAATAATAATGAAATGTCATGAAAATCAGTTTATTGTTCACCTTTCATGTACAGGAAAATTTTGGAAAGGACAAGAAACAGAACACCAAGAAAGATGCCTAAGATTAATCATTTTTTTAATATCTTTAGGCAGTTCCATCAGACTATTACAAAAGGAGACATTTAGCACTTGCAAATTCTGCAGGTTCGTGATAGAATTTGGAAGCGTCCTAATTTCATAATTCTCAGAAACATCAAGATATCTTAGATGTTTTAAGCGTTTTATGTAATTAGGCACTGTTTTAATTCCAAAACCTGAAACACCAAATGCACGTAACTTTTTAAAGTTCAAATGAATTGACATTTCACGTGATGTTTCCAAAAAAAATCTTTGATGTGGCAAAAGAAACGTCCGCAATTTTCTTGTATTTGACAATCCAACAGGATTTATCGTAGTGCCAATCCCAGTAATTGAAGTTGCAAGGTCATGCATCAAATCATGCATTTTGCAAAAATGGATATTCCCAAATTTATCCCTTTTCACTTCTTGAAAAAATGACCTCCACCATAATTCCATAAAATATTTAAGCCCAATATCATCAGCACAATCTGTCGAACTTGATGACTCAATGAACCCTTGGGCAACCCAAAGATGAATCAATGTTTTCACATCAATTTTATAACCTTTGGGAAACAATGCACAATATGCAAAACAGTGTTTCAAAGGTGATGAGAGATGATCATAACTCAACTTGAGTGTTGGTAAAATATCATTCTCATTTTGAGGTACCTTTGAGAGTTCATTTTCTAAGAAAGTTCCCCATTCATTTTCTGAATATTTATAGCATAAAAGACTTGCAATTGTCTTTATTGCAAGGGGAACTCCGACGCATTTCTTCACAATCTCCTCAACAATTTTTTTTATCTTTGAATCTTTTGGTTCTTGTCCCCTAAGTGCTACATGAAGGAACAAAGACCAAGATTTACTTGGAGATAAGCCTTCCAAAAGATACGGTTCCTCTGTGCTAGATATCTGTGCTACTATTTTGGAGCGAGTAGTTACTAATATCTTACTTCCACTAGAACCACCCAACAATATTTTTTTTAGATTATCCCATTTTTCACAATCCTCATTCCACACATCATCCAACACTAATAGATACCTTTTACCATTCAAAATATTTCCTAGTTGAGATGTCAATGCCTCTAGCTCAAGATCTTCTGACTTCTTACATGTTGCAGTCTCCAAGATTTTTCTAACAATTATTTTCACATCAAAAGGATCTGAAACACACACCCATATTTTTAACTCAAAATAATTCTTAATGCGCTCATCATTGAAGATGAATTGTGCAAGTGTGGTCTTCCCTAATCCCCCAATTCCAACAATTGAGATAACTGAAACATTCCCTTTACTGTTGGAAGCCAATAAAAGTTCTACGGTAGCCTTTTTGTCACCCTCTCTCCCAATGACAACTTCAGGTACAGAGGACACAGTTTGATCCCTCACCATAGTTGTATAACCTCTCTCCCCAGTTCGAACCTCTAATCTAAATTGTCTATCAGCTTCAATATCAGCTAGTTTCTCCCTAATTGCCTTAATTTTATGACCCATCTTAAAACCATAAACAAGCCGATTCGAAGACGAGAAGAAAAGAGTTACCTCCTTTGTCAGTCTATTTCCAGTCATCACTTGGCGCCGCAGAGCTTCAGTGGCGAAGTCATCGACCAAGTCATCAGCATCATAAACAATTTCTTGTAGCTTCTCAAGCCAGCCTTTCACTTGACGGTTTTGTTTTTGCTGCTCCTCAGCGTCCAGAAGCATATTATGGATACTAGAAACTGTGGCCTCAAGTTTCTTAAGCTCGTCTCTGACACCCCACCACAATCCCATCTCGCAAAAAGCTCGAGAACCCAACTTCTTAATGATCTCCCCAGCAATATCAAAGAGAACTCCTTCAGCCATTTCGGGAATTTTTGTTTTGTGTTTTTGAGGTTGTAAAAGGATGAAATGTTGTTGCGAAGATGGTGGCAAAGCAATGCTCAATATTTATAAGATCCTCCCAGACAAGACCAGAATTGCCTTAAAGGTGAAGTCCCGATATCCCATGGGTAAACAAGTACACAGTAGCAATCGTAATTTTTCCAAAATTTCTAAACGACAAGTCAACAAAATTTAAGTGGTTGTAGATAAGTCAAGGTAAATACTATTATTTTTGTCTACATCGTTTACCGATCAAAATCTTGTTTCTATTTCTTCGCAAATTCCCCTCTGTTTCTCCATCTATTCCATTTTTTTTTTTCTTCTCTTACTTTTCTTCTTATTTGCTGTTTTATTATTATTGGACAAGGTGTTACAAGTCATGTCCCAGAACCAATTTGGGATAGAACCTGAAATATCAGCCCCTGAGAAATCTAAAACTAGGACCTGTTTTTGAGATCTAAGCCACGAGGGGAAGGAAGGACCTAGAAGGCACAAACCCATCTTTAAGAAAGTGACTTGGAAAGGAGGGACCCAGTTGGAGCTGACTTTTAAAATGAATAAATTAGTTGATAAACTAATTTCCTTTAGTTTTATCAACTTATGAAATGTGCTTCTGAGATAACACCCGTCAATTTATTGAGAGAAACATCAAGGGAAGATAGCTCAGAGAGCAGCCAAATGCTATCAGGCGGAGTACTATTTAGCTTATTTGCTGTAAGCGTGAGGGTAGTTAAACGCTGTAAATTTCCAATAGAGGAAGGAATGGAACCTTGAAGGAAGTTATTGCTCAACAGGAGTCCGACAAGATTCTTAAGCTGGCCAATTGAATCTGGTAAACTTCCTGTCAGATTATTTAACGACAAGTCAATGTACTGCAAATTAGAAAGCTTACGAATGGAGCTTGGAATCCCAACCTCGATATAATTGAAGTGTAAATCAAAATTAATGAGAGTGTCATATTTCCAAGAAGAGCACGAAGTCTCCCATGTAACTCATTGATAGATAAATCTAGCACTCGTATCTTTTTCCAGCTTCTTGTAAATAGTTGGAAGGAGCTTGCTGAGAGTTCATTATATTTAAGCTTCAACTACTGCAAATTTGGCAATTCGCCAAAACCGAGCAGAATCCTTTCAGTCAACTTGCTATTTCTGATATCAACAGATACAAGGCTGCTAATGTTCACAAACCAAGTTGGTAAGTTGCCCTGGGAGGAGTTGTCCCGAAGGTTTAAGATATTAAGGGAAGTAAAATTAATAGAAGGAAGAGAATAGATGGAACCCGATTAAACACAGAATTCTAAGAGAATAGATGGAAACCGATTAAACACAGAATTCTAAGTGCAACTCAGATAAAAGTGGAAGCTTGTTTAATGGTTCAATCCAGTCTCCTCCTAACTTTGAAAGGTCTACAGAATTCATTGCCAAATATTTTAGTGAAAGAAGACCACTCACCCATTCAAGATTATCAACAGTTAAACCATAACAAGAGACATCAAGAAACTGCAAGCTAGAGAAGTTTCCAAGTTTTGGAGGAACTGCGCCACCAAATCCAGCAAATGACAGGTTTAGATATTGCAATTTCTGCAAAGAGGACAAGAAATGAGGAATTTTACCTCTGTATTAGTTCCCACTTAAATCCAGATGTTTCAAGGACTTAATTTTTGCCAGTTAAGGTCTAATCTCCCCTCCTAATGGCTGAAGACCTGATGAATTTGGGAGATCAACTGCGAGAACAGCACCAGTTGTATTGTCACAAGCTATTCCTGACCATTTACAGCAATTGGCTCCATGCCATGAGGAGAGCCGGTTCCAAGAATCATTAAGACCCCTTTTGAGGTCAAGATGAGCCTCTCTATAAGCTGCATTGCAGTGCGCCAATTGAGCAACTCCACCAGAAAATAGTTTTGCAGATAACAGACAGATAATCCAAAGAAATGAAAAGGTCTTCATAGATCAAACACTCAATGAAAACTTAATAATTTTCAAGAAAGTTTTTTTTTATGAAAAGTGCATAAGATAAGTTTCAGTCTCATGATATTTAAATGGAAAATAGGAACCAATTTTAGCAATTTTTAATTCTATATAGCTGATAAAAACAGTTCTATGGTTTCTGAACATTGGAAATTTGGATTAAATTAAGATGGAGGCTATAGCGTGTTCTTCACTTCCAACTTTAATGACTGGAATTTTAATACTAACTCTGTATAACCTGCTTTTCTTCCGTTTCCCATTGATAAAAGTGAAGTATTTCAGGTTTGAACCCTACCAATTCAATGAGAGATGAACCGCAGTTGACCCTCTCTAATTTTGAGCCAATTTGGGCCCATAAAAGTGTTAATCAATTTCGATCTCAAATTTATACGAATTATTTTTTGTTCAGTTTCAAATCCAAACGATTCTTTGGTCAGCCCTATAATTAAACTAGATAAGGGCTAATTTAGAATCGGAATTAGTCAAAATTAAATTGACCAAAACTGTCTTTGAATCAGATTAAAACCATTCTGCTTAGTTTCAAGTCAAAACCAAATTAAAATAATAATAATAATAAAATTAAAAAAGTTTTCAATTTTATCGAACCAAAAGTAAATTGAAATCAAGATTAGACCAAAAACCACGGAGGCCAAGCAATTTTGATTTTGATAAATTTCGGTCATGATAAAAGAAAACGTTCTAATTCGATTTTTTAATTTAAATTTTTAATTTGATTTCAATTATTAATTTGAATAATTTTGATTTTTAGATCGTTCAACTCAATAAAAAAAAAAAATGGAACTAGCTGAAGTGGCTGAAGTTCCAAGCCCATAGTTCTATCATGTTTTAATTAAACCCAGACATATTTGCTTTAAGCCTGATCAACCCAAGCCCAGAAGACCTATTCAATCGATTCGATTCTACGCATAAATGCAGTTTGATTCAATCCTCAACATGTATCTTCCAAGTTTCAATCTTTCAAGGATAACATTATACATTATAGTTTTGAATTCACCTATAGTTTTTTAGCTTCTTAGATTTTATCTATTATATTTTTGAGATTTAAATCTAGCCAGGCTTATTTCTTAGTTCTAGTCTAATTTAGCTCATTTCAATCGCCTAATGCATATTACTTACCTGATAGACTCAAATTTGAAGCCTTAATCCCTTACGAAAAAAAAGCTCTCAACAGATATTTTGTATATTTCTTTTAATCGTAGAAAATTTTTTTTAAAATGAAGTAAAGAAGAAAGGGGAAAAAATATTGAGCCTCATTTTTTCAACTTTTTACATTATGAATGGTTAATTTAACTTGGCCTGCTCTGAAAGTTGCTCCAATTGAAAGAGCAATGATGTAAGCCATTAGAAGTTGCTCATTGTCTTATCAAGAAATTGTTATGTAAAAAATACTAATTAGTGTCGTGGCTCTTTTCCTTCTATCTGTTTGTCATAACTTTCACAAAGACAAGCTAATTACCTGACATTTTGGCCACTTATATTTATAATGATCAAGAATGTGCCAAACATGTCATTTTCATTTGACTAATATGATTCAATATTAGCAATCTGTATCTAACAAGTGTCATGAAAGATCCATCTTTAATATTTTGTGAAAAAAAATAACGATATTTCAAAGCACACGACACATGGATTGAGTTCTATATTAAGGTTCTACGGAAAGTATTCTGCAGGATTTCAAAATCTCAACAACTGAATTCATGGAAATTTTTACATTTCTGAAAGCATTATTATCTTTTGTATGTTTGATAATAGGAGAATTTGCTTGCAATGTCAACGCCCAGATGGTGGATTGTTTAGAGTCTGACAGAGAAGCTCTTGTTGACTTCAGAAAGGGTCTTATTGATCCTGGAAACCGGCTCTCAACATGGCAAGGAACCAACTGCTGCCAATGGCAGGGAATACTTTGTGATGGCAGAACAGGAGCTGTTATTACAGTGGATCTCCACAACCGACATCCACCAAATGTTGGTAAAATGGATCTCCAAAACCCACTTCCTTCTGATTCTTCTGCCAGTGACAGGTATGGATTCTGGAACCTGAGTGGGGAGCTTAGGCCTTCATTAACAGCACTCATGTCTTTGAGACATCTAGACTTGAGTTTCAACACCTTTAGTGGCACCCCCATTCCCAGTTTCTTTGACTCTTGGCAGAACTTGCAATATCTAAACCTATCAAATGCTGGGTTTAGTGGTGTAATTCCTCCAAATTTGGGGAACCTCACAAGATTGCAGTATCTTGATGTCACTGATTATGACTTACATGTTTTAAGTGCTGAAAATCTTGATTGGGTGACTGGTCTTGTCTCCCTGAAATATTTGGCAATGAGTGGAGTTAACTTATCAGTTATAGAATCAAA
Organism: Hevea brasiliensis; assembly: GCF_030052815.1. Taxonomy (NCBI): domain Eukaryota; kingdom Viridiplantae; phylum Streptophyta; class Magnoliopsida; order Malpighiales; family Euphorbiaceae; genus Hevea; species Hevea brasiliensis. The sequence continues at coordinate 6,577,653 of NC_079506.1, read as the reverse complement.
CTGGGTTGGGCAATTGAACAAGCTTCCCCATTTAACCGAGTTGCACTTATATTCTTGTCTCTTATCTGGATCCATTTCATCTCCTATCTCTGTTAATTTTACTTCACTTGCAGTCGTAGACCTTAGTTTTAACATATTCAACTCAAGGTTCCCTGCCTGGCTTGCGAACATCAGTAGCCTGGTTTCCATTGATGTGAGCTTTAGCGGCTTGAATGTTGGGAGATTTCCACATGTTTTTAGTGAATTACCCAATTTGCGGTTCCTGAAACTTGTGAATACTTTCAACAAAGCACGTTGTTCTAAAATATTTACTGGAAGCTGGAAGAAGATAGAAGTTCTTGATTTGTCGTTCAATCGTTTATATGGAAAACTCCCTGCCTCCCTTGGAAACATGACATCTCTTACTTATCTCAGTCTTTATTGGAATGACATCCAGGGAAGGATTCCAAGTTCAATTGGCAAACTTTGCAACCTGAAATATCTTTCCTTGAGGTTTAATAACCTTACAGGAAAGATACCTGAATTCCTTGGAGGAACAGTAAACTGCACTTCTGAAACTCCTTTCCCCAGCTTGGAGGTCTTAGTGCTGAGTTCAAACCAGTTGGTTGGTCAATTGCCAAATTGGCTTGGTAGCCTTAAAAATCTGGCTGTTCTTGATTTGGAGTACAACTCACTTCAAGGTCCAATCCCTCCTTTAGGCAATTTGAAAAAACTAGTTGTACTCAAGCTTGCTGAAAATGAACTAAATGGTACCCTCCCTGATAGTTTACAATACCTTTCTGAGCTGTATGAACTGGATGTCTCAAACAATCACTTGACAGGAATAATTTCTGAAGCACATTTTTCAAAGCTAAGCAAATTGAAAACCTTGGATTTGTCTGGAAACTCTTTCATTTTGAATGTCACTTCCTTTTGGGTTCCTCCATTTCAGCTGGAGTCTCTTTACATTAGTTCTTGCTTTCTAAACTCTTCATTTCCTGTGTGGCTTAAATCTCAAAGCCACATCATTTATCTACATTTCTCAAATGTCAGTGTTTCAGGAATTGTGCCCGATTGGTTTTGGGATATGTCTTCCAATTTGATGGACTTGAATGCATCTTTCAACCAATTACAAGGTAAATTACCGAATCCATTAAAATTATCTGTCGATACATCACCAAATGTATTAAATTTAGCACTCGGTGCTACTGTGGATTTGAGTTCGAACCTCTTCGAAGGGCACATTCCTCTTCCTAGTGTCCCCATATTGGTTCTAGATCTTTCAAACAATCAACTTTCCGGTCCTATCCCAAATAGATTAGGTGAAGTGTTAGCAACAACAAGGTTCTTTTCTCTTTCCGGGAATCAACTGACCGGTGTGATTCCAATCTCTCTAGGAGATATGATGTCAGCTCAAGTAATTGATCTTTCAAGAAACAATTTAACAGGAAGCATTCCATCCAATTTAGGAAATTGTTCTTCTCTAAAGGTTCTAGATCTTCAACACAACAACTTGTCCTGCGAGATTCCAGGATCTTTGAGTCAGCTAAATATGCTTCAAACACTTCACCTCAGCAACAACAAATTCTCAGGTGAAATACCATCATTTCTCCATAATTGGTCGAGTTTGGAAACTCTGGACCTTGGATACAACAGGTTGACAGGAAATATCCCACCTTGGACCAGCAATGTTTTCCCGAATCTTAGAATACTTAGCTTGAGGTCAAATACCTTATCTGGTGAAATTCCCCCAGAGCTTTCAAATTTAAGTTCGCTGCAAATTCTGGACCTGGCAGAAAATGAGTTGAATGGCACTATTCCAGCAAGCTTTATCAATCTTAAAGCAATGGCACAAGTTCAGCGGGTAAATCATTACCTATTTTATGGAATGAGCGCTAGGCATTACTATAAAGAAAGCTTCAATGCGAAGTTAAAAAACCAGTTTCAAACATTTACCAAGACCCTGTCCATTCTGACCAGCCTGGACCTTTCTGGAAACAATTTAGATGGAAAGATTCCTGAAGAACTGATGAAACTCGCAGGTCTAGTGGTTTTGAACTTGTCAGGAAACCATTTCACTGGTCAAATTCCTGAAAGCATCTCAGAATTGAAACAGTTGCTGTCTCTTGATCTCTCAAGCAATAAGCTCTCAGGCCCAATTCCTCCCAGCATGTCTTCATTGTCCTTTTTGGGGTACTTGAACTTGTCAAACAATAATTTATCTGGCGAAATCCCTTACAAAGGACAGATAACAACTTTTGATGCACCATCTTTTGCTGGAAATCCTACTTTATGTGGAGCTCCACTTGATGTCAACTGTACAGTCACCAACTCGGATAACGAAAGGAAGAGACCTAATGAGGATGACGATAACAATGGCTTCATCGACAAGTGGTTTTACTCGAGCATTGGATTTGGATTTGCAGCAGGTATTTTAGTACCTTTTCTTGTTTTGGCAAGCAGAAGATCTTGGAGCCTTGCCTACTTCTTGCTTGTGGACAAAACCGTTGAAAAGATATTATATTTGGCAAGAAAAGCTGCTATGCATTGCAGGAACCATTGCCGTTTCAGGGTTTAGTTTCTTTAAATTACAATTCTGCTGCATGTAAAAAACCAGTAAATTGAACCATCCAACAAATAGAAATCCTTCACTTCATTTATGCAATTAAATAGAGTTATTCAATAGTTTCACTCATGTTAATTTGGAAATTTGCAGAATGAATTAATTTCAGAATATTGTTATTGCTTTCTCCAGGGCTATTGCTTTCTCCAAACCAAGAACACAAATATTGTTATTAGGAATCCAAGAAAACAGAACAAGTCCATTGAGAAATCATCAAAATGCATTCGTTTGGAACTTTCCTTCTCAAAGGCAAAATTATTTCCTGCTTTTAGATTTTGGATTATATCTTGGAGATTTGGGCCCAAGCCCAAGACCTGCATGGCAAAATATGAAAACAAATATTTCTATATTTATTTTTATAATTTTTATTATGAATGTATAAAAATTGCACTATTCTTTCACAATGGAAATCATCAAACTTAAAAGAAAATAAAAAAAATATCATTTAATGCAATTTTTGAAAATAAATTTGATTTTTAATATTTTTATATTATCATTAATGATTTTCAAATTACATTGTTATTTGTAAAATTGTTATATTAAAATAAAGTAATTTAATAAAATTTTATAATTTATTTAATATAATTTTTTAAATTGATATTTTTACTCTGTTTGTCCTCTTTTACTTTGATCATAGAAATATTCAATGATTATCAATATTTAAAGGCAGTTATTAGAAAAATCTGGGGCTAATAAATATTAAACTTTGGTAATTGATCTGCCCTTTTATCAATAAATAATTTTGATATCGAAAAATTAATATGATTTTTTTATATTTTTATATTATCATTAACGATTTTAAGATGAATTTTGCTAACTTTTTAATACATCATTGTGCTTAAACAGAAAAATTTAGCACCTCAATAAATATAAAAATTAAATATATTAATACTTTAATTTAATGATAATGAAATATTATCTTAATTTAATGATAATAAAATATTATATTCCATGATTATAATAATAAAATTAAATATCTGAAATCAAAGGACCAGTATATATATTATTTCATAAGTATTAAATTTTTTTTAACGCTTCTATGTATAATATAGTTTAAGGAGTACAATTGGGCCAACACTTTTATATATAGTATAGTATAAATTTTATTTTTTGTTAATTTTTTTTTAAAAATCATTAAATTTTTTTTTAAAATAAAAATAACTGATTTTACTTAATTCTTTTCTACAATTTTTTTTTGTAAAGAAAAAGTTAAGTAAAAATAAGATTAAATAAAAATTTTAATTTTTTTAAAAAAATAAAAAATTTTAAATAATAAAAATCGTAAACAGTAAATAATATAAATTTGTCTTCAAAAGCAAAAGCAGCGATGGTGTCAGGGCCACCAAGGCGCAGCAATAGAAAAGGAGCCCAGAAAGCCAGGATGTTACTGTTCTCAGAAGGGGATTCATGTGCAGTACTGTTCTTGCAGTTGAAGATGACCTCCCACTGCAAAGTTTGCTGTTGCATCTGCAAGTAAGTAAGCTGACCACACCAACAACATCACAAGCTTATTTGAAGTCCACTTCCTGGAGGGAGCTAAACCTATGAGAAGAATCTGCAATGGAAGGCTGAAAAGAACAGCAACCCTGATATTCCAATGTTGAAAAATGTCACCTTTCTTCTATCACATAAAGAAGAAAGAACAGTCTGCAAGTTGTCAGCTCCAAGAGCCATAAACTGTGAATAAACCGCAAATAAGTAATTACGATTTGAGGAATTATCAGGTACACCCGGTACACATACACCTTTTCTCACAAATCATGTGGGATCACTCTTTATGTAATAGAAAATCCTGTATCATTAGCTGTTTTTCTGAATAAAATCATTTTAGATGTTATTGGGAAAAACAGTTTAAAAAAAACTGTTTTGTTATTTTATGTTCTTATAACTAAAACTGATTAAATTTAATTTTTAATTATTTTTTAATACTCTCTAATAAGTATATTTAAAAAAGTAATTTTCTCAACAACAATTTTAATAACAATGCTAAACAGGCCCTAAGTTATGAATTGTGAATGGTGAAATATCACTCGAAATATAAATTATGGAGTGAAAATAACAAGTAGAAATAAGACAAACCTGAGTAAAATGTTGCTATCTTTGAAAAATCAAGACGAAGGCCATGGCTGCAACGTTGAAATAACAAATGTTCACTCGCCGCCGACCACCGCGCCTGGGCCGCCGTGCTCAAGCTAGTTGGGTTGAGAGGCAGCAGGGGACAGAAGGAAAAGAATAGGCTTTGGAAACGTAACCCAAAATTATGTCGTTTTGGGCTTTGGCCCTTAAGTAGTATCGCTTTAAAACTACGTCGTTTTACTCTTCAATCTTCCAATCTCCAACTTTATAGTAAATGCCATCTTCATACTTCAATGTCATACAAGGGAAAAAAAAAAAGAAAAAAAGAAAATCAAAAGGAAAATGCTCATTTCTATATGCCGTTTGGAATCTAAGAGACAGAACAAGTCAAACGAAATGTGAAAGAAAGTCATCTAGGAATTTAAACTATTATTAGAAATCACACCTGTCGATTATGCCAATGCAAGCTCATCCTTCTTCTCATGAAAATTGTCACTATATATTATGATACAGGTTGTTCATCACTTAAAGAAGTTGAAAGCTTGAGACTTAAATTGATGGAAAAATTATCACTTCTTCTGATGCTGTTACTTATCATCATCAGTTTTAATAGAGTGGGGCTCAATGCCCAGTTGGTGGATTGCTTAGAATCTGATAGAGAAGCTCTTATTGACTTCAAAAATGGACTTGTGGATCGAGGGAATCTGCTCTCATCTTGGCAAGGAAGTAACTGCTGTCAATGGTGGGGAATAGGTTGCAATAATAAAACTGGAGCTGTGATTATTGTTGATCTCCACAACCCAGACATTGATAGAGAAAGCCATGGATTAAGTGGGAAGATTAGACCTTCGGTGACAAAACTCAAGTACTTGGAATATTTAGACTTGAGTTTTAACACATTCAATGCGAATGAAATTCCTGCATTCTTTGAGTCCTTTGAGAAATTGCAATATCTGAACTTGGCATATGCAGGGTTTATTGGCACAGTTCCTCCAAATCTGGGAAATATCTCTGCGTTGCGGTATCTAAATGTCTCTTCTTATGCCTGGAGGTTAACTTCTGACAACCTTGAATGGATGAAGGGACTTATCTCTCTGAAGTATTTAGCCATGAATGGAGTCTACTTGTCGCAATCAGACTGGGTTGGAGCACTGAAAATGCTTCCAAATTTAACAATTGTGCACTTATCTTCTTGCAGCTTAAATGCTTCCACTTCACTTCCTAGCTTTGGTAATTTTAGTTCACTTGCTTATATAGACCTTAGTTTTAATAACCTCTACATGTTTCCCTTTTGGCTTGTGAATATCAGTAGCCTGATATCTGTTGATCTCAGCTTTAACAAGTTGCAAGGAAGCATTCCTCTTGGATTTAGTCAGTTGCCAAATTTGCAATTCTTGCAAATCCCTGGGAATTATCTCACAGGTAGTTGCCATCAACTATTCCATGGAAGCTGGAAAAAACTGCAAGTTATTCAGTTAGGTGATAATTTTATACATGGCAAGCTACCTGCCTCCATTGTTAACCTGACATCTCTCACTTATCTTGCTTTGCCCAACAACAATATTAAGGGGGAGATTCCAAGTTCAATTGGCAAACTTTGCAATCTGAAACTCTTTGATTTTTCCTTCAATAGTTTGACAAGTTTACCTGAAATTCTTGGAGGAACAGAAAATTGCCTTTCTAGAAATCCTTTTCCTATTTTGCAGTCCATTCAATTGAGCTACAATCATCTGGAGGGAAAATTGCCAAACTGGTTGGGTCAACTTCAAAATCTAGTTGAATTATTTTTAGATCACAACTTCTTCTATGGTTCTGTCCCTTCTTTCCGGGCATTGAGACATCTAACTACTATCCAGCTTGATAATAATGAACTAAATGGAACTCTTCCATGTAGTTTGGGTCAGCTTTCCAAGCTATCTTACCTAGATGTCTCTTCCAATCATTTGATTGGGTCTCTACCAGAGAGTTTGGGACAACTTTCTGAACTTTTTTTCCTAGATGTCTCTTTCAATTGTCTTTCTGGCGTTGTCACTGAATCCCATTTTTCAAAGCTAAACAATTTGGAGGTCTTGAGATTGTCATCCAACTCTCTGATTTTTAATCTCAGTTCAAATTGGACTCCTCCATTTCAAATCTATCGCCTTCAAATTAGCTCATGCTACTTGGGTTCATTTCCAATCTGGCTTAAATCTCAAAGAAACATTACTCATCTTGATTTCTCAAATGCTAGTATTTCATATTCCATTCCAAGTTGGTTTTGGGACATTTCTGGTAGTCTCTTATTCTTAAATTTTTCTTCCAATAAGTTGCAGGGTGAGCTACCAAATCCCTTGAAATTGCCTTCCCTTTTAAGTATCGATTTGAGCTTCAACCTCCTTGAAGGAACTCTTCCTCTTCCAGTTGGGGAACTTGTAGCACTGGATCTTTCTCATAACCGATTTTCAAGTCCCATTCCAGAAACCATAGGTGAACACTTGCAATCCCTGAACTTCCTTTCTCTTGCAGGCAACCAGCTGATTGGTGCAATCCCAGCTTCTATAGGAAGACTTCAGAAATTGATAGTCATTGATCTTTCAAACAACAATTTGTTAGGCAGCATTCCATCAAACTTAGGGAATTGTAATGCTGTAGAAGTTCTAGACCTTCAAAATAATTTTTTATCGGGGATGATTCCAAATTCTCTGGGTCAGCTAAAATTTCTTTGTTCACTACACTTGAGCAACAACATGCTTTCTGGAAAACTTCCACCTTCTTTCCAGAACTTGTCAAGCCTAGAAATTTTGGACCTTGGAGGCAACAAATTGGAGGGTTACATCCCATCATGGATTGGAGATGGTTTTAAACATCTTAGAATTCTTAGATTGAGGTCAAATGCATTTCTTGGAGAGCTTCCATCCATACTTTCAAATTTGAGTTCTTTACAAGTACTTGACCTTGCAGAAAATGAGTTGAATGGTACTATTCCATCTAATCTGGGTAATCTTAAAGCTATGACTAAATCACAACGAATTAATCATCCTTTAAAGTATTTGGGAAGCCTGTTTGGAAACTATTATGAGGAAAGTTTAGTTGTGAATATGAAAGGACAATCCTTAATATACACCAAGACTCTTTCCCTTCTGACTTGCATTGACATTTCTGGGAACTACTTGCCCGGAGAACTTCCTCATGAATTAACCGAGTTGGAAGGATCGGTAGTTTTGAACCTGTCAAGAAATCACATCAGTGGCCAGATTCCCCGGAGCATTTCAGAATTGAATCAACTTTCATCCCTTGATCTCTCGAACAATATGCTTTCAGGTCTAATTCCTCTAAACATGTCTTTGTTATCATCCTTGGGGTACCTGAACCTGTCAAACAACAATTTCTCCGGTAGAATTCCTTTTGTGCTGCAACTAGCAACTTTTGAGGCTTCCTCTTTTGCTGGCAATCCTTATCTTTGTGGGGTTCCCCTAATTGTTGAGTGTTCAGGTGACAATTCAACTAATGCAGGACCTGGAACTAATGAGAATAATGCTGGTAACAAGAATGATAATTTTTATGAGCACTGGTTTTACTTGGTAATTGGGTTGGGATTTGCAGCTGGTATATTGGTTCCTTATCTGATTTTGGCAACCCGAAGACAATGGAGTGATGCGTACTTCAGTCTTGTGGATGAGATTGCTGACAGAATTTCCTACTGGGGATACAGAGCCATGATGCATCTGAAGAATAATCATTAAATTACCACTAGTAATTTCTTTCTGTTTCATGAGCTACTTTTTATGTTTTTGAAGAATTTAAAACTTCTACTTAGTTTTTGAAGAGAAATAGAAAATAATGATAATCGGTTATGTTTTATATGCCATGTTAATTCAAATGAGTGGAACAAGAAGATTGTAGTTTCATAAAAGGGTCAGTCATGCAATTTCTCGACTGAACTATCAATAAGCTTAGTTCATTGTACTTGAGTTGTTTTCAAGGCGTGCAGTTTCATTCAACAGAGCTCTCATCTCCTTTATTGATTGCTGTTGACGGCTGTGTTGGTGCGGCTGTTGAGGTTCATCTGCTAACTGGGACTTAGCGTCAGTAGGAGGGGCAGCTTCGATCTTTCCATTTGATAAATTTCAACAACTGTTTCTGAACTTATAGTTGTAATATTATAATCCTTTAATTTTAAAATATAACATAAAATTTCCTAAACTTTCAAATTTTACACAAATCTCTCTAACTTTCAATTACCAATTTTTCAGCTAAAAATTGATGTGAATAGCTCTCGCATGGCACTTAGTCAATATTTCTCTCTCCTCTTTTAGGCAAAGTGTAAAATTATTCTCTTTAAGCATGAAAAATTATTCTGTCTACAGAGAGAAAAATGATTCAATTTACATATGGCTTGAGAGAGAAAAGAGAAATACTGACTAAGCTCAATCAAATCGCCCAAATCGTCTAATCGAAAAAATCAAAATCGCCTGTCGTCGAATCAAAAATTGATAATTGGAGGTTAAATGGATTTTACTGTGCAAAATTTGAAAGTTGATAGGATTTTATATTACATTTTTAAGTTGAGAGACTGTAATGTCACAAATGGATAAGTTCAGAGACAATTGTAAAAATTTATCCCTTTCCATTTCCTAGTCCCCACACTATCTCCCACTCTAGTCTGTTGAGGTTCTAGCGTGTTGGTTGGGGGATTCTGTGATGGGTTGAGTTTTGGGCCTCAAAGCCCTATCTGTGTTCTAGATCAGTTGTATTGTTAGCCCTCTCGGCCCTATGAATGCAAATGCTTGCAGTTTTTTTTTTTTATATATAAAAAAAGATCTCATTCAGTGGAGGACATATATCTATATCAAATCTTAGAGAGATTCTCAAATCTTGCCACCCATTTTGCATTATATTTTTCAACATCTAGATTTTTTTATATAGAAATTAAGAGGGTGAAAATTTAAATATAGCATTAAGTGAGTTACCAAATCAGACTATACCATATCTAGAAACGATTGTATTCCAATAATAATTGAGGATTTTGTGAAGATTTCTCAATCTTTCTTTAGTTCATGTGATGAGTCATTTGTTGATGCAACAAATAAGCTTTCAATTCAAGACACATTTCGTGTTTATTTAAATTATTTTTTAATACTTTTTAATTAATATATTTTTTTTAGTAATAGTTTCAATAATAATATTAAACAAATCATTTGTTAAAAGAATAACAACATTCTCAAGGAATGATGAATTTGATTATTCTTAATGTTTTGTTATGGAAAATGCTTTGTGTTGTATTGAGTTACTGCAACTATAGTGCTTATGACTCTCATTTCTCAGGACCTTTTTCTATTATATAAGTATAAATACAGAAATAAATTTAACAAATATAAAATGTGTTCAACTTGTAATACAAATTATGTCATAGTATAGTTACAAAAACAGGATATATAAATACAAAAGTACTTCATAATAAAATTTTGTAATTGTAAAATAGTATGCCAAATGCGACTTTAATATATATATGCGTCTATATGTGCGACCGAACCGATCTCAAGCTAGGCCATTTTTGCCATCTCCCTTCCCTGGAGCTCATCCCTATTGCTAATGATCAAATAGCAAGCATACACCAACAGAGAGAATGAATGGGGAAGGGAAGGTGGTGAGTGTTACCGGAGCATCTGGGTACATAGCCTCATGGCTACTGAAGTTCTTGCTTCAACGTGGCTACACTGTCAAAGCTTCAGTTCGTGACCCAATGTCACGACCCAACCTATGGGCCGGACCGGCACTAGGACCTGGGCCAGCCTAAAGCCCCCGAGGCCCGTAGTAAGCCTAACTGTTCATTAACCCAACTCTAAGGCCCATTTGGGCCCAATTTCAAGAAAACAAACGGACAGAGTCCGGCCATAAAATGGACTTTCCAACGGGGAGTTTTTGACTCACCCGACCTGTAAACACAATATATAGTCATTTGGGGAGCTCAGCTCACCCTCCACATACTCATCAACATAAAAATAAATGGGAGCTCAGCTCCCTCATCCAATCCATCAAACATGCATAGCATATTAAGTTTACAGGTCCCAAAATAATAATTTAGTTTACAGACCCAAATCAAATAAACATTTCTAACACATGCGGAAATTCTAAGATTTAACAAGTTTATACAAACAGTAATAATTGACCTGCGAGGGAGAAAGCAGGTTAACCTCAAAAAATATCCTCCTGTGGCCTGTAAAAATTTTTGAACAGGAGTGAGCGTTCGACTCAGAGAGTAAAATATCAATCATAACATATGGGAGCTGATCCCCTATACAGCTCTCTTAAATCCAACCTGGTGCCAGCGAATTACTCAAGCTCGGACTTCCACTTAATAACCAAATCGAGGGTCCCAGCGAATTACTCAAGCCGTGACTACCCCTCGAAGGATCGGGTCCCAGCGAATTACTCAAGCCGTGACTACCCCGTCCTATCCATAGTCCACACCACATCACACGCACGCCAACGCACGCACACTGCTCCAAATTACCACAGCAACATCCATGGCACATCAACAGTTATGAATGCAACATAAATCGTGCCTAGAGTTTAACTACATAAATATATGCATATAAGTGATGCATGGGCATGCTTGAACATATAATAATATCGAAATTACAATTAAAATTAATATTCTACTCACAGACTTGACGGTGGTCACTGAGGCGGCTGGGCAGAGGAAGAAGGCTGTCCCGGCTCACCTGACAATTTTTATTACAATCATTTAATAAATTTGACTCAATACAAACAAAGAAAAAGACCAATACGTCCTAAGTCGTGCCGAAAATCCGACAGAGTCTCCCCTATACCTAGGACCTACCCAACCTGCAAAAGGGCTCAAAACACACTTCTATATCCACAATCCATATATCCACAACTCAATCACATCACACAGCCCCTCCTGGGCCCATCAAATCAATCATTCATCACAATATGTAAAATTTCAATTTAGTCCTTATAATTGATCATTTTTGCAAAAACTGCTCAAATAAGCTCTAAAAATTATAAAACTCTGCCCCGGTGTCCTTAGAAATATTACTAAGCTATTGCAAAAAGAATCGTAATTTTCTAAGCTACCACGAATATTTTATGGATTTTCAATCCTATTTAAGCACTAGAAAATTACGAAAAAGAAAGGTTCGTTTACCTTTGCCGATTCCGACTTCGAACGCTCTGGATGCCTGACAATGGACGGGTAGCCAAAACCTCTATCCACCGGAGACTTTTCCTAGTGGTCTGTTCGCCGGAAATTCACGCATCCGACAACCGTCGAATTTCCGCGAATTGAGGATACCTACACGAAGCCCAATAATAATATATAAAAATCGTGGGTGTTACATTCTTCCCCTTACAGAAAATTCGTCCTCGAATTTTACACAAGGCAGAATAAAGCACATGATTATACATTGAACAGATAAGGGTACTTGCTACGCATGTCCCGTTCTAACTCCCAGGTGCACTCTTCCACTGACTGACTCCTCCACAAAACCTTAACCATAGGGATCTGTTTTGATCTCAGCTATCTCACTTGGTAGTCCACTATGGCTACAGTTGCTCCTCAAATGTCAAGTTCTCTTTAGCTCTATCACATCCAATGCAGTACATGAGAAGGATCGGAATGTATTTCTGAGCATAGAGATGTGAAACACGGATGAGCGTGAGAGAGGTTGGGTGGTAGCTCCAACCGGTAGGCAAGCTGCTCCAACTCTATCGGTAACCTCAAAGGTCCAATATACCGAGGTGCCAACTTGCCCTTCTTTCCAAATCTCATGACTCCTTCATTGGAGAAACCTTCAGAATACATAGTCGCCATCGCAAACTCCACATCCCTCCGTCTGGGTCTGCATAACTTTTCTCGCCATCAAAGTCAAGCTGCTCGATTAAAGGAACTATCTCTGAAGTGTACTGCACTAGGTTTACATCATGCACCTTTGCTTCCCCCATTTCTGTCCAACACAGAGGAGACCTACACTTTCTTCCATATAGTGCCTCATAGGGTGCCATTCCTATGCTGGAGTGATAACTGTTGTTGTAGGCAAACTCCACCAAAGCTAGCTGATCATCCCATTGACCTCCAAAATCCAAAACACTCATGCGAAGCATGTCTTCCAGTGTTTGGATTGTCCTTTCGGACTGTCCGTCTGTCTGAGGGTGGAAAGCCGTACTAAAGTTTAACTGTGTGCCAAGTGCCTCCTGCAACTTTCTCCAAAACCGAGAAGTGAATTAGGGCCCTCGTCGATATTATGGGCGGAACTCCATGCAATCTGACTATTTCTCGAATGTAGAGCCGGACATACTGTGCCACAGAGTATGTAGTCTTTACAGGTAAGAAGTGAGCTGATTTGGTCAAGCGGTCTACAATTACCCATATCGAATCATATCCTCGCGTGGTACGAGGCAACCCAGTCACAAAATCCATAGTGATCATTTCCCACTTCCATTCTGGGATAGGGAGCTCTTGCAACTTCCCTGACGGTCTCTAGTGTTCAAACTTCACCTTCTGACAAGTCAAGCACTTGGACACAAAGTCTGCTATGTCTCTCTTCATGCCATTCCACCAATAGCTATCTTTCACATCATGGTACATCTTGGTGGAACCTGGGTGGACACTGTACAGTGTGTAGTGTGCCTCTCGCATGATTTCATTCCTGAGGTTGTCCACATCGGGCACACATATCCTAGAACCTTGCACTAGGGCGCCATCATTGGCAAATCCGAACTCACCACCTTCACCTTGCTGTACTCTTTCTATAATCTTCATCAATTGTTGGTCTCTGTGCTGGGAAACTCTAACTCTGTCCCTCAAGTCTGGCCTCACTGAAAAGTGAGCCAACAATACCCCTCATCTGAAAGATCTAGGATTAAACCTTGATCCATCAACTCATGGACCTCCCGAATCAACGATCTCTTCTCTCATGAAATGTGCGCCAAACCGCTGTAAGATTTTCTCGCTAAAGCATCTGCTACTACATTGGCCTTCCTGTGGTGGTACCGATGGGGCAATCATAGTCTTCCGAAGCTCCATCCATCTCCTCTGTCTCAAGTTTAAATCCTCTGTTGGAAGATGTACTTCAAACTCTTATGATCGGTGTATATCTCGCACACTTCACCATACAGTAGTGTCTCCGCATTTTTAGTGCAAAGACTACAGCGGCCATTTCCAAATCATGGGTGGGATAGTTCTGCTCATGCCTCTTCAGCTTCCTCGAAGCATAAGTCACTACTTTTCCATTCCGCATCAAAACACACCCTAGGCCAACTCTAGAGGCATCACAAGACACCTGTATCCTTCACCGCTCATAGGTAGTGTTAACACAGGGTCAGTGGTTAGACACTCCGTATCCTCATCATTATAACTGACTCTATCGAGCTCTCTTCCTGTCCTTTGCATCTTATCCACTTCCCTTTTCCTATTTTTGGTATTGTTGGTATCATTTCAACCTGCTGTACTTATTCCTTAATTTTAGTCCTATCTCATCCTTACACCTTTTCCTTCAAAGATGTCTATCCCATCATCAACTTTAACTTTCTTTTTATTTCTTAGTCTTATCTTGAATACTAGTTTCATTACTTCAAGAATTCTAACCCTATGATTTACTCCTACCAAAGACATTCTTCACCTTATGTAACAATTATAATTACCCATAGAAAATTTTTTTTTCTTGTATCCCCTTTTTCCAACTTAACTATCGTAACATTATCATTCCCTATCACCTTAGTAGGAAATTGCTTATCCTGGATGAATATGAGCCCCATAAACTATAAGTTCCATCTGAACTAACACGGCTGTAGGAAATATGTGTCATGCCTTAATTCCAAACAAGATACTTCACGTGTTCATTCTCCTTAATATAATCATATATACTGCCCATAGCTTTCTAAACTTCAACCTCAAATTACCTATCAGCAACAATTTCATCTATTGAATCTCAACCATAAATAGTACTTCCTCCAGCTCATAGTTTAAAACAGTTGCAAGCCTTAGTAGCTAACTCAATTTAACTCTGTCATTACTGTCATTCTTTCATACTTAATACTAGGTATGCACTTACTGTCATTCTCATATCAGGAAATTATGTATGAATTTGTGCCTACTAAACTCTCAATAACTAGGTCTCCTTGACTCAGTTTTTGTTCCTTATATAACCTTCTAGAACCAAAAGCACAAGCTAAACTTGAAAAGAAAGAAAATATCCTCTTATATTCAACTACACCCGATTGTCATATTATAACGTTTCACCTAAGTTTCTTGGTCTTTATCTCCAAATTTCATCATCTCCTAGCACAATTATGCTCTACCTATAAGTTATCATCTGCATAAACCCTTTACCGTACCATTTTCCTTCTTGACATAATATTTTATAATTTATTAACTTTACTTATACTCGACCTATGATTCATATCTATCATCGTTTTTATTGTGCCCTTAACTTTTGTTGATTCCTGAAAGATTTCTCTCACTAATAAATTCTTCCAACACTAATTCCACCCTTATCTAGGGTCATTAATTTGATCCCTTAGACTGACTTTTATTCAACTTACTGCTTACTAACTTCTCTTTCTCTACCTATTTAGGTAGTCCGCAATACCATCGCACACCTTCTAACATTTACTCATTATTATTGTATTTCATACCTCCATCACTTTTCTCACTAATGTGATCCCATTTTGGGTTTTCCATCCTTGTCATTCTCCTTGCCAAGAATAACACTTAGCCTATCCTATATCTTAACTTTGTTCTTTTTATTATGCGCTCTTTAGGTTGTCCTTTCATTTATTTCCTTTGTCTTACCCAAAATAGAACTTGACTATTCTATCCCTGGTTCCATTCTTCTTCCTAACATAATAGCTGTACTTGCTAACTATATCTTTTAGAGTCTCTATCGCGTTATCATATGTCTGTGCTACTCAGATTTGGTCCTTTGACCACTCTAGCTAGTACTTCCACTAGCATTTAGATTATATTGCATCTGCAATCAATTGCCCAAACTTTCATTCTGCACTTTCTTTATCCATTGGCCTTCTGTGATTTATCTTCGCTAATTTATTACTCTTAACACTATTATAATTAGATTATACTATTGTTTTGAATAATTTGAAATTAGAAAGGAACTCAGCAAATTACAGTCATACTTTTATTGTATGATCTCTATTCTTATCCTTTAACTTACATAATACCCTTACTACCTCGAGAACTGATTCTGCAGTAATTTTATTTATTATTAATTTTATTATTATTATTATTATTATTTTCCATGTTTACTCAATTCCAAAACTTAAGATTTCGGGCACCCAAACCCGTCATCCAATTCAAAGGATTTACATCCATCGTGATCTGATTATATATGATTCCTATAATGGAACTTGTATCCTCTCCAGGATACCCGAGCCAACTACTCTCTACCACACTCTACAGTCCCATCTGGGACACTATTCCATAAGTCATCATTATCAGTAATAACCTTCGATCCATTCCGAAAGATAGGACTATATACTAACTAGCTGCAACAAAGGTACTACATCTACCACCTTGCCAGAACCATGTCAAGTTAATGACTCTTTTATCATATCATAGCTCTATAAATCATCAATTCATAGTTTCGACCTTCTCTAGGTAGTAGAGTTGTACTTTATTCCATACTGATACACACAAGGTATACTATTCTCACTCTATAAGTGTCACCTAGTCCGAAACCTCTGGTCTGATGGCAACTCTTGATGAAACTCTAGCTCATGCTGGGGTAACTGAGTCACTGACTCTAGTTATCACCCAACTGTGACCTTTCAATATTCTAACTCTAAACTCATAGCCAGGAGTTCCCAACTCCTCTGCAAATATAGAACTCTGTTCTGGCATAAGCATACCAAAACAAGCCATCTCAAACACCCTCATTATGGAGCACCACGGGGATGCACGCTACACAATAATCTCATGTCTGCATCAGAACTGCAGCTTACAGAGCAGACATCGAGAATATTGTATAGTTACTATGATACGTCCTGACAGACTAGGTCTCCTAATTTCTTATCTCTCCTGAATCTTCTATTATCACAAACTTATTCTGACTGGGTCATCTACTGATGACTGCCAGTAGTGGTATCCTCATCCTTATCTAGGGCAACTGTACTTTTAAGACTCACTTTTATGTACTCGTGTCTTACACGAAATGGGCACACCATTTAAACCCATACTGACAAAAATATAACATTTCTTGGAGTACGTATCCTCATGATAGATCTCACATGTCTACTAACTCTATTTCACATTTCTGTGTACTCCACGAAAATCAAGACACTAACTGAGGTAATCTTATATTTCCCGAGGTATAACGTAGAATCTAGAAACAAAGAATTACAGGAAAAGACGAAACAGAATCCTATACTCCGCATGTGACTCCTAGTAGACTCTTCCCAACACTTAGATAATTTTTCCCTATGAATCTGAAGCCTAAGCTCTGATACCACATTTGTCACGACCCAACCTATGGGCCGGACCGGCACTAGGACCTGGGCCAGCCTAAAGCCCCCGAGGCCCGTAGTAAGCCTAACTGTTCATTAACCCAACTCTAAGGCCCATTTGGGCCCAATTTCAAGAAAACAAACGGACAGAGTCCGGCCATAAAAATGGACTTTCCAACGGGGAGTTTTTGACTCACCCGACCTGTAAACACAATATATAGTCATTTGGGGAGCTCAGCTCACCCTCCACATACTCATCAACATAAAAATAAATGGGAGCTCAGCTCCCTCATCCAATCCATCAAACATGCATAGCATATTAAGTTTACAGGTCCCAAAATAATAATTTAGTTTACAGACCCAAATCAAATAAACATTTCTAACACATACGGAAATTCTAAGATTTAACAAGTTTATACAAACAGTAATAATTGACCTGCGAGGGAGAAAGCAGGTTAACCTCAAAAAATATCCTCCTGTGGCCTGTAAAAATTTTTGAACAGGAGTGAGCGTTTGACTCAGAGAGTAAAATATCAATCATAACATATGGGAGCTGATCCCCTATACAGCTCTCTTAAATCCAACCTGGTGCCAGCGAATTACTCAAGCTCGGACTTCCACTTAATAACCAAATCGAGGGTCCCAATAATTACTCAAGCCGTGACTACCCTCGAAGGATCGGGTCCCAAATTACTCAAGTCGTGACTACACCGTCCTATCCATAGTCCACACCACATCACACGCACGCCAACGCACGCACACCGCCTCCAAATTACCACAAAGAACATCCATGGCACATCAAGCTATGAATGCAACATAAATCGTGCCTAGAGTTTAACTACATAAATATATGCATATAAGTGATACATGGGCATGCTTGAACATATAATAATATCGAAATTACAATTAAAATTAATATTCTACTCACAGACTTGACGGTGGTCACTGAGGCGGCTGGGCAGAGGAAGAAGGCTGTCCCGGCTCACCTGACAATTTTTATTACAATCATTTAATAAATTTGACTCAATACAAACAAAGAAAAAGACCAATACGTCCTAAGTCGTGCCGAAAATCCGGCAGAGTCTCCCCTATACCTAGGACCTACCCAACCTGCAAAAGGGCTCAAAACACACTTCTATATCCACAATCCATATATCCACAACTCAATCACATCACACAGCCCCTCCTTGGCCCATCAAATCAATCATTCATCACAATATGTAAAATTTCAATTTAGTCCTTATAATTGATCATTTTTGCAAAAACTGCTCAAATAAGCTCTAAAAATTATAAAACTCTGCCCCGGTGTCCTTAGAAATATTACTAAGCTATTGCAAAAAGAATCGTAATTTTCTAAGCTACCACGAATATTTTATGGATTTTCAATCCTATTTAAGCACTAGAAAATTACGAAAAAGAAAGGTTCGGGTTTACCTTTGCCGATTCCGACTTCGGGAACGTGCTCGGGATGCCTGACAATGGTGGGGTAGCCAAAACCTCGATCCAATTCGGAGACTTTTCCGGTAGCTGGTCTGTCTGGCCGGAAATTCACAGATCCGGACAACTGTCGAATTTCCGCGAATTGAGGATACCTACACGAAGCCCAATAATAATATATAAAAAATCAGGGGTGTTACACCCAAGTTAGTAACTCTTATCTCTAAGCATAAACGATAACTAAAGCTTTAAACTTTGACTTTATTTTTGAGTTATTGATCTTGCTTTTAAGTTGCATTGCTTCTCTAAATTTTCAATCCTTTTTATGATCAAATTAAGTTCTTGGGACTCTGGGAAGTAGATAACTTAATCGTTGACTTCATTTTTTCTATGATTTTGGTAAAGCTGAAATTTTTTTAACCTCTGATCATTTGTGATCATTAAAGTTGTTGGATTTCTGGGAAATAGTAATTTGTTTTATTGGCTTTTGTTTCCCTCATTTGAACCTTGATTTATAAGTGAGATGTCTGAATTTGAGGTCATGAGCTAAATTGGTGCTTCTGTGGTTAATAGAAACCTGAAAATAGATAAGGGAAAGAGAAAATGAAAAACGTTGAAGTTTGGAGAAATTCTATTTGATCATAATTTCTCAAAAATTTTCAGCCCATGGGCATAATTTTTACAGGAATACAAAAATAACTTAAAGGAGTGTTTGAAGTTTTAATTAGTATGTCTCATTTGAAATTATTTCTAAGATGAATAATAACCAAACAACAGTAAGATTTTAGAATAAAATGAAAAATATGTAGTAAGCATTCATAGTTAAATCTAGGTGGCTTAGCCATTTTTTATTTATTTATTTTTTTTATGCCAGCCAATCAACTAGAATGAGGAGGTGAAATGGCTTCTGCTGCATCAGTGTGCATGTTTGGATCCTTTTTCTTATCTAAACTTTGGACATTTCTATTATTCTTATTTCTTAAAGAAAAAGTTTGGCTATTTAACTTACGATATCACCTAGTTAGCACATTTATGCAGTTAGGCTCAGCAGCTTGTATATTGTACTTTATTGGTTTGAGGAATTTAATCCCAATGAGTTTTTCTACTTATATATTCTTTCTCATACTATTGAAAGAATTCTGTTGATATATGGCACAGATGATGCAAAGAAAACTAAACATTTGCTTACACTTGATGGAGCTAAAGAAAGACTGCAATTATTCAAAGCAGATTTACTGGAGGAAGGATCTTTCGATCCTGTGGTTGAGGGATGTGAAGGTGTTTTTCATACAGCTTCTCCATTTTATCACACTGTAACTGATCCCCAGGTATATCCTCCACACCACCCCCAAACCCTTCCATTACACAGCAATAATTGAAATCTAACAAAATTTTCAAGTTGGCATACTTCTACACTAGTATCAGTCAATGAATTGATTCAAATATGATCACCTGCTTTTTTCTTAGTTGTCTTTTTTATTGGTTGGTTACTGGAAACTTCTGCATACTTCTTGAGCTATCTTCATGTTTGCACCAAACTTTGCACTGATGAAGGATCTAAAGTCCAAACACTGCTGACCATTGAGCTTTTGACTTGCAAGAGCCAGCATTTTGATTCAGTTGTGTATGTGTTCTTTTGCCTTATGTCATAAGAGAAACTCAAAAATCTCATTGATGTTATTCCTTTTTCCTCTTAAGGCGGAACTCATAGATCCTGCATTGAAGGGAACACTTAACGTTCTTAGATAATGTACCAAAGTTCCTTCTATCAAAAGAGTGGTTATAACATCATCCATGGCAGCAGTTGTGTTCAATGGGAAGCCTCTCGCTCCTGATGCAGTAGTTGATGAGACATGGTATTCAGATCCTGATTTTTGTGAGAAAACAAAGGTATGTAGAGTGCAAAATTTTAATTACCAAAGCATATTTCTGAAAGCTTTTTCACTTAGTGCTGCGTGATAGGATTTAGCTGGCAATTATAATGTAAAATTAGTTAACAATTCGTGTAATTTTTTCGCACGCATGAACTGCAGAGCCTCTGACCTATCTTGTTTTTAAAATATGTACCCCGTCTCTTTTGTTCTTTCACTTTTCTTTGGCTTGGTTGCATTGCATGTTTTATGTGTTAACAGCACATGATCACTTGGCTTGTGGCGTGTGGACCAGAAACCTTTGTCATTAAATGTTCACCAAATTGGTTTATTTCTTATCAGTCATGGTACAGGCTCTCAAAAACCTTAGCAGAAGAAGCTGCTTGGAAGTTTACAAAAGAGAATGGAATAGACATGGTTGCAATAAATCCAGGATTGGTGATTGGTCCTCTCTTACAGCCAACACTTAACAGCAGTGCAGCGTCAGTTCTGAAACTTATAAATGGTACTTTTTTTTATTTAGTAACAAGATATTAATATTCTCACATGAAATACTTTTCGTTATAACAAGCACACATATTTAAGGCACCCACATAAATCTCACAATCACACAGTATTAAAAAAAGAAGAAGAATAACACAGGATTTAACGTGATTCAACCGTAAGGTTTACGTCCACAGGCAATATAAGAGAAAAATGTTCCACTATAAGGAAAAGAGCAAGATACAATCAATCAGAACTCTCAAACACTAAACCCAGTGTGTTTCCCGAATATCTCACAACTCTACCACAAAGGGTAGAATATTACAATATTTATATTGGTTCATACCGCGAGGGCGTTGCCTCTGCACACCAAAGGAGATCAGTGGTGGGCTTCGGGCCCGGGCCTATCGGTCCGTGCCCTCCGCTACCACCACAAATCTCACTTTTTATCCCAATCGGGTCGCAACGCGAAACTTTCAGGTCATGTCACAATTTGAGTTCATAAAAAAATATATCCAAAATTCAAGCCACAAAAATAACAATTCTTCCTTAGCTTGAATTCCCTTTATCATCAACAAAATAACCATAAAAATACTCTGTCTTACCATATGCCCTCGCAAGGGCATTACTGAGCACTACAAACACCAACCAAGTCTAGGCAATGCCTAAACTTGCTAATTGGGACTCTCTTAGTCATCATATTTGCTGGATTATCATGTGTAGAGACTTCTGCACAACTACAGTCTCCTGAGATACAATGTCCCAAATGAAGTGATATCTGACATTAATGTGCTTAGTTCGCTCATGGTACATCTGATTCTTTGTGAGAAGTATTGCACTCTGGCTATCACAAAACATCGTTGCCTTATTCTGTATCAACCCAAGATCACCCACCAAACCTTGTAACATAAAACTTCCTTTACTGCCTCTACTAAGGCCATATATTCAGCCTCTGTGGTAGACAAAACAACTGTAGCTTGTAATGTTGCCTTCCAACTGATAGCACTTCCAAAAAGAGTAAACAAATAACCTGTCAAAGATCTCCTCTTATCTAAGTCCCCTGCAAAATCTGAATCCACATGGCCAACAACTAAATCACTTGTCTTGGCCCTGTCAAATGTCAGGCCAACATCTATAGTATCCTTCAAATACCACAAAATCCATTTCATTGCCTGCCAATGCTCTTTCCCAGGACACGCCATGTATCTACTCACAATACTAACTACATGTGAAATGTCAAGTCGGGTACATACCATAGCATACATAACGCTACCAACAGCACTCGAATAGGGAACACTGGACATATGCTCCATCTCCTCATCTGTTTTGGGTGACATGTCTGCAGATAACTTGAAATGGGTAGCAAACGGAACAGTTACAGGCTTAGCATTATTCATGTTGAAACGCTTAAGCACTTTCTCAACATAGGCCTATTGAGACAAGAAAAGCTTCCCAACACTTCTATTCCTGGTAATTTCCATTCCCAATATCTTCTTTGCAGCACTCAAATCTTTCATCTCAAACTCATCACTCAATTACTTTTTCAGAATGTTAATTTGTGACATACTTTTAGCAGCAATAAGCATGTCATCCACATACAACAGCAAATAAACAAAATAATCATCTAAAAGCTTCTTATGATACACACAACTGTCATGTGAACTACGATTAAAGCCATTACGAACCATGAATGAATCAAATCTTTTGTACCACTGCCTAGGAGACTGTTTCAGACCATATAAAGATTTCTTAAGCAAGCAAACATGGTTTTCCATACCTGGAATGACAAGTCCCTCAGGTTGACTCATATAAATTTACTCCTCCAACTCACCATGCAAAAATGCTGTCTTCACATCTAGTTGCTCAAGCTCTAGATCATGAAGAGCAACCATAGCAAGTAAGACTCTGATAGAACTGTGCTTCACAACTGGAGAAATACTTCATTAAAGTCAATCCCCTCCCTCTGAGTAAAGCCTTTTGCTACCAACCGTGCCTTATATCGAGGTGCTTCAACCCCTAGAGTGTTGTCCTTTTTTCTTGAACACCCATTTGCAACCTACCACTTTTTATCTTTTAGGCAATGTTACAAGCTCCCAAGTTTGATTCTTGTGAAGAGATTCAATTTCTTCACTCATAGCACTGACCCACTGATCTGCATCTAAACAAGAAATAGCTTCTCTATAATTGCTGGGTTCATGCACATCAACTGTTTCAGCAACTGACAAGGCAAATGCAACTGGATCTGCATATGCATATCTCTATAGTGGTCTAATCTGTCTTCTCTCTCTACCAGTTGCAATGTTATATGGTTCCTGTTGTTGTTGCTCAGGTGCATCCTTTTGTTAATCAGGATCTTGCACCTCATCTTCTGAATCACTGGACTGAACTGCTGAAGTATCAATATCAAGCTCCACCTGTTCTCTGATATCGTGATTTGATTCTGCTATTAACTTCTCCCTCTAACTATCCAATGAAGCAAACTCATTAAATGTCATATCCCTGCTAATAATTAATCCTGGAGACTTTGGATCATTGCACCACAACTTGTAGCCTTTCACTCTAGATGTATACTCTAGAAATATGCATTTTCTTGCCCTCGGCTCAAGCTTACCTTCTCTCACATGAGCATAAGCAGGGCAACCAAATACTCTTAACTGAGAGTAATCAGCAGGTGAACCAAACTAGATCTCAAAAGGAGTTTTGCACTCAATAGCTATAGATGGAGATCTATTAACTAAGAAACAGGCTGTATTAATTGCTTCAGCCCAGAAATTCTTTCCCAATCCTAAATGTGAGAGCATGGTTCATGCTTTGTCACAAAGCATCCTGTTCATGCGTTCTACAATACCATTCTGTTGTGGTGTCCTTGTACAAGTGCGATGTCTCACTATACCTTCATTGCTGCAGAATGCATCGAACTCACAATTGCAAAATTCCAACCCATTATCAATTCTAAAATGTTTGACCTTCTTTTTTGTCTGCTTCTCAATCATCGTCATCCACTTTAGAAAGGTTGAAAATATCTTATCTTTTGTTTTCAGAAAATACACCCACACTATCCGAGAGTAATCATCAATTAAATTCATGAAGTACCTGGCACCACTCTTGGAAGGGATTCTGTTAGGACCCCATAGATCTGAGTGGATATAATCCACTGTTCCTCTGGTCTTGCGCACTGCCTTTTTATCGAACTTCACCCTAGTCTGTTTGCCAAACACACAGTGTTCACAAAAGTCCATAGATTCTGTTTTATGCCCGTCCAACAAATCCCGCTTGCTTAACACAGATAATCCTCTTTCACTCATATGACCAAGAAGCATATGCCACAATTGAGTCTGATTCTGATTATTGCTTCCGGATGCTACTGCAACTTCCCCTGAAACTGTACTGCCTTGAAGAAAATATAATCCTGAAACCAAACTGCTCTTCATGAGTACCATAGAGTCCTTGCATACTTTGAGAATTCTATTCTCTACATGGTATCTGAATCCATAAGAGTCAAGTGTTACAAGAGAAATCAGGTTCCTCTTTAGTCCTAAAACATGCCAACACTCTATAGTTCTAGCAACGCCATCAAACATCCTCAATATGATGTTACCAATTCCTTCAACAGATAATGCACGATCATTGCCCAGAAGCACCTTGCCACTCATTTATTTGTAAGTGACAAACCAGTTTCTGTGTGGACACATGTTATAAGTAGCACCAGTATTAAGAATCCAGAAATTTTGTCCATGATCTGAACTCACGGATAAAATTTCTCCAGCACTGTCATCACTATCAGAATCAATAAAACTATCAACCACATTCGCAGAACTTTCTGGTTGCTTTCCCTTTTTATTTTTCAACTTGGGACAGTCTCTCCTGAAGTGACCTTGCTCTCCGCATTCAAAACAGTTGGCCTTTTTCATTCTTGACTTAGATCTGGCTTTAGATTTCTTCCTGCTGGAAGAACCCTCCCTTGAATGTGTTCTTCCCCTGCTCACCAAACCTTCCCCCTCAAATCTTTCTCTATTATCTGGAAATTTCTTTTTCAACTCCTTTGATTTTAGAGAATTACTAACATCGTCTAGTGAAATACTGTCTTTCCCATACAACAGAGTATCAACAAAAGTTTTATAGAAGGGTGGCAAAGAACATAACACAATAAGGGCCTGATCCTCACTATCAATCTCAATATAAATATTCTTCAGATCCATAATGATTGAATTGAATTCATCCAGATGTTCATTAATGGCGTTCCTTCACTCATTCTCAGATTGTAAAGTCTTTTCTTTAGATGCAGGCGGTTGGTCAGTGATTTGGTAGAGTATAACTCCTATAATTTCTTCCATGCCGCATATGCTGAGCTTTCACCAGCAATCTCGCGTAAGACATTATCAGTTACGCTCATGAAAATCTCACTCAAGGCTCTCTCCTTTAGATCAGCCTTCTCCGCCTCTTTCATACCTTCTGGAAAGTTATCCTCGATTGCTTTCCATAGACCTTGTAGGATCAAGGAAGATTTAATTTTAATCTTCTACAGACTGAAACTCGATTCACCATCAAACTTCTCTACTTCATACTTCGTTGAAGACGACGCCATCTGTAAACCCTAGGTTTTGAGCACAAAGCTTTGATACTAGTTTGTTATAATAAGCACGCAAATCTAAGGCATACACACTGTCGACACCATATTTTGGCCGATCCCCAAAACCGATAAAACTTTGAAACCGATCCCCAGCACTAGATCTCCCTGTGCCAGCCAATGACACTTCCGATCTCTCTTTATCTTTCTTTGCCAGATAACCATATTTCCGAACTCTCCTCAAAAAGGAATTGAATCAATGCTAAGTCCCCATGTCATTTAAAGCCTCACCGACCTCTCAGACCAATTGTCAAATCTTCTGGCTAGTCTATTACATTCCCGAGCTCTCCTGACAAACGAAATTGAACCAACACTAGATCTTTATGTCGCCAGTTTTATTGCCGATCTCCCTTTTAAAAGTTTAAAGAATAATCAAGTTAAATGAAAATCCCGATCTTAAATGTTCAAGCCAAATCTTCAATTAAGTTCTGTTTAACGTTGGGTCCTTACCGATTTCATGCATGTTGTGTTTTCCGATCTCTTACACTTAGGATAATAATCGCTTTCAGTTATTTCAATATACTCAGACAATCAAGTGTTTAAAGATTTCCCGATCACAACCATTCATCGAACAAAAAGAGTCATTTCATTTCATTTCAGAATTTGTACAAGTTATTCGGCTGGAGGATCACCCCCAGCCTGATCTACATTTTGCTCACTCTCTCTCTCACCCTCTCCCTCCTCCTCACTATCTTCACCATCACCCCCAGGAGCCAGGTCGGCCATCCAAGAGAAGTCCTCCTCTGGGTAACGCTTCTGGAGTTCGGCCAAGAGGTCCTTGTAAGCATTCACATAGGCTCCGGCTATTCCCGCCACCATCTCTTCGTCTTTCTCCTTAAGCTCCCCGTCTTTCTCCTTAAGCTCCTCGATGAGTTGAGCGACCTGAAAAGCTTCGTTGGCCCGAAACGCTTGGACTTCCCCGAAAGCACGATCCTTTTCAGCCAGAACAAGATTCAGTTCGGCCAGCCTGTCCTCATAGAACTTCGCCCGTCCCTCAACTTGAGATACGTAATCCTGAGTAGATGCGAGTTGGGATCGGAGGGAAGCCACTTCCTGATTCTTCTTCTCGACCTCCTTACCCAGGCGATGAGCCTTTTCCCGGATCATGGTCTGGTTCACCAGACACTCCACGTTCAGGCTCATGGATCGAGTCAAGATATCGTCAAGGCTGTCCGGGGATAGCCTGTCCCGATCCTCTCGAAGGCAAATGGAAGATCCCAAGACTTTGGCAAAATCGGGGTTCTCCCGAACAGTCCGGTTATTCTCCAGACAAGCGATCAGCGTTTGAGCTCCACGAGAAGAGGCCCGCCCAGAAGTTTGAGTAGGCCCCCTTTCTGTGCTTGGAGCAGCTGGGGGAGGTCGAGCCGGCTCTTCTCGTCGAGGAGGAGATCGGATCGCCTTGATGATCGGCGGCCCGAAGGCGGGCGGGTCCCCTTGTACCTCCCTAGGTTCATGACCGGGCGTTCGAAGCGTTTCCGAACGCTTCATCTCCTTTATCCTCCGGGAAATCTCTTTGTCTTTCTTCCGCTTCCTGGAACCCTCACCACCCGCCATACCTGCACAAAGAAGAGGTCAGTGAGATCGCTAAGGTCCTGAGATCTGAGATATAAAAATACCAATGCCGAGTCGAGAGCGGAAGTTCGCGATCTTGGCGGTGGCACTGTATGGTCCAATGGTGCAGCTCGGTAGTCACCGCATCCAAACAGGAATACTTTTGAGTGGCAGCCTGACTCTTCAGATCCATCACTATTAAGCTTTCCTCCTGGTTCAGAGTAACGCGCCTCGGAAGCAAGGGCCCCTGGTACCACCCGGCTACGGGGAAGTCCTCAGCGGCTCGGATCTTTGCTCCTCGGAATGAAGAAGCGGTTCTTCCAATTCTTAAGGGAGGAGGCGGATCGGTGAAGAGCCGCAATGAGGCTTCGCTGAAAGAACCAGATGCTCGTCGTCCTTTGTGAGTTAGCTGTCTTGATTCGGCGAACACCTTAGCCGTAGGTCTGATTCCCTTAGCTCGGCATAGGCCTCGGAAGGCTACTAAGATCCGCCACGAGTTAGGGTGAACTTGAACAATGCACACTCGGTGAAGTTTTAGGACCTCCTTGTAGAAGTCATCCAGAGGAAATCGAAGACCGGCCTTTAACTGTTCCTCGTATACCATAACCCTGTCATTCTCTTCGAAGAAGTGATCGACACGAAGATCGCCGTGGCACTTAATGAACTCGTACAAATCAGGCCGAATGTTGTATTCTTGGCTAAACGATTGTAGGTCGGTCTCTCGAAGGATCGACGGTAGCTCGTCTATAGGGAGAGTATCCCTCCCTGAAGAAGGTCCATGCCTTGATGGTATGATCCGCCCCCGAGCTGGAACGGAGACCCTAGGAGGTTCTGGTTGTGCCCTTGGCCCGACCACCTCTTCTTCATCAGACGACCATGAGAACTGAATGGAAGGAGGGCTCGCCGCTCCCTGACCTTCGGCACCGCTCATTTTCAAAGAAAATAAAAAACTTAAGCTAGAAAGAAGATCAAAACCCTTACCGGAGTCTGATCGGCGTCGGAAGAACTTGAGGAAGCGAGAGAACTTTGAGGTTGTGAGCAGGAGACTGAAAATGGAATGAGAGAACAACTGGCTGACCCCTCACCCCTATTTATACTAGTCCGAGCATTTAATGCTCACGAGGTTCCAGGCAGTGCATCGATTAACGGGATTCGCCAGCTGTTCTGACACGTCTCTCGAACGTTCCAAAGAGATCGGCATAATAAGTTGAATATTTTGAATAAAGGATCAGTTAAGAGTCGTTTTGTTAGGAACCGGATCGGACAAATGTATCAGAGATCGGAAAATAATTAATAAGATAACAATTGGCAAAATAAATTTTTATTTTCAAAAGATCGGATTACATCATTTGGGTGTTCTCTAGGGATCGGATTACAATAAAGGTCTAACTACATCATTTGGGCGATCTCTAGGGATCGGATTACAAAAGATCGGATTACATCATTTGGGCGATCTAAGGATCAGAATACATTAGAGATCTGATTACATCAAAAGGCCGATCTAAGGATCAGCAGAACATCCTATCTAAAAGAGTCCCGGGTTTATAACTGATCCCAAGGATGTTGCCGACCGGAAGCTTAATCCGCTGTCGGAACACCCAATGTGATGAGAAGCCAAAAAAAAACTCAGTTGAGCGACTCGAGATCGGCACAACCGAGGTCCGCAATACAGATCGGTCAATTGATCCAGTTCTCTCACCATCATCAGTTAAAGTCACTACGTTTATTCGATCACCGGGATCGTAAATTTTCAGTCGGTGAGTAAAGAAGTCCATCGGAAAAAGATCTAGGCCACAGTTGTAGCCGGAACTTCCACCGGAGCAGCTAGAACTGGGAAGTCAGAAGGAAGAGAGGAAATCAGATGAAGGAAATGTCTCATCGACGGGGTATATATAGGGAAAATGAGCATTTATTCTTTGGCGACAAGCGGCAACGCGGGAATCGAGGGGCAATTAATGCTTTGACCGGACCGAACCTGAGAAAGGGAAAGATCGGGATAATAGATAGGAAGATGGGAGACCGGCATGAAAGATCGGAGAAAGAGCATATTAAAAGAGATCAGAAAAAGGGAGGATCGGAAGGCAAAAAGAATAAGACAAATCCCAAATAACCGTCGTCAGAATCAGAGCCGAGGTAGTTAAAGCGTGGCAGACGAGATCTCCACCGCACGCCTAAGAATCGCCGCAATCTTGGCAGTGCGGGGTATGTCATGACAGTCCTGTACATCTCAATCTCCACCGTTGATCTCACTTGTAAGGACGAACCCGGAACCCTTGGATCAAGAGAGAAGACGACAAGACCAGCGTCTTTCGCTCTTAGCCCTCAGATCGTTCCGGACGAGAAGATTTGGGACCGTTAGATTGAAAGAAGAAGAGGACAAATATTCTGAAGAGTGATCTCGGCCATTCATTTTGATTCTCTTTAATTCCTGAACATCCGATCATATCCTTTGAAATCTTGACCCTCCGTCTCCCTCAAAATAAATCCTGACCCTTCATGGGGAGCACCCGATTCCTATAAATACCTGCATGAAAAACTGTTCAAGGGACGGGCAAAAAAAATAGGTAGTTATTATAGCGGAAGAACTCTGAAACTTCATTCAGTTTGTCACTCTGCTACTTAGAAGGGTTGATTAGAAAGACTTTTGAAACAAGTTTTCTGAAGTGTTTTCTTGAAAATGATTCTGAATACTGGAACTCTACATTTCCAGTTTGTTCATTATCTGGTCACACTCTCACTTTTAGCCCTTTATCATCTCTGTTTTCATTTTCATTGTCCAAGCTCAACTTCATTCCACTCGGTTTTTATCTTAATCTGATTGCATTTTAGCTAAGCACCCTTCAGTTCACGACGAACATCAGCCCTCAGGCTAATCGGTCCGCAGTCTTATCACTATTTGCTACCCCGTAGTTATTTCAATAGATTTGGCTCCTTACAGGTAAGAGCTCATATTGCAGTTTTATTAAGTGTTTACGTTTATTTTTCGCACTTTCTTTGTTCTTCTTACGTATGTGACTTTCTCCAAGTTTATTTTGTAAAAAAAAAAATCCCAAAGAACGTTACTCTCTAACCCTCTTTAGTGATCAGTCCATCATTTTATTAATCTTCGTCATTTCTGAATGCAAGTTTTCTAGCTCCTATTAGTGTGTAAGTGGTTGGGTAAAATGTAGGTAACTGCGACTTAAGGGTCTCTTTTAAAAGAGAGAACCTGAATAACACGTCAGGGAAATAGCCAAACTATTAGGCTGATGTAAACGACAATTCGCCAAGATACCATAAAGTGGAATAAGACCAAAGTAAACGAAACAGAATAGATCGGATATTAATAGGTATTGGTAAAATGACTACATGAAAGGTCGGTAAATCAAGTCTAGTATTCCCCGTTTAATCACAAGGTATCCAGAAGCCTTATCCCCAGCATCTTTGAATGCCAGAATCCTTAGTTTTAGGCTCTTATGGCATGTAGCCGGAATTAAAATTCGGGAGATCGGAAAAGTCCCTTTCAGGCTCCTGTTAATCTAAAAGAGATCGGAGGAGAGTTCTTATCCGGTCTCAACTCAAAACTTTAATAAGTATTTAATAGAGATCGGAGGAGAGTTCTTATCCGGTCTCAACTCAAAATTTTAATAACTATTAAATAGGGATCGGAGGATAGTTCTTATCCAGTCTCAACTCAAAATTTTAATAAACGTTAAAAGAGATCGGAGGAGAGTTCTTATCCAGTCTCAACTCAAAGTTTTAATAAACGTTAAAGGAGATCGGAGGAGGGTTCTTATCAGGTCTCCACTCAAAATTTTAATAAATATTTAAAAGAGATCGGAGGAGGGTTCTTATCCGGTCTCCACTCAAAATTTCAATGAATAACTTAAAAGAGATCGGAGGAGAGTTCTTATCCGATTCTCATACCAAATTTTAACCTATACGCAAAATAATCCAAAACCAAAAACGATATGCGATGTTAATTCACTAAGGTTGTCTCATTTACTTATGTATCTGGGTGATCCGAATTTAGTGAAAAATTAAAATTTCCTTTTGACAAAAGGATTAACATGTCCATTCAAGCCCTCCTAACTAATGCAAAGTTAAATCTACTTACCCTTATTAAGGGACGAGGTGGGGTGCCTAACACCTTCCCCACCCGTTTACGGACCCCGAACCTAGAATCTCTGTCTCGAAGTGGTTTTATTTCAATTTATCTTCTCAAATGTTTTTCTTTAGTTTCCCTCAAAACTAAGGTGGCGACTCCTCACTCTTTCCCACTTCGGTGAGTGATCGTCCAGGCGACCGCAAAATCCCTTGCGACAGCTTGGCGACTCCACTGGGGAAATATACGTTAAAGACTGACTTAACCCCGGTCTAGTGGTCCAAAAAGTAGATTTAATTTTGTCAGATCAAATTATAGTTAGATGCGCTCATTCGGCGATGTTTTATACGTTAATTATTGTTATTGCTGCTAACTATTTTGTTTGTTTTGCCTGTTCTATTTCCTACAATGCTCTTCATTTCAAAAAAGGGAAAAAAGGGAAAAATGGAAAAATAAAATCCCCCTGAATTGGGAAGAGGTAAAGGTGTCTCTTCACACACTGAACACTCACACAATGTCCTCACACACTTTGGTCCTAACCCGGGCTTTCTTACCCTTTTAGGAAAGTAGGAGGGGGGTCATGTAGCGGTACCCGTGGGTTTTACCCCCTTAGTATCCGTGAAGGCTTCTGCTCAAATTGAAACTCGTTCTATCCACTGTGATACTCGTGGAATTTTCTCGATAATATCATGGGGTTAGAATGGGGCTCTCTTGTTCTGATGAGGGGCAATTTGGGAACCTGTGGCTTTTAGAAAATTAGACCTTGAGCTAAACTATCACATTAGCTGAAAACCGCAGTAAACTACCTTATAAGATAGAACTATCCGAACAGGTAGCGCTCATCCGGTGTTAGGACTCTCCCTATTATAGGACAAAAGGGGCATACTTACTCTTACCCTGCTCCGCTTTAATTTCCTTTTGTTCATTTTTGTGAGGGTAATCTTGAATTTTACTGAAACACCTGCACATTTTCCTACTTTGATAAATGTGTCAACAGTATGATTCAAAATTACCCAAGTTTATCTTGCTAACGGGTTTTTCCACAGGCGTCACCAAATCGAGAGTCTGTGTAAAGGATAGGCATCATTTTTATCATGGCATCCTCAAGTCAGTTGGCAGAAGAGGTTCAGAATGCTAAACTTTGGTCCAAATCGGCTCGTAGTCCAGTACCCCCACAAAATGATGTTTCCAAGGCACATGCTAGCTTACTACCTTCATTGGATCTGAATGAGATCAGGGTCAGAATGAACAGCCTCGAGAGTCTGTCTAATGGATGGAGGTCGCTTCCCGATCAGGTCAAGACACGATTTGAAGAGAAGTACGGGAGGATTGCAACCTTAATGCGAGTCAAAGTCTAAATCCCGGCATTAAAGGCCATGCTGTTGGTTTGGAATCCTAAGTACGGGGTATTCTCTTTCAATGATATTGATACGGTTCCCACTTTAGAGGAATATCAGGCACTACTAGGGATTCCTAATTCATCGCAGAATCGGATCTACCTACACCTTGAGCATAGGCAGACCTGGAAACGGTTAACACATTTGTTGGGTTCCTTCGGAGGACGCGAAGTCAAAAGAAACTGTCAAAGGAAACACGCATGGATGGTATTGGACCTACCTCGAGAAGCGGTTAGATCAGTACCTCTAAGAGAAACAGTGGGATCAAGCTTCAGTAGCACTCGCCTTGGGAATATATGGTCTGATTTTGTTTCCAGGGCCATTGGGGATCATAACTTGCAACGCGGTGGAAGTATTCTGGACAGTAGAAAGGCAGGAGATCAATCCGATACCGGCAATTCTCGCGGAGACCTTGTTAACTCTAACCTACTGCAGACAACAGGGGAAAGGGTCCATTAAGTGTTGTTCTCAGTTGCTATACCTCTGGATTATCAGTCACATGTGCCCTGTGGAGACAAAGGGATTGACTTGGTACCTTGACCAGCCTCCCATTGAAAAGATGACCCGGTTAGTAATCAGTCCGAAGAATGAACAGCAGTGGTGGGAACGGATTTGGAGTTTCAATAGCCATGATTACTGTTGGAGGAAACTATGGACGTCAGGCCAACTCGTTCTGATCGGTACAGGGGGTAATCAGTCGGTATCCCTAATCGGAGTAACCGGATACACAAGTTACACTCCGGCATTGGTAATGAGGCAGTTTGGCTCAACACAGTCCGTGATCAACATCGAGGAATACCACCAAGGTCACTTCTACCATGAGCTCAAGGAAGAGGAAGGGTTGAAAATGGCTCGCAAGTCTTGGGAAAACATCACTCTGATGGAGAGATCGCCCAAAGGCCCAAGTGCCTCGGGCGATTATCTTAAATGGAGAGCTGACAGGGACGGAGAACACTCTACTGTAGAATTCGAGGACAATAATCCTCGCCAAAGCGTCCTATTAGAAGAAGCTGATGATCGCCTGGATGACTCGCTACAAAAGGCAAATACCGAGAACTCACAACTGCAAGAACGAATGAAACAGTTGGAGGACCAACAGCAAAAGCTTAAAAGAAGAGTGAGAAGACTCAAGGAAGAGGCAAGGGCCGAAAGGATGGGGTTCGAAGAGCAAGAAGTACACTGGGAAAAGGAAAGAGACTCTCTCCGAGCTGAGGTAAAAGAAGTGAAAGTGCAGAATAGTAAGCTTCAGGAAAAGATGAAATACCAAGAAGTACTCGTTGAAGAGTATAAACAAGAAAACAAAAAGAAGAAGCTCGAAGCAAAAGAATAGGCGCTACTCATCAACGATATCTTGAAAGAGTGTGCTAAAGAAAGGAAAGAGAAAGAAAAACAAGCTGCTCTCTATCAAGGACTGAAAGAGAATGTGGACCAGCTGGAAAGAACAATAGCACAGGGAAAACAAGAGTTATTACCTGAATCCGAATATGCGCTCAAAGCGTTCGACCCTGCCAAGCAAGAAGAAAGGTTATACGAGTATCTCAGAAGATGTCATCTTATTATAAAGAACCTTCCAGAGCCTAGGCCAATGTAAAGGATACGATGTACAAATTATTCAGTTAATGAAATGATTTTTGGACAATTGTTTAGCGAATTGGTGAATGAATAATATGACTCCCGTAGGAACTCCCTCGTTAGGGTTATGTGAAAAATTGGATGCGCTATATGGACAGGTATCATAAATGCGCATTCAATCCCGTCATTCACAGTCAGACTATCGAACGATGCCATGATAAAGTTGATACGATTATCCTTTTACAGATTTCAACCTGGCTCTCAAATGCCACTGTATCCTTCGTCCAGACCAGGACTTTTAGTTTCTTTGCAAAATTCAAAGTTCATTTAAAATTTTCTTTTTATCTTACAGGAAATCAATATTGCTTCAAACAAGGCAAGTCTGACCAAGCACACGGTTCAACCCAAACGAGTGTACTTAACAAGATCTCGAACAAGGAAGATAATGGAAGATCAGGAACAAGTACAGAACCTACAGGGACAGGTTTCCGATTTGAAGGATCAGTTCTCAGAACTTATGAGACTAATGAGGGAGATGTCCCAGAATAAACCCACAGCAGAGCCTAGCCTGCCGCTACCTCCTCCACCACCTCCAACAAATGATCCGCACCAAGCTTCAACTTCTTTTACCTTTCAGTCTCCTATCCTGGACCCGACAATCACTGTCAATCCGGTTACCACAAATAATGACCTACCTTACTCTCATTACCCAACCGTTCCAAACACCGACGCGTACCCTTCAAATATAATCCCTCTAATTCACTTCACCCCTCATCTTCCAACTGGGGGAGTATTCCATGTAGTGGGAGGGGAAAATAAGACTAAAGAAAGCGAGAAACTGTCCGCCCTAGAAGAAAGATTGAGAGCTATAGAGGGCCTGAATATATATGGCTCAGTGGACGTGGCATCACTAAGATTAGTACCGGATGTGGTGGTGCCACCCAAATTCAAGGTCCCCGATTTTGACAAGTATACTGGGAATTCGGATCCTCGAATTCATTTGGCCACCTATATTGCCAAGATGTCCTCTATGACAGATGATGACAGACTGTTAATCCACTTCTTTCACGAGAGCCTCTGGAAGCGACCACGAGGTGGTGCGTTGATTAAACAGAGGCGACTGCGCTCTGGAAGGATTTAGCGAGGCCTTTTTGAAGCGATACAAATTTAAGCTGCGATGTGGCCCCACAAGGAGGATCTTGAGAATGCAGTGCGAAAAGGCAGGAAAGCTTCAAGGAATATGCCCGAGAGATGGAGAGAAAAGCGGCGAAAGTACATCCCCGGTGGCCGATAATGAGTTATACTCTCTGTTTATCGAGACTTTGAAGGCTCCTACTTCAACTTGATGATTGGAAACACTTCCAACGACTTCTCGACATCATCGGTGGGTGAGAGTGAGGCCAACTTAAGAATGGGACATTGCGAGTCGGTGAGAACTCTGCAAAGAAGGCGCCAACTTTGGCAAGAAGAAGGAGGGTGATGTGCATTCATCACCGTCGAATAATTACTCCCTATTTCCCCAAAATAACTACCGGCCCTGTGCTTCCCCTCATGGCCAAACCGTCGCAAACATCCCACCTCCCTTCCCAAATTATCCACACCCGCGCCCACAATATCCCCCACCTACAAATTACCAACCGAGACCACCTCCTCCTCCTGCTCAACCAAGACCACCACAAAATAATCCAAGGCCCCCAAGAAACCCTGATCCACCTCTTCCCCTCCCACTCAGTGAAATATACCGATACCTTGTCGGTATAAACCAAATTGTACTAGTCCCCTTAGACCCAATCCAGCCACCATACCCCAGGTGGTATGATGCCACTGCCCGTTGTGAGTACCATGGAGGGGCACAAGGGCATTCAGCGATAAGCTGCGGGCACTCAGAGGGAGAGTGCACGCTTTAATCCGAAATGGGTGGTTGAAGATCGAGGGAAATGGTTCCCTCCCTAATGTTACCTCAAACCCACTGCCTAACCATAATGCGGGCAGTGGTGTAAACATGGTAGAGCCTGATGGAGAAGGATCAACACCGGAAGTAGACAAGCTGGTTCCTTACTTTGAAGAAATTTTTGCTATGGCAATGAGGGAAGGCTACCTTTGCCCCCAGGTGACGGGATTAGACGAAGGTACGGGGTATCCTTACCATGGAGGGGCAGCTGATCATGAGCTGCGGGATTGTGAGGGGTTCAGGCAAGAGGTTCGGAACTTATTGTCTCTCAAGGTTCTGAGATGTCAGACAAAGTCAAAGACGGAAGGGGGAGTGAACACCACTAGATTCAGCCAAACTGCTTCTACCTCCAAACCCAGGATCACCTTCTCACCCCTAGTAGCCTCACCGCCAGTAACGGTTATCCGAACTCCGCCCCAGCTCCCTGTCACCAATACTCACGCTGTCCCTTGGAACTATAATTTCCAAGTTTTCACTCAGGGAGCGTCAAGCAGTACATCCACTCCTAATCTTGCCTCACCGCCGGCACCACCAAAACCATGTTTCGCTCCTCACGAGCATTTCAGAATGACTTATGCTGGACCTACCAGCAACATTACTCCCCAAACCAGTTCTCAGCCCGTTATCACAACAAAGCCCTCTCCACCTGAGCAAGAAGTCGAGTTTATAACTCGAAGTGGGAGGTGTTACGGGAACGAAGAAAGAGAAAAGAGGAAAGGGAAAGTAAAAATGGGAGAGTCATCAAGAAATACAGAAGAGGAGGTTGAGAAAGCAGGGGAAGTAGAGCCTGCTGAGCATAAAGAAGAGGAGGAACTGCTGCTCCAAATCATGAAACAGAGCGAGTATGATGTGGTGGAGCAATTGAGGAAAACACCGGCCCGAATTTCGCTGTTATCACTGATCTTGAGTTCGGAAATGCACCGGCAAGCCTTGCAGAGAATCCTGGATCAGGCCTTTGTAAACCCCGACATTACTCCGGGGCAATTTGAGAAAATAGTGGGACAAATCCAGGCATCCAGTTTTGTTACTTTCTCGGAGGACGAGATAGACCCTGCGGGTTTAAGGCACACTAAGGCTCTACATGTAACAGTGAAGTGTAAGGGCTGCATAGTAGCCAAAGCACTTATTGATAATGGGTCAGCTCTTAATGTACTCCCTAATGCTACCTTAGCTAGGTTGCCAGTTGACCAATCTGATATACGTCAGAGTGCTATGGTAGTAAGAGCCTTCGACAGTACAAGAAGAGAAGTGTTGGGAGACATTGACCTGCCAATCCAAGTCGGGGCCTGTACTTTCGACGTCAAGTTTCAGGTGATGAACATTGAGCCTTCCTATACTATGCTGCTGGGGAGGCCTTGGATCCATTCTGCAAACGCCGTTCCCTCAACTCTGCACCAGAAAATAAAATACATCATGGACGGCAAAATCGTCACAGTAAAAGGAGAGGAGGCCTTACTAGTCACCAAGCCACAATCACTTCCCTATGTGGAAGCAGCTGAGGAGTCATTGGAAAGCTCCTTCCAAGCCCTCGAGTTACAAGAAACCAAAAATGAAGGGGCTATGGCTATGGTGGCCAAAGTAATGTCAAGAAATGGGTATCAGGAGGGCAAAGGCTTGGGCCCCACACTGCAAGGAATCGTGGAACCCATACCGGCTATCCAGAAGATAGGCCGTTGCGGATTGGGTTATGGGGAAGATGCTCTCATGGATGGGCGATTCTGGATAAGAAACAGACTTCGAGATCAGAGATTCGACCAGAAAATCGGGAGAATGAAAGTAGTCCCGAGAATTACGGAGATCTTCACTAAACCGGTCATTCAACATCCGGCAAATACAGAGGAATCACCCGATGATCCATCCATAGATGTCATCCAACTGGACTCCTTGTATGAGGCCCTAGTCTCCCCAATGGCTGAGGGGCAAGAGCTGAACAACTGGACAACAGAAGACATCCCTGTACTCAATCTTGAGTAAAGTACCTTTGGTTATCTACACTTGATCATTTTGTCCATGGTGACAAGTGTAATACTGTAAATGGACCTTTTCTTATGGCATTAATATTAATGAATTGATAGCGCATTTTAAATCCAATACTCTCTTTCTTTCCTTTTTAAATTCCATCCTTATAACACGTTCTATTCTTTATTCATTCAGGACCATTCATCAATTAACACCTAATAATCCAATAGACTCAGAAATTCCTCTGGTTAATTTTGAAATCCCTATAACTGCCATTACTTCAAGTGATTTTGAGGAAGATCTTACACAAGAAGACGGTGAAAAGGATGAGCCCTCCCTCGTGCCTTGTGGAGACGAAACGCGCACCGTAAACTTAGGCACGGAAGAAGTAAAAAGGGAACTTAAGGTAGTGGAGAGTGAAGAATTGAGAGATATGATCAGTCTGCTTAAAGAGTTCCTCGACGTGTTTTCCTGGAGCTATGATGATATGGTTGGTTTGGACCCCCAGATAGTGATGCACAAAATTCCCTTAATTCCAGGAACGATTCCGGTGAAGCAGAAACTAAGGAGAATGAATCCCGACACACTGCTCAAAGTTCGGGATGAAGTCAAGAAACAGTATGACGCTGGGTTCCTGGAAGTGGTCAAATATCCCCAATGGGTGGCTAACGTCGTCCCAGTAATGAAGAAGGATGGGAGAGTCAGGGTGTACGTTGACTACAGGGATCTTAATAAAGCAAGCTTGAAAGATGATTTCCCTCTCCCTCACATTGATGTGCTAGTTGACAATGCTGCGGGATTGGGCAGGTGTTCATGTATTGATGGGGCATCAGGGTACAATCAGATCCCGATGGACGAGGAAGACAAGGAGAAAACTGCTTTCATCACTCAATGGGGAGTATTTTGCTATCGGGTTATGCCTTTTGGGTTGAAGAATGCCGGGGCTACTTACCAGCGCGCAATGGTCACATTATTCCACGATATGATGCATAAAGAAGTGGAGGTGTACGTGGATGATATGATCATCAAATCCAGGGGAGAAGAGAGCCACGTTCAGGTGATGAGGAGGGTATTCGAAAGGCTCAGGAAATACCAGTTGAAGCGAACCACGCCAAATGCATATTCGGAGCTAGATCGGGAAAGTTGTTGGGATTCATAGTAGCGAAAAAGGAATAGAAGTAGATCCGGACAAAGTTCGAGCTATTCAAAAATGCCATCCCCAAAAGCGAGAAGGAGGTGCGATTTTAGGAAAGTTAAACTACATTTCGAGATTTATTTCTAATCTCACTGCCAAAGCTGAGCCTATTTTCAGACTACTCCGGAAGAACAACTCTACCCAATGGGATTCAGTTTGTCGAGAGGCTTTTGAGAAAATCAAGCAGTACTTGTCCAACCCACCAGTGTTGGTTCCACCAGTGGTGGGCAGGCCTCTGATCCTGTATATGGCAGTCCAGCAGAACTCGATGGGATGTGTTTTGGGACAACATGATGATACCGGCCGAAAGGAGAGGGCTATTTATTACCTGAGCAAGAAGTTCAATGAATGTGAGTCAAGGTACTCTTGCTTAGAAAAGACTTGCTGCACGTTAGCCTGGACAGCAAATCGCCTCAAGCACTACATGTTAAATCACAAAACATGGCTCATCTCCAGGATGGATCCTATCAGATATGTATTCGAGAGCCCATTCGTGCCAGGAAGGATAGCCAAGTGGCAAGTTATACTCTCCCAATATGATATAGTCTACATGACCCGGAAAGCGGTGAAAGGTAGCGTGATTGCTGACCTCCTAGCGGAAAACCCTATCCAGGATTATGAAGCTATGGATTTTGAGTTCCCTGATGAGCATATTAATGAAGTAGACTGCGAAGAAAAGGGGCCAACTGATGTATGGGAAATGTATTTTGACAGAGCAGTCAATTTATCCGGGAATGGAATCGGAGCTGTACTGGTATCCCCGGACGGAAAACACTTCCTGATAGCTGTCAAGTTGAGGTTTGACTGTACCAACAATGTCGCAGAGTATGAAGCTTGTGTAATGGGTCTACAAGTTGCTATTGAAATGAAAATCAGAAAGTTGGAAGTGTATGGAGACTCGGCTCTGATAATTTATCAAGTCAAGGGAGAATGGCAAACCAAGGATCCCAAGCTAATCCCATATCAGAAGTACTTACTGGAGCTGATTAAGGAATTCGAAGAAATCTCTTTCACCCATCTTAGCAGAGACAAGAATCAATTTACTGA
Source organism: Hevea brasiliensis (assembly GCF_030052815.1). Taxonomy (NCBI): domain Eukaryota; kingdom Viridiplantae; phylum Streptophyta; class Magnoliopsida; order Malpighiales; family Euphorbiaceae; genus Hevea; species Hevea brasiliensis. The sequence goes on along the minus strand of NC_079506.1, from coordinate 6,537,339 downwards.
TGCCTTAGCTACTCTAGCTGTTATGGCTCAAATCGAAGAAGGGCAGACAACTCAAGCGTTGAAGATTAAAGCAAGAGATGAACCAGCTTACTGCTTCATGATCGAGGAAGAACCCAATGGAAAGCCTTGGTATCATGATATCCTGGTCTACTGTAGAACCAGAGAATTCCCCTCAGGGGCAAGCAAAAATGAAAAGAAGATGATTCGTAGATTAGCATTGGGATACTTCCCCAGCGGTGGAACCCTATACAAGAGAGGATCCAGCGGTGAATTATTGAGATGCGTGGATGCAAAGGAGGCGAAGAAAATCCTTTTTGAGACTCATGAGGGAAGCTGTGCAACCCATGCCAATGGACACATGATGGCCAAGCAAATCATACGACGGGGATATTTTTGGACTACAATGGAAAAGGACTGCAACGAGTATTTCCGGAAATGTCATAAGTGTCAGATCTATGCCGATCCGATAAATGTGCCACCTCATAAACTATTCAACCTCGTCTCACCATGGCCTTTTGCAATGTGGGGCATCGATGTGATTGGTCCCATCAATCCCAAGGCATCCAATGGGCACAGATTCATCCTTGTGGCCATCGATTATTTCTCCAAGTGGGTCGAGGCGACATCCTATGCTCACATTACACAAAACACGTTTCTTAAATTCCTCAAGAACAACATCATCTGTCGGCATGGTCTCCCGAATGAAATTGTCACCGATAATGCCAAGAACTTGAATGGTCCGAAGATTCAAGAATTGTGTGATCAATATAGAATCCGACATCTCAATTCCTCTCCATACCGTCCCCAGATGAATGGAGCGGTAGAAGCTGCGAACAAAAATCTCAAAAGGATAATCCGGAAAATGACGGTCACATATAGGGATTGGCATGATATGCTTCCCTACGCTCTTCACGCATACCGGACTTCCGTAAGAACCTTAACCGGGGCAACTCCATACTCACTGGTCTACGGGATGGAAGCAGTATTGCCTATTGAAGTTGAAATTCCTTCCCTAAGGATTCTGAAGGAATCAGGGATTGATGAATCAGAATGGATCCAGTCAAGGTTGGATCAGTTAAACCTGCTGGACGAGAAAAGATTAACAGCAGTATGTCATGGGCAATTATATCAGGAGAGAATGGCTAGGGAATTTGACAAAAGCGTTCGCCCACGCGAATTCCAACCCGGGAACCTAGTTCTGAAGAAAGTGCTACCGAACCAAAACGATCCCCGGGGCAAATGGTTACCAACCCATGAGGGACCCTATGTGGTTAAAAATGCATTTTCTGGAGGGGCCTTGATCTTGACCCACATGGACGGTGAAGAGTTCCCAAGACCTGTAAATGCCGACACTGTCAAGAGATACTATGCATAAAAAAATAAAAAAGAAAATGAGTGAGGGGTGAAAACCCGAAAGGGCGCTCCTAGCAAAATGTGTGAAGGCGAAAACCTCGAAGGGGCGCTTTCTGTAAAATGAGTGAGGGGTGAAAACCCGAAAGGGCCTCCTAAAAAAAAAAAAAAAAGAAAAAAAAAAAACTTGGGGTGAAAACCCGAAAGGGCGTCCCAAGAACCAAAATGGAGAAATAAGGAAGGGGGTATGAAACCGAGGATGGAGAGGAAATCGTCACGGCATGAGGCTTCAGAGAATTTGAAACAATGGCAGTTAAAAGACTTCAAAACCAACTATAAGGAATATGTGAGATCTATCCTTGTACCCTTCCTTTGAAAGTCTACCCCTGTTTTTCCAAAAACCATAATAAAGTTATACGTTATTTCCTCTGCTTTTATTTTCCTGTTTACTCACCTTTTAATACTATCCCTTCTCTTTGTTTAATGCGCTATTGACTAGTTAAAATTTTTGCCATGAGATTTAAATTTGAAAATTGATAACCTCACGTACTTTACTATGAGATTTGCAGGGAATGGCCTCCAAAAAAAAAAATAACAATAAAAAAAATAAAAAAATAAAAAAAAAAGAGGAAAAAAACTAGGAGTGAAAACCTGGAAAGGCGCCTCTAGTCAAATGGACGGAAAGGAAGTGAAAACCAGCAAGGACGCTTTCCGTAAAATAAGAAGAAAGTCGGGAACAGAGAAGGGGAATCCGAAGGAATGAGGTCATAGGTCAAGTCTTGCAACTCCTCCTCCATTAATCATCGGCCTTCGGTATCTTATTAAGTACACGTCATCAGGGAAGAACTTCATGTGTCAGGGTTAGACTTGCCTTGTAAGTTGATTTTATTTTCCTGCAATTTACATTTCTGGTATCAACCTCTGGTTCCTTGATCTAAGTTGATTTTAATTTCCTGCAATTTAAATTTCCTGTCATCAACCTCTGGTTCCTTGATCTAAGTTGATTTTAATTTCTTGCAATTTACATTCCTATTATCAGCCTCTGGTTCCTTGATCTAAGTTGATTTTATTTTCCAGCAATTTACATTTCTGTTATCAACCTCTGGTTCCTTGATCTAAGTTGATTTTAAATTCCTGCAATTTACATTTCTGCTATCAACCTCTGGTTCTTTGATCTAAGTTGATTTTAATTTCTTGCAATTTACATTTCTGCTATCAACCTCTGGTTCCTTGATCTAAGTTGATTTTAATTTCCTGCAATTTAAATTTCCTGTCATCAACCTCTGGTTCCTTGATCTAAGTTGATTTTAAATTCCTGCAATTTACATTCCTGTCATCAACCTCTGGTTCCTTGATCTAAGTTGATTTTAATTTCCTGCAATTTAAATTTCCTGTCATCAACCTCTGGTTCCTTGATCTAAGTTGATTTTAATTTCCTGCAATTTAAATTTCCTGTCATCAACCTCTGGTTCCTTGATCTAAGTTGATTTTAATTTCCTGCAATTTTAATTTCCTGTCATCAACCTCTGGTTCCTTGATCTAAGTTGATTTTAAATTCCTGCAATTTACATTTCTGCTATCAACCTCTGGTTCCTTGATCTAAGTTGATTTTATTTTCCAGCAATTTACATTCCTGTTATCAACCTCTGGTTCCTTGATCTAAGTTGATTTTATTTTCCTGCAATTTAAATTTCCTGTTATCAACCTCTGGTTCCTTGATCTAAGTTGATTTTATTTTCCTGCAATTTACATTCCTGTTATCAACCTCTGGTTCCTTGATCTAAGTTGATTTTATTTTCCTGCAATTTACATTCCTGTTATCAACCTCTGGTTCCTTGATCTAAGTTGATTTTATTTTCCTGCAATTTAAATTTCCTGTTATCAACCTCTGGTTCCTTGATCTAAGTTGATTTTAATTTCCAGCAATTTAAATTCCCCGTTATCAACCTCTGATTCTTTGATCCAAAGTTGATTTGGGTCTAACTTCTGTTGCCAATTTCTAGGTCACCAACTTAAGCACGCTTTAATCCCCTAACTTCGAACACCTAATCGTCCAAAATATGAGTCTGAATCTTTACATAATTCCTACACGGAAATTTTTTCCTTTGATAGAAATTATGTAAAGAGAAGCATTGTCGACACCATATTTTGGCGATCCCTAAGCAAATAAAACTTTGAAACCGATCCCAGACTAGATCTCCTGTGCGACCAATGACACTTAGATCTCTCTTTATCTTTCTTTGCGGATAACCATATTTCGAACTCTCCTCAAAAGGAATTGAATCAATGCTAAGTCCCCATGTCATTTAAAGCCTCACCGACCTCTCGGACCAATTGTCAAATCTTACGGCTAGTCTATTACATTCCGAGCTCTCGACAAACGAAATTGAACCAACACTAGATCTTTATGTCGCCGATTTATTGCCGATCTCCCTTTTAAAAGTTTAAAGAATAATCAAGTTAAATGAAAATCCGATCTTAAATGTTCAAGCCAAATCTTCAATTAAGTTACATTTAACGTTGGGTCCTTACCGATTTAAAGCATGTAGTGTTTTACGATCTCTTACACTTACTAAAAAAATCGCTTTCAGTTATATCAATATAAACAGACAATCAACTGTATAAAGATTTACCGATCACAACCATTCATCAAACAAAAGAGTCGATTTCATTTCATTTCAGAATTTGTACAAGTTATTCGGCTGGAGGATCACCCCCAGCCTGATCTACATTTTGCTCACTCTCTCTCTCACCCTCTCCCTCCTCCTCACTATCTTCACCATCACCCCCAGGAGCCAGGTCGGCCATCCAAGAGAAGTCCTCCTCTGGGTAACGCTTCTGGAGTTCGGCCAAGAGGTCCTTGTAAGCATTCACATAGGCTCCGGCTATTCCCGCCACCATCTCTTCGTCTTTCTCCTTAAGCTCCCCGTCTTTCTCCTTAAGCTCCTCGATGAGTTGAGCGACCTGAGAAGCTTCGTTGGCCCGAAGCGCCTGGACTTCCCCGAAAGCACGATCCTTTTGGCGAACAAGATTCGATTCGGCGGCTGTCCTCATAGAACTTCGCCCGTCCCTCAACTTGAGATACGTAATCCTGAGTGGATGCGAGTTGGGATCGGAGGGAAGCCACTTCCTGATTCTTCTTCTCGACCTCCTTACCCAGGCGATGAGCCTTTTCCCGGATCATGGTCTGGTTCACCAGACACTCCACGTTCAGGCTCATGGATCGAGTCAAGATATCGTCAAGGCTGTCCGGGGATAGCCTGTCCCGATCCTCTCGAAGGCAAATGGAAGATCCCAAGACTTTGGCAAAATCGGGGTTCTCCCGAACAGTCCGGTTATTCTCCAGACAAGCGATCAGCGTTTGAGCTCCACGAGAAGAGGCCCGCCCAGAAGTTTGAGTAGGCCCCCTTTCTGTGCTTGGAGCAGCTGGGGGAGGTCGAGCCGGCTCTTCTCGTCGAGGAGGAGATCGGACTGCTTCAGTGATCGGCGGCCCCGAAGGGCGGGGCGGGTCCCCTTGTACCTCCCTAGGTTCATGGCCAAGGCGTTGAGCGTTCGAACGCTTCATCTCCTTTATTCTCCGGGAAATCTCTTTGTCTTTCTTCCGCTTCCTGGAACCCTCACCACCCGCCATACCTGCACAAAGAAGAGGTCAGTGAGATCGCTAAGGTCCTGAGATCTGAGATATAAAAATACCAATGCCGAGGTCAGAGAGCGGAAGTTCGCGATCTTGGCCGGTGAGCAGCTGTATGGTCCAATGGTGCGGCTCGGCGATCCGCATCCAAGCAGAATACTTTTGAGTGGCGGCGACTCTTGGATCCATCACTATTAAGCTTTCCTCCTGGTTCAGGGTAATGCGCCTCGGAAGCAAGGGCCCCTGGTACCACCAGCTACGGGGGAAGTCCTCAAAGCAGCTCGGATCTTTGCTCCTCAGAATGAAGAAACGGTTCTTCCAATTCTTAAGGGAGGAGGCGGTCGGTGAAGAGCCCGCAATGAGGCTTCGCCTGAAAGAACCAGTGCTCGTCGTCCTTTCGGCGAGTTAGCCTGTGCAGTTCGGCGAACACCTTAGCCGTAGGTCTGATTCCCTTAGCTCGGCATAGGCCTCGGAAGGCTACCAAGATCCGCCACGAGTTAGGGTGAACTTGAACAATGCACACTCGGTGAAGTTTTAGGACCTCCTTGTAGAAGTCATCCAGAGGGAATCGAAGACCGGCCTTTAACTGTTCCTCGTATACCATAACCCTGTCATTCTCTTCGAAGAAGTGATCGACACGAAGATCGCCGTGGCACTTAATGAGCTCGTACGAATCAGGCCGAATGTTGTATTCTTGGCTAAACGATTGTAGGTCGGTCTCTCGAAGGATCGACGGTAGCTCGTCTATAGGGAGAGTCTCCCTCCCTGAAGAAGGTCCATGCCTTGATGGTATGATCCGCCCCCGAGCTGGAACGGAGACCCTAGGAGGTTCTGGTTGTGCGCTCGGCCCGACCACCTCTTCTTCATCAGACGACCACGAAAACTGAATGGAAGGAGGGCTCGCCGCTCCCTGACCTTCGGCACCGCTCATTTTCAAAGAAAATAAAGAACTTAAGCTAGAAAGAAGATCAAAACCCTTACCGGAGTCTGATCGGCGTCGGAAGAACTTGAGGAAGCAAGAGAACTTTGAGGTTGTGAGCAGGAGACTGAAAATGGAATGAGAGAACAACTGGCTGACCCCTCACCCCTATTTATACTAGTCCGAGCATTTAATGCTCACGAGGTTCCAGGCAGTGCATCGATTAACAGGATTTGCCAGCCGTTCTGACACGTCTCTCGAACGTTCCAAAGAGATCGGCATAATAAGTTGAATATTTTGAATAAAGGATCAGTTAAGAGTCGTTTTGTTAGGAACCGGATCGGACAAATGTATCAGAGATCGGAAAATAATTAATAAGATAACAATTGGCAAAATAAATTTTTATTTTCAAAAGATCGGATTACATCATTTGGGTGTTCTCTAGGGATCGGATTACAATAAAGGTCTAACTACATCATTTGGGCGATCTCTAGGGATCGGATTACAAAAGATCGGATTACATCATTTGGGCGATCTAAGGATCAGAATACATTAGAGATCTGATTACATCAAAAGGCCGATCTAAGGATCAGCAGAACATCCTATCTAAAAGAGTCCTGGGTTTATAACTGATCCCAAGGATGTTGCCGACCGGAAGCTTAATCCGCTGTCAGAACACCCAATGTGATGAGAAGCCAAAAAAAAACTCAGTTGAGCGACTCGAGATCGTCACAACCGAGGTCCGCAATACAGATCGGTCAATTGATCCAGTTCTCTCACCATCATCAGTTAAAGTCACTACGTTTATTCGATCACCGGGATCGTAAATTTTCAGTCGGTGAGTAAAGAAGTCCATCGGAAAAAGATCTAGGCCACAGTTGTAGCCGGAACTTCCACCGGAGCAACTAGAACTGGGAAGTCAGAAGGAAGAGAGGAAATCAGATGAAGGAAATGTCTGCATCGACAGGTATATATAGGGAAAATGAGCATTTATTCTTTGGGTAGAAAAGCAAGCGGCAACGCGGGAATCGAGGGGCAATTAATGCTTTGACCGGACCGAACCTGAGAAAGGGAAAGATCGGGATAATAGATCGGAAGATGGGAGACCGGCATGAAAGATCGGAGAAAGAGCATATTAAAAGAGATCAGAAAAAGGGAGGATCGGAAGGCAAAAAGAATAAGACAAATCCCAAATAACCGCCGTAAATCGAATCGGGCGAGGTAGTTAAAGCGTGGCGAGACGAGATCTCCACCGCACGCCTAAGAATCGCCGCAATCTTGTGCAGTGCGAGTATGTCATGACGATCCTGTACATCTCAATCTCCACCGTTGATCTCACTTGTAAGGGCGAACGCGGAACCCTTGGATCAAGAGAGAAGACGACAAGACCAGCGTCTTTCGCTCTTAGCCCTCAGATCGTTCCGGACGAGAAGATTTGGGACCGTTAGATTGAAAGAAGAAGAGGACAAATATTCTGAAGAGTGATCTCGGCCATTCATTTTGATTCTCTTTAATTCCTGAACATCCGATCATATCCTTTGAAATCTTGACCCTCCGTCTCCCTCAAAATAAATCCAGACCCTTCATGGGAGCACCGATTCCTATAAATACCGCATGAAAAAGCTGTTCAAGGGACGGGCAAAAAAAGAGGTAGTTATTATAGCGGAAGAACTCTGAAACTTCATTCAGTTTGTCACTCTGCTACTTAGAAGGGTTGATTAGAAAGACTTTTGAAACAAGTTTTCTGAAGTGTTTTCTTGAAAAGGATTCTGAATACTGGAACTCTACATTTCCAGTTTGTTCATTATCTGGTTACACTCTCACTTTCAGCCCTTTATCATCTCTGTTTTCATTTCCATTGTCCAAGCTCAACTTCATTCCACTCGGTTTTTATCTTAATCTGATTGCATTTTAGCTAAGCACCCTTCAGTTCACGACGAACATCAGCCCTCAGGCTAATCGGTCCGCAGTCTTATCACTATTTGCTACCCCGTAGTTATTTCAATAGATTTGGCTCCTTACAGGTAAGAGCTCATATTGCAGTTTTATTAAGTGTTTACGTTTATTTTTCGCACTTTCTTTGTTCTTCTTACGTATGTGACTTTCTCCAAGTTTATTTTGTAAAAAAAAAATCCCAAAGAACGTTACTCTCTAACTCTCTTTAGTGATCAGTCCATCATTTTATTAATCTTCGTCATTTCTGAATGCAAGTTTTCTAGCTCCTATTAGTGTGTAAGTGGTTGGGTAAAACGTAGGTAACTGCGACTTAAGGGTCTCTTTTAAAAGAGAGAACCTGAATAACACGTCAGGGAAATAGCCAAACTATTAGGCTGATGTAAACGGCAATTCGCCAAGATACCATAAAGTGGAATAAGACCAAAGTAAACGAAACAGAATAGATCGGATATTAATAGGTATTGGTAAAATGACTACATGAAAGGTCGGTAAATCAAGTCTAGTATTCCCCGTTTAATCACAAGGTATCCAGAAGCCTTATCCCCAGCATCTTTGAATGCCAGAATCCTTAGTTTTAGGCTCTTATGGCATGTAGCCGGAATTAAAATTCGGGAGATCGGAAAAGTCCCTTTCAGGCTCCTGTTAATCTAAAAGAGATCGGAGGAGAGTTCTTATCTGGTCTCAACTCAAAACTTTAATAAGTATTTAATAGAGATCGGAGGAGAGTTCTTATCCGGTCTCAACTCAAAATTTTAATAACTATTAAATAAGGATCGGAGGAGAGTTCTTATCCGGTCTCAACTCAAAATTTTAATAAACGTTAAAAGAGATCGGAGGAGAGTTCTTATCCGGTCTCAACTCAAAGTTTTAATAAACGTTAAAGGAGATCGGAGGAGGGTTCTTATCAGGTCTCCACTCAAAATTTTAATAAATATTTAAAAGAGATCGGAGGAGGGTTCTTATCCGGTCTCCACTCAAAATTTCAATGAATAACTTAAAAGAGATCGGAGGAGAGTTCTTATCCGATTCTCATACCAAATTTTAACCTATACGCAAAATAATCCAAAACCAAAAACGATATGCGATGTTAATTCACTAAGGTTGTCTCATTTACTTATGTATCTGGGTGATCCGAATTTAGTGAAAAATTAAAATTTCCTTTTGACAAAAGGATTAACATGTCCATTCAAGCCCTCCTAACTAATGCAAAGTTAAATCTACTTACCCTTATTAAGGGACGAGGTGGGGTGCCTAACACCTTCCCCACCCATTTACGGACCCCGAACCTAGAATCTCTGTCTCGAAGTGGTTTTATTTCAATTTATCTTCTCAAATGGTTTTCTTTAGTTTCCCTCAAAACTAAGGTGGCGACTCCTCACTCTTTCCCACTTCGGTGAGTGATCGTCCAGGCGACCGCAAAATCCCTTGCGACACACACAAATCACACAATCACTCAATATTAAAAAGAGAAGAAGAATAACATAGGATTTAACGTGGTTCAACCGTAAGGTCTACGTCCACAGGCAAGACAAGAGAAAAATGTTTCACTATGACGAAAAGAGTAAGATACAATTAATCAGAACTCTCAAACCCTAAACCCAGTGTGTTTCCCGAATATCTCACAACTCTACCACAATTCGGGTCGGGTCACAATTCAGGTCCATGACAAAATATATCCAAAATTCAAGTCACAAAAATAACACTTTTTAATGGACACTGCCAAATATTGTAGGTACTTCATGCCTGGCTAATATTTATGTTTGGCTAGCTTTTACTTAACAAAATAAGTAACACGAACATCAAAATAGAGGGAAGGTTATCCTAAATCAATTCAACTGAAGAAGCAAAAGCAAACTCATAAATAGTTCTTCCTAAAAAATCTACAGTCTACGCAAGTGCTTCTCTTTCCCAATTTCATATATGTGAATGTGAAATGTAGTAACTTTCTCCTGATCATTTGGACTTTAAAGTTACTACTAATTTTATTCAGTTCTGAAATAATAAAGTGGATTTGTATCTACTCCAACAATACCTACTTTATGTCATGATCATAACTTGTGGGTTGTCCCTTGTGTTCTTCACCACTTCGTTGTCTAGCAAATTTTCTTTCGAAAATTTACATCTATATGCATTATAGATACATGGAAACTCATTAGGATGCCATACAATGTGGACTCTAGAATTTTGTGAAAAGTTCTAATACAAAGAAGATGGTTCTATGAAAATAAAAGGTGGGGTTGAGGGATATTAACCTGAAGTAACCATTTAATCATCTGGTTTTCATCCAGCTCTTTAATTGAAATGTCAAGCCTATTTATGCCCAAATGCAAATTTTTGTTCGAATTTCCAAACATGCATTGTGGCACAAAATCCACAATGGTGACAATGCTGATGACTGGATAAAAATTTGAATCAAACACAATACCAAGAAAAAAAAACATCTTAAACTACTCAACCTCAACTAAGCCTCAATCACAAATTAGTTGAGTCAGCTATAAGAAACTTATTAGAAAAATCCAGAAAAATTTTAAATTATTTGAAAACTGAAAATTTAACATATTTTACTCTGCTGCTTAACAAGAAAATATAACCAATCTATGAGATTCCTTAATTCTGCTAGGGTGTATCCTTAATTCTGCTAGGGTGTAAGTGCCTAATTTGTCCCATATATATTTATATTCTTTTGTATGCAATTATTTGTGATGCAAGTAGTTGAGATCCTTTAATGCAGGAGCAGAAAAATATCCAAATACCACATTCAGATGGGTTGATGTCAGGGATGTTGCCAATGCACATGTTTATGCCTTTGAGAATCCTTCAGCTTCTGGAAGATATTGTTTAGTTGGGGCAGTTGTACACTCTTCTGAGGCTGTGGAGATTTTACACAAAAGTTGCCCTAAACTCATTATTCCTAATGAGTAAATTTCTTAGACAAACATACAACATTGAATTTTACTGCATAATATCTTCAATGGAGACAGCCAAGCTTGTACTTTGTGTGAGTGTGTTTTTATTTTTTGGTATTTTTTTTATTTTTTAAAAAAGTTACTGGATGACATGGTTTCTGTTAAATATTGTTTTTGGACTGCACGTGACATCTTTTCAGGTATTTAATTGATTTGTTCTTGGTCAATAAGTTAGTCCTATTCTTTAGGATATTGTTAGTTTGTTTTATTCTATTTCATGGATCGTGGCTTTATCTTAGGACCACAATTTTGCTTTCAATTATGTTTTTTCAGCTATTTAAATGTATTACCATTGATCGAATAAATATAGAACTTTCCTTAAGCCGTTGCATTCTTATAATCTCCTGCTCTGCAATTTCAATTTTTCTATTCTTTTTATTTCTTAAACCTACAATTGGTATCAGAGCTTTCTTCTTAAGGGATCTATGAGTGAGATGGAGGCTGACACCAGTTTCTCTCAAATTTCTCCTCCTGTCTTCGATGGAGAAAATTACCAGCTTTGGGCAGTGAGAATGGAGACTTACTTGTAGGCTTTAGATCTTTGGGAGGCCATGGAAGAGGATTATGAAGTTCCTCTTCTGCCAAACAATCCCACCATGGCCCAAATCAAAACCCACAAGGAAAATAAAACCAGGAAGTCAAAGGCTAAAGTAGCTTTGTTTTCTGCTGTGTCTACAACAATGAAGGAATAATATGCAGGAGATGAAAGAATACGAGGCATGCAAATGTTGAATTTAATAAGGGAATTCGAGTTGCAGAGGATGAAAGAGTCTGAGACAATCAAAGAGTACTCAGACAGATTGCTTGGCATAGTCAATAAGGTGAGGTTGCTTGGCACCCAATTTTTAGATTTAAAATTCTGGTAACTGTGCCAGAAAGACATGAATCTTCAATAACCACCTTGGAGAACACAAAGGATTTGTCCAAAATTACTTTGGCAGAGCTGGTAAATGCTTTGCAAGCTCAAGAGCAACGGAGGCTTATGAGGCAAGATCGTATTGTTGAAGGAGCTTTGCCAGCCAAGCACCAAGAAGCAGGAAAGAGCAAGAAGAAATATGACAAAAAAAATTTGGCTTCAACCAACGAAAACTCTGCAAACAGCCAGACTCAAAGGAAGGGTAGAACCTCAAAGAAAAGCTATCCCCCTTGTCAGCACTGCAGCAGAATGGGACAGCCACCGTTCAAATGTTGGAAGAGACCAGATGCAAAGTGCAGCAATTGTAATCAGCTTGGACATGAAGCTGTGATTTGCAAGAGCACATTTCAGAAGCATGAAGTGGAGGCTCAAGTTGCAGATCAAGATGAAGAAGACCATATTTTTATGGCAACATGTTTTTCAACTGGAAGTTTTTCAGAAAGCTGGCTGATTGATAGTGGTTGTACAAACCACATGACGTATGACAGAACTCTTTTCAAAGAATTGAAGCCTACAGGAATCACGAAAGGTCATAATTGGAGATGGTGGATATATTTCTGCAAAGGGAAAAGGGACTATCGCAATTACAACAAGTTTAGGTACAAAAACAATTTCTGATGTTCTTTATGTACTTGATATTGATCAAAACTTATTGAGTGTAGGCCAGTTAATTGAAAAAGGATTTAAAGTGTCCTTTGAAAACTGGTATTGCCATATTTACGATGCCACTGGGAAGGAGATTTTACGGGTAAAAATGAGAGGTAAAAGCTTCTCATTTGATCCAACAGAGGAGGAGCACACAGCTTATCCTACTAAAGTTAATATCACCGAAATCTAGCACAAAAGGTTGGGCCATTGTCATCTTCAAAGAATGCTGAAAATGAAGAAGAAAGATATGTCGAAAGGCTTCCCGAGTCTTACTGACTATTTACCAGATTGTAGAGCCTGTCAATTTGGTAAACAACATCAAAAGTCATTTCCTAAATCAACTTGGAGAGCCTCACAAAAGCTGCAGCTAATACATACTGATGTAGCAGGACCTCAAAGAACTCCATCACTATAAGGTAGCTTTTACTATATTCTTTTCATTGATGATTTTACAAGAATGTGTTGGATTTTTTTCTTGAAGTTTAAGTCAGAAGTAGCTGGCATATTTTGGAAGTTCAAGAAAATGGTGGAAAATCAAACTGGCTACAAAATTCAGATTTTAAGGTCCGATAATGGAAAGGAATACACCTCAGCAGAGTTTAATTTATTCTGCGAAGAAGCTGGCATTGAACATCAGCTTACAGTTCCCTACACTCCGGAACAGAATGGAATTAGTGAGAGAAGAAATATATCAATAATGGAGATGGCTAGATGTATGTTGCATGAGAAGGAGTTGCCTAAAATGTTTTGGGCAGAGGCAGCCAACACGACAGTATTTCTGCAAAATCGACTTCCAACGAATGCTTTGGAAGATAAAACACCATTCGAGGCTTGGTATGGGTATAAACCTTCACTAAGCTTTCTTAAAGTTTTTGGCTCTGTGTGTTTTGCTCATGTTCCTCAGGTTAAACGTAACAAACTTGACAAGAAGGCAATTCCAGGCATCTTTGTGGGCTATAGTTCGATTTCTAAAGCCTACAAAGTCTATCATCCTCAAATTAGAAAGATGACAATCACATAAGACGTACACTTCAGCGAGAATGAGCAGTGGGACTGGAAGAATTCTCAAAGAATAGGTGGACTCTTACAACAAGTAAACAACAGTCCTTCTGAAGAGCAAAGAACTGAGCAGTGGCAAAATGACCTAGAAGATGATTCTTTGATTAGAGGAACAAGGCTGCTGTCAGACATCTATTAGAGATGTAATGTAGCAATTTATGAACCTGCTGGACCGAAAGAAGCTCTTCAAGACCTGAAGTGGAAGAAAGCAATGGAGGAGGAGATGTCAATGATAGAGAAAAATAAAACTTGGGAGTTAGTTGACAAGCCTGAAGATAGAAATGTCATTGGTGTGAAATGGGTGTTCAGAACAAAGTTAAATGCAGATAACTCCATCAACAAATACAAGGCCAGGCTCATAGTTAAAGGGTATGCACAAATTTATAGTGTTGATTATTCTAACACTTTTGCCCCTGTCGCAAGATTAGATACAATCAGATTGCTGCTTGCAATAGCCGCACAAAAGGGCTGGAAGGTGTTCCAATTAGATGCAAATCAGCTTTTTTAAATGGAGTTTTGCAGGAAGAAATATATGTGGAGCAACCAGATGGATTTGTGGTGCAAGGTGAAGAGGATAAGGTTTACCTGCTCAAAAAGGCTCTTTACAGCCTAAAACAAGCGCCTTGAGGCTGGTACAGCAGGAGAGATGATCATTTGCTAAGCCTAGGCTTTGAAAAAAGTTTATCTGTGGCCACTCTTTATGTTAAGCATAAAGGCAATGATGTTCTCATAATGTCTCTTTATGTTGATGATCTTTTAGTGACAGGAAATAATACAAGGCTGGTTGAGAAGTTTAAAAAAAAAATGATGCATGTCTTTGAAATGACAGATCTTGGTCTTATGACCTATTTTCTTGGGATGGAAATCAAACAAAGCGAAAATGATATGTTCATCTGCCAGAAGAAATATGCAAGAGAAATACTGAAAAATTTTAGATGGAAGAATGCAAAGCAGTGAGCACACCGATGAATCAAAAAGAGAAGCTGAGTAAGGAAGATGGTGCTGATAAAGTTGATGAAGGTTATTATAGAAGCTTGATTGGATGTTTAATGTATCTCATTGTAACAAGGCCGAATATTTTATTTGCTGTAAGTCTCTTATCTCGATTTCTGCATTGTGCTAGTGAACTACATTTAAGAGTAGCAAAAAGAATATTAAGGTATATCAAAGGTACCATTAATTATGGTGTCAAGTTTGAGAACTGTCAAAGCCTCAAGTTGTTGAAGGAACGAAAGCGTGAAAAACACAAGTTTATACCATTGAATTCAAAAATTTTCACCTAGGGTCACATGCATCATGCAAGATTTATTTTTATCTATTTGATTTCAATGATAAACAACATATTAAAACTCTTTTAATATATTTTTGGATCTTTATTTGCCATTTAAGATTTTTAAATTAATCAGATTAATTTTAGAACCCTAGATTAAATCAAGAACGATTACACTAACCTCTTGATGCACTGCAGCGTGTCTGTGCCTTTGAGATTCGTCTTCAGGACACCAGATGTTGTCCCTCTAGCTTGTCCACACCAAGAACACCTATGGCAGCCCTTGAACAGCTTCTAAAGCTTTTTCTATTAATTAGAAATTCAAGTTCTACCTTTTAAGAGATTATAGATATAAACAGGACACTAGAAACAATTTCTAGTGTTCTTAATTCAAGAGATTGATGGCTAATTTCTTTGAATTGATGAGAGATGATGATGAAGAATAGATGGAGAGCCTCAAAATGGCGTGACAAAGGAGGAGTGGCTGCTGGTTGTTTTTTTCTTTTTCATAACAACACTTATATAGCTAGGTTAACATATTAAACCCTTGCTACATGTCACCCTTTGATTAGCTCTAGGTTTATGTGACCCAATCACATTGTGGCAAGTGTCAAACCCATATTTAATCTTGATTTTAATCATCTTACATGATTAAAAAAACATTTGGCAAGCTTATGTGTAATCCCATGTGTCACCATCTCATGGAGCCACATGTCACCCTGTGAAATGACCAAAATGCCCCTATGACTGAATTTTGAGTTCTCAACCCAAAATAATTATTTTTCTTCTTCTAATTAATTTATATCAAATATAAATTAATTAATTAATCTATATTAATTAATTTCTCATTAATTAAATTCATATTTAAACACTTTAAATATAAATTTAACTTATACTATATCTCCAATAATCTAGATTTGGTTTCAAGTCATGCAAGGGACTTTGCAATCTAATTGCAAACCAAACCTATTTAATTAATCAATTAAACTCTTTAATTAATTAATTAAATCATATTTAAATAGGTGATAACTTGTGTATGTATGTGACTTACTAGGCTCATCACTAATTGACAATGAGACATGATATCAACTCTTAATATCATCAGAACTCTTTCTTACCATAAATGATTTCTCTAAATCATTTTATGCAACTCATAGACCATGGTTAACACCTAGCATAGCATGCCATGGACACCCAATTAGTAATAAGGTTTACCTTAAATGAACCTATAATCATATGTTACCATGCACTAGAATCTCTCTGTTACAAAATCCCAACTCAAGCTGGAGTCATGGTTTATGTCAAACCCCATTTGCTATGAATATTATGTTCTCTTTTAATTCCAGTTCTTGATTAAAAAGATTTTCTCATCAGAAAATCTTTTCTGAATAAATCTATCTGTCCTGGCTAGGAACTTGAAACATCAAGAACAATTAAATGAACATAGGATTTTATCTCTATTTACTTAGAGGAACAGATTCCATCTTGATCAACACCCACCTCCATATATAACTAGTAGGAGCCAACACATGCCCATATACCCATACACAGTACAAGTATGAAAGCAGTATCAAACTCAAACTACCTATATACAAGATAACTATGCTATCTCAGGTCTAAAAATTATATGCACTGATATGATTTATGACAAAACATTGACAAGAGAAAACTCCATGTGCTTGTCATAAGTGTCACTGGTTCGGCCTACTTATCATGTATAAGTGCCTATCATGTTTATTATATGGCATGAGACTCACCATTCCATCTTATTTATATCTCATATAAATAACTTGGGAACAAACATGAATACAATCTTTCTGGATAAGTCATGTCCTTATTATGAAGTATCCTCGATTGTGAACCTATTTATGATACTTTGTACTAGAAATACTGTCACTCATATTCTTAACAACTTAAGAATAGAATTTCTAACAAAATATCAATGGACCTTTTCTATTACACATAAATATATTATGTAAACGGAAAAATGGAAATGCCTTTTATTAATAAAAACATGTACAAGATACATACTAAATGATATGCTCTAGGGCATACTACTAACAGTTGTATGGATTCTCGGATAGTGATTGGGCTGGATCCATTGATGACATGAAAAGTACTTCAGGATATTGTTTCAGCCTAGGTTCAGGAGTTTTCTCGTGGTGCTCAAAGAAACAAGAGATTGTAGCACAATCCACTGTAGAAGCATAATTCATAGCAGCAACAGCAGCAGTAAACCAAGTTCTATGGTTGAAAAAGATTATGTGTGATTTGCATATGGAGCAGAAGAATAACATAGAGGTTTTCGTTGACAATCAGGCAGCAATTGCTATCTCAAACAATCCGGTGTTTCATGGGAAGACTAAACATTTCAATATCAAGCTCTACTTCTTGAGGGAAGTGCAGCAAAATGGAGAAGTGACTCTAGTTCACTGCAACTCTAAAGATCAGTTGGCAGACTTATTCACAAAACCTCTTCCAGTCAGCAAATTCGAGCTTCTAAGGCAAAGAATTGGAGTTTGCAGTTCCAAAAGCAAGGAGTGTTAAATATTGTTTTTGGATTGCACATGACATCTTTTCAGATATTTAATTGATTTGTTCTTGGTCAATAAGTTAGTCCTATTCTTTAGGATATTGTTAGTTTGTTTTATTCTGTTTCATGGATCGTGGCTTTATCTTAGGACCACAATTTTGCTTTCAGTTATGTTTTTTCAGCTATTTAAATGTATTACCATTCATCGAGTAAATATAGAACTTTACTTAAGCCGTTGCATTTTTGTAATTTCCTGCTCTGCAATTTCAATTTTTCTGTTCTTTTTATTTCTTAAACCTACAATTGGCATCAGAGCTTTCTTCTTAAGGGATCTGTGAGTGAGATGGAGGCTGACACCAGTTTCTCTCAAATGACTCTTGACAATTGTCTAATATTTTAATTCTTGAGTATTCAAAATTAAAATTCTTAATGTGGTGTTTGACTATAGTGAGTCGTCAATGGTTACAGAAAGTAAATGAATAACTACACAAAATAAATAAATTATTAAAAATGTTATTACAGAGAGTGAATGAATGAATTTTTTTCAAAGTATTAAAAAAATAAAAAAAATGAATGTATGAATAAAATATAATTACAAAAACTGAAAAAGTAAATATAAAAACGAATAATAAAATACAGAAGGTGAATAAAGAACATGAACATTTTATAACAATAAAGAATGACTAGCACTCTATAATTCTTTGGGTAAATTACAATTTAAATATAAATTTTAAATCAAGGGATTGTTTTGTAAGTTTCACCAAATCTCAGTGACTAAATTATTTCATATTGAAAGTTAAAGGCATTTTGGTAATTTTTATTATAATTAATGATAAATTTGATGGAAGAAGTAATCTGTATATATAATCAAACTTGAGAAACTAAACTACTTGCTTTTAAAAATATAGGAACTAAGTTATAGATTTTTTCAAAATTAAATTATAATTTACCCTAATTTTTTCAATAATACTCACTAGAATATTGTTGACTGTAATTAGTCACAATAATTAACCTAGCAGAGCTCTTTTCAAAATTAATTAACTTTTAAATCCCTAAAAAAGTTAAGAAGTGATGGACTAAAATGTTGTTTCATCCAAAATATGAGGACTAGAAAGTTAATTTGTAAGTGAACATTTTTGACCTTTGAATTACGTCTGCCGTTAGTGTTACTATTAGATCATAGCTTACGTAAAACGCCAATGCCATTGCCAGGCAGTGACACCATGGACGTAGTTAGAGATTCAATATATCCAGATGTCCCCTCCAGAAGAGAGACCGGGAAATATCTCTTCTGGGTTCTGAGAGAGAGAGAGAGAGAGAGAGAGAGAGAGAGAGCAAGAGATACAGACATCCAGTATGAGTGGAGAAGGAAAGGTGGTGTGTGTAACTGGAGCTTCAGGTTACATAGCTTCATGGCTGTTTAAGCTCTTACTCGAGCGAGGTTACACAGTTAAAGCCACGGTTCGTGATCTAAGTGAGTTTATGCTTTTCTTTCTTTTAGCTTATTTGTGTGTCCCTTTTGAGCTTAACGTGGTCAAGCCATTGTCTTTGTGGGCTTCCTGCATTATTTTGAGCTCTTCTCCATTATCTTCATAGGAGTTCATTTTACTTTTTCTAATTTTGTTTGCACCATGTCATAGATGACCCTAAGAAAACAGAGCACTTGTGTACACTCAATGGAGCGAAAGAAAGACTTCACTTTTTCAAAGCAAATTTAGTGGGAGAAGGAGCTTTTGATCCTGTAGTTGATGGATATGAAGGTGTATTTCACACAGCTTCTCCTGTCATTTTTTCAACAGATGACCCACAGGTAAACTGGTGAATTGCAACTTTATCTTAATTAAAGCAGTCTCTATTTGCAACATTATTATTTATCCTTACATTTATCTTTGTTCCACAGACATATGTATTAGTTGAAATTCATTAGTTTATTTTGTATCTTGGTTAAAAAGTTCATTTTTTTTATCTGCATTACAGAATCAATTGATTGAACCTGCAGCAAAAGGAACAATAAATGTTCTCAAGTCATGTGCAAAAGTCTCTTCTATCAAAAGAGTGGTTGTAACATCTTCTATGGCTACAGTATTTGTCAATGGGAAGCCTCTGACCCCTGATGTGGTAGTTGATGAGACTTGGTTTTCAGGTCCAACTTTCTGCAAGGAAAATAAGGTACATCATGTCTCTGCTGCAGAAAATTTTGAAATTTCACGAATGGCAATGGTTCTACTAGAAATATGAGATATGAGGCTTGTCATTCCTTTTACGTGCATCTGCATGTACAAATAACGGCACATGATTTTTACTCTCTTTCCATTCATAAATTTCCTTGTCCCTGCTTCTTCCACCATGGATTTCAGATTTTCATTATTTTTTTGTCCATAATGTCTGAAATGTTAACTTTCTTTCACAGAAGCATAATCACGTTTTTAGTTTTTGGAGAAGTCTCTATGGATGAACTGGTTGCGCATGTTGACATGAGTATTAACTAGACTATCATCAAGTTAAATTACTAACCTTCTTTCACTACTTCAATTCCAGCTATGGTATGGCTTTCAAAAACCTTAGCTGAGGATGTTGCTTGGAAATTTGTAAAAGAAAATGGAATTGACTTGGTTACAATGCATCCAGGATGGGTGATTGGTCCTCTCTCGCAGCCAACTCTTAATATCACTGTGGAGGTGATTCTGAACCATATAAAAGGTACTCATTCTTCAACCATCGATGACACCATTTTCTTTTTTCTGTCAATAAGGATGCCAAATGGGCTGTATGGTTGTGGGCTACGCAGAATGCAATTCACTCATTTATGAAGTACAGAATGCAATATCACTCAGTCATTACCTAGATTGCATTTAAAGAACTTCTAGCAGTAGAATGCCTCCTAGACATATAAGTATTCAATATATTGCTTAATATATCAATAACAGAAGATAAAAAACAGGGTATGTTTTAATGTTTATGCTTTTTGTTCTCTTGGGAACATTTGAAAATGGGCTAGATAAAAGGATTTATTATCTTATATTATAATTAAAAATAAGCTTTCCAAACTTTCCAAACTATCAACAAGAAAATAGCTTTATTGTCTGGCTGATACCAATTTTCCTTCTAACCACTCCAATCCTATGAGAATTCATAAGATGGAAATAATAGTTTTTTTCCCCCTGAAGGTCAAACATTTCCATATGAAATTTTTAGATTTGTTGATGTTAGAGATGTTGCATATGCACATATTCTAGCTTTTGAAAGACCTTCAGCCAGTGGCAGATACTGTATAGTTGGACAAGTTGCACATTTCTCTGAGTTCTTGAAGATTCTGCATGAACAGTATCCTACACTAAAGCTTCCTCAAAAGTGAGTTAGTGGTCCTGATTTTTTTCTTTTTTGGTATAATCGGTTCCAACTAGGACTTGAACTCAAGACTTCATGGTCCTAGAGACGACTCTAGTATCACTGAGCTAAAACTCATTGGCAATGGTCCTGAATCTTTAGTTATAATATATGATTGCCTTACTAACATACTGCTCATAAGAAATGTTTAGCATTCTTTTGTATCTATAATTTCAATTTCTCTGACAAAATCACAGAAATTTTACAAAAACTCTGTTTCATAACCAGATGCACAGATGACAAGCCTTTTGTGAAAAAATTTGAGGTATCCAAGAAGAAAGCAACAGCTTTGGGTCTTAACTTCACTCCATTGGATGTTACCATTAAAGACACCATTGAAAACTTTAAAGAGAGAGGTGATCTTAGCATCTGAATGATGTGAGTTACCCAAATGCCTCAGTGATACATGTGAAGCTCAAGCTCCTATTTCTTACAAGATTGTATGTGGGATGCAGCCATTAAATTTAGTTACTTGTCCCTCTAAAAGGGTGCTTCTTTTGAGGTCTAGATGATTTATGATTATTGACGTTTACCATTAGCAAAGTTGTATTCTTACACGGTTTTCCATATCTTGGTGCATTTTATTTGATTTCTAAAGAAAATTATTGTATTGTTTCGATTTCCAAAGAAAACCCTAATTAGAAACCTCAAATTCAAACTAATTTCTTCCATTTTAATTCATTTCTTTTTAGCATACTTGTTCAGAATCAAAAACAGGACTAATCATCAAATTCTCTCTCTCTCTCTCTCTCTCTCTCTCTCCCCTTAGCAGAATCATCAATTATTGTAAAATCTCATATATTAAATTTAATTGGGGCTTAGAAGCAAAAAATATATTTCTATGTGGGGCATCTGAAAAGATATGCCCCTTTATAAAATAATTTAATTAAAAAATAAATTTCACTATGTCACGACCCAACCTATGGGCCGGACCGGCACTAGGACCTGGGCCAGCCTAAAGCCCCCGAGGCCCGTAGTAAGCCTTAACTATTCATTTACCCAACTCTAAGACCCATTTGGGCCCAATTTCAAGAAAACAAACGGACAGAGTCCGGCCATAAAATGGACTTACCAACGGGGAGTTTTCGACTCACCCGACCTGTAAACACAATATATAGTCAATTGGGGAGCTCAGCTCACCCTCCACATACTCATCAACATAATAATAAATGGGAGCTCAGCTCCCTCATCCAATCCATCAACATGCATAACATATTTAAGTTTACAGGTCCAACATGATAAAAATATTACAGACCAAATTCAAATAAATACTGCTAACACATGCGGAAATTCTAGGAGTAAATAAAATTACACAAATATTGATAAACAACCTGCGAGATAGAAAAACAGGTTAACCCAGAACAAAATATCCTCCTGTGGCCTGTAAAAATATTGAACAGGAGTGAGCGTTCGACTCAGAGAGTAAAATATCAATTTTAACCATAATCTCTATAACTATCTAAATCTAATGCACCCTGTAGAGTGAAATGCAACATCCACATCATTTTCACATCATAACATCAAAAAGGTAATTTGGAGCACTCACGCACTCGTAACATCAATCATAATATATGGGAGCCGATCCCTATACGACTCTCTTAAATCCAACCCAGTGCCAATAAAAACTCACTTCGGACTTCCACTTAAATACCAAATCGGGTCCCAGTGAAGAACTCAAGCCGTGTCTACCCGAAGGACCGGTCAATGAAGAACTCAAGCGTGTCTACCCGTCCTATCCATAGTCCACACCACATCACACGCACGCCAACGCACACTGCTCCAAATTACCACAACAACATACATGGCACTTTAACATTTATCAATGCATCAAAAATCGTGCCTAGAGTTTAACTACATAAATATATGCAAATAAGTGATGCATGGGCATGCTGAACATATAATAATATCGAAATTACAATTAAAATTAATATTCTACTCACGCACTTGACGACAATCATGGCGGTGGGCGGAGGAAGAAGGTCATCCCGCTCACGACAATCATATTACATTTATTTAATACAATCGACTCAATACAAAGAAAAGACCAATTACGTCTAAGTCGTGCGAAAATCCGTGAGTCCCCTATACCTAGTACCTACCCAACCTGCAAAAGGGCTAAAAACGCACTTCTATATTCACAATCCATATATCAACAGTTCAATCATATCACACAGCCCCTCCTGGGCCCATCAAATCAGTCATCCATCACAATATGTAAAATTTCAATTTAGTCCTTATTATTGATCATTTTTGCAAAAACTGCCCAAACAAGCTCTAAAAATAATAAAACTTTGCCTCATGTCCATAGCAATATAACTAAGCTATTGCAAAAAGAATAGTAAAATTCTAAGCTAAAACTAATATTTTATGGATTTTTGATCCTATTTAAGCACTAGAAAATTACGTAAAAACAAGGTTCGGGTTTACCTTTGCCGATTCCGACTTGAACGCAGCGCTCGGGCGTCGACAATGGGGCTAGCCAAAACCTCGGCCCAATTCGGAGACTTTTCCGGTAACGGGTCCATGCGCCCAAATTTGCGGCATCGGTCAATCGTCAATTTCCGCAAATCGAGGATACCTACACGAAGCCCATAACACGGGGGTTAGTACATAAATTTTTCAGAATTTTCTAAGCTCATTTAGTGCTCGAAAATACACTGCAAAGTTCCGTGGGACCCACCGAAAAACGGTGTCGGAAAAATTCGAAATTTATGTCGTTGCGAAGCTCTCGACGAATGGAGCGTGCTGGTGGCCTCGGTTTTCTCGTGGGATTCACGGTTTTCGAGAAATCTAGCCCAAAAGTCGAAATGGGCTAAAATCTTCCCGAGCTAAAATCGGACAATCCGCTCGATGGATTTCGGCGTTCTTGGTGTCTATGGAAAGCTCTCGCCGAGTAGATGGTTTTGGACACAAGACCCGGTCCAATCGGTGACCGGATCGGCCGGATTTGGCCGAGGAAGCTGGCGAGCGAGCGCCAGGGACTTTCGCGGCGTTTCGCCGTTACCGGCGGCTGGGGCCGTGAGGGAGGCAGCGAGGAGGCGGCCGCGGCGAGAGGAGGAGAGAGAAAAGAAAGAGAGAAGGGAGAGGCGTCGCGCGGAGGAAGAGGAAGAAAAGAGAAGAGACCTCCGATTCGATTCGGTAGGTTCAATTCAATACAAAATTTTGAATTTTTACTCTGCCTCGGGACCGAAAACGAGGTCCAAAAATTCCGAAAAAAATTCCCGAAAACTCAGAAAAATACGTAGACTCCAAATATATTTTTAGTTTTGCCACGTGGTCTTTAAATTAATTTTTAAAAATCATCAAAGTTTATATTTTCGGAAAATCGAACCCGATTTTTAAAATCCGAAAAATCTCAAAAAAAATTCCTAAAATTCAAATAAAATTAAAATACCAAAAATACTCATAAATAAAAAAAATTTGGGGTGTTACATTCTTCCCCCCTTACAGAAAATTCGTCCTCGAATTTTTACACAAGGCAGAATAAAGTACATGATTATACATTGAACAAGTAAGGGTACTTGCTACGCATGTCCCGCTCTGACTCCCAGGTGCACTCTTCCACTGACTGACTCCTCCACAAAACCTTAACCATAGGGATCTGTTTGGATCTTAGTGCCTTACTTGGTAGTCCACTATGGCTACTGTGTTGCTCCTCAAATGTCAAATTCTCCTTTAGCTCTATCACATCCATCAAAGACATGAGAAGGATCGGGAATGTATTTCCTGAGCATGGAGATGTGAAACACGGGATGAACGTGAGAAAGGTTGGGTGGTAGCTCCAACCGGTAGGCAACGGCTCCAACTCTATCAGTAACCTCAAAAGGTCCGATATACCGAGGTGCCAACTTGCCCTTCTTTCCGAATCTCATGACTCCCTTCATTGGAGATACCTTCAGGAATACATAGTCGCCCACTGCAAACTCCACATCCCTCCGTCTGGGGTCTGCATAACTCTTCCGCTTCATCGAAAGCCGCCTCGCCAAGCTTCTCGATTAAAGGAACTACCTCTGAAGTGTACTGCACTAGGTCTACATCATGCACCTTCGCTTCCCCCATTTCCGTCCAACACAGAGGAGACCTACACTTTCTTCCATATAGTGCCTCATAGGGTGCCATCCCTATGCTGGAGTGATAACTGTTGTTGTAGGCAAACTCCACCAAAGCTAGCTGCTCATCCCATTGACCTCCAAAATCCAAGACACTCATGCGAAGCATGTCTTCCAGTGTTTGGATTGTCCTTTCAACCGTCTGTCTGCGAGGGTGGAAGGTCAGATCAAGTTCAATTGTGTGCCAAGTGCTTCCTGCAACTTTCTCCAAAACCGAGAAGTGAACTGGGGCCCTCTGTCAGATATTATGGAAGCCGGAACTCCATGCAATCTGACTATTTCTCGAATGTAGAGCCGGGCATACTGTGCCACAGAGTATGTAGTCTTTACAGGTAAGAAGTGAGCTGATTTGGTTAAGCGGTCTACAATTACCCATATCGAATCATATCCTCGCGTGGTACGAGGCAACCCAGTCACAAAATCCATAGTGATCATTTCCCACTTCCATTCTGGGATAGGGAGCTCTTGCAGCTTCCCTGACGGTCTCTGGTGTTCAAACTTCACCTTCTGACAAGTCAAGCACTTGGACACAAAGTCTGCTATGTCTTTCTTCATGCCATTCCACCAATAGCTATCTTTCACATCATGGTACATCTTGGTGGAACCTGGGTGGATACTGTACAGTGTGTAGTGTGCCTCTCGCATGATTTCATTCCTGAGGTTGTCCACATCGGGCACACATATCCTAGAACCTTGTACTAGGGCACCATCATTGGCAAATCCAAACTCACCACCTTCACCTTGCTGTACTCTTTCTATGATCTTCATCAATTGTTGGTCTCTGTGCTGGGAAACTCTAACTCTGTCCCTCAGGTCTGACCTCACTGAAAAGTGAGCCAACAATACCCCCTCATCTGAAAGATCTAGGATTAAACCTTGATCCATCAACTCATGTACCTCCTGAATCAATGGTCTCTTCTCTACTGAAATGTGCGCCAAACTGCCAGAAGATTTTCTGCTCAAGGCATCTGCTACAACATTGGCCTTCCTGTGGTGGTACCGATGGTGCAATCATAGTCTTTCAGAAGCTCCATCCATCTCCTCTGTCTCAAGTTTAAGTCCCTCTGTTGGAAGATGTACTTTAAACTCTTGTGGTCGGTGTATATCTCGCACACTTCGCCATACAGGTAGTGTCTCCAGATTTTTAGTGCAAAGATTACAGCCGCCATTTCCAAATCATGGGTGGGGTAGTTCTGCTCATGCCTCTTCAGCTGCCTTGAAGCATAAGCCACTACCTTTCCATTCTGCATCAAGACACACCCTAGGCCAACTCTGGAGGCGTCACAATACACGGTGTATCCTTCACCACTCACAGGTAGTGTCAACACAGGGGCAGTGGTTAGACACTCCTTAAGCTTTTGGAAACTCTCCTCACAGTCATCTGTCCAAATGAATGGAACATTCTTCCTGGTCAACTTAGTTAGGGGAGCCGCTATCCTGGAGAAATCTTGTACAAAACGCCTATAGTAACCAGCTAAACCCAGAAAACTTCGCACCTCGTTGGATCGTTGTAGGCCTAAGCCAATCGATTCTGACTTCAATTTTCTTGGGATCCACTTGAATGCCATCACTAGAAACCACGTGTCCCAAGAATGAGATGCTTTCTAGCCAAAATTCACATTTTGAAAATTTGGCATATAGCTGGTGCTCCCTCAACGTCTGCAACACCATCCTCAAGTGCCACACGTGTTCTTCCTCGGTCCGAGAGTATACCAGAATGTCATCTATGAATACGATGACAAAACGGTCCAAAAAAGGCTTGAACACCCTGTTCATCAAGTCCATGAAGGCTGTTGGTGCATTAGTGAGTCCAAAAGACATCACCAAGAACTCATAATGACCATATCTTGTCCTGAAAGCCGTTTTGGACACATCCTCATTCCTGATTCTCAACTGATGGTAGCCTGATCGTAGGTCTATCTTGGAAAAGAATCTAGCTCCTTGGAGCTGATCAAACAAATCATCGATCCGAGGAAGTGGATACTTGTTCTTCACAAATACCTTGTTCATTGTCGTAGTCACTGCACAACCTCAATGACCCATCCTTCTTTCTCACAAATAGAACAGGAGCACCCCAGGGTGAAGTGCTCAGACGTATGAAACCCTTGTCCAAAATCTCCTGTATTTGCTCCTTCACTCTTTCTTTCACTGTGGTGCCATCCTGTAAGGTGGCATGGATATGGGGTTTGTACCCAAAATAACATCAATGCAGAACTCTATTCCCCTTTCTGGTGGCAACCCTGGGAGCTCTTCAGGGAAGACATCCATAAATTCTCTGACAACAGGAACATTTTCTATGCTGACACCTTCTACAGATGTATCTCTCACCAATGCCAAATACCCTTGGCATCCACGCCTCAACATTTTTCTAGCACTAATTGCTGACACCAAATTATATGGAGCCACGCTCCTGTCACCATCAAAGCTAAACTCTTCCACACCAGGTATGTGGAAGTATACCTTTTTGTTCCCGCAGCTAAGGTGGCATAATGAGTTGCCAACCACCCATCCCCGTGATTACATCGAAATCCATTACTTGGAGAGGAACCAAGTCTGCTGGGAGGATCTTTCCATCCACTACCACTGGGCTACCCGGAAATACCATGTCTACTTCTATGTTGTCACTAAGTGGGGTAGCTACTGACAAAGGGCACTCTAAAGTTGTAGGGTTTCTACCCAACCTCATGGCAAACACAGGGGAGACAAATGAGTGCGTAGCACATGGATCTATCAAAACACGAGCCTCATAAGAATGCACTGAAGAATACCGCCACAACGCATTTGAAGCTTGAGCATCTTGGTGGGTCGGTGAAAACCCGTGCTTGACCCCTACCGAGTGGCGTAACTCGACATCGACTTCTACCTCTGACCGCCTCCAAATCCACGCCCCTTGTCCTCGCCATTGGCCATCGAATCGACCGCCATGTTGGAAGCACCGGATACAATTGTCGAGGAACATTTGCAATGTAACCCCGTGACCCCATCTGGCTCATCAAAACGGCAGGCGATCTCTAGCAAAGTGGCCGGTTGGCCACACTCAAGCATACTCGACCCCATCAAATAAGGTCCGAATGTCCTCTTCCACATCAGGCACACGGTGCCAAAGAGGATCTGAACGAGCTAGAATCGCCTTGCCTCGAATCGTTACCACCGCTGGATCCGCACTGTCGAACCCTCGGGATTTGTGTCTAAAACCACTCCTCTTATTTCTGCTTCTTCCTCTGTAAGTAGTTTGGCCACCACTATCCATAGTACCCGTGTGGGGAACACCTGAAGAACCCTCTGCTCTGTTTTTCTTTGCTCTTCCGCTGTCATCCACAGCATAGCTAATCTCAATCTGTCTGGCTCGATCCACCACCACATCAAAAGACTGATCAGACATCATGGCCAGGTTCGCATACCTCCTGTCAAGCCCCTTTAGGAATCTTTTCACCTTCATCTTTTCTGTAGCTACTGCTGCAGGGGCATATCTGCTCAATTCCAGAAATTGCAGAGCATATTCATCTACTGCACCGCCATTCGTCTTAAGGCCTCAAAGGCCCACTGCTTCGATATCCAAGCTTTCGCACAAACCGATTGATGAATGCTTCCACAACCGAGCCCATGTCAAAACCTCCATCTTGGTTAACTCGTAGTCATTCATCCATTTTCTAGGCATGGGCCCCATGACGTGCTGCTTACACTCTATCAATCTTCTATCACCAATCAGACTCGCCTCGCCGTCATGCAGAATCCAAAACCGATATGCATCGCTCGACACATCATAGGTACCAGGCACCAACTTCTTGAAATTTATGATCTGTTTGTAAGATTCCTCTCTTGGTGCGGTGGACTGCTGCTGTGGAGGATGGACCATATACTGCGCCATCATGTCGATGGTTCTCTGCATCACCTAGAGTAGCGCCATGGGGTCCATGGGACCTGTGCCATAAAGGACTGCTCTCAGATCAGGTTGGCTGCTCCTCTACTTGAGCAGCTCTAGGCCTCCTACCCCGCCTCCTCGGGGCAGGCGCCTCATCCTGTGCCGACACCTCGTCGGGCACATCTGGTTCTGGTGCAGTGGCAGCTCTCCTGCTTCTATGCATTTTCCTGAAATTCAGCAGCATTAGCCCACAAAATTCAAAACTGCACATTATACAGCTCTATAGACTCATATTTATACATAACATATGGAGCAGTAACTAGAAGCAAAGATGACAATGCAAGACGAATGTGGACCCTATATTTCCGCATGTGATTCCTATTAGACTCTTCCCAATACTTTAGACAACATTCCCTAAGAATCTGGAGCCTAAGCTCTGATACCACATTTGTCACGACCCAACCTATGGACCGGACCGGCACTAGGACCTGGGCCAGCCTAAAGCCCCCGAGGCCCGTAGTAAGCCTTAACTATTCATTTACCCAACTCTAAGGCCCATTTGGGCCCAATTTCAAGAAAACAAACGGACAGAGTCCGGCCATAAAATGGACTTACCAACGGGGAGTTTTCGACTCACCCGACCTGTAAACACAATATATAGTCAATTGGGGAGCTCAGCTCACCCTCCACATACTCATCAACATAATAATAAATGGGAGCTCAGCTCCCTCATCCAATCCATCAACATGCATAACATATTTAAGTTTACAGGTCCAACATGATAAAAATATTACAGACCAAATTCAAATAAATACTGCTAACACATGCGGAAATTCTAGGAGTAAATAAAATTACACAAATATTGATAAACAACCTGCGAGATAGAAAAGCAGGTTAACCCAGAACAAAATATCCTCCTGTGGCCTGTAAAAATATTGAACAGGAGTGAGCGTTCGACTCAGAGAGTAAAATATCAATTTTAACCATAATCTCTATAACTATCTAAATCTAATGCACCCTGTAGAGTGAAATGCAACATCCACATCATTTTCACATCATAACATCAAAAAGGTAATTTGGAGCACTCACGCACCCTGTAACATCAATCATAATATATGGGAGCTGATCCCCTATACAGCTCTCTTAAATCCAACCTGGTGCCAGCGAAAAACTCAGCTCGGACTTCCACTTAAATACCAAATCGGGGTCCCAGCGAAGAACTCAAGCCGTGTCTACCCCGAAGGACCGGGTCCCAGCGAAGAACTCAAGCCGTGTCTACCCGTCCTATCCATAGTCCACACCACATCACACGCACGCCAACGCACGCACACTGCTCCAAATTACCACAACAACATACATGGCACTTTAACATTTATCAATGCATCAAAAATCGTGCCTAGAGTTTAACTACATAAATATATGCAAATAAGTGATGCATGGGCATGCTGAACATATAATAATATCGAAATTACAATTAAAATTAATATTCTACTCACAGACTTGACGACAATCACTGTGGTGGCTGGGCGGAGGAAGAAGGCTGTCCCGGCTCACCTGACAATCATATTACATTTATTTAATACAATCTGACTCAATACAAAGAAAAGACCAATTACGTCCTAAGTCGTGCCGAAAATCCGGCAGAGTCCCCCCTATACCTAGGACCTACCCAACCTGCAAAAGGGCTAAAAACGCACTTCTATATTCACAATCCATATATCAACAGTTCAATCATATCACACAGCCCCTCCCGCCCATCAAATCATCATCCATCACAATATGTAAAATTTCAATTTAGTCCTTATTATTGATCATTTTTGCAAAAACCGCCCAAACAAGCTCTAAAAATTATAAAACTTTGCCCCATGTCCTTAGCAATATTACTAAGCAATTGCAATAAGAATAGTAATTTTCTAAGCGACCCCGAATATTTTATGGATTTTTAATCCTATTTAAGCACTAGAAAATTACGTAAAAACAAGGTTCGGTTTACCTTTGCCGATTCCGACTTCGAACGCGCTCGACGTCGACAATGGGGCTAGCCAAAACCTCGCCCAATTCGAGACTTTTCCAGAACGGTCCGTTCGCCCGAAATTTGTAAACCCGGTCAACTGTCGAATTTCCGCGAATCGAGGATACCTACATGAAGCCCATAACACGGGGGTTAGTACATAAATTTTTCAGAATTTTCTAAGCTCATTTAGTGCTCGAAAATACACTGCAAAGTTTCGTGGGACCCACCGAAAAACGGTGTCGGAAAAATTCGAAATTTATGTCGCTATAAGCTCTCGACGAATGGAGCGTCTTTGGTGGCCTCGGTTTTCGTGGGATTCACGGTTTCAGAAATCTCGCACAAAAGTCGAAATGGGCTAAAATCTTCCCGAGCTAAAATCGGACAATCCGCTCGATGGATTTCGGCGTTCTTGGTGTCTATGGAAAGCTCTCGCCGAGTAGATGGTTTTGGACACAAGACCCGGTCCAATCGGTGACCGGATCGGCCGGATTTGGCCGAGGAAATCGCTGAGCGGCCATGGGACTTTCGCGCGGCGTTTCCGACCGCTCAGGCGCTACTGGCCGGGAAGGTCGAGGCGGCGAGGGGAGGACGCAGGGGAGGCGGCTGGCCGGCGGCAGGGGAGGGGAGGAGAGAGAAAAGAAAGAGAGAAGGGGAGAGGGCGTCGCGCGCGGGAGGAAGAGGAAGAAAAAGAGAAGAGACCGGTCCGATTCGACCGGTCCGATCCGGTCCGGTTCGATTCGGCCGGTTCGATTCGAAATACAAAATTTTGAATTTTTACTCTGCCTCGGGACCGAAAACGAGGTCCAAAAATTCCGAAAAAATTCCCGAAAACTCAGAAAAATACGTAGACTCCAAATATATTTTTAGTTTTGCCACGTGGTCTTTAAATTAATTTTTAAAAACCATCAAAGTTTATATTTTCGGAAAATCGAACCCGATTTTTAAAATCCGAAAAATCTCAAAAAAAATTCCTAAAATTCAAATAAAATTAAAATACAAAAAATACTCATAAATAAAAAAAATTTGGGGTGTTACACACTATCTCCCACAACCTCTCCATCCATTATCATCCTTAATTTGGAATCAGAAGCATGCCCATAAAACATGCCATACCTTATCAACAATAGAAACCACAACCTACTGATAAGCTAAATTGTACAAACATTTTTTAATTTATGTGATTATTTCATTCAATGATTCAATTTTAATTTATCAGAACAAAATTTCTTAACGTTATTTTTATTTCATAAATAATCCCTTTAATATGTAATAGCAAGTTTTTATATTAAAAAGAATAAAATTATTCTTTTACCCTTTCTTCATTCTTTTTCTTTTTTTTTTCTTTATGATTAAATTAATCAATAATTATTATTAATAAAATTATTTATTTAACTAAATTTATAGACAAAATTATTAATTATATATATTATTTATCATTTATTGTTATATTGAAATTTAATTTATACCGTGGATAATAATAATAATAATAATAATTTATAAATTTTAAAATGACATTTTATTAATATATGATATCTAGTTTTTCATATAAATAAATAAAAAAAAAACTATAAATAATAATTTATAGATAATTTAGTGTGAATTTAAAAAAAAAAAAAGCTTGAAAATTTGTTAAAGGGATTTTTTTAAAAAAAAATTAAAATTAAAATTTTATTTTAATAAATTAAAGGTGAGGAGCTGAAATGAAATAATGACATTGGGTTGGTCAACAAACAGCGTAATTTCCTCCGTTTGCCGTTGTAAGCCTTATGTTGTAAGCCTTATGGCGTACATATATGGCAGAGACTAGAGGCCGTGTCCGTGTCATATTTGCTTCTTCTGAGAGTAAGGGATAGAGGAAAGAGACATCATGAGTGGAGAAGGAAGGGTGGTGTGTGTAACTGGAGGATCAGGTTATATAGCTTCATGGCTGGTCAAGCTCTTACTCCAGCGAGGTTACACAGTTAAAGCTACTGTTCTTGATCCCAGTAAGTTCTCTCTCTTTTAGCTTCTTGTACTGTCTCTTTTGAGCTTGATGTGGTCAAGTCAGTGTACTTTTGTGATTTTGTGCATAATTTTGAGTGATTAGATTCTGAATCTGATTTAGTTTTCTTAGCACAGTATAATCTCTCTCTTCTGGCGGTTGTCTGTAAT
This sequence comes from Hevea brasiliensis, assembly GCF_030052815.1. NCBI lineage: Eukaryota > Viridiplantae > Streptophyta > Magnoliopsida > Malpighiales > Euphorbiaceae > Hevea > Hevea brasiliensis. The sequence goes on along the minus strand of NC_079506.1, from coordinate 6,504,568 downwards.
GAGCTCAAGTGGGCAAGTGAGTTTGATCTTTAGTAAGTTTTCTGAAGAATTCAGGAGTTTTTAGGTTCTGGGTGATTATCCTAATATAATCCAAGCCTCAATTTTAATTGCTTGATTGCTATTGAGATTTTCTTGATCTGGCATGGGCAATATGAGTTGCCAATTGGGTGTTAGTATTGTTTTGTTTGCCTAAAGCACTCTGTTAATGAACTGTTTACTGATCACAGGGAAAGTAATTTTATGTTCCCTTGATGGAATTCTTATGGTAGCTTATTATATAAACTACTGCACTCTGCCCAGAAGAAGACTGCATTTCCAAGAAATGTTCTCCCTCCTCTGTATCTATTTATCAATTCATAGAATAATTTCGTTTATGAATTTTGTAGATGATCCTAAGCAAACAGAACATTTGCTTGCACTCGATGGAGCTAAAGAGAGACTTCAGTTGTTCAAGGCAAATTTAGTGGAAGAAGGAACTTTTGATTCAGCAGTTGATGGATGTGAAGGTGTATTTCATACAGCTTCTCCTGTAATTCTTTCAACAGATGACCCACAGGTACTTTTGTTGCATTTTTCAATCACATTTATCTTACATAGTACGTTAGTGGCTAAGTTCATGGTCATAGTTTCTATGTTATCCACATTTCAGAATGTATTGCTTGAGCCTGCTGTTAAGGGAACACTAAACGTTCTTAAATCGTGTTCGAAAGTCCCTTTTATCAAGAGAGTGGTTGTAACTTCTTCTATCGCAACAGTACTGTTCAATGGAAAACCTCTGACCCCTAATGTGGTAGTTGATGAGACTTGGTTTTCTGATCCTGCTTTCTGCAAGGAAAATAAGGTATATTATTGTTTCTTTTACAAAGTTCTCCGCTTCCCTTCCTAATTTTGAAAAGTTGTCAATTTTCATGGTTAAGTTTTCCACCATAAATGAAAATGGTTTTTACTGGCAATATGAAGAGCAATTATATGCTATCATAGTGATAGCATATAATTTCTTCTGATATGAGAGGATGTGGCCTGTTCTGGTTTACCTTCATCCGCAAGTGCAAGCATCAGAAGTTAAAAACACTAACCTTGTGATTTAAAACTATATGTATGAATTGGTTGCTTGTGTTGAATCTGATATTATTCAGATCATTGTCAAGAACACTCACTGAGAAGTTAGAATACTAACCTTTTCACGTGCTTTCCAGCATTGGTATAGGCTATCAAAAACCTTAGCAGAGGATGCTGCTTGGAAATTTGCAAATGAAAATGGAATTGACTTGGTTACAATACATCCAGGGTTTGTGATTGGTCCTGTCTTCCAGCCAACTCTGAATGTCACTATGAAGATTATTTTGAACTACATAACTGGTACTCTTCTCAGTTGTGGATGTTGCATATGCAACTACTGCAATCCTTCATGAATCTGTTTGATGGAAGAAATTGTCTTTTTACGTGCAGGTCAAACATTTCCAAATGAGACTCTAAGATCTGTTGATGTTAGAGATGTTGCAAATGCACATATTCTAGCATTTGAAAGATCTTCAGCCAGTGGCAGATACTGTTTAGTTGGACAAGTAGCACACTTGTCTGAGTTCTTTAAGATTCTGCGCCAACACTACCCGACACTACCACTTCCTGAAAAGTAAGATCTTATAATTTGTTCTGCAATTTCTCAGTTTAAATCACACAATTTTGAACAGAAATCTGTTACTGTTATGGTTTTCTTTTGCAAGCAGATGTGTAGATGACAAGCCTTTTGTGCCAAAATATGAGGTATCTAAAGAGAAGGCAAAAGACTTGGGTGTGGACTTCACTCCTCTGGAGGTTACTGCTAAAAACATCATTGAAAGCTTGAAAGAGAGAGGCTTTCTTAATTTCTGAGTAGTGTGATTTATTTAGTTTTCCTAAATGTCTTCATTTATATAAGCTTCTGTTTCTTATAAGGTGTATGCAGGATGTAACCAGTTACTTCTTAAGGGGTGCTTGTGCTAGCTTTGAGCTCTTGGGGGCCATATTGATAGGAACACATTTGAATTGAAAGCAGATTTTAATATAATGAAAAATATACATAGGATTAAGCCCAGTGGTACTGGAGTTGTCTTCAAACCTGTGAGATCTTTGGTTCGAGTTTAGTTGCAATGGTTTTGGTCTAGAACCGAACTGACCAATTTCTAATAATTGTCCGCGCTTTGGTACGTATAGATCCTGTTACTGTTCGAATTTTAAATCAGGTGAGAACTAGCTTAGTTTATTTTAAGATCAAAATAAAACTAGAGGTTAATACCTCTGAATATGACTGAAACTGTCTCCTTCGAATCAGATTGGATGATTCGGGTTCGACTATTTACAAATTTCTTTAAAAAAAGGAAAAAATTAAAAAAAAAAAACAACCGTTGAATTGTTTCAAACCGGTTTGAATTAAAATAGAATCGAAAGCTGCAACATGTCACTCTGGGCCCTTAGGCCCAATAGATGTAATAGATTTGCATTCAACGTAGCATGCGTGATTAGGTCACAGTGACATGTGAGCCCAAGTATTAGTTAAAAAAGTAAAAATTAATATTTAACATTGAAAAACATCGTTTAATCTATAGATTAGGGTTTAGAAATTATTTTTCTTTATGAATTTTATGTGACAAAAATATTTTAATTTATGAGAATTGCCATCTTCAAGGAAAAAAAATCAATTACCTTCTATCATTTAAAATTAAAAACGTAAAAGTAATTTTTTTTTGTACGATCAATACGTGCTATATATGACAAATAAAAAGAAATAAAAAAAAAAAAAGTAGAGGGGACCTTTCACTGTTTTTAAGAAATAAAAGTTCCCCTCTTTTAGTGCTATATATACACATCTGCTGCTAGCTCATTGCTTAGGCCATGAGCCCGATTACTATAATCAAGCTTTTGTCTACATATATTTCTGCACTAAACACTCTGTGGAGAGGAAGCTTCTGAAAGAGGGAGAATGAGTGGAGAAGGAAGGGTAGTGTGTGTAACAGGAGGCGCAGGTTACATAGCTTCATGGTTGGTCAAGCTCTTACTTCTGCGAGGTTATACAGTTAAAGCCACTGGTCGTGATCCAAGTCAGCATCATCCCTTTCTCTTTTAGGTTCTCTTTTGAGCTTAATGTTTGTTATTGTTTTGCATTATTTAGAGTTTTTGGATTCTGGGTTTCTATCTCTCTCACTTGTGATGTCTTTGGTAATCTTTTTTGAGATTAGAACTGTCAATTTTAGTAATCTTTATGTTTTTAGATTCTGGGTCGTGTTCTATTTCTTAGCACTGCATCATCCACAGCTAGATTCCCACTTCATCTCTTGGTTGATGACTATTGAGGTTTTCTTGAAATGTTCTACACAAAATAGGTTACTTGTGGATTTAACTAATTATGTCAAAAGAATTTTAGTTTTTGTTTTGATAATTATAATTTTAGTTTTTGTTAATGAAATTTCCTTGTAGATGAATTTGAGTTTTAGGTTTTCTCTTTGTTCATTGACCTATTTTATGCATTTGACAGAGGATCCTAAGAAAACAGAACACTTGCTTGCACTTGATGGAGCCAAAGAAAGGCTTCACTTATTCAAAGCAAATTTAGTGGAAGAGGGATCTTTTGATGGAATTATTGATGGTTGTGATGGTGTATTTCACACAGCTTCACCTGCGATTCTTTCAACGAATAACCCTGAGGTAAACTTGACGCGGGTTGCTATGTAGTTATCACTTTTTGTTTAATGTAGAAATCAATAACAGTACAGGAAGAAATAAGAACATATAAAGCCATAATGACATCCCGCACTGATTAAGTTGCATAGTGTTTGATGGCAAAGTTCATAAAATTTTTCCATGATATCATATTTCTGTGTTGTCATTTCAGGCAGATTTGTTTGAACCAGCAGTGAAGGGAACGCTGAATGTTCTTAAGTCATGTGCAAAAGTTCCTTCTATCAAAAGAGTGGTTATAACATCTTCTATGACAACAGTAATGTTTAATGCAAAACCTCTCAGCCCTGATGTGATTGTTGATGAGACTTGGTTTTCCGATAGAGCTTTTTGTGAGGAAAAGAAGGTGTTTTATTTCTCTTTTTCTAGTCATTTGGTTTCTTTGAATCATATAAGTCCTTCTTTTGGGGTTAATCTATTTTTGGTTCTTTCCAGATTTGGTATGCTGTTTCAAAAACCTTAGCTGAGGATGCTGCTTGGAAATTTGCGAAAGAAAATGGAATTGACTTGGTTACAATACATCCAGGATGGGTGATTGGTCCTCTCTTGCAGCCAACTCTTAATATCTCTGTGGAGATGATTCTGAACCATATAAAAGGTACTCATTCTTCAACTATGGATGACACCTTTTTCTACTTTGCTGTCAATAAGGATGCCAAATGGGCTGTATGGTTGTGGGCTACGCAGAATGCAATTCACTCATTCATGAAATACAGAATGCAATATCGCTCAGTCATCACCTAGATTGCATTTAAAGAACTTCTAAGTGTAGCAGTAGAATGCGTCCTAGACATATAAGCGTTCAATATATTGCTTAACATTTCAATAACAGATGATAAAAAACAGGGTATGTTTTAACGTTTATGCTTTTTGTTCTCTTGGGAACATTTAAAAATGGGCTAGATAAAAGGATTTATTATCTTATTTTATAATTAAAAGTAAGCTTTCCAATTTATTATCTTATTTTATAATTAAAAATAAGCTTTCCAAACTATCAACGAGAAAATAGCTTTATTGGCAGGCTGAAACCAATTTTCCTTCTAACCACTGCAATCCTATGAGAATTCATAAGATGGAAATAATAGTCTTTTTTTCCTGCAGGTCAAACATTTCCAAATGAACTCTTTAGATTTGTTGATGTTAGAGATGTTGCATATGCACATATTCTAGCTTTTGAAAGATCTTCTGCCAGTGGCAGATACTGTATAGTTGGACAAGTTGCACATTTCTCTGAGTTCTTGAAGATTCTGCATGAACAATATCCTACACTACAGCTTCCTCAAAAGTGAGTTAGTGGTCCTGAATCTTTTTCTTTTTATGGTATAATTGGCTCCGGCGGGGACTTGAACTCAGACTTCATAGTCATGGAGATGACTCCAATATCACTGAGCTGAAGTTTATTGATAGTGGTCCTAAATCTTTACTTATGATATATGATTGCTTTACTAACATGCTGCTCAAAAGAAATGTTCAGCATTCTTTTGCATCTATAATAGCAATTTCTCTAACAAAATAACAGAAATTTGACAAAAACTCTGTTTCATAACCAGATGTGCAGATGACAGGCCTTTTGTGCAAAAATTTCAGGTATCCAAGGAGAAAGCAAAAGCTTTGGGTCTTAACTTCACTCCATTGGAGGTTACCATTAAGGACGCCGTTGAAAACTTTATAAAGAGAGAGAGGTGATCTAAGTGTCTGAGTGATGTGAGTTGCCCAAATGCCTCAGTGATACATGTGAAGCTCAAGCTCCTGTAACTTTAGTTACTTGTCCCTGTAAAAGGGTTGTTCTTTTGAGGTCTAGATGATTTGTGATTATTGACATTTACCATTAGCAAAGTTGTATTCTTGCATGGTTTTCTATATCTTGGTACATTTTGTTTGATTTCTAAAGAAAATTATTGTATTGTTTTGATTTCTAAAGAAAACCCTAAATAGAAACCTCAAATTCAAACTAATTTCTCCCATTTTAATTCATTTATTTTTAGCATACTTGTTCAGAATGCACGTCAAAAACAGAACTAGTCATCAACTACTCTCTCTCTCTCTCTCTCTCTCTCTCGCTCTCTCTCTTCTTAGGGAAGAATAATCAGTTATTGTAAAATCTCATATATTAAATTTAAGTGGGGCTTAGAAGCAAAAAATATATTTCTATGTGGGGCATCTGAAAAGATCCGCACACTTATAAAATAATTTAATTAAAAAACAATTTCCATCATCTCCATCAATTGTCATTCTTAAATGTGGAATCAGAAACATGCCCATGAAACATGCTATACCTTATCAATAACAGAAACCACAACCTAGTACTAGGGTAAGTTGGTCAGTTGCACTAATTATCCTTCAACTTGTGGTTATTTTATTTTAATTATTTAATTTTAATTTATTAAAATAAAATTTTTATTTTTTAATTTTATTTTAAAAATAACCCTTTTAACCTACAACAATAAATTTTCATGATAGAAAATATAAAATTATCTTTTCGTCCTCTCTTCTTTCTTTTTTTCTTTTTTCTTTATCATTAAATTAATTAATAATTACTATCAATAAAATTATTTTATTTAACTAAATTTATAAACAAAATTATTAACTATATATGTTATTTATCATTTATTGTTATATTGAAATTTAATTTATAGCATTGATAATAATAAATAATAATAATAATAATATTTAAATTTTAAAATAATATTTTATTAAATATATAATATTTTATTTTATATAAAAGAATAAAAAAATATAAAACTATAAATAATAATTTATAAATAATCCAATGTTAAGTTGAAAAAAAAACACTTAAAAACTTACAGGTTAAGGATTTTTTTTTTTTAAATAAAACTAAAGTGGAGGATTTTAATTTGACAAATTAAAGTTGACTGAAATAAAATACTACAAGGGGGTGAAATTTACCGGACAACTTTCGTTTTCCTTCATTTGCCATTTTAGGCTTATGGTGTACATATATAGTAGTGAGTAGAGACTGTGTCTGTTAGGGGTGGCACGGTCCGGTTCAAAACCGGACCGGTTCGGTCAAAACAAGAACCGACTTTGAATCAGACCGAAATCGTCCTTCTGCGGTTTGGTTCAGGTTCATATTTTTTAAGAACAGTGAACCGGCCGTTTCGAATCGGATTGAACCGACGATTTCGAACCGGATTAAACTGGCGATTTAAATATAAAAAAATTCAATAAATATGTTACCTCACTCCTAATTCATTTATATATATCATTAATTCTCTACACAATTATTCTCTGCATTTTCTTCAATTCTTAATATTTTTTCAATTTTTCTCAAATTCTCTAAATAATTATTTTCTATACTCATTTTAATTTCTAATACTCTCTCAATTTTCCTACTTTATTATTTTATATACTTACTGAAATTTTCAATACTATCTCAATTACTTTGTTATTACTTTAAATCCTCAATAAAATTTCCAATACCCTATATTTTATTTTTTTTTTCTCTTTTATTCTTTTTAATTATCAATTATTATATAATTTTTAAAAAAAGGCAAGTAATAGAACTAAAAATTTTTATTCCTCTAAATCCTAAAGGGATATTTAGGCAAAATTAAGTTCATGCAATTTTTGCTAATTTCTTTAAAAAAAATTAATTTCATCTCTAGTTTTTTAATCAGGTTCAAGTATTTATTTATTAAATTTTTCTTAAAGATAAATTATTTTCTTTCTTTTTTTTTTCTTATTTTATTTTGATTGAAAGATTTCTAAGAAAAATTAAAATATTTTTACAAATATAACTTAAATTTTGAATCAATAAAATTTTTCTCTAATTTTTTTTGTCTAAGCTACTCTTAAACCATCCCTAAACTGCTTCCAAACCGTCCTCCAAACTGTCTTGAACCGTTCTTTTTTGAACCGCCCTTCAAACCGTTTTAAACCGGGGCTCAAACCGAAACCGGCGGTTCAGGAACCGTCTTCCAAACCGTCCCCTAGCGGTTTAGTTCAAGTTCATAATTTCATTGAACCTAAACCGGCGATTCATGACCTATAACCGGCGGTTTCTGAACCGTGGCCACCCCTAGTGTCTGTGTCATATTGCTTCTTCTGAGAGTAAGGGATAGAGGAAAGCGACATTATGAGTGGAGAAGGAAGGATGGTGTGTCTAACTGGAGGGTTAGGTTATATAGCTTCATGGCTGGTCAAGCTTTTACTCCAGTGAGGTTACATAGTTAAAGCTACTGTTCTTGATCTGAGTAAGTTATCTCTCTCTTTTAGATACTTGTACTTTGAGCTTGATGTGGTCAAGTCAGTGTATTTTTGTGGTTTTGTGCACAATTTTGAGTGATTAGATTCTGGGTCTGATTTAGTTTTCTTAACACAGTATAATCTCTCTCTTTTTGTGGTTGTCTCCAAATAGCTCGAGTGGGCAAGTGAGTTTGATTTTTAGTGGTTTTCTGAAGAATTTAGGAGTTTTTAGGTTCTAGGTGATTAGCCTAATATAATCCAAGGTTCAATTTTCATAGCTTGATTCCTATTGAGATTTTCTTGATTTGGTATGGGCAATATGAGGTTACCAATTGGGTATTAGTATTGTTTTGTTTGCCAAAAGCACTTTGTTAATGAACTGTTTACTAATCACAGGGATAGTAATATTATGTTCTCTTGATGGAATTCTTCATTTCTTATCGTAGCTGATTATATAAACTACTGCACTTTGCCCAGAAGAAGACTGCATTTCCAAGAAATGCTCTCCCTCTTCTATATCTATTTATCAATTCATAGAATAATTTCGTTTGTGAATGTTGTAGATGATCCTAAGCAAACAGAACATTTGCTTGCACTCGATGGAGCTAAAGACAGACTTCAGTTGTTCAAGGCAAATTTAGTAGAAGAAGGAACTTTTGATTCAGCAGTTGATGGATGTGAAGGTGTATTTCACACTGCTTCTCCTGTAATTCCTTTAACAGATGACCCACAGGTACTTTTGTTGCATTTTTCAATCACATTTATCTTACATGGTACGTTAGTGGCTAAGTTCATGGTCATAGTTTCTAGGTTATCCACATTTCAGAATGTATTGCTTGAACCTGCAGTTAAGGGAACACTAAACGTTCTTCAATCGTGTGTGAAAGTCCCTTTTATCAAGAGAGTGGTTGTAACTTCTTCTATCTCAACAGTATTGTTCAATGGAAAACCTCTTACCCCTGATGTGGTAGTTGATGAGACTTGGTTTTCTGATCCTACTTTCTCCAACGAAAATAAGGTATATTATTATTTCTTTTACAAAGTTCTCCGCTTCCCTTCCTAATTTTGAAAAGTTCTCAAATTTCATGGTTAAGTTTTCCACCATAAATGAAAATGGTTTGTACTAGCAATATGAAGAGCAATTATATGCTATCATAGTGATAGCATATAATTTCTTCCGATATGAGAGGATGTGGCCTGTTCTGGTTTACCTTCATCAGCAAGTGCAAGCATCAAAAGTTAAAAACACTAACCTTGTGATTTAAAACTCTATGTATTGTTAGCATAATTACAGCAATTAGTATGATTATAGGAGATTTTGTGTAGCATAATTACAGCAATTAGCATGATTATAGGAGATTTGTGTAGCATAATTACAGCAATTATTATTCTTGTCTAAATTAGCTCATATTCTCATGTATAAATAGATGTAATATCTCTGTAAATAAGACACAGATAAATACACAATCATTTCCTTCATTACTTATATTCTTTCTTCTAACATGGTATCAGAGCCGTAAAGCTTTTATTTCTGGTTTCTGGGGTCTCTCTTCTCTCTCTACAACATGTTCTGTTTCATTCTTTCATTCCTGTTATTATACCATTTTTTTTCTTCTCATCTTGTTATCAATGGAGAAATCTGATATTTCAAGACTTATTGCAACAATTCTGACTGGTTCCAACTATAATCTTTGAGTTCAAAGAATGAAAAGTTTTTTGATAGGTCGCAAGCTTTAGCGTGTTGTTATCGGAGATATCACTACGCCGACAAGAGAGAACGATGAAACTGATGCAAAATTTGCTGACCGTCTTGAGGATTGGGATAGTAAAAATCATTAGATCATCACCTAGTTTCGTAATACCTCTGTCTCGTCCATCCACATCCAATTTGCTAATTATGACTCTGCCAAAGAAATCTAGGATTTTTTGGCTAATCGATATCAGACCACTGGACTTGCCCACTATTATCAGTTGTGGACTACTCTTCATAATCTGAAACAAGAAGCAGGTCAATCTGTGAATGATTTTCTTGCCCAGGTCCAACCCATTTGGAATCAAATATCTCAGGCCAAAATCAGTGAAGATCATCTTCATCTCATTCAAGTTCTAATGGCTCTTCGATCAGAATATGAGGCCGTTCGAGCGTCCCTGCTACATCGAAATCCACTCCCATCATTGGATACTGCTATTCAAGAGATTATTTTTTAAGAGACTCGTCTCAGTTTGGATAAAACTCCTCAATTTGAAACTGCTCTTGCAACTACTCGATCCTCACATCAGAAATCTGGCAATCAACTCTGTAAGAATTGTAATCAAATTGGTCATGCTTTTGCATATTGTCCTACTATAGAATGCAGATATTGTCATGGTTACGGTCATATTCTTGAACATTGTCCCACACGTCCTCCAAGACCAAAAGGAGGGCATTCTAAATTCAAGAATGTCTCAAAGCCTGGATCTTCCTCTGTCACTACTGTTGCTGCTACTGAGGGCTCTACTGCCATCACCATCAGTGATCTTGAGGCACTATTCAAACAGTTTATCTCTTCTAATTCTCCCGCTACCATGTCTGCCACTCCGGGTAATTCTTATTGGCTTTTTGACTCTGCATGTTGTAATCATATGACCACTAATCTTAAATTCTTATCTTCTGCAAAACCTGTATCTTCCTTACCACCAATCCATACTGCAAATGGTACTAAAATAAACATCACACATACTGGTCATGTGTCTACCTTAAATCTTCATCTCCCTGACACCTATTATATCCCTAATTTGGCACTCAATCTTATTTTTGTTGGTCAGTTGTATGAAAAAGGACTAAATGTTATTTTTTCTCCCCATGGTGTCCAGGTACAGGATCCACAAACGGGACAGATTCTTGGGAAGGGTCGTAGAGTGGGTTGATTATTTGAGCTTGCATCTTTACATCTTCCTCAGAGATTTGTGTCTACAGCTACAATCCCTAATTCCTCCATTCACCAATTGCATCTTCGTCTTGGTCATGCTTCTGCCAGTAAAATTCAACCTTTAATTTCTCGTGGATTATTAGGATCTACTAAATTTGAGTCATTTAATTGTTTAAATTGTCAGCTTTCAAAACAACCTGCATTATCTTTTTCTCATAATAATACTACTTCAGACACTCCTTTTGGTTTAATTCATTCTAACATTTGGGGTCCTTCTCCTATTTCTTTAATAAATGGTTTTCGTTATTTTGTGATATTTATTGATGATTATTCTCGGTTTACTTGGATATATTTTTTGAAACATCGATCTGAGTTATCACAAATTTACATCACATTTACAAAAATGATTAAAACTCAGTTCTCTTGTGACATTAAAATTCTCTGAACAGACAATGCCATGGAATATCAGGATTTTTCTTTACTTCAGTTTCTTAGTCAACAAGGCACCGTTGTTCAACGTTCTTGTCCTCACACCTCTCAACACAATGGGCGAGCCGAGCGCAAGCATCGCCATATTCTTAATTCTGTACGTACTCTTCTTCTTTCTGCCTCATGTCCAAAAAAATTTTGGGGAGAAGCAGCTCTTTATGCTGTTTATATTATTAATCGTCTTCCTACCTTGGTTCTTCATAATTTATCTCCTTTTGAAAAATTGTTTGGACAACCTCCTGACTATTCCATCCTTAAACCTTTTGGATGTGTTTCTTTTGTTCTTTTACAACCTCATGAACATACCAAATTAGAACCCTGTGCTCGTCTATGTTGTTTTCTTGGTTATGGCATTGAACACAAAGGGTATCGTTATTAGGATCCTGTTTCTAGTAAGTTACGCATCTCTCGTCATGTTACCTTTTGGGACAATACTATATTCTCTTCTCTTTCCAAATTTCATCACTCTGTCAATACTGACTCTCTATTTTTCACTGACTCCTCCAAAGAGCTGTTTCCAAGTCCTGATCCAGGTGATTGTGATGTGCTCAATATTAGCCCAACTACACCTGCCCCTGTTGAATCTGCACCAGTTGTTGATCCAGTACCTGCGCCTGCATCTCCTCCTAGCACTACTCTTCATTGTTCTACTCGTGTAAGAGAAACTCCTCATTATCTTTCTGATTTTCACTGTTACTCTACTATTGCAACCCTTCATGAGCCTCGTTCTTATCGTGAGGCAAGTACTGACCCTCTTTGGCAGCAAGCTATGACTGACGAACTTCAAGCTTTAGAGAAAACTCATACTTGGGATTTAGTTGATCTTCCACCAAACAAGACCCCTATTGGTTGCAAATGGATTTACAAAATCAAGACCCGTTCTGATGGAACTATTGAACGCTACAAAACTCGCTTAATAGCTAAAGGGTACACTCAAAAGTATGGTATCGACTATGAAGAAACTTTTGCTCCAGTGGCCCGATTAACATCTATTCGCAGTCTCTTAGCTATTGCTGGAGTTTGTAAATGGAAACTTTTCCAGATGGATGTCAAAAATGCTTTTCTTCATGGTGATTTAACAGAAGAGGTTTATATGCATCCTCCTCTTGGTTATCATTCTCCTCATAAGGTTTGCAAACTTCAGCGAGCCTTATATGGATTAAAACAAGCTCCCAGGGCCTGGTTTGCCAAATTTAGTTCCACTCTTGCTCAACTTGGTTTTCTCTCTAGTCCACATGATTCTGCATTATTCACTCGTCGAACTGACAGTGGTATTGTTCTTCTGTTGCTTTATATTGATGATATGATAATAACAGGAGATGATTCATCTAGTATTTCAGAGTTACAACATTATCTCAATCAACATTTTGAAATGAAAGACCTGGGTTCTCTCAGCTATTTTTTGGGTCTTGAAGTTTCTCAAAATTCTGATGGCTATTATCTATCTCAAGCCAAATATGCATCCGACTTACTTTCTCGAACAGGCATCACTGATAGCAAAGTAGTATCAACCCCGTTGGGGCTCAATTGCAAACTTACACCTCTTAATGGCACTCCTCTTGATGATCCTACTTTATATCGACAGCTTTTCGGGAGTCTTATTTATCTCACAGTTACTCGACCTGATATTTCATATGTTGTTCATCTGGTCAGCCAGTTTATGTTTGCTCCTCGCTCAACTCATTTCTTTGTAGTACTTCGAATCCTTCATTATATCAAAGGCACTCTTTTTCATGGTTTGCACTTTTCTGCTACCTCCTCCCTAGTATTATCTGGCTACTCTGATGCTGATTGGGCTAGTGATCTGACATATCGTCGCTCTACAACTGGTTATTATTTCTTCTTGGGTAATTCTCTTATCTCTTGGCATAGCAAAAAGTAAACTGTTGTTGCACGTTCTAGCACAGAATCTGAATATCGTGCTCTTGTTGATGCTACATCTGAATTACTTTGATTACGGTGGTTATTAACTGATTTGAGTGTCACTCATTCTTCTGCTACATTGCTTCATTGCGATAATAAAAGTGTCATACAGATTTCTCATAATGATGTATTTCATGAGCGTACCAAACACATCGAAATTGATTGTCATTTTGTATATCATCATGTTGCTCATGGCACCATATGTTTGATTTCTGTCTCCTCTGTCAGCCAAACTGCTGATATATTCACCAAAATGCATCCTCCCACTCGCTTTCAGGATCTCTTAAGCAAACTCAAGTTGGCACCTGTGCTACCACCTTGAGTTTGAGGGGAGGGGGGGGTGTTAGTATAATTACAGCAATTAGCATGATTATAGGAGATATGTGTAGCATAATTACAACAATTATTATTTTTATCTAAATTAGCTTATATTCTCATGTATAAATAGATGTAATATCTCTGTAAATAAGACACAGATAAATACACAATCCTTTCCTTCATTACTTGTATTCTTTCTTCTAACATGTATGAATTGGTTGCTTGTGTTGAATCTGATATTATTCAGATCATTGTCAAAAACACTCACTGAGAAGTTAGAATACTAACCTTTTTCCGTGCTTTCCAGCATTGGTATATGCTATCAAAAACCTTAGCAGAGGATGCTGCTTGGAAATTTGCAAATGAAAATGGAATTGACTTGGTTACAATACATCCAGGGTTTGTGATCGGTCCTGTCTTCCAGCCAACTCTGAATCTCACTATGAAGATTATTTTGAACTACATAATTGGTACTCTTCTCAGTTGTGGATGTTGCATATGCAACTACTGCAATCCTTCATGAATCTGTTTGATGGAAGCAATTGTCTTTTTACGTGCAAGTCAAACATTTCCAAATGAGACTTTAAGATCTGTTGATGTTAGAGATGTTGCAAATGCACATATTTTAGCTTTTGAAAGATCTTCAACTAGTGGCAGATACTGTTTAATTGGACAAGTAGCACACTTGTCTGAGTTCTTTAAGATTCTGTGCAAACAGTACCCAACACTACCACTTCCTGAAAAGAAAGATCTTATAATTTGTTTTGCAATTTCTCAGTTTAAATCACACAATTTTAAACAAAAATCTGTTACTGTTATGGTTTTCTTTTGCAAGCAGATGTGTAGATGACAAGCCTTTTGTGCCAAAATATGAGGTATCTAAAGAGAAGGCAAAAGACTTGGGTGTGGACTTCACTCCTTTGGAGGTTACTGCTAAAAACATCATTGAAAGCTTGAAAGAGAGAGGCTTTCTTAATTTTTGAGTAGTGTGATTTATTTAGTTTTCCTAAATGTCTTCATTTATATAAGCTTCTGTTTCTTATAAGGTGCATGCAGGATGTAACCAGTTACTTCTTAAGGGGTGCTTGTGCTAGCTTTGAGCTCTCTGGGGGCCATATTGATAGGAACACATTTGAATTGAAAGCAGATTTTAATGTAATGAAAAATATACATAGGATTAAGCTCAGTGGTACTGGAGTTGTCTTCAAATCTGTGAGATCTTTAGTTTGAGTTTTAGTTGCAAAATTCATTGCAGTTTCGGTTGGGTTCAATTTAATTTTGATTTGATGAAATTTAATAGTTGAAAATTTTTTCAATTAAAAAATATGGTTTTGGTTCAGAATCGAACCAACCGGTTTTGGTCTAGAACTGAACTGACCAATTTCTAGTAATCGTTTGCGCTTTGGTACATATAGATCCTGCTACTGTTCGAATTTTAAATCAGGTGAGAACTAGCCTGGTTTAATTCAAGATCAAAATCAAACTAGAGGTTAATACCTCTGAATATGATTGAAACTGTCTCCTTTGAATTAGATTGGACGATTCAGGTTTGATTTGAATTTACATATTTATTTAAAAAAGGAAAAAATTAAAAAAAATCAACCATTGAATTGTTTTAAACCGGTTTGAATTAAAATAGAATCGAAAGTCGCAACATATCACTCTGGGCCCTTAGGCCCAATAGATGTAATGGGTTTATATTCAATGTAGCATACGTGATTTTGTCACGGCGACATGTGAGCCTAGGTATTCGTTAGGCTCCCTTAAGCTCGTAAAGTAAGTCCATGTTTCAACTCATTTTTTTTTGTCCTGAGGATTCGGTTCAAATTGAATTGAATTGAATTATTAAAATTGAATTAATCAAATTATCATATTTTAAAAATTAAATAGAATCATAATAAATAAAAAATTAAATTGAACTAAACTGCTTTATTTTGATTTGATTCGGTTTGAATTGATTAATTTTTGAATTTGATAAATTTTTAATTTAGACTTAATTTTTAAATTATTTAATTTAATTTTGATATTAATTTAAACTTAATAATCATTAATCAATGAAGTTAAATAATATATATAATTCATAAATTTTATATAAAAATAAATTAATTTAAAAAATTAATAAAGTAATTTAGTTTGATTTGATTCAATCATTTTTAATTAAAATAATAAAAATTTAAAAATATAAAATTAAATTAAATTATAAAAAATTAAATTAAATTATAAAATTAAGGCGATTTAATTTTATATATATATATATATATATATATATATATATATATATATAATTTAAAATGAGAAAGAACATCTACTGCTAGCTCATAGCTTACGCCATGTGTCCGATTACTACAATCAAGCTTTTGTCGACATATGTTTCTGCACTTAAGACTTTGTGGAGGGGAAGCTTCTGAAAGAGATAGAATGAGTGGAGAAGGAAGGGTAGTGTGTGTAACAGGAGGCGCAGGTTTCATAGCTTCATGGTTGGTCAAGCTCTTACTTCTGCGAGGTTATACAGTTAAAGCCACTGTTCGTGATCCAAGTCAGTATCATCCCTTTCTCTTTTGGGTTTTCTTTTGTGCTTAATGTTTGTTATTGTTTTGCATTATTTAGAGTTTTTGGATTCTGGGTTTCTATCTCTCTCACTTATGATTTCTTTGGTAATCTGTTTTGAGATTAGAACTGTCAATTTCATTAATCTTTATGTTTTTAGATTCTGGGTCGTGTTCTATTTTCTTGGCACTGCATCATCCACAGCTAGATTCCCACTTCAACTCTTGGTTGATGACTATTGAGGTTTTCTTGAAATGGTCTACACAAAATAGGTTACTTGTGGTTTTAACTAATTATATCAAAAGAGTTTTAGTTTTTGTTTTGATAATTAGAATTTTAGTTTTTGTTAATGAAATTTCTTTGTAGATGAATTTGGGTTTTAGGTTTTCTCTTTGTTCATTGACCTATTTTATGCATTTGGCAGAGGATCCTAAGAAAACGGAACACTTGCTTGCTCTTGATGGAGCCAAAGAAAGGCTTCACTTGTTCAAAGCAAATTTAGTGGAAGAGGGATCTTTTGATGGAATTATTGATGGTTGTGGTGGTGTATTTCACACAGCTTCACCTGTGATTCTTTCAACGAGTAACCCTGAGGTAAACTTGACGCGGTTTGCTATTTAGTTATCACTTTTGTTTTAATGTAGAAATCAATAACAGTACAGGAAGAAATAAGAACATATAAAGCCATAATGACATCCCGCACTGATTAAATTGCATAGTGCTTGATGGCAAAGTTCATAAAATTGTCCATGATTTCATATTTCTGTGTTGTCATTTCAGGCAGATTTGCTTGAACCAGCAGTGAAGGGAACGCTGAATGTTCTTAAGTCATGTGCAAAAGTTCCTTCTATCAAAAGAGTGGTTATAACATCTTCTATGACAACAGTAATGTTCAATGGAAAACCTCTCAGCCCTGATGTGGTTGTTGATGAGACCTGGTTTTCCGATAGAGCTTTTTGTCAGGAAAAGAAGGTGTTTTATATCTCTTTTTCTAGTTATTTGGTTTCTTTGAATCATGTACATCCTTCTTTTGGGGTTAATCTATTTTTGGTTCTTTCCAGATTTGGTATGCTGTTTCAAAAACCTTAGCTGAGGATGTTGCTTGGAAATTTGCAAAAGAAAATGGAATTGACTTGGTTACACTGCATCCAGGATGGGTGATTGGTCCTTTCTTGCAGCCAACTATTAATCTCACTTTGGAGGTGATTTTGAACAACATAAATGGTACTCTTCTCCAATTATTGATAATTTTATAATTTGCTTCCATGTCAAATTCAAGCATACATAAGGTGCATTTCCTGTCTCTCAAATTCATCATTCTAGCTAGCAACCTTCCAGAAAGAAAAGTCTAGTTTGAGACTGCATGAATCCTTTTCTGATGTGATAAACCTTGCATTTATCCTATGGTAATTGGGCCCTTCAGTTAACCATGAAGTTAAATTACAAATTTTATATCATTGGCAGGTCAAAACTCCTCTCTCTCTCTCTCTCTCTCTCTCTCTCTCTCCTTCCCCCCCAAACCCCCCTCCCAGGAAAAAAAAAATCATCCCCTCTTTTTTATGTGCAGGAGCTCAGATATTTCCAAATGAGAACCTTAGATTGGTTGATGTTCGAGATGTTGCAAATGCACATATTCAAGCTTTTGAAAGACCTTCAGCTAGTGGCAGATACTGTTTAGTTGCAAGGGTTACACACTTCTCTGAAGTTTTGGAGATTGTGCATGAACACTACCCCACTTTGGGACTTCCTGAAAGGTAAGTTATTTTTTATTTGCATTGCAGTGAATGCCAGTCAATTTAGACTTCAGGTGGCCTTTAGATCAATTATTCAACATGCCATGTTACCTGAGATATGTGTTAATATAATATTCAGATGACAGTTAAGTTATGGGATTATGAGTGTCATGATCAGCATTCTTTGAAATCTTTCTTTTATTTAATAACAAATTCTCTGATAAAAAAAAATACGCTAATGTAACCAAAGTTCTGTTTGCTTCCCTTTCATAAAGCAGATGTGCAGATGACAAGCCTTTTGTGTCAAAATATGAGGTATCTAAAGAAAAAGTGAAAACTTTGGGTATCGATTTCATTCCTGTGGAGGTTACTCTTAAGGACACAATTGAAAGTTTGAAGGATAAGGGCTTTCTGAACATCTAAATGATGTGATTATAATCTTTGAGTGTGTATCTCTTACCAGTGCAAGAAGCAAGTTCGAAGCTTTGCTCTTTCTTCTGCACATAATTTGTTTGTGGTTGATGTCTAGCTTAGACGTGGTACACTTTATTGATTGGTCAAAGGATTTTAAGAAATGCTATTGTAATAGAGGAGTTTTGTTACCCTTGTATGCAATGCACTTGCAGACTTCCATTTGCTTTTGCAGAGAGGTTGTTTCTGTGATTTGAAGCCCTGTATATTAATGCGAGAACATTGTGTACTCTATATTATTCACAACATTAATTCGGCCCTTGCGTATCCAAAATGGTTTATAGATAAGAAGGAAATTTGCCACACCATTAAAACTAATGGCATGATTCAGGGGATTGCTTGAAACTGTAATGCTATCAGCATGATGGCCTCCTGTCTTGAAACTCTGCAAACTATGCTGGTAAATGGAGGTGGTTTGGATCAGCCTGGGAAAATCTAAGGCCTTATGTGAAGACCAAGGCCAATAACTATAGATAATTTTGTATCATTCTATTTCAAATTCTGTTGCACAACAAGAATGCTTTCTTTATTTCTTTTTCCTAACCTCGGATTACCATATACTTAGAACAAAAAATATATTTATATTTTGACTTTACGATGAATTGAGTTTCGACAAGAAAAATCTATAATTCGTAGAAAAAATGCATTCATTAATGTTTATATTTTTATTTTTTTACCCTCAAAATTTTTATTAGTTGAAAAACTATTTATATAGAAATAAATAATTCAAAAATTAAAAAATAAAAAGATTATATAATTTATTTTTTAAATTGTGGAGACGGAGTGATTTTTTTTATATTTATTTTATTAATATATTTAATAAAAAATGATGTCCCAAAATATGTCCAAGAGGGGGGTGAATTGGACTTTAAAAACAATTTTCGGTTCTTGCTCAAAACCTTTGAAAATTGCAGCTAGGTTCAACTAAATTATCTAATGTGAAAAATGAACAATATAGCTCTATTGACAAGTTGACTCAATGTTAAGCTGTATATAATCAGTAAATATATCGATGGCGAATACGTTTTTATCCACGGCAACTAGAGCGTTATACCGGATATCCTATCGCGGCTGTGAGATAACCAGCGAATATATCGGATATCGGCCAAATTTTGCGATAAACTATTTTTCTCGAATGACAAAATCAACAGCATATGATATCAATTTTCATATCAGCAAAAGCATATCATTCATAAAATTAAAATTGCATAAATGTAAAGAGCAAGGGTTGAGAAAATGAACACTGAAATTTTTATAGTGGTTCGGCTTTAACTAGCCTACATCCACTCTCTCAAAGATCACACTTTGAGTCTTCACTCCACTATTCTTCTCTTTTCAAGGCAAGAGACAAAGCCCTTTACAAATCTTCTCAACAAAGCTTTTACAAGTAGCTTCACACTTCTACCAAGTGTTATCCCAAACACTTATCACAACCAAGCTTCAATAGGTGCTTGAATGACCTCTCACAAATGATAATAATGTGTTGAAAAACTCACTCTCACTCAATTACAACGCAACTATAAAGAAGAGTTGAGTAAATAAGCCAATGATGAGCAATAAATCACTTTGAGCACTTTGAATGAAAGCTTTAAAGATTTTGAGCAGTAGAGGACTTTCATTAAGTGCAAAATGGCCAAAGGAAGGTGTATTTATAGCTTTGGAGCGTTTGTTACCGTTGCAGAACCCATTTGAGCGTTACAAATCGAATTTCAAGAAAATAGCCGTTATTTTGTCGTTTTACTGCGATGTTGTGCGAGTTCAAGCGATTAAGCGTACTTGAGAAAATAGCAAACCGGTTAGCATACTAAAATCGGTAGCAAACCGGTTAGCATACCGGAAAACTTTTACGCATAACTTTCAAAACTATAAAACTTTACACCAAATCATAGTCAAACACTTTTTGGGCGATGTGATATTTAAAAGAAAATCTTTTGATGGATTAAAAATAAGCATCAATGACTTTTACTCCTCAATACTTTTCACAAGAAATCCTAAGAAATAAAACTAACTTCTATACTAGATGTACCTTCAAATCTGATTTTCAATGCAGCCTTGGAAGGTAACCTTTTCTTCTTTTATCTCTTTTGCTTCGTCTTGTGTTATCCTTAGAATGTCATCTTTTCTTCATAAGGACCAATCCATTATAAAATCCTTTTGTCCTTCTTCTTTGAGATACACAACACTTAAAACAATGTTAGTTTGATTCTAGTTGAGTTTTGGTATCATCAAAATCTATGCTCCTTTGAGCTTGTGGGGTCAACAATCTCCCCCTTTTTGATGATGACAAAACTCAATTGAATCACCAAGTAAATGTCAATAAGTGTGAGTATGTGTATGAATGTGTATGTGAGAATAACTCCCCCTACGTATGTGCTTATATCAACAATTAATCACAAATAACTCCCCCTTAATAATTTCAATAAAACATCCATAAGCATTTTCTTAAGGAGTCAAGTGTGACTAAATATACTAACTAAATATGCACAATATACACACTAATCACAAACTGTATATATCATTCACAAGTGATATCAACAATATACACAACCATAAAACTATATCAACCATATGCACAAACTATGTTATCCACAAGTAATCACAAACTATATCAAGTATCAAGATTACCATTCATTACTTTTCTCCCCCTTTTTGTCAGCATCAAAAGAATATGGGAGAAATCATGCATGTGTGAATAAGTCAAAATTCAGTTTAAGTGCAGTGAATAAGCGATCAAAATAGTAAATGATATACCAATCTAATTAAAAGTTCATAAAAATCAAAAATAGCGGACTAAGTAGCAAACTAATGAATTGTTAGACAAAATTCAATTAAAATTCAGTTCATCCTTTCGACCTAGAACTTCTTACGATTGGTTTTGGAGCACCCATTTTGACTTTTTGGGCTTGATAGGTTTGTCACTCAAAGTTTGAAGAATTGCAGACCAATTGCATTAGGGTGTCAAAGGAACAATAGGCCCAGCTGCTAACTCAGTAGTACCAGACTCAGCTGCAGACTTTTTGCCAGTTTTAGTCTTTTTGCCAGTGGGTTTACCAGTTTCCTCTTTCTGTTTGCGTTTCTGTTCCTTTTGAGCTGTTTTGCCCTTTCCTTTTGCAGGAGCAGCAGGAGGCAGTGTCTCGAGTTACGCTTGGACTACGAGTCACTCTTATCTTTTCCACTTCCCTCTTTTCTGCCTCCAGTACAATTCTCATCATCAGATTCATCTTCATCTTTTTACCTTGACTTTTCCTCTTCTTCCTTTTCTTCCTCTTTCTCTTCTTCTTCTTGATTTCTTTCTCTTCCTCTTCTTACATTTCTTCTTCTTCCTCTTCCTCTTACATTTCTTCTTCTTCTTCTATTTCTTTCTCTTTCTCCTTTTCTTTCACTTTCTCGGCTAGAGAGCAGAACGATAGCAACCTTCTTGGTTTCTCGACCTCAGTGGTTGAAATACCCAAATGGACTTTGATTTTAAACAACTCTTCAACAATCTTGTACATTAGCATCAAAGATCCATCAACCTTGGAGTCAAGAGCATTCATGAGAATAGTTTGAAAACTTCTAAACTTTTGTAGCTCTCCAAGTTCCATCTCAACAAATTCTCTCAAATTGTTCACTTCCTCCAAAATACCTTCAGCATTTAAAGTGCCACTTGCACTATCTTTGGAGCTAGCACCTTGCTCAAATCTAAGCTTTCTACCATCATCATCTTTTTGCAAGCTAGTGATTGGAATCATATTGGTTCTAAGTTTCTCAGATTCCAAAGGTATCCCAAAGTCTCTAAATAGACCATTTAGAAGATGAGCGTAGGGTAGCTTATAAGGTGGCTTCCATCTCATGATTTGTTTGACATAAAATAAGCAAGATTAAACTCAATTTGGTTCACTATATGCCAAATTATGCAGAGGTCAAGGGTACTCAAATAATTGGGATTGCCGGTTCTAGGATTCAACACATAAATAATAAAACTATGCGAATTTTAATGTGTTGATGAGCATGAGTAATGCTTGTCTTATCCTTCACTTCTCCTTTAAACACTTCACCCTCAAAATCCCTTTTGTTGAACCCACCAACAGCAAAAACATCTTTGTGGGAGCAGATTTTGTTTCCACTATTTGGAATTCCTAGGGCTTTAGCTAATCTAGCTACTGTCACTTCATAAATTGTCCCTTTCATTTTCACCTTAAAGGACTCATCTTTTTCAGAATCATCAACCCTCAAATTTTGATAGAATTCTTGCACTAAGTCCACATACACTCCTTGATGTCGAACACGATTTATCCCATTTTGATACTCAAATAAAGATTGCAAAGGCGGAAATTTCAACAAAGCGGGCCGGTGAATATACCTTGGCTCATGAATAGCCCTCTCCATACGCTGCTGGAGCTTTTGAAATCTTCTTCTTTTTTGATCCTTTTTAGGGTAGCTCATTGGTTCTTTTCTTTGATGTTTCTTTTGGCTTACCAATTACAGAGGAGCATCCTTTTGTGGAGGTGGTGGCGAGGACAGCGTCGATTGAGTCGAGGATGAATATGTGGTGATTTTGGCTTTCCCTTTTCCTTTGTCTCGTGCCATAACCAATCTTAGAAATAAATTAGGCGAAATGAGAGAGAAGCTGAGATTGTAAAATAAGTGATGTGAATGACAAATATATATATATATATATATATATATATATATATATATATATATATATATATATATATATAATCAATTTAAGCATATCAACATTCATTTTCTAGCAGAGCGCAATGACAAAATAGAGCAGACGACAAAAAAATATTAGAGTTCTTATAAATCCATAGTGTCGAGTTAATATTATGTACCATATTTTCACGAAGCGTTAATGCCCAAAAATTAACAACAGGCGTTAAAAGCTGAACAAACAACGAGAGGGCAATAAAAATCAGCATATTACGAAGCGAGCAAGCAGACAAGAACAAATCAAAAAAATATCAACATATTACAGCGAGCATACGGGCATGAGGCGAATATGAAGCACGATTTCGTTAAAGGTTTAAACTTTATACACGAATACCTTTGGAGCAGAGAGTGCGAATCGACAAGAAAAAATAACCAAAGCCAAATGATTTCTTTCGGCAGATTTAACGGAAACGAAAAATTTTTGGAGATTTTCTTTCTCTAAATAATCGATTTAATCGATTCACTGTCAAAGGTTTTCGGAAGAGTTTACGAGCGATGAAGAGAGACGAGCGCTTGAAGTGGTGCGGCCAAAGCGGGTTAGCAAGTGAAAAGAAAAGCAAGCCGTTCGGGTTACGGGAAGCGAGGCGACGGAAAGAAGGGTTTTGAATTTTAAAAGCGAAAGACACAACTGTAGGTTTTGCAGGGAATAGGTAGCGTGTAGCAGAGGAAGGACGGCGAGAAGACTGATGGTTCAGAAGAAAAAATTTAATCCCGCGCAAATCAAAGTGTTAAAAAGTCCATTTTGCCCTTAAATACATAATGATGCAATACTTTAAGTAGAGGGGTATTTAAGTAAAATGAGCTTTAAACATGCAGAATAGGCGCTTCGAAAAAAAATTTTAGAGTTTTAGAACAATCGGACACGATTCCCGGTTGCAACGAAAAAGTAGGAAGCGATGGTAAAGCGTTTAGCAAACAAGAAAATTAGCAACCGGATTAGTATGCCACTGAGAGCAAATTCTGCAGATTACTGTTCATATCTGATATAACCCAGAATTTTTCAAATTGCACTAAAAATATCATAATGCATTTTCAACACTGCAAATCAACATATATCACTTCATTTTCATATGGAAACATGAGAATACATCAAAATTTAATCAAAAGCATCAATCATACCAAGTTCTCTTCTTATTTTGCAAAAAGTTTCCTCACTAAGTGGCTTTGTGAAAATGTCAGCAAGCTGTTTTTCAGAAGGGACAAATTCGATTTGAATATCACCATTTTGAACATGATCCCTAATGAAATGATGTCTAATTTCAATATGCTTGCTTCTAGAGTGTTGAACAGGATTTTTTGATAGGTTTATAGCACTAGTATTGTCACATCTTATGGGAATGTGATCAAATTTAATTTCAAAGTCTTCAAGCTGTTGTTTCATCCACAAAATTTGTGCAACACAACTTCCAGCTGCAATATATTCAAACCTGCGATGAAAGTGCAACAGAAGTTTGCTTTTTACTGTGCCATGAAACTAATGCATGACCTAGAAATTGACAAGTTCCAGAAGTGCTTTTTCTGTCTAATCTACTACCAGCAAAATCTGAATCACTATAACCAATAAGATCAAATGATTCACATTTTGGATACCATAAGCCAATATTGTGAGTGCCAATGAGGTATTTAAAAATTCTCTTAACTGCTATAAGATGAGATTCTTTTGGACATGATTGAAATCTTGCACATAAACATACACTAAAATGAATATCTGGTCTAGATGCTGTTAAGTAAAGTAAAGAACCAATCATACCTCTATAAAATTTGTTATCTACCTCTTTACCTTTTTCATCTTTCTCCAATTTAATTGTTGAGCTCATGGGAGTTCCAACACTTTTCATATCCTCCATTTTGAACTTCTTCAGCATATCCTTTATATACTTGGACTGATTTATAAAAATTCCATCTTTCATTTGCTTAATTTGCAATCCAAGAAAGAAAGTAAGTTCACCCATCATACTCATTTCAAATTCACTTTTCATCATGTTGGAAAATTTCTTACAAAGAGAATGGTTAGTAGCACCAAAAATAATATCATCTACATAAATTTGCACAATAAGCATGTCTTTTCCCATTTTCTTAATGAAGAGAGTAGTGTCTACTTTTCCTCTTTTAAAATCATTTTGAAGCAAGAATTTGCTAAGTCTCTCATACCATGCTCTAGGAGCTTGCTTTAAACCATAGAGAGCTTTAGTAAGCTTATAAACATGATTTGGAAAATGAGGGTCTTCAAAACCAGGAGGTTGAGCTACATAAACTTCTTCATCAATATATCCATTTAAAAATGCACTTTTAACATCCATTTGATAAAGCATAAAATTTTTAAAACATGCAAATGCACATAACATTCTAATAGCTTCAATTCTAGCAACCGGAGCAAAGGTTTCATCAAAATCAATACCTTCCTCTTGGTTGTATCCTTGAGCTACTAGTCTAGCTTTATTTCTAACTACATGTCCTTTTTCATCCATTTTATTCCTAAATACCCATTTAGTTCCAATAACAGTATGCTTTTTAGGTTTAGGAACAAGTGTCCAAACTTTATTTCTTTCAAATTGATTTAATTCCTCTTGCATAGCAAAAAGCCAATTTTCATCATTTTGAGCATCATCATATGTTTTGGGTTCAAATTGAGAAACAAAAGCAACATTACCAAAGTATCTTCTAAGTTGAGCTCTTGTCATCATTCTTTGTGATGGACTATCAAGAATGTCATCTTTGGAATGATTTCTATGATACCTCCATTCTTGTGGAATATCTTGATGTTGAGGTTCCTCAATTTGTAGTTCTTCCACATTTGGTTGGGAGTCATCTTGAATTTCAACATTTGTGGAGCAAGGGAGTTCATCTTCTTTGTCATTTTGATCATCCTCCACTTGTTCTTTTGATTCAAGCTCATCATTATTTGAATTCTTTGAATTTAGAATCTGCTCAAATTCATCATCACAAGAATCTTTCCTTTGCAAGGAAGTGTTAGCATCATCAAAAAGTATATGCATTGATTCTTCCATGGTCAATGTTTTTCTATTGAAAATCCTATATGCTTTGCTATTTGTTGAATACCCTAGAAATATTCCTTCACAAGATTTAGCATCAAATTTCTTGAGATTCTTTGTCTTTGTTATTCAAAATGTAACATTTGCAACCAAAGACATGAAAATATGCAATATTGGGTTTTCTTCCTTTCCATAGTTCATAAGGAGTTTTCTTTAAAATAGCTCTAATGGAAACTCTGTTCAAAATATAGCATCTTTGTATTCTGACACTTGAGAAATATTTTGGTAAAGCTGTTTTCATTGACATTGTTCTTGCCATTTCTTGCAAAGATCTATTTTCCTTTCAACAACTCCATTTTGTTGTGGAGTTCTAGGAGCTGAAAATGTATGATAAATACCATTTTGAGAGAAATTTTCAAACAAATTATTCTCAAATTCTTTTCCATGATCACTCCTCAAAGATGTAATGCAATATCCTTTTTCATTTTGAGTTCTTTTGCAAAAGGCTTCAAATATATCAAAGGTTTCATCTTTATGAGCAAGAAAGAAAGTCCATGTGAATCTTGAAAAATCATCAACAATTACAAATGCATATGCCTTGCCTCCTAGACTTCTAGGTGTGATTGGACCAAAAAGATCAAGATGCAACAATTCCAATGGTCTAGATGTAGTTACAACATTTTTTGATTTAAAAGATGATTTTGTGTGCTTACCAAGTGCACAAGCTTTACATTGAAATTCTTTTTCAAATCTTAGCTTTGGAAGTCCTCTAACAAGGTTCTTTCTAGAGAGTTTAGCAAGAGTACTCATGCTAGCATGTCCTAATTTTCTATGCCATAACCATGCACTATCATGTGAAGTCATAAAGCATGTTTCACAATTTTCTTCAAGGCTTGTTAAATCAAGTAGGTAAATATTATCTATTCTAGCACCAGCAAACATAACATTATTTCCATGAATCTCACAATGTGTAGAAGTAAAAACCACTTTAAAACCATTATCACATAGTTGACTAACACTTAAAAGATTATACTTTAATCCTTGAACTAATGCAACATTCTCAATGCAAGGATTTTTACCAATAGTTCCACATCCAACAATTTTAGCTTTGCTTTTATCACCAAATTTCACATAACCTTCTTCTTTCAAGGTAAGAGAGGAAAACTTGCCTTTATTTCTGTCATGTGCCTAGAGCGACCACTATCAATGTACCAATGTTACATTTCCGGCCATACTCCTTAGGCAGACCTGAAATCAGTTAACTGTTCTTAGGTACCCAAGCAACTTTGGGTCCTTGGATGTTAGTAACATTAGGTAGGGTTCCTTTGGGCACCCATACTTTCTTTGCCTTAAAGGTTCCTTTCCTAATAGGACAAGCATTAATCATATGACCATTGTGATTGCAATAAAAGCATGTAATACTTGGTTGAGAATAGGATGTAGCTTTAACAAAAAATTGTTTGTATTTTCCATACTTCATAAATCCATCATATCCAATTCCAGATTTTTCATTTGTAAATCTTTGATTCCCAAGAAGTATATCAAGTGTTTCTTTTCCTTTTGTAAATTTAGATAAATCTCTTGTCAAAGATTCAACTTTTTCTTCAAGAATTCTGTTTTTCTCAAGAAGTTGTTCACATACTTCTTTTGATCTGTGAAGCTCATCATTAACTTCCTTAAATAATTTCATTTGAGATTTATAAAATTCATTTTCCTTTGAAACCATACTCAATGAAATATTTTCTGATCTTAAAGCACAATTTTCATGAACTAAAATTTTGCATTTCTTTTTAAAAGTTCTATACTTATCATATGTCTTCACAAATGCAAGTTCTAATTCATCAACATTAGAAAGTTCAAGATTTACCTCATTTTCACTATCTTCGATGTGTGAGCTTTCACCTTTTTCTTCAATTGCCATCATACAAGTGTTTGCAGCCTCTTTGTCACTTGTTTCATCATTTGATGAAGAATCACTGTCACTCCAAGTTGCTGCCATTGCCTTTTTGCTTTTGTCCTTTCTGAACTTATTTTTCTTCTTCAAAGTAGGACATTTTGGCTTAATGTGGCCTGGTTTGTTACACTCATAACAAACTATTTCACTTGAATGATTTGGAGTCTTTGGAGCATATTTCTTTGTGAACTTCTTGTATTTGCTTCCACCTTTTCTAAATGCTCTTTTGAATCTTTTGACTATCATAGCCATATCTTCATCATCATCACTTGAAGCACTTGAATCATCACTTGAATTAGCTTTAAGAGCAACATTTTTCTTTTTCTCATCTACTTTTTTGGATATGAAAGCTATCCCTTTCTTTTTCTTTTGATCACCTTCATTCTCATCTTTCTTATAAATCATCTCATGTGCAATGAGAGAACCAATCGACTCATCATAGGTGTATTTTACGAAATCCTTGGTGTCTTGAATAACGATAGTTTTGCTTCCCACGTCTTTGGAAGAGACCTCGGAATTTTCTTTACAAGTTCTTGTTCTTCAAATCTCTTTCCAAGAGCTTTAAGTAGATTAACAAGGTCGATAAATCTGGTACTCATTTCAGCAATGGTTTCACGATTTCATCTCAAATAATTCATAATCTCGGATGAGGAGGTTTGCCTTTGACTCTTTTACCACATCGGTTCCTTCATATGTGACTTCTAGTTTGTCCCATATTTCTTTTGCAGTTTGACATCCTGAAACACGGTTATACTCATTAATATCAAGAGCACAATGAAGAATATTAATAGCCTTAGCATTTGTAGAAATTTTCTTCCAATCATTATCATCAAATTCAACTTGACTTTAGGAATTTATGCAGTTCCTTCACTTTGGTTTTATAAGGAATATAAGGACCATCTTTAACTATTCTCCAAGCATCAATGTCAGCAGTTGTATAAAGTTTCTCATTCTAGTTTTCCAAAAGGAGTAATTTGTGCCATTAAAAAGTGGTGGTCTAGTGATGGAATAACCTTGACTAAGAGGCGGAGTATACAGTAATTTCTAGATGAACTAGCCATGTGTGTGGATCACTCTAAGGGTTTAATCCTCAAGCAAGAGAGACAAGCTCGATACCAAATTGATGTCCCAAAATATGTCCAAGAGGGGGGTGAATTGGACTTTAAAAACAATTTTCGGTTCTTGCTCAAAACCTTTGAAAATTGCAGCTAGGTTCAACTAAATTATCTAATGTGAAAAATGAACAATATAGCTCTATTGACAAGTTGACTCAATGTTAAAATTGTATATAATCGGTAAATATATCGATGGCGAATACGTTTTTATCACGGCAACTAGAAGCGATATACGGATATCCTATCGTGACTGTGAGATAACCAGCGAATATATCGGATATCGGCAAATTTTGCGATGAAACTATTTTTCTCGAACGGCAAAATCAACAGCATATGATATCAATTTTCATATCAGCAAAAGCATATCATTCATAAAATTAAAATTGCATAAATGTAAAGAGCAAGGGTTGAGAAAATGAACACTGAAATTTTTATAGTGGTTCGGCTTTAACTAGCCTACATCCACTCTCTCAAAGATCACACTTTGAGTCTTCACTCCACTATTCTTCTCTTTTCAAGGCAAGAGACAAAGCCCTTTACAAATCTTCTCAACAAAGCTTTTACAAGTAGCTTCACACTTCTACCAAGTGTTATCCCAAACACTTATCACAACCAAGCTTCAATAGGTGCTTGAATGACCTCTCACAAATGATAATAATGTGTTGAAAAACTCACTCTCACTCAATTACAACAGAACTATAAAGAAGAGTTGAGTAAATAAGCCAATGATGAGCAATAAATCACTTTGAGCACTTTGAATGAAAGCTTTAAAGATTTTGAGCAGTAGAGGACTTTCATTAAGTGCAAAATGGCCAAAGGAAGGTGTATTTATAGCTTTGGAGCGTTTGTTACCGTTGCAGAACCCATTTGAAGCGTTACAAATCAATTTCAAGAAAATAGCCGTTATTTTGTCGTTTCTGCGATGTTGTGCGAGTTCAAGCGATTAAGCGTACTTGAGAAAATAGCAAACGGTTAGCATACTAAAATCGATAGCAAACCGGTTAGCATACGGAAAACTTTTACGCATAACTTTCAAAACTATAAAACTTTACACCAAATCATAGTCAAACACTTTTTGGGCGATAATGATATTTAAAAGAAAATCTTTTGAGGGATTAAAAATAAGCATCATTGACTTTTACTCCTCAATTCTTTTCACAAGAAATCCTAAGAAATAAAACTAACTTCTATACTAGATGTACCTTCAAATCTGATTTTCAATGCAGCCTTGGAAGGTAACCTTTTCTTCTTTTATCTCTTTTGCTTCGTCTTGTGTTATCCTTAGAATGTCATCTTTTATTCATAAGGACCAATCCATTATAAAATCCTTTTGTCCTTCTTCTTTGAGATACACAACACTTAAAACAATGTTAGTTTGATTCTAGTTGAGTTTTGGTATCATCAAAATCTATGCTCCTTTGAGCTTGTGGGGTCAACAAAAAAGTATATTTAATATTAATTTAAAATAATATGAATATTGTACTTAATGAATAAAATTATGATTTATCAATAATTATTAAAATATTTAGTCAATTCAATTAAGATAAAATCATATCCATTCACTATATTACATATTACATGTTAGATCTGCATATATGGTTTTTTTTTAAGACAAATTAATGTTAATAATACAATATTTATTAATTACTTATAATAATATATTAAATAAAATATAATTTAATAATAAAAATATTTAATTTTGAATTTAATTATAAAAGAAGATAATAGTAATATTGATTAAGAAAAATAAATGATTAATTCATCTTTAAAATAGCTTAATATTCTCTTATTATATAAAAATAATGTATATACACATTATTTTAAAATATGTTAAAATTCATAAAAAAAATAAATTAAATATATTATAAATTTCATCAAGAATTAAAAGCAAAGGAACTTAATTATTTGTCACTTGTAAACTAAATTTACACATTTAACATATTAACAACTTTGGGTAGATATTGCTTAAAAAAAAAAACTCTAGATTGACATTATAAAAAAAGTCTATAAATAATTTTTTTAACATTTTTAGATAATAATAATGATATAAAAAAATAATAATGTCAATCAAAATAATAATTTATTTTTATTGTAATAAAATGGAAGTTTGATATTATATTAATATATGAATTAAAATATTTTATCATAAAATAAATAATTTAAAAAATAATATTTAACATAAATTAAATGAATAATTAAAAATAATATCTTTTGTTAAGAATTATAAAAAGTATTTTTTTAATATTATCATATATAGTAACTTTAAAAAATATGAAAGTCTAACAAATATTTTTTTTTAAATTGCATAATATTTTCAAAAAATAATAAACAAATTTTATTTAAAATATAAAGTAAAAAGAAAAAATTAAAAAAAAGAAGATAAAGGGCTAGTTGATATTGTGTTGAATCTATTATTAATAAAATTATTTTTTAAAATATATTAATTTGAGAGTATTAAAAAATAATTAAAAATTAAATTTAATTAATTTTAATTTTAAAAATGTTAAAATAATGAAATAAATTTTTTTAAATTATTTTTTTAATAATATTTAAAATAATATATTTATTAAAAAAATAATTTCAATTTCTGAATCACAACAAATAGGATTAAAAGGGTAGGAGAGGCTGGTGTATCTCTTTTAGCATTAATAATAATTTTTTATTTTTTTAATAATATATATATATATATATATATATATATATATATATATATATATATATATATATATATATATATATTTATTTCATAGTTTACGCCATGTCTCCGATTACTGTAATCAAGCTTTTGTCTACATATGTTTCTGCAGGTTCTCCGAAACACATTGCGAAGTGGAAGAAAGACTTCTGAAAGAGAGAGAGAGATAGAATGAGTGCAATGTAACAGGAGGCGCAGGTTTCATAACTTCATGGTTGGTCAAGCTCTTACTTCTGCGAGGTTATACAGTAAAAGCTACTGTTCGTGATCCAAGTCAGTATCGTCTACTCTTTGGGTTCTCTTGGTTCTCTTTTAAGCTTAATGTTTGTTATTATTATTATTTTTTTCCTGCATTATTTGGAGTTTTTAGATTCTGGGTTTCTATCATTTTCTCTTATGATTTCTTTGATAATCTCAATCTGTTTTGAGATCAGCATGTTCAATTTAAGTAATGTTAATGTTTTTAGATTCTGGGTCGTCTTCTATTTTCTTAGCACTGCATCATCCACAGCTAGATTCCCACTTCAACTCTTGGTTGATGACTATTGAGGTTTTCTTGATATGGTCTACACATAATAGGTTACTTGTGGGTTTAACTAATCATATCAACAGAATTTTAGTTTTTTTTTTTTTTTTTGATAATTAGAATTTTAGTTTTTGTTAATGAAATTTCTTTGCAGATGGAATTGGGTTTTAGGTTTTCTCTTTGTTTATTGACCTATTTTATGTATTTGACAGAGGATCCTAAGAAAACAGAACACTTGCTTGCACTTGATGGCGCCAAAGAAAGGCTTCACTTGTTCAAAGCAAATTTAGTGGAAGAAGGATCTTTTGATAGAATTATTGATGGTTGTGATGGTGTATTTCACACAGCTTCACCTGTGATTCTTTCAACAAATGACCCTGAGGTAAACTTGATGTGGGTTGCAATGTAGCTATCACTTTTTGCTTAATGTACAAATTGATAACAGTATAGGAAGAAATAAGAACATATAAAGCCGTCATGACATCCCATCCTGAGTAAATTGCAGAGTTTTTTGAAAGCAAAGTTCATAGAATTGTCCATGATTTCATATTTCTGTGTTGTCATTTCAGAAAGATTTACTTGAACTAGCAGTGAAGGGAACTCTGAACGTTCTTAGGTCATGTGCAAAAGTTCCTTCTATCAAAAGAGTGGTTATAACATCTTCTATGGCAGCAGGAGCGGTCAATGGAAAACCTCTCAGCCCTGATGTGGTTGTTGATGAGACCTGGTTTTCAGATGTAGCTTTTTTGTGAGGAAAAGAAGGTACTTTATATCTCGTTTGCAAATTATATGGTTTCTTTGAATCATGTACGTCCTTCTTTAGGGGTTAATCTGTTTTGGTTTCTTTCCAGATTTGGTATGCTGTTTCAAAAACCTTAGCTGAGGAAGCTGCTTGGAAATTTGAGAAAGAAAATGGAATTGACTTGGTCCTTTCTTGCAGCCAACTATTAATCTCACTTTGGAGGTGATTTTGAACAACATAAATGGTACACCTTTCCAATTATTGATAATTTTATGATCTGCCTCCATGTCAAATTCAAGCATACATAAGATGCATGTTTTGTCTCTCAAATTTATCAATCTAGCCAGCAACCTTCCAGAAGGAAAAATCTAGTGTTAGACTACATGAATCCTTTTCTGTGCTAAACCTTGCATTTATCCTTATGTTGAATTACAAATATTATATCATATGCAGACCCAAACTCCTCCCCACCCCCAATATCAAACCTCATCCCCACATTTTTGTGTGCAGGAGCTCAGATATTTCCAAATGAGAACCTTAGATTGGTTGACGTTCGAGATGTTGCAAATGCACATATTCAAGCTTTTGAAAGACCTTCAGCTAGTGGCAGATACTGTTTAGTTGCAAGGGTTACACACTTCTCTGAAGTTTTAAGGATTGTGCATGAACACGACCCCACTTTGCTACTTCCTGAAAGGTGAATCATTTTTCATTTGCGTTACAGTGAATGACAGTCACTTTTGGAGTGGCCTTATACATTAATTATTCAATATGCCATGTTACCACAGATGTGTTCATGTGAATATTCGATGACAGCTAAACTATTATTATGAGTGTCATTATCAGCATTCTTTGAAATATTTTTTTTTTTCTTTTAATTACAAATTCTCTGATGAAAAATGCACAAATATGACCAAATTTCTGTTTGCTTCCCTTTCATAAAGCAGATGTGCAGATGACAAGCCTTTTGTGTCAAAATATGAGGTATCTAAGGAGAAAGCAAAAACTTTGGGTATCGATTTCCTTCCTCTGGAGGTTACTGTTAAGGACACCATTGAATGTTTGAAGGATAAAGGCTTTCTCAACATCCGAATGATGTGATTTTGATCTTTGAGCTTATATCTCTTACCAAAGCAAGAACCAACTTCTAAGCTTAGCTCTTTCTTCTGCTCATAAGCTGTTTGTAGTTGATGTCTAGATGAGATGTGGTAGGCCTTTTATTGATTAAAGGATGTTCAAGTCATTGAGAAATGCTATTGTAATAAAGGAGTTTTTTGTTATCCTTATATGCATTGTACTTTCAGACTTCCCATCGTGTTTGCAGAGAGGTTTCCATGATTTAAACCCTTGCAATGTTAAATGGGAGAAAGTTGTGTATGCCTTTATTCACAACATTAATTCAGCCTTTCTTATCCAAAATAGTTTATAGATAAGAAAGAAAATTGCTGCACCATTACAACTAATGGTATTATTCAGGGGATTGCTTGAAACTTTAATACCATCAGCATGATGGCCTTCTGTGCTCAAGTATGCTTGAAACTTTGCAACTATGCTGGTGAATGGAGAACTATGCTGGTGAATGGAGGTGTTTTGGGTTAACCTGGGAAAATCTAAGGCCTTATGAGAAGACTTGAGATCAAAAACTATCTGTCAGATCAAGGTTAGAGATATTGAGCCAAGCCTAGCAAGAACATACACAAGTATACACAAAATATGATCTCACATACTGAATTCAAAGAATGGATATGGTGCTCCTGAAGTCAATGTAGCTTCGCTCACTTTCCATTGCAGACTCAAAATGGAAAGTGGTTATTCCAGTTAAAAGCCACACAGACATGAAATAATCTTGTTATATAGTGAAAGCTCACATG
This sequence comes from Hevea brasiliensis, assembly GCF_030052815.1. Lineage (NCBI taxonomy): Eukaryota > Viridiplantae > Streptophyta > Magnoliopsida > Malpighiales > Euphorbiaceae > Hevea > Hevea brasiliensis. The sequence continues at coordinate 6,469,664 of NC_079506.1, read as the reverse complement.
AATACCAAATCTTCAATAGTACCTATATATAATGCTCAGTGGAAAACCTCTGATCCCTGAAGTGGTAATAGATGATAACTTGGTTTTCGGATCCAGCTTTTTGTGAGGAGAAGAAGGTACTTTCTCATTGCTCTTTTGCAAGTTTCTCTGTATTTTTTCGCTTAGCTACAACAAATAAGCTACATAATAGGGCGTAGCTCCCACTTGGTGGCATTCGAACTCCATTCTTCCTACGTTTAACACTCGGTCGTCCCCATGCATAAAAAATACTGTTCAGGCTGACAATGACATTAACCCATCTTCTTATGAAGAACACTGTCTGTGTGAGAAGTTTATCTGCTATCTTTCTTCTTTATAGGTTAATCTATTTTTAGTTCTTTCCAGCTTTGGTATGCACTTTCAAAAACATTAGCAGAGAATGCTGCTTTGAAATTTTCAAGAACACGGAATTGACTTGTTTACAATAAATCCTGGATGGGCGATTAGTCCTCTTTTGCAGCCAACTCATAATCTCACTGATATAAATGGTAATTTTCTTCAATTATTGATAATTTTGTAATTTTTCATTCTATTTCAAATTTGTTGCACATCTAGAATGTTTTTTTTTTTTTCCTGCTCAAATTTAATCTAGCCAGCCAGCAACTTTCCAGAAAGAAAAGTAATGCAGTGTAAGACTACGAATGCAAATTACAGGTTTAACCTCATTAGCTAACTAAAAATTGATAATGATTCAGTTTCTTTTCCATGTGCAGGAGTGGAAATGTTTCCAAATGATACTTGTAGGTTTGTTGATGCTAGAGATATTGCTAATGCACGTATTCAAACTTTCAAAAAACCTTCAGCAAGTTGCAGATAGTGTACAGTTGGAACAGTAGCACACTTCTTCAAGATACTGAAGATTGAGCATGAACATTACCCTGCAATGCGCCTTCCTGAAAGGTAATTAGTTTGTTGGAGTTGATTATAATCTTTATAGCAAGGTGTTAATGACATTGATGCATGTTTGAGCCTCCAAATCCATCTCATCTGTCCAGTTTTTTTCCTGCTGGGGAGATTTATCTAACTTTCTTGATCCAGAAAATGAAAAAAAGGACTAATTCAACTTGCCAAATGCCTAGTTTATACTTGTCAAGCTTCTTTTTACCCTTGCAAGTGAGGATCATATGCAATGACTGTCACGACCCAGCCTATGGGCCGGACCGTCACTAGGACCTGGGCCAGCCTAAAGCCCCCGAGGCCCGTAGTAAGCCTTAACTATTCATTAGCCCAACTCTAAGGCCCATTTGGGCCCAATTTCAAGAAACCAACCGGACAGAGTCCGGCCATAAAATGGACCTACCAACGGGGAGTTTTTGACTCACCCGACCTGTAAACACAATAAACAATCCATTTGGGAGCTCAACTCACCCTCCACATACTCATATCATCATAAAGATAAATGGGAGCTCAGCATCCAGTCCATCAAACATGCATATAATAATTTTACAGGTCCACAATAATAATTTAGTTACAGGCCCAACTCAAATAAACATTCTAACACATGCGGAAAATTCTAAGATTTAACAAGATTATACAAACATTAATAATCGACCTGCGAGGAAGAAAGCAGGTTAACCTCAAAAATATCCTCCTGTGTCCTGGAAAAATATTGAACAGGAGTGAGCGTTCGACTCAGAGAGTAAAATATCAATTTTAACCATAATCTCTATAACTATCTAAAACTAATGCACCCTGTAGAGTGAAATGCAATATCAACAACATTTTCACATCATAACATCAAAAAGGTAATTTGGAGCACTCACGCACCCTGTAACATCAATTATAATATATGGGAGCTGATCCCCTATACAGCTCTCTTAAATCCAACCTGGTGCCAGAGAAGAACTCAAGCCGGACTTTCGCTTAATAAACCAAATCGGGGGTCCCAGCGAAGAACTCAAGCCGTGACTACCCCCCGAAGGATCGGGTCCCAGCGAAGAACTCAAGCCGTGACTACCCGTCCTGTCCATAGTCCACACCACATCACACGCACGCCAACGCATGCACACTGCTCCAAATTACCACAACAACATCATGGCACTTTAACAGTTATCAATGCAACATAAATCGTGCCTAGAGTTTAACTACATAAATATATGCATATAAGTGATGCATGGGCATGCTAAACATATAATAATATCGAAATTACAATTAAAATTAATATTTTACTCACAGACTTAACAACGGTCACTGTGGTGGCTGGGCGGAGGAAGAAGGCTGTCCCGGCTCACCTGACAATTACATTACATTTATTTAATACAAATGACTCAATACAAATCAAGAAAAGACCAATTACGTCCTAAGTCGTGCCGAAAATTCGGCAGAGTCTCCCCTATACCTAGGACTATCCAACCTGCAAAAGGGCTCAAAACACACTTCTATATTCACAATCCATATGTCCACAACTCAATCACATCATACAGCCCCTCCTGGGCCCATCAAATCAATCATCCATCACAATATGTAAAATTTCAATTTAGTCCCTATAATTGACCATTTTTGCAAAAACTGCCCAAATAAGCTCTAAAAATTCTAAAACTTTGCCCCGCGGTCCTTAGCAATATTACTAGGCTATTGCAAAAAGAATCATAATTTTCTAAGCTACCACGAATATTTTATGGATTTTTAATCCTGTTTAAGCACTAGAAAATTACGAAAAAACAAGGTTCGGATTTACCTTTGCCTATTCCGACTTCGGGTACGCGCTCGGGACGTCTGACAATGGGGGGATAGCCAAAACCTCGATCCAATTCGGAGACTTTTCCTAGAACGGTGCATGCGCCGGAAATTCACGCATCTTGGCCAATCGCCGAATTTCCGCGAATTGAGGATACCTACACGAAGCCCACAACACGGGGGTTAGTACATAAATTTTTCAGAATTTTCTAAGCTCATTTAATGCTCGGAAAAACACTGCGAAGTTCCGTGGGACCTACCGAAAAACGGTGTCGGAAAATTTTGAAATTTATATCCCCGCGAAGCTCTCGACGTGTGGAGCGCTCTGGTACTCTCGGTTTTCTCGTGGGATTCACGGTTTTCGAGAAATCTAGTCCAAAAGTCGAAATGGGCTAAAAACTTCCCGAGCAAAAATCGGACAAACCGTTCGATGGATTTCAGCGTTCTTGGTGTCTATGGAAAGCTCTCGCCGAGTAGATGATTTTTGACACAAGATCCGGTCCAATTGGTGGCCGGATCGGCCGGATTTTGGCCGGGGAAGTCGAAACGCCGCGCGCGCGAGGGAGGGAGTTCGCGCGTTTTCCTGTTTAGCGCGGCGCCGGCCGGGAGGCTGGGAGGCGCACCTACGGGGTGGCAGGGGAAGTGGTCGGCCAAGCAGGGGCAGGAGGAGAGAGAAAAGAGAGAGAGAAGGAAGAGAGGTCGACGCGCGCGGGGAAGGAAAGAAGAAAAAGGAAAAGGCCGGTCCGATTCGACCGGTCCGGTTCGATTCGGCCGGTCCGATTCAAGATACAAAATTTTAAATTTTTACTCTGCCTCGGGACCGAAAACGAGGTCCAAAAATTCTGAAAAAATTCCAGAAAACTCAGAAAAATACGTAGACTCCAAATATATTTTTAGTTTTGCCACGTGGTCTTTAAATTAATTTTTAAAAATCATCAAAGTTTATATTTTCAGAAAATCGAACCCGATTTTTAAAATCTGAAAAATCTCAAAAAAATTCCTAAAATTTAAATAAAATTAAAATACCAAAAATGCTCATAAAATAATAAAATTTAAAATTTTTGGGGTGTTACATTCTTCCCCCCTTACAGAAAATTCGTCCTCGAATTTTTACACAAGGCAGAATAAAGCACATGATTATACATTGAACAGATAAGGGTACTTGCTACGCATGTCCCGTTCTGACTCCCAGGTGCACTCTTCCACTGACTGGCTCCTCCACAAAACCTTAACCATAGGGATCTGTTTGGATCTCAGCTATCTCACTTGGTAGTCCACTATGGCTACAGGTTGCTCCTCAAACGTCAAGTTCTCTTTTAGTTCTATTACATCCTACCGCAGACATGAGAATGATCGGAATGTATTTTCGAGCATGGAGATGTGAAACACGGATGAACGTGAGAAAGGTTGGGTGGTAGCTCCAACCGTGAGGCAATCGCCCAACTCTATCAGTAACCTCAAAAGGTCCGATATACCGAGGTGCCAACTTGCCCTTCCTTCCAAATCTCATGACTCCCTTCATCGGAGAAACCTTCAGGAATACATAGTCGCCCACTGCAAACTCTACATCCCTCCGTCTGGGGTCTGCATAACTCTTACGCCATCTGAAAGTCGTCTTGATCGTTCTCGATTAAAGGAACTACCTCTGAAGTGTACTGCACTAGGTCTACATTATGCACCTTCGCTTCCCCCATTTCTGTCCAACACAGAGGAGACCTACACTTTCTTCCATATAGTGCCTCATAGGGTGCTACTCCTATGCTGGAATGGTAACTGTTGTTGTAGGCAAACTCCACCAAAGCTAGCTGCTCATCCCATTGACCTCCAAAATCCAAGACACTCATGCGAAGCATGTCTTCCAGTGTTTGGATTGTCCTTTCGGACTGTCCGTCTGTCTGAGGGTGGAAAGCCGTACTGAAGTTCAACTGCGTGCCAAGTGCCTCCTGTAACTTTCTCCAAAATCGAGAAGTGAACTGGGGCCCTCTGTCAGATATTATGGAAGCCGGAACTCCATGCAATCTGACTATTTCTCGAATGTAGAGTCGGGCGTACTGTGCCACAGAATATGTAGTCTTCACAGGCAAGAAGTGAGCTGATTTGGTCAAGCATTCTACAATTACCCATATCGAATCACATCCTCACGTGGTACGAGGCAACCCAGTCACAAAATCCATAGTGATCATTTTCCACTTCCATTCTGGGATAGGGAGCTCTTGCAGCTTCCCTGACGGTCTCTGGTGTTCAAACTTCACCTTCTGACAAGTCAAGCACTTGGACACAAAGTCTGCTATGTCTTTCTTCATGCCATTCCACCAATAGCTATCTTTCACATCATGGTACATCTTGGTGGAACCTGGGTGGACACTGTACAGTGTATAGTGTGCCTCTTGTATGATTTCATTTCTGAGATTGTCCACATCGGGCACACATATCCTAGAACCTTGCACTAGGGCGCCATCATTGGCAAATCCAAACTCACCACCTTCACCTTGCTGTACTCTTTCTATGATCTTCATCAATTGTTGGTCTCGTGGCCGGGAAACTCGACTGTCTCGCAAGTCTGGCCTCACTGAAAAGTGAGCCAACAATACCCCCTCATCTGACAGATCTAGGATTAAACCTTGATCCATCAACTCATGTACTTCCTGAATCAACGGTCTCTTCTCTGCTGAAATGTGCTCCAAACTACCAGAAGATTTTCTGCTCAAAGCATCTGCTACAACATTGGCCTTCCCAGGGTGGTACTGGATGGTGCAATCATAGTCTTTCAGAAGCTCCATCCATCTCCTCTGTCTCAAGTTTAAATCCCTCTGTTGGAAGATGTACTTCAAACTCTTGTGGTCGGTGTATATCTCGCACACTTCGCCATACAGGTAGTGTCTCCAGATTTTTAGTGCAAAGACTACAGCCGCCATTTCCAAATCATGGGTGGGGTAGTTCTGCTCATGCCTCTTCAGCTGTCTTGAAGCATAAGCCACTACTTTTCCATTCTGCATCAAAACACACCCTAGGCCAACTCTGGAGGCGTCACAATACACGGTGTATCCTTCACCACTCACAGGTAGTGTCAACACAGGGGCAGTGGTTAGACACTCCTTAAGCTTCTGGAAACTCTCCTCACAGTCATCTGTCCAAATGAATGGAACATTCTTTCTAGTCAACTTAGTTAGGGGAGCCGCTATCCTGGAGAAATCTTGCACAAAACGCCTATAGTAGCCAGCTAGACCCAGAAAACTTCGCACCTCAGTGACTGTTATAGGCCTAAGCCAATCAGTTACAGCTTCAATTTTCTTGGGATCCACTTGAATACCTTCTCTAGAAACCACGTGTCCCAAGAATGAGATGCTTTCTAGCCAAAATTCACATTTTGAAAATTTGGCATATAGCTGGTGCTCCCTCAAAGTCTGCAACACCATTCTCAAGTGTCACACGTGCTCTTCCTCGGTCCGAGAGTATACCAGAATGTCATCTATGAATACGATGACAAAACGGTCCAAAAATGGCTTGAACACTCTGTTCATCAAGTCCATGAAGGCTGCTGGTGCATTAGTGAGTCCAAAAGACATCACCAAGAACTCATAATGACCATATCTTGTCCTGAAAGCCGTTTTGGACACGTCCTCATTCCTGATTCTCAATTGATGGTAGCCTGATCGCAGGTCTATTTTGGAAAAGAATCTAGCCCCTTGGAGCTGATCAAACAAATCGTCGATCCAGGAAGTGGATACTTGTTCTTCATACCACCTTGTTCAAATTTATAGTCAATACACAACCTCAGTTACCCATCCTTCTTTCTCACAAATAGAACAGGAGCACCCCAGGGTGAAGTGCTTGGACGTATGAAACCCTTGTCCAAAAGCTCCTGTAGTTGCTCCTTCAGCTCTTTCAATTCTGCTGGTGCATCCTGTAAGGTGGCATTGAAATGGGGTTTGTACCCGGCACAACATCAATGCAAAACTCTATTTCCCTTCCTGGTGGCAACCCTGGAAGCTCCTCTGGGAAGACATCCATAAATTCTCTGACAACAGGAACATTTTCCATGCTGACACCTTCTACAGATGTATCTCTCACCAATGCCAAATACCCTTGACATCCACGCCTCAACATTTTTCTAGCACTAATTGCTGACACCAAGTTATATGGAGCCACGCTCCTGTCACCATCAAAGCTAAACTCTTCCACACCAGGTATGTGGAAATACACCTTTTTGTTCCTGCAGTCTAAAGTGGCATAATGAGTTGCCAACCAATCCATCCCCAATATTACATCGAAATCCATTACTGGTAAAGGAACCAAGTCTGCTGGGAGGATCTTTCCATCCACTACTACTGGGCTACCCGGAAAAACCATGTCTACTTCTATGTTGTCACTAAGTGGGGTAGCTACCGACAAAGGACATCCTAAGGTTGTAGGGTTTCTACCCAACCTCATGGCAAACACAGGGGAGACAAATGAGTGCGTAGCACCCGGATCTATCAAAACACGAGCCTCATAAGAACATACCAGAAGAATACCTGCCACAACTGCATTTGAAGCCTGAGCATCCTGGTGGGTCAGGGTGAAAACCTGAGCTTGACCCCTACCCTGAGTGGCGTAACCACGACATCGACTTTTACCTCTGACCGCCTCCAAATCCATGTCCCCTTGTCCTCGCCCCTGGCCATCGAATCGATCGCCGCCATGCCGAAGCACCGGATACAACTGGCGAGGAACATTTGCACCAGAACCCTGTGACCCCATATGTGGCTCACTGAAAACGGGGCATTCCCTAGCAAAGTGACCTGGTTGGCCACACCTGAAGCATACTCCTGAACCCATCAGACAAGGTCCTGAATGTCCTCTTCCACACTGTGCACAAGGTGCCAAGGAGGATCCTGATCCAGACCCAGAACTCATCAGACTGAATCGTGACCACCGCCGATCCGCACTCGTGCGAATCCTCGAGGTTTGTGTCTAAAACCACTCTTCTTGTTCCTACTCTTTCCTCTGTAATTGCTCTGGCCACCAATATCCGGAGTACTCATTTGGGGAACACCTGTGGAACCCTCTGCTCTGTTTTTCTTTGCTCTTCCGCTGTCATCCACAGCATAGCTAATCTCAATCTGTCTGGCTCGATCAACCACCACATCAAAAGACTGATCAGACATCATGGCCAGGTTCGCATACCTCCTGTCAAGCCCCTTTAAGAATCTCTTCACCTTCATAGTTTCTGTAGCTACTGCTGTAGGGGCATATCTACTCAATTTCAGAAATTCTGTAGCATATTCATCTATAGACCTGCCATTCTGTCTTAAGGCCTCAAAGGCCCACTGTTTCTGATCTCTGAAGCTTTCTGGCACAAACCGATTGATGAAAAGTTCCACAAACTGAGCCCATGACAAACCCTCCATCCGAGGTAACACGTAGTCATTCATCCATTGTCTAGGCATAGGCCCCATGACATGCTGTATACACTATATTAGTCTTCTATCAGTCAACTGTAATTCTGTTTCTGCCTGTCTGCAGGAATCCAAAAATCGATATGCATCGTCTGACACATCATAAGTACCAGGCACCAACTTCTTGAAATTTATTATCTGTTTGTAAGGTTCTCCTCTTGGTGCGGTGGACTGCTGCTGCTATGGAGGGTGGACCATATATTGTGCCATCATGTCGATGGTTCTCTGTAACCCAGCTAGAGTAGCTGCCATGGGGTCCATGGGACCCTGTGCCATAAAGGACTGATCTCAGATCGGGGTGGCTGCTCCTCTACTTGAGCAGCTCTAGGCCTCCTACCCCGTCTCCTCGGGGCAGGCGCCTCATCCTGTGCCGACACCTCGTCAGGCACATCTGGTTCTGGTGCAGTGGCAGCTCTCCTGCTTCTACGCATTTTCCTGAAATTCAGCAGCATTAGCTCACAAAATTCAAAACTGCACATTACACAGCTCCATAGACTCATATTTACACACAATATATGAAGCAGAAACTAGAAGCAAAGACGACAATGCAAGACGAATGTGAACCCTATTTTTCCGCATGTGACTCCTAGTAGACTCTTCCCAACACTTTAGACAAACATTCCCTAAGAATCTGGAGCCTAAGCTCTGATACCACATTTGTCACGACCCAGCCAATGGGACGGAGCGGCACTAGGACCTGGGCCAGCCTAAAGCCCCCGAGGCCCGTAGTAAGCCTTAACTATTCATTAGCCCAACTCTAAGGCCCATTTGGGCCCAATTTCATGAAACCAACCGGACAGAGTCCGGCCATAAAATGGACCTACCAACGGGGAGTTTTTGACTCACCCGACCTGTAAACACAATAAACAATCCATTGGGGAGCTCAGCTCACCCTCCACATACTCATATCATCATAAAGATAAATGGGAGCTCAGCTCCCTCATCCAGTCCATCAAACATGCATATAATAATTTTATAGGTCCACAATAATAATTTAGTTACAGGCCCAACTCAAATAAACATTCTAACACATGCGGAAAATTCTAAGATTTAACAAGATTATACAAACATTAATAATCGACCTGCGAGGAAGAAAGCAGGTTAACCTCAAAAATATCCTCCTGTGTCCTGGAAAAATATTGAACAGGAGTGAGCGTTCGACTTAGAGAGTAAAATATTAATTTTAACCATAATCTCTATAACTATCTAAAACTAATGCACCCTGTAGAGTGAAATGCAACATCAACAACATTTTCACATCATAACATCAAAAAGGTAATTTGGAGCACTCACGCACCCTGTAACATCAATCATAATATATGGGAGCTGATCCCCTATACAGCTCTCTTAAATCCAACCTGGTGCCAGCGAAGAACTCAAGCCGGACTTTCGCTTAATAAACCAAATCGGGGGTCCCAGCGAAGAACTCAAGCCGTGACTACCCCCCGAAGGATCGGGTCCCAGCGAAGAGCTCAAGCCGTGACTACCCGTCCTGTCCATAGTCCACACCACATCACACGCACGCCAACGCACGCACACTGCTCCAAATTACCACAACAACATCATGGCACTTTAACAGTTATCAATGCAACATAAATTGTGCCTAGAGTTTAACTACATAAATATATGCATATAAGTGATGCATGGGCATGCTAAACATATAATAATATCGAAATTACAATTAAAATTAATATTTTACTCACAGACTTAACAACGGTCACTGTGGTGGCTGGGCGGAGGAAGAAGGCTGTCCCGGCTCACCTGACAATTACATTACATTTATTTAATACAAATGACTCAATACAAATCAAGAAAAGACCAATTACGTCCTAAGTCGTAAGAAAATTCAGAGTCTCCCCTATACCTAGGACTATCCAACCTGCAAAAGGGCTCAAAACACACTTCTATATTCACAATCCATATGTCCACAACTCAATCACATCATACAGCCCCTCCTGGGCCCATCAAATCAATCATCTATCACAATATGTAAAATTTCAATTTAGTCCCTATAATTGACCATTTTTGCAAAAACTGCCCAAATAAGCTCTAAAAATTCTAAAACTTTGCCCCGCGGTCCTTAGCAATATTACTAGGCTATTGCAAAAAGAATCATAATTTTCTAAGCTACCACGAATATTTTATGGATTTTTAATCCTGTTTAAGCACTAGAAAATTACGAAAAAACAAGGTTCGGATTTACCTTTGCCGATTCCGACTTCGGGGACGCGCTCGGGACGTCTGACAATGGGGGGATAGCCAAAACCTCGATCCAATTCGGAGACTTTTCCGGTAACGGGTCTGTCTGGCCGGAAATTCACAGACCCGGTCAACTGTCGAATTTCCGCGAATTGAGGATACCTACACAAAGCCCACAACACGGGGGTTAGTACATAAATTTTTCAGAATTTTCTAAGCTCATTTAATGCTCGGAAAAACACTGCGAAGTTCCGTGGGACCCACCGAAAAACGGTGTCGGAAAATTTTGAAATTTATATCCCCGCGAAGCTCTCGACGTGTGGAGCGCTCTGGTACTCTCGGTTTTCTCGTGGGATTCACGGTTTTCGAGAAATCTAGCCCAAAAGTCGAAATGGGCTAAAAACTTCCCGAGCAAAAATCGGATAAACCGTTCGATGGATTTCGGCGTTCTTGGTGTCTATGGAAAGCTCTCGCCGAGTAGATGATTTTTGACACAAGACTCGGTCCAATTGGTGGCCGGATCGGCCGGATTTTGGCCGGAGAAGTCGAAACGCCGCGCGCGCGAGGGAGGGAGTTCGCGCGCGTTTTCCGGCCGTTTGGGGCGGCGGCCGGCTGGCTGGGGAGGCTGGGAGGCGGCGCCGGTCGGCTGGGGTGGCAGGGGGAGGTGGCTGGCTGGCGGCAGGGGCAAGAGGAGAGAGAAAAGAGAGAGAGAAGGAAGAGAGGTCGACGCGCGCGGAGAAGGAAAGAAGAAAAAGGAAAAGGCAGGTCCGATTCGATCGGTCCGATCCGGTCCGATTTGACCGGTCCAATCCGGTCTGGTTCGATTTGCCCGGTCCGATTCAAGATACAAAATTTTAAATTTTTACTCTGCCTCGGGATTGAAAACGAGGTCCAAAAATTTTGAAAAAATTTCAGAAAACTAAAAAAAATACGTAGACTCCAAATATATTTTTAGTTTTGTCACGTGGTCTTTAAATTAATTTTTAAAAATCATCAAAGTTTATATTTTCGAAAAATCGAACCTGATTTTTAAAATCCGAAAAATCTCAAAAAAATTCCTAAAATTTAAATAAAATTAAAATACCAAAAATGCTCATAAAATAATAAAATTTAAAATTTTTGGGGTGTTACAAAGACATTATGGGGAATGCAATAAATTATGAAGCTTATTCACCCCTTTGCACACAACATCCCCTTCTCGGATCCTGTATAACAAATATATGAATATGAGCCATTCTAAGTCAACAATATATTCTCTAATTTTCCTCTTGTTACGCATATTATCCATCATCATTAGATATGGGAATTCTAATTTTTATTGTAGCGAAGCAGAGTACATTCTTTTTTTTTTTCTTTTGTCGGTTATTTTATTTTTAATTAAAGAAGATGATTGAACAAAAATTTGAAGTTCGTAATTAAATAAATAATCTAGATTGTAATATTTTGAGCTCTGTAGCAATTAGTTTAAGTTTCAAAATAATTAATCTAAATATCCCATATGAAAAAGACCATCTACAAGAAAAAGTGCATTTAGTAGTACTAATCATCAGACTAAGCGGCATACTTTTCGTCGCTAAAGGTTGAAATTGGCAACGATGTCAAATATGTTGTCGCAAAAAATCGCGTCGTAAAAGTCTATTTAGCGATGTTGTCATTTTCAGTGAATCTCCGTCGGCAATTGCACATCACATGGATAAATCTAAAATATGAATTTCGACAACTAATTTTTTCATTAAACAAAGAAAAGTATCTTCTCTAAAAAAAATAAATTAAATAAAAAAAAGTCCAAAATCTGCATTGGCCCTTTATAATAAATTCCATGTTTTTGTTATTTATGAGTAATTTAATTATCCATCAAATAATTTTTGCTTAATTAAGAATTTAGGGTTAGGGGAAATAATGAAATAAGTTTTTATACTTGCAATTAAGGCTAAACAAGTCTGAAATTAAGTTTTTAGTTAAATAAGAACTGAATATTTTAATTATGATTAAATAAATTCTCATTTAATAAAATATTATTTCTTTAATAATAAAATATTATCTTTTTAATTTTAAAAATTAACATTATTTATTATTTTTAATTAAAATAAATGAAAAAAAGAAATTGAAGAATAAGATGAATAAAAATTATTTAATATTAAACTTATTAGTTAATTTTTATAATAACAATTAGATTTATTTAGCTTTAATTATAAAGATTTTAAACTTATTTAACCTTTAACTGAAGTATAGGACTTATTTGATCCTCTTTTTATTAGGGATTATGTGAATTTTAATGTAAAATTAGTTTTAAATAAAATTAAATGAAAAAAAAATTATATAGCCATCCAATTAATTTGAAAGGCTTGGTTATTATCCCATTATCAAGAAAAAAAAAATATTCACAAAAGGAATGTGAATACATAAATTTATATCAGGCGTTGGTTTAATGGGATTCACAGGTACTGCCTACCGACCTAACGACTGACATGAATTCATATTGTATAGCAGCAGCACTCATGCCCCACCTCGTCCCTCTTCTCTTCCTTTGAAGCCTGTAAGGCCTTTGGGGGTTATTCCATTTTTGGTTCTTTCCAGATTTGGCTGTGCTAATTATATGTGAATTCTAATTGTCTAAGATTCGGCTGGGTGGGTCATGATTTGACAATTTGGGTGGATAAATAAAGCACAAAGCTTTGGGCAACGAGTTGGTACAAGTTAGAATTAATGGCAGCCAGTTTAGGTCAAAATAACTCAACTAGCATCCACCTTGAAAAGTCATGGCGTGTGCCCTTGAAATCATTGTATCTTAGCTCATTGCTTATGTGGAAGTCCAGTCAGAGCTCATTGCCGACCTAAGAATGCAAATTGGTTATCTATATATAGAAGCCACACGTAAACACCTACAGGCATGAATTATCCTCAAGATTTTCAACTGAAATCAGAATCTTTGCTATAATAAGTTTCTTAGAGACAGAATATGAGTGGAGAAGGAAAAGTGGTGTGTGTAACAGGAGGTTCAGGTTACATAGCTTCATGGCTGCTCAAGTTTTTGCTCCAGCGTGGTTATACAGTTAAAGCCACTGTTCGTGACCCAGGTGATCATCTTTTGTCTTCCTTGTGTGACAGATACTCTCGACCAATGAACTTCTGTAATATTTATTTCTCTTCTTGTTTGCTAATTTTTTTCTATGCATGCTATAGATGATCCTAAGAAAACAGCACACTTACGTGCTCTTGATGGAGCCAAAGAAAGACTTCACTTGTTCAAAGCAAATTTACTGGAAGAAGGAGCTTTTGATGCGGTAGTTGATGGGTGTGATGGTGTATTTCATACAGCTTCTCCTGTCATTTTTTCAACAAATGAACCTCAGGTAAAGTTGCTGCATGTGAATTTAAATTGTTCTTTTATGCCCACTGTGTCTTATTTTAGCAGTCTGACGCTGAAAATTTCAGGCAGAAATTCTTGAACCTGCAATAAATGGAACACTAAACATTCTCAAGTCATGTGCAAAAGTACCTTCTGTGAAGAGAGTGGTTTTAACATCTTCAATCGTAACAGTAATGCTCAATGGACTTCTGGCCTCTGATGTGGTAGTTGATGAGACTTGGTTAGCAGATCCAGCTTTTTATCAGGAAAACAAGGTACTGTCCGCTCAAATTCTGATGAAGAACACTATCTGTTTGTATGAGAAGTTTTTCTACTAAATTTCTTCTTCATGGGTTAATCTTAATGTTTTTGGTTCTTTCCAGCAATGGTATGCTCTTTCAAAAACATTAGCTGAGGATGCTGCCTGGAAATTTGCAAAAGAAAATGGAATTGACTTGGTTACAATGCATCCAGGATGGGTGATTGGTCCTCTCTTGCAGCCAACTCTTAATATCTCTGTGGAGATGATTCTGAACCATATAAAAGGTACTCTTCATAACATGTTAGACCTTCTCACTTCAAAAGCTGATTTTTGAGGTTGGTTTGGGTTTTTAATAAACTCCCTTGCATATATTTCACTTGCACCGCTATAGAATGCTTGCTTTTCTTCTTAAATTTATTCTTTCCACAAAACTTCCACAAGGGGAAAAAATAATCTGGTTTAGCTTAAGTAGCTGGTGAAAACTACCTGTGAATGAGTTTCTTTTCTTTATGTGCAGGATTGGAAACATTTCCAGATATCATTGACAGGTTTGTTGACGTTAGAGATGTTTCTAATGCACATGTTCAAGCATTTGAAAAAACTTCAGCTAGTGGCAGATACTGTTTGGTTGGAAAAGTTGGACACATCTCTGAGATAGTGAAGATTGTGCATGAACTTTACCCTACATTGCACCTTCCTGAAAGGTAAGTTGTTACAGATGGTGATGCTAATCTTGATAGCTATCCAGGTGTTAATATGATTTGTAGCAATTTTTCTGGTAAAATTGCAGAATTTGGACAAGGTTTACTTAATAATTTTTTTTTGTTTCTTTCATAGCAGATGTGAAAATGTCAAGCCTTTTGTACCAGAATATGAGGTTTCCAAGGAGAAAGCTAAAGCTTTGGGCATGGACTTCACTCCTTTAGAGGCTACCGTTGAAGACACCATTGAAAGCTTGAAGGAGAAAGGCTACCTTGAAGTCTGATCTGAATAATGGATTTTTTTTTATTATTATTTTTAATACTTACAGTCAAATATTTTTGAGGCAATTTATGCGAATTAAACTAAAACTCCTCTTAATAATGTATTCTACTTTTCAAATGCAATAATAATAAATTATATGATGTTGGTATATTGCAATTCTAGTATGTTTATTTGGTTGTTCTGTTTTGGTAGAAATTCTATTATTATTATTATTATTGACTTCAATTAAAATTAGAATTCAAGATTTCATGGTTCTTGAAACGATTGTATTATCGTTGAGCTAAAATTTATTGATAAATTTTTTTTAAACTGCATTGGTCAAATTCTATTGTTCTTTTTGTACTTTGAGGATTTCATTTTATATTAAACTCATGTTTAATTATCAATTTTCTCAGGGGTTATTCATTTTTGTTAAGATGAATATATTTTGTTCCTATCCCAAGAATTAATGTTATATTTATTAATTATTATATTATTATGATCTATGTTAATTTAGGCATAAATATATTTTATTATAAATAACTATGTATTCTCTGACTTGGTGATATGGCCCAACCGCAAGTGCACGGGTCGTACAAGTAATATAGAAAAGATATCGTTCCCCGAGGAGTTGTGTTAATGATTGAATTTTTTATATAAAAATTCTAACTAATTTGGACTATTTTTGAAATTAAAGTAATAAATTGATGGCTATTGAAGTGTGAATTCTATGTGTGTGAGATTAATAGTCTATCCAACAATGTATTAATTAAACTAAAATTGCATCAAATTAAAATAAGCAAGTTGAAATATGGCAAAATTTAAAATGGCAAGCAATTAAATTCAATTAGAAATTAACAATGATAAAAAGGCGATTCCGGAGTTCGGGAGTTCATATTCAAGCTATTTTGGGATTTTAAATTGGTTATCCAATCTTGTGGAACTTACGGGTTTTAAGGAGATTAATTTTTAAATCCTTTGAACACCCTTTCGAGTGGGATAAAGAGTACCTTAATCAATCTAATCCTACTTTCGTGAAGTTAGAGTTAATTAAGACCCATTAAGTTCCTTAATTAATCTGTAAATCCTCTTAATCCTTAGTCTATTTTTAGATCTAAGTTAATTAAGTCCAATTTCTTGATTATCTATCACAAGGCTTTCTCCTTTCGGTGCCTCAACCATGGATTAAGAACATCACTTAATGGGATCCTATATTAAGCATGTCATTAAGCACACAAGAAATGAATAAAACTCATTAAGACCACAAAATATGGATTACCCAATCAAAATCCATAAAATATCTCAAATATTACATCTCAACTCCAGAATCTAATGAAAACTACTCACTATCCATAATATTTACAAGATATTCTGAGTTAATATGGAAATAAAACTTTAATCTAAGCTAAGAACTAAGAAACCCAATACTAGAAAGGTAGGAAAAGTGCAAGAAAAGAAAGAAATCTCCAAATCTGGTTGGAAATGGTGTGGGAGACGATTTTGACTCTTCAGCTGCTGCCCCCTTCCTTTTCCTTTTCTTCCTCTCTTTCCTCCTTCTCTTTAAAATGGAAAAATGGGCTATTTATAACTTTTTTTCTGACAAGGAGCCCTAAAATGGTGTGTTTGAGGTGTGATTTTCTGAGAGAATCTTCTGCTAGCTCATCAATGAAGTCTTTATGGGACTGCATAAGTGGACTGCATAAGTTATGCAGTCCCTTATGCAGTTTTTGGCTGGTTTCTGGCTCTCTTATGCGAAACTGCATGACCAAGGGCATAAGTTATGCACAATTCTGTGAGGTTGTATAAGGGAGGCACGAATCCGCATAAGTTATGCGGCAACTTATGCAGATTTCGGCAGGTAGTGGGGACAGTTTCTTCTCCTTATGCAGAACTGCATAGCTTATGTGGCAAGTTATGCGCAATTTGGCCAATGCATACTTCAACTTTGAAACTTGTTTTTAACATCTTTGGCTGTAGAAATCACTCCTCAAAAGTAAAATTTCTTTTTAGCCTTCAAAAACACTATTTTTCCAACAAAACAAAGTAAAAATTACAAATTAATCCAAAATTGGCAATTATGAAAAACTAACTAAATAACTAATGAAATTAGCTAAAAGAGACTAATAATCAAATAAAATGGCTATGAAATTAAACCTAAATGACTATGCAAAATGTATGCATCAAATACCCCCAAACTCAAGCTTTTGCTTGTCCTCAAGCAAACTTTAAAATGTAATGCAATTCTTAGGGGTGCCTTATCCAAAGAGCTATGAAAATCACCTATTAAAGTAACTTAACACACCATTAGCCATACCAACAATCCATATACCCATCCTTTAAAATACAAAGAATCTAATGCTTATCCAAGCTTTCACCGCTTAGCCATCAAGTCAATTATCATTCAAAATTTCCAAACCAACCAATCAAAAGAGAGAGTCATGCTCAGAAGGAATTCTAAGACAATCAATAGTCAAAGTGTCTCTATATAGAATGATAGAATTAAATGAATGAATGTATAATTTTCCAGTCCCATAGGCAAATTCCCTACTCCTATCTCCACTAATGTAGCAAGTGCTATCAAGAGATCAAAGGTCTTTTTAGGGATGTAATGGGGCCATGGGGTTCAAAATGAGGCTAAGAAGAAAAATGGGTAAAAAGGATTCAAAGCATGAGAATATTTTCAATCTTGACAACATAAGGTACACTTCTTATTTTATTATTTTTTTTCTTTTTCTCTTTTTTTTTTTTATATATATATGGATGAGAGAAATACGCAATGAGAATTGTCAAGTGCTAGCATAATTTACAAAACACATAAAAATGGAGGGACATTTTGATACTTTAGGCTTGTATCTTGCATTTTCTCTTGATGATTGTCCCTAAAAATGCCACCCCCAAACTCATTTCTTTTAATACTTTGGGTGGATTTCTTTCAATTTGAATAACAATAGTGAAAAGCACATATACTAGCACTTTTACAAGATGACAAGCATTTCTTCTCCCTTTTATTGTATTTTTTTCTTTTCTTTTCTTTTCTTTTTTTTTTCTTTTTCTTTTTTTTTTATGTACCTAATATTATAAATAATTATTTTCATGAAAGGGGTTGGAGTGTTTGGTTCATTAGCTAGGTAGCAATAAGGGTTTCAAGAAAAATTAGGGATATAAAAAGGCTCAAAGGGGTTTGCAAGGGTCAATTTTAATTAAGAAAAGGGCAAAAGGTTTAAAATGAGAAGGTTTAAATCAAAGAATGCCTAATCATCTCTCTTTTCAAGTACAAGCTGGTATTTCGCCTTGAAAGGTTTAGAAAATTTGTTCTAGGATTGGTGAGACATCATTTAACTACCTTATATCCAATAACTCCCTCTAAACATTCCAATCTCTAAAGGACTAGTTGCGTGGCTTTTTGGCTAAGAAGATATAGGCAAGGGATAAACACTTCAAAACTTTGCACCTCTTAGGAAACTTTCAATCCACAAACCCAACTAAAGGTAAGTCAAATCACTCTCATAGGCAACTTTTCAATACTCAAGGGATTTGGCAAAAGATTTTAATGCATGATGTATAATTCCTAAAAATGAGCAATGCATTAACTAAATGGAGGAAATCTATTTGTGTGCAGTGTGTACAATTTCTACGTGATGTATAATGTGTGTGTAAATGTGTTATGTATATGTATGTATGGATGTATATGTAAAATATTGACAATATATGTAAATGGAATGGAATGAGATGTTCCTATACTCAAAATGTGAAAAATGTAGCAAAAATCAAAATGCACACCCCCAAACTCAAAATTGGACATTATCCTTAATGTGTCAAGCAGTGCATTATCAAAACTCAAAGCAAAGAGGAATTACCAGGAATAGTGAAATTTAAGAGCAAAAAGAAAGAATTACCTGGTATAGAGTAGATGAGAATTCAAGAGATAATGGTGATGCATAAGAAGCTGCACAGGTTATGCAGAATAAAATGTTGTGAAGAACAGGTGCATAAGGAGGGTGCATAAGCTGTGCAGTTCTCCATGAGTTGCATAATGGACTGCACAGGCTATGCAGAACATTTGCATAAAGAGTTTCACAGCCTGTGCAGTATATTCAAAAGCTGCTGTATAATGATATAGCAAGGAAAAATGTGCAAACACCAGTAGAAGCATGCAAATATATACAGTGTATGGACAAGTATGCACAAAAGGGCAGTAAAGGCAATGAGAATCAATGAAAAAATAATGGAATAGCCATCCAATAGAACTTTAAGAAAACAGAATTCAAGACAAACTAAAATTGTTTCAACAAATCCAAAAAGAAAAACTCCTAGAAGTTTGAACAAAATCAAAATAAAGACTAATCTAATTCTATGGTTTTGCCCTTGTCCAAAGATGCTGTTAAAGGACTGGATGGAGCTGGCTGTGATCGAAGGGGTGGTTCTGGAGGGGGTGATGGAGGTGGAGGTGGCATTCCCAGAAAAACCATGAGCTGCTTCATCATCTCTTTAATTCTTTCTGCTTATATCTCTGGTTTCCATGACAAAATCAAAAAGTTGATCATGACGATCCTTGAGGGTTTCGAGACCAGATTCAAGCTTTCTATCTACAAAATATATATCATCACTAAGCCTTTCAAGATAGGTGAATAAGGCTTTAGTGTTGAAGGGAGGAGGTGCTGTGGATGAAGAGGGTCCAGCTGCAGAAGGTGTAGGCTGTGCAGAATCTGCTGGGATGTCCTGTGCAGACTGAGTGGGTGGTGTAGGTTCAGTAGAATGCTGTTGGACTGGTGGGACAGATTGTGCCTCTGGTTGTGCAGTGGGTCCTGTGTCTGCTGCTGGTTGTGCAGTGTCAGAAGGTGGCAAACTGAATCCAGTTTTGGATAGGTGTGTAGCATCAAAATATAGAGTGTCTGAAAGTGCTGGTAGAGGATGCTCTTCCGGATTAAAACCAAAATGCTTGGCTATAACAGTTATGAGCCCACCCATGACTATGTCACCTATGGATTTGGTGGCAATATGTAACACATGCTCACAAAAGAAGTAACCAGGAGAAACTTTGACTTTGTGAATAGCACGCCATAGCATGAACAATTCAGATTTTCCAACAGCACCAGAACTAGTTCCTCTGCCCAAGATAGTGCTAGCAATAAGCCTATGGATAAATCTAAGTGCAGGGTCTAGTATTTGAGAGGTCTTGGATCTGCCAGCAGAAAAACTCTGAGGTTGGTTTGTGATAATCCTCCAAAACTGAGCAGCATTCCAAACACCTTTATTTGCTACCTCTACCCCTGTATATGGTACCCTAAATAGTCCATCAATTGCAAACCCAAAAATGCTATGAAATTGGTCTAATGATAGCTCTCTATTTTGCCCCAAACATCTAAATTTCATAGTTGGCTTGTAATCTATCTCATGCAATTTCAGAGTAGCAGAAAATGAGGAAATAAATTCCAAAACTAGAGCTGGATAAACTAGTTCTTGTTTATGCACAAATTCCATCCAACCCAAACCATCAAGGTAGGCAACAACATTATCAAATAAACCAACTGATTAGAGGGCATCCGCAGAAATGTACCTTGTGGGTTGCACCTTCCTGTCCTTAAGTCTCTTAAAGGCTGCCTTGTGAGCTGCATCAGGAAGGGGCCAAGGTAGTTTGGATACCTGTGTTGTTGCTGAAGGTTGCTTTTTGCTGGAAGAGGGTGATTTGGCTTGTGGGGTAGAGGTAGAAACGCCAGCCCCCTGTCGTGTGGAGGCTGAAGTTTTGGGGTTTTTGGGTGGAGGCTCTGAAAGTGGGGTGGTGGGTGGGTCTTTGCGTTTTGTGAGAGGTGGTGCAGAAGCCATGGGTCAGGTAGATTTTGACCAGATTTTCCTCTTATAGGTGGCTGTGGGAGGTGGTGGAGGGGTTTGTTGTGGAGGCGAATCGAGGTTGGGAGGCCGCATTGCCAAGGGCGAGACTTGGAGAGGGGAGGTTTGAGGGGAATGAGGAGGCGATTCCATGGTGTTGTCGACGATGGAAATGGAGGAGGTGATGGAGAAAGTAAAAGAGGTAGAAGGGTGCTAGGGTAAAGGGCGGCGAAAAGAGGAGTGGAGAGGAAGAGGAAGAGTAATGCCGGGATAAATGGACTGGGGGGGGGGGGGGCGTGAACAGGAACGACGGGAAGTGGGAGGTGGGAAAGTGGGTGCCGAAAGATTTTTTTGATTTGCACAGGACTTGTGTAAAACTGCATAAAGAGAGAATGAGTGTGCATAAGTTATGCACTCTCTTATGCAGGTTTCGGCTGAAAGAGAAGTTCAGAAAATGTGGTCATCAAATGTGCATAAGCCGTGCACTCCCTTATGCAAGTCTCGGCAGGTTTTGGATTTCCAGAATTGGTGGTTATGCGGAAGTGCATAACTTATGCACTCCCTTATGCAAGTCTCGGCAAATTTTGGGTTTCCAGAAAAGTTGGTCATGCGGAAGTGCATAAGCTATGCGCTCCCTTATGCAAGTCTCGGCAAATTTTGGATTTCCAGAATTGGTGGTTATGCGGAAGTGCATAAGCTATGCGCTCCCTTATGCAAGTCTCGACAAATTTTGGATTTCCAGAATTGCTGGTTATGCGAAAGTGCATAACTTATGCACTCCCTTATGCAGATTTCGGCAGAAAGTGGAAAGCAGAATTTGAGGTCATGCAAGAGTGCATAAGTTATGCACTCACTTATGCAAGTCTCGGTAGAAGTGAAATTTGGCAAACATGAGGTTGTGCAGAATTGCATAAGCTATGCACATTCTTATGCAGATTGCAGCAGAGATGAAAAATGACAAAAATTGTGGTTATGCAGAACTGCATAAGTTATGCAGTTACTTATGCACAATTCAACAAGATTGAGATTACAATTGAAAATGATTTGCAAGTGTGAAAAATACCCTAGAATGAAGAAATATAATTATATGAAGCATAAATCATGAGAAATTGTCACCAAAAACACATCAATATATACAAAATCCATCAAAATTGCATCATGCAAGCTTGTAGAAGTGAGTTCTGTATAAGAGACATTTATGAATCATGCCATTTCAATTCAAATTCTGCAAATCAACATTTAGCATATTAAGACTCAATAAAATCTGTATAAAGTTGCATCTATCCACAAATGAGAATGGACTCCCCAAGTTATGCTAAGAAAATGCAATATATCCACCTTGAATCTCACAACCCAAATAAGCTCAAAACTACAAAAATGACTCACTTACCATCATATTAACATGATAAGCACAAATACTTAAAAGTTACACACCCAACCTCACAAAGACACATAAGCCATGTGCTGCAGACCCTTCTTTGCTGAAAATTTCATTTCTTTTCATGAACCAAGAAGCAAACCTGCACAGGTTATGCAGCGAAAATAAATCAATCTTGGGAGAGTTGAAGGACAAAATTTCAGATTAAGAGTCACTCCCAAGCAGTTCACCAACCTTCCTCCATTGAAATACATCTACAAGGGACAAAATTCAACAATGTCAAAAATTGAATTTGGGGAGATTTAAGATAAAAACAAAAGCAATATAAATAAAAGTAAATCAACAAAAGGAAAATAAAAGAACTTGGGATTGTCACACCTTACCCCTCTGTAAGGCATAACATGATCCCGTAAAATATCTAATGAACTACCGCACTTCACCTACCGATAACTCATTAAGTAACCTAGAAGGGATTTTAAATAATTTTCTTATTTTTGATAAGTGGTGAGCATTTTCTAATAAGTATTTAAAACATTTAGTTAAAATTAAAACTAGTTAATATTTTTGGTCCATTTTAGTTTTCCGCAAATTTTATAAAAATTTTGACAGAGTTTCCTCTGTATTTTGAGAAAACCGTTCTTCGAATACCTGTAAAAAGCACTTCTAAAAATTTTTCTCAACAACTGCTTCAATTTCAAACTCAATCTCAATCAATTTCTCAACACATTTATCAACTTTCAAATTTCAAATCCACTATCAAAATACTCGCAATCCATTTCATTCATATTTCATTTGAAACAAAACAATTTAGATACATCATTACAACATTTACATTAAGAGAATTCCAAACTGCAATATACATTACAACTTTATACACGTTTTATACAAACTGCTCAAGACCCATTTTTACATGTCCATATATTTATGTGCAATATATATACATCAAAAGAAATATTTACAGTTATGGTATAAATTATACCCGAAGACTTCTAGCTGATGACTCCTTACACCTCAAGAAATTTCACGCTCCTCTAGTCTCTCAGATCTCACGACAAAGAATAGAAGCTATCGCTGAGTACTAGGACTCAGTGGTGCACAACATACTAAAATAATCTTTATGCAGAACATAATCACATTTATTCAAAAATTTGACTAAACATGAGCATTAAACACAAAACATGAATTATGAAATTTTAATGCAAATCAAGTTCATTTCAAAGTATCAAAACACATTTCATAAAACCCACAGTTAGATCACGCCATTCGAAACAAATAGAATCTCAATAGCCAGAGGCTAAAGAGAAATCACATCACAAGGCTAGCTAGCTCAAATATATGGATATCCATTCACATCCTCTTCTACTGGCACACCTCAACACTTCTCCAGATAAGGAATCAAAATTCGAAACAAATTACCCCCACTAGTCATGCTAGTGAGGTGTTCAAATATATGGTCATGATACTGTGGTTTCAAAACTTATCTTAACAATTTGCTAAACATTGTCATTTCAAATATACACAATAACTTTCACAATTTAAATCAAAACATCATAAGAAGCCATAAATTCAATATTTCACATTATTCAAAACAGTATGCAAAAGATGATTATTAAAAAGTATACGTTGTGCACAAACCTCAAACGAGTCGCCTGTTGGCCTTGACTCGACTCCTCGGGTTCTGTCCCGGTATTCTTTTCCACTGAAATATGTAATTTTACAATGTTTCAGTACTAGAACTTAAAATAAATCCAAATAAATTTAGCTTCACATTTACCTAGCTCTAACGTGTTAAATTTGACGTTCTCGAAATTTTGTGTTTCGGGTTACTATTTACTGCACTATTCAAATCAAATTATTGACTTTCTAAGGCTTAATAGGTATGGGAACTCCAACTTCACCCACATACCACATTTTGGTCATTAAACTTGTTAGTTTTGGTCATTTTCTCAAAGCTTAGGTCATTTTGGCAAAATTGCCAATTTTCGGTTTTGGTGCTCCGAAGTTGCACTATTCCATTGGTCGATTTACTGTTGGAATTTGACAAAACTTCCTTCATAGAAAATGTTCCTTATTGTCTTAAGTGTATTCTCATTTGTGGATCACCTCAATCGGAGTTTTGTAGCTCAAGTTATGGCCAAAATAAAATTACTGTTCACGTGCACTGTTCATGCTGAGATTTTGGGTTCTGGCAGATTTTGATCCAATTTTGGTCAGTAATTTGATCAAGTTAAGTTCATAATTTGGTCTAACTTTCTTCATATGAAATGTTCTACTATGTCTTAGGTTTCCATCGGTTCAAGAATCGCCTAAATCCGAGTTTTCTAGAGAGAGTTATAGCCATTCAAACATTACTACTCAAATGGAAATTCTGCAATTCGCAAGTACAGTAGTTTAACTTTGCTCAATGATTTGATTAGGTTAATGGCATAATTTGGGTTGGTGTTCTTCATGAAAGTTTTAGATCTATATCTTCTTTAATTACGGTTAAAATTTCAGGTCAATTTGACCTACTTAGCTCGAGTTATGACCAACTGTTCATTTGGTCAGTTTGGTGCAGTGGCAGCCTACTCTCATTTCACTTTGGTCAATTGGTTCACCAAGTTTTAGTCAGTTTTTGGCCATGGTTCCTTAATGAAAATTGTGCTATTTTATGTCTATTTTCATCCCCAATTGGTGGTATATCAATTGGACTTGTAAAATTTGAGTTTTGGTCCTTCAAAGTAGGTTTGGTCATGCTGCTAGCAGCATGACCATTTGACCTACGAATTTGGTTTTCATTCCAATAATTCCCACACATCTCTTTTGGTCATTATTGACCATTTTTCATCTCATAATAGACCAAAGTCATCATTTAAGCATTTCTCCAAAATTTGGTTCACAAACCCTAGCATTCAAACCCTAATTTCACTACTTTGTTGCCATTAATAAATTCAAAATTCCAAACTATCATCATTCAACTAATTAAGTCTTTTAAACTTATTTTAACTCATTTAATTCATGCAATTCATACTCCCTTCAACCAGGCCAAAATTTTAGCAATGGTCCTTGCCCATATTTGTTTCATTTAATCAAGTTCTAAGCTCACTTAAATACCTAAACATGCATTTGAAGTAGAAAATTGAAAGTTAGCACACTAACCTTTGCTTTGGATTCTAAATCTTCAATTTTCCTCTCCTTTTCTTCTTTCTTTCTTGTGCTTAAGTTGAGATTGTAAGGTCTAGTGAGGTATTTAAGGGAGTTATGTAGTTTGGGTGAAGGAATTTAAGCTTAGATGTAGGCTTAATGAAGGATTTTCATGGAGAGTTTATGGGGGAAGGATGGGGCGGCAACCAAAGGAAGAAGAAGACTTTTTCTAATTTTTTTTTTCTTTTGTTTCCTTTAATCTTATCCCTTTTTGAAGACCAAAATTCCCAAATTAATAAAATAATTTAATTAATCTTTTATGACATCATTCATGATGTCATCACCTTTGACTTTTCTAACTTTTCTTTTTTTTTTTTCTCTTTCTTCTATTTAATTCTTTAATTTAATTCCCAATTCCGAAATTTTCTTTTCTCCGATTTTATTTGACAGTTAGGTCAGGAGTCAGCTCTCGGGGTCAATTGACCAAATTGCCCTTCGCCGATTCATCCCGGTTTGCAAATAATCCAATATTTCTTCCGGCTCCTTGACCTAATTATTTGACTGGCTTAACAGTTCTTTTTCGTGATTTTCTCTTTTCCACTGTGTTCATAAGGGTCCTAAGGACAGCAGCGTCACTTTTTACGGTTCGAAATTTGAGTTTAAAATGACTTCGTTCCAGGAGGTCACTCATCGCTGTGACTCTCGGCTCGTTTAACCTCTTATGTTCTGTTTTTCTTATTTATAGTTAACTAATTAAACATTACTAATTATTTGTGTTTATGGCTTCTCAAGTTGTCTTAAGTGTGGCCCTAATCCCAATAATTGTCCGGACCGGCACTGGTCACCGGAACAGTGAAATCTGCCAGGCTATACAAACGGGGGTGTTACAGGGATGCCTCCCAAGAGGGCTAATTTATAGTCCTTAGCTGGACTCTTCATGCATTTCACTAAAAAGAGGTGAGGGATTGGAGAGCTTGTAACAGCTTGCTCCCTTTATTGGGTCTCCAGTTATGTAATGTTTCAATCTATGCCCATTGACCTTAAAATTCCCAGATTTTTCACTCCAAATTTCAATTGCTCCATAAGGGAAAACCTTAGAGACTCTATATGGACCAGTCCACCTTGATTTAAGTTTTCCAAAGAACAATTTCAATCTTGAGTTGAACAACCAAACTGAATCACCCTCTTTAAATTCCTTTTTCTTAAGATGCTTATCATGCCAAACTTTAGTTCTTTCTTTATAAATATGGGCACTTTCATAGGCATCCATCCTCAATTCTTCAAGCTCATTAAGTTGCAATAGCCTTTTCTTACCAGCTTGCTTAAGATCAAAATTCAAGGTCTGAATGGCCCAATATGCTCTATGTTCTAGCTCCACAGGTAAATGACAAGACTTACCATACACCAACCTAAAGGGAGTAGTTCCTATAGGGGTTTTGTAAGCAGTCCTATATGCCCATAAAGCATCATCTAGTTTGACAGACCAATCTTTCCGAGAATTGCTCACTGTTTTCTCCAAGATATGTTTGAGTTCTCTGTTAGAAATTTCAACTTGTCCTGAAGTTTGAGGGTGGTATGGGGTAGCTATCTTGTGCACTACACCATACTTCCTCATTAAGCTCTCAAATTGCTTATTACAAAAATGTGAACCCCCATCACTAATTACAGCCCTTGGAGCTCCAAATCTACTCAAAACAAATTTCTTCAAGAATTTCACTACCACTCTAGCATCATTAGTTGGAGTTGCAATAGCTTCCACCCACTTTGACACATAGTCAACTCCAACTAGAATGTATTTATTACCATATGAAGGAGGAAATGACCCCATAAAATCTATTCCCCAGACATCGAATAATTCCACTTCAAGAATATCATTTAGGGGCATTTGGTCTCTTTTTGATAAATTTCCACTCCTTTGACATTTATCACATTCCAACACAAATTTCCTCACATCCTTAAAAAGATTTGGCCAAAAGAAACCAGCCTGCAAAATTTTACTAGCTGTTTTAGAGATTCCAAAATGTCCTCCATAATCAGAAGCATGGCAATGATGCATAACACTCTGTGTCTCCTCATCAGAAATACATCTTCTTATTAAACCATCACAACATCTCCTAAAGAGTAAAGGATCATCCCATCTATAAAATTTTGCATCATGCAAAAACTTTTTTTTTTATTGTCATGTCATTCCTAGAGGTAAAACTCCATAAGATAGATAATTCACCAAGTCTGCATACCAAGGTAGTTTAGCAACAAGAGAGAAAAGTTATTCATCCAAGAAAAACTCATCAATAGGGACTTCATCCATTTCTTCATCATCCAATTTCAACCTACTAAAATTGTCCGCAACTACATTTTCAGCTCCCTTCTTATCTCTAATCTCCAAATCAAACTCTTGTAGCATCAGAATCCACCTAATGAGCCTAGGTTTAGCCTCCTTTTTACGAAGTAAATACCTGATAGCAGCATGATCTGAAAATATAACCACCTTTGAGTCAATAATGTAAGGTCTGAACTTTTCCAACGCAAAGACAATTGCTAAGAATTCCTTTTCAGTTGTTGCATAATTTGTTTGAGCCTCATCCAGTGTTATACTAGCATAATAAATAGCATAAGCCCTTTTGTCCTTTCTTTGACCAAGAACAGCTCCAATTGCATAGTTGCTAGCATCACACATAATTTCAAAAGGTAGGCTCCAATCGGGCGGTTGCATGATTGGTGCAGTGATAAGAGCTTGCTTCAACCTGCAAAAGGCATCCAAACACTCTTTGTCAAATACAAATGGTATGTCATGGCTTAACAAATTAGATAAAGGTTTAGCTATTTTAGAAAAATCCTTGATAAAGCGTCTGTAGAACCCGACATGTCCTAGAAAACTTCGAATTCCTTTGATATTGGTAAGAGGAGCCATCTTCTCTATCACTTCAACCTTTGCTTTATCAACCTCTATTCCTCTGTTAGATACCAAATGTCCAAGCACTATCCCTTCCTGAACCATGAAATGACACTTTTCCCAGTTTAACACAAGGTCAGTATCTGCACATCGCTGCAAAACTTTAGAAAGGTTAGCCAAGCATATGTCAAATGAAGATCCATAAATAGAAAAGTCATCCATAAAAACCTCCATTATCTCTTCAATGAAATCTGAGAAGATTGCCATCATGCACCTTTGAAAAGTGGCTGGTGCATTACACAACCCAAATGGCATCCTCCTATAAGTAAAAGTTCCACATGGACAAGTAAAAGTGGTTTTCTCTTGATCATTTGGATGGATAGGGATTTGAAAAAATCCTGAATACCCATCTAAATAGCAAAAATAAGAATGCCTAGCCAGTCTTTCTAACATTTGATCAATGAAGGGAAGTGGAAAATGATATTTTCTAGTGGCAATATTTAATTTTCTATAATCTATGCACATTCGCCAACTAGTCACTGTTCTTGTGGGAATTAATTCATTATTTTCATTTTTGACAACTGTCATTCCACCCTTTTTTGGGACAACATGTACTGGACTCACCCAAGTACTGTCTGAGATAGGATATATGATCCCTGCATCAAGCAACTTCAAAATTTCCTTTTTAACCACTTCTTTCATATTTGGGTTCAACCTCCTCTGATGTTCAATAGATAGCTTACAATTTTCTTCTAAAATAATTTTGTGCATGCAAAAGTGTGGGCTTATTCCCTTAATGTCATCTATGGTATATCCTAAAACTTTCCTAAATTGCCTCAACACTCTTAACAACTTATCAGCCTCTAAGGTACTCAAGTTTGCATTTAAAATTACTGGATAAGTGTTATTAGTGCCAAGAAATTCATACTTGAGCTGAGAAGGAAGTTGCTTAAGTTCTACCTTAGGTGCATCTTCTTCCTTGAATGATGGTTGTTTAGATTCGACTTTTTCCTTTTGTGTGAGTTGAAAAACTGGAGCAGAAATGAATGGTGGACTACCCTCTAAATGTTGAGCATATGCAGCCCATGAGGGTTGTCATAGTCTATGCCTCCTCCATGAACCAAGCAATTTTCAAGTAGATCTTCCAGATATCACTTTCTGAAGTGTTCTTCAACCAACTCATCAATGATATCAATTCTCAAATAAGTATCAGCTTCAGAATGATGCTTCTTCATAGTGTTATTAATATTGAAAACCAATTGATCTTCACCAACTCTAAGAGTCAATTTTTCTCCCTTAACATCAATCAATGCTCCTGCTGTAGCTAGAAAGGGTCTTCCCAAGATAATTGGAATATTAGAATCCTCCTCCATGTGCAAGATGACAAAGTCAACAGGTATATAGAACTTCCCAACCTTCAGAGGCACATTCTCCAAAATCCCTTCAGGATACTTAATTGATCTGTCGGCTAACTGAAGAGAAATGTGAATTGGCTTAAGATCTCCCATATTGAGCTTCTCATAAATGGAGAGGGGCATAAGGCTAACACTAGCCCCTAGATCACATAAAGCTTTTGTAGAACATGATTCCCCAATATGGCATGGAATTGAAAAGCTCCCTGGATCCTTGAGCTTTGAAGGAAGTTTCCTTTGGAGGATAACACTGCATTCTTCTGTCAAAGCTACAGTTTCATGGTCTTCAAGTTTCCTCTTGTTTGAGAGAATTTCTTTTAAGAATTTTGCATAAGAGGGCATTTGTGAAAGAGCATCAATAAAAGGCACATTTATGTATAGCTTCTTCAAAACCTCTAAGAACGTTCCAAATTGCTTATCAAGCTTGGCTTTTTGAAATCTTTGTGGAAAGGGAAGTTGTGGTTTGTAAGGCTCTGGAGATATATACTTCTCTTCCTTTTCTTCAATTTTCTCTTTACATTTTTCTGCACTTTCTTTCTCACTTTCTTGTTTTTCACTCTCATCAGTTTCTTTCTCATTTTCTCTCTTCTCACTATTTTCACTTTTCTCATTTTTTTCACTCTTCTCATTATTTACAACTTTCCCACTTCTTAAAGTAATAGCTTGACACTGCTCTCTTGGGTTTTCTGGTTGACTTGGAAGTTTTCCAAAAGACTTGGTACTTGAGGAAGATGCTTGTTGTGCAATCTGATTTTCCAACATTCTGTTATGTGTTTGCATCTGATCTAGCCTTGCTTTCATCTCTCTCATCTCCTCATCATGCTTAGTTTGGTTAGCAAGAATCTGTTGCAATAAAGCTTCTGTGGTGGAACTTTGTTCTTGCTATTTTGGTGGAGGATTCATATTTTTCTGCTGAAAATTAGGCAATGGTTGCCTATTTTGCTGATATGGAATTCCTTGTTGCTGTTGTGGTTGAAAATATTGATTTGAAACTTGACTTTGCTGATTTCCTCATGAAAAGTTGGGATGATTCCTCCAAGTTGGATTATAAGTTTGAGAGTAAGGATTCCCCATTTGTTTGTTTCCATAATTACCAACATATGCAGCTTGCTCTCCATAGTCTACTCCACAGCTGGTAGTTCCCTCTGCATAAGCCACTTATTGTGAACTTCCAGATGATGATGATGAACTAACCAACATACTTAAATCTTCCATCTTCTTAGCCAAGACATTTGTAAGTGCATCAAACTTTGCATTAATCATGTTGAATGGATCAAGGTCATACATTCCAGCAGCTTGCCTCTTTTGAGTCGGAGCTAGTCCTCTTGGACTACTCCAAAGATGAGTATTCTTTGCAATTTTCTCCAATAGCTCATAAGCTTCATCTTTATGCTTCATAATAAATTCTCCTCATGTTTGAGCATCAATAATCCCTCTAATTGCAGGAGTGACATTTGTGTAAAAATTCTGATTTATCATCCATTTTGGAATGGCATTATGTGGGCATTGTCTCTCTAATTCCTTCCATCTCATCCATGATTCATAGAGAGTTTCATCTTCTCTTGGTCTAAAAGCTGTCATTTGATTCCTCAATTCTTGAGTTTTTCCAGGTGGAAAATATTGTGCAAGAAATACATCAGTGAGTTGCTCCCAATTTGTGATGGAGTTGTGAGGTAAAGAATCAAGCCAATCCAATGCTCTATCTTTCAAAGAGAATGGGAATAGCTTCAATCTTGCTGCATCATCAGACACTCATGGTTGCTTTTGCATATCACAAATCATAGCAAACTTCTTTAGATGTGTGTGTGGATTTTCAGAAGGATGTTCTCCAAATTGAGAATTCTGAATCATTTGTAGTACTCCAAAATCCATCTTGTAACTATTTGCATCAATTCTTGGTCTTGCTATACTTTCTCTCAAGTCATCAAAACGAGGAAAAGCATGATCCATCATACTTCCCCTAGGCACATTAGCATTTACAACTTCTTCACCTTGGGCTGCATTTTCATTGTTTCAACCATTTCCAGCATTACCTCCACCAATTCTGATTCTTTCATCAGCCATGTCTGCTTCTAATTCAGTTTCTCTCAAAGCTTCTTTCCTTTTTCTGGTTTCTTTCTTGTTGGCTTTACAAAATTTCTCAATTTCAGGATTAAACAATAAGGATGTGTCACTTGTGCTTCTAGCTCTTCTCATAAAAGATTAAGAGTACCTGAAAAAGAACAAACAAACACAAAATGAAAAGATAACAAAGATAAATCTATAAACAACTAAAATAATCAAGAATTCAATCTTAAACAAACAACTCTCCAGCAATGGTGCCAAAAACTTGATGTGGCTCAACCGCAAGTACACAGGTCGTACAAGTAATATAGAAAATATATCGTTCCCACGATGAATTGTGTTAATGATTGAATTTTTTATATAAAAATTCTAACTAATTTGGACTATTTTTGAAATTAAAGTAATAAATTGATGGCTATTGAAGTGTGAATTCTATGTGTGTGTGATTAATAATCTATCCAACAATGTATTAATTAAACTAAAATTGCATCAAATTAAAATAAGCAAGTTAAAATATGGCAAAATTTAAAATGGCAAGCAATTAAATTCAATTAGAAATTAACAATGATAAAAAGGCGATTCCGGAGTTCGGGAGTTCATATTCAAGCTATTTTGGGATTTTAAATTGGTTATCCAATCTTGTGGAACTTACGAGTTTTAAGGAGATTAATTCTTAAATCCTTTGAATACCATTTCGAGTGGGACAAAGAGTACCTTAATCAATCTAATCCTACTTTCGTGAAGTTAGAGTTAATTAAGACCCATTAAGTTCCTTAATTAATCTGTAAATCCTCTTAATCCTTAGTCTATTTCTAGATCTAAGTTAATTAAGTCCAATTTCTTGATTATCTATCACAAGGCTTTCTCCTTTCGGTGCCTCAACCATGGATTAAGAACATCACTTAATGGGATCCTACACTAAGCATGTCATTAAGCACACAAGAAATGAATAAAACTTATTAAGACCACAAAATATGGATTACCCAATCAAAATCCACAAAATATCTCAAATATTACATCCCAACTCTAGAATCTAATAAAAACTACTCACTATCCATAATATTTACAAGATATTTAGAGTTAATATGGAAATAAAACTTTAATCTAAGCTAAGAACTAAGAAACCCAATACTAGAAAGGTAGGAAAAGTGCAAGAAAAGAAAGAAATCTCCAAATCTGGTTGGAAATGGTGTGGGAGACGATTTTGACTCTTCAGCTGCTGCCCCCTTCCTTTTCCTTTTCTTCCTCTCTTTCCTCCTTCTCTTTAAAATGGAAAAAGGGGCTATTTATAACTTTTTTTTCTGACAAGGAGCCCTAAAATGGTGTATTTGAGGTGTGATTTTCTGAGGAATCTTCTGCCAGCTCATCAATGAAGTCTTTATGGGACTGTATAAGTGGACTGCATAAGTTATGCAGTCCCTTATGCAGTTTTCGGCTGGTTTCTGGCTCTCTTATGCGAAACTGCATGACCAAGCGCATAAGTTATGCACAATTCTGTGAGGTTGCATAAGGGAGGCACGAATCTGCATAAGTTATGCGGCAACTTATGCAGATTTCATCAGGTAGTGGGGACAGTTTCTTCTCCTTATGCAGAACTGCATAACTTATGCAGCAAGTTATGCGCAATTTGGCCAATGCATACTTCAATTTTGAAACTTGTTTTTGACATCTTTGGCTGTATAAATCACTCCTCAAAAGTAAAATTTCTTTTTAATCCTTCAAAAACACCATTTTTCCTACAAAACAAAGTAAAAATTATAAATTAATCCAAAATTGGTAATTATGAAAAACTAACTAAATAACTAATGAAATTAGCTAAAAGAGACTAATAATCAAATAAAATGACTATGAAATTAAACATAAATGACTATGCAAAATGTATGCATCACTTGACCACTTGGGTCAATAGGAAAGCTAACATGGTTGCTCATAGGTTTAGCCAGAGCATCTTTACGTTTTGATAATTTTCATGAATGGATGAGATTTCATTTCTATCTCACCTTGAGATTAAAGAGTCAAAATTATTTTTTTATAAAAAAAATATATTAATTTAAATTTTATTAAAAAATAATTTAAAATTTCATTTTATTTTTTTATTATTAAAAATAACTAAATTTAATTTTAAATTATTTTTAAATAAATTTTAACCAATATATTAAATAATATTTTTTAACAGTAATATCAAATAGGTTTTCATTCTTTTACTTTTTTTTTTCAGAATGCTAAAAAAATTATAGAGTTTTGCTTTATTTATTTTACAGAAAATAAATTTATATATAAAAGTTATTATTTATAAAAATTATTTTTTAAAAAAAATTATGAAAATATTTTATTTTTATTATATTATTAAATTAATAAAATATATTTATATCTGTATATCTATTTTTTATATCTTAATAAAAGTATTAAAATTTAAAAAGAAATACTTACTATTAAAAAAACAAAAATAATTTAATTTTTTACTTTAATAAGAATGGAGCCTTGACCAAAATCCCATGTAACATATGAAAAGTCTTATCCGTCTCATCTTCTCGTGTTTTTATTTTTTTATTTTGATCTGAAGTTGTTGGGTTTACTAGATTCTTTAATAATTTCATGGTAAAGCCGAAGACCCACAAAATCAGTTCGAAATTATTTTGGGTTTCTTGTTAGCTGAACACCCAACCTATCTAGTAAAGCTGCAGCAGTGGCACTATCTTCCTTAGCAAATTGTGGGTTTTCTTTCCTTGTTTAATCTTTAGTATCAATACAGTTTATGTATAGTGGTTTTGCAGTTCACATAATTGTTGATGGTGATTTGTGTCCAAGATTAATGTTGACTGAACTGAAACATAGAGTTCATCTTCACAATAACTCCGCTTGGATTGGATATGGTGGTTCTACAAGTCAAAATCTTTCTTTTGGACGCAAATGACAATGTTAAGCTAATTGCTTATGCAAGAATTGCTGTCCATAAATGCAAGTTATGTATATTCATTTAGGAGCAGAATCTGTTTGATAAAATTTCTCTTCAAAAAATTAGAGGATGAGCGAAGGAAAAGTGGTGTGCTTAACAGGAGGATCAGGTTACATAGCATCCTGGCTGGTCTTTCTTTGATTCTGATCTTTATGCATGGTTTTCTTCATCATCTTCAAATATTGGGACAAGGGTTTGATTGCTTTAATTCTTGGCACGATTGATCATCGATCACCCTTTCCCTTCTTTGGTAGATGAAATTTTTTTTAAAGGGAAGGAAAGCATCAGGAATAAATGATTAATCTCCTGCATTTATCCATATATTGTTTTTGTTGGATTTTCTCTATGATGGTCCTAAGAAAGCAGAAAACTTATATGCACTAGATGGAGCCAAAGAAAGACTTAGCTTGTACAAAGCAAACTTATTGGAAGAAGGATCTTTTGATGCAGTAGTTGATGGATCTGAAAGTGTATTTCATACAGCTTCTCCTTTGATTCTTTCAACAAATGAACCTCAGGTTAAGTTGATGCTAATTCTAATCAATTTTTTTTTTTCTCTCTCCAGAGTATTCTTCAATTAGGGATCTCTTATCTACTGAAATTCTGAGGCATTAGCTGTAAGACATAAATCCCCTATGAGTTCAATGCGTAATTTAGTGTTCAAATATGGGATGTGTGCCTTCACCACATATTTTTGGACTGCAAATCTTTCTTGTAATCTAATTTCACAGTTTTTTTTTAATTCTTCATATTTCAGGCAGATTTGATTGATACAGTAAAGGGAACACTAACGTGCTAAAGTTTATCAAGAGAGTAGTTGTAACATCTTCCATGGGATCAGTTTCTTACAATGGAACACCTCTGACCCCTGATGTTGTGGTTGATGAGACTTGGTTTTCGGATCTTGCATTTTGCAGGTCAAAGAAGACATTAATATATGGTACTTCACATCTCTGTTGCAAGTATTTTTTATTGGTTAATCTATTTTAGGTTCTTTGAAGCTTTGTTACGTTGTTTCAAAAATCTTAGCCCAGGATTAAATTGTAATTTTGTGAAAAGTTTTAGATATTTTTTCTTTTTAAAAAAAAAAATTAGATTAGGCCATTGACAATTTGTGTCAATAAAAAAAGCACAAAGCTTTTACCAACTGGGTGGTACAAGGGCATCCAACTTTCTTATTTTGTCTTCTTCTACATTTTTAAAACACAATTAGCACGTTTCATATTATAGAAAGAAACACTTGAAAAGAATGGGTATTGACAGGCTCTTGATAATCCTGAAGTCAATGTATCTTAGCTCATTGCTTATGCATAATCCAAACCAGAGCTTATTGCTGAACCAATATTCAAGTTGGTTATTCCACTTAAAAGCCACACATAGAGGCATCAAATAATCCTCAAAACTTCCAACTGAATGCAGAATCTGTCAATTCAAAATTTCTATAAAAAAGAAAAGGAGAGAATGAGTGGAGAAGGAAAAGTGGTGTGTGTAACAGGAGGTTCAGGTTACATAGCTTCATGGCTGCTCAAGTTTTTGCTTCAGCGTGGTTATACAGTTAAGGCCACTGTGCGTGACCCAGGTGACCATCTCTTATTTTTCTAAATTCTAGAAAAAATTTTTAATTCCTGTTAGAATTTGAACTCCTAACCTCCTAAATTACGACATCGACCACTGAACATCTGTAATCTTTGTTTCTCTTTTTGTTCGCTATTTTTTTGGATACATGCCATAGATGATGCTAAGAAGACAGAGCACTTACGTGCTCTTGATGGAGCAAAAGAAAGACTTCTCTTGTTCAAAGCAAATTTACTGGAAGAAGGAGTTTTTGATGCGGTAGTTGATGGATGTGAAGGTGTATTTCACACAGCTTCTCCTGTTATTCGTTCAACAAATGAACCTCAGGTAAACTTTCTGTGAATTGGAATTGTTTCTGTGACTTGGAATTGTTCTTTTTTCCATCTTGTGTCTTATATCTTTCTGACAATCTCTTGAACATTTCAGGCAGAAATTCTTGAACCTGCAATAAAGGGAACCCTAAACATTCTCAAATCATGTGCAAAATTTCCTTCCGTGAAGAGAGTTGTTTTAACATCTTCAATACTAACAGTAATGCGCAAAGGACAAGTTCTGGCCTCTGATGTGGTAGTTGATGAGACTTGGTTTGCAGATCCAGCTTTTTATCAGGAAAATAAGGTACTACTCATGCTGAAAATGATATTAACTCAAAGTCTGATGAAGAACACTATCTGTTGACTTTCTTCTTTGTGGGTTAATCTGCTTTTGGTTCTTTTTAGCGTTGGTATGCTCTTTCAAAAACCTTAGCTGAAGATGCTGCTTGGAAATTTGCCAAAGAAAATGGAATTGACTTGGTAACAATGCATCCAGGATGGGTGATTGGTCCTCTCTTGCAGCCAACTCTCAATCTCACTGTGGAGATGGTTCTGAATCATATAAAAGGTACTCTTCAACTATTTGCAATTTGTCATTAATTCTGTTAGAGATAAATATCCCACATTTAAATACAATTTAATTAAAGCTTCATAACATGTTAGACCTTTAGTTTATGTTACAATGCAGCGATTCCAATCTAAAAACTAGATAGTAAAGGGTTCAAATGAAATCATAAGAATATGTGTTGTACACTTTATTGCATTTCCGTGGATAGTTAAATAGGTCAGAGCAGAGTCCTGTCAAGGCGGAAGCTGCAGGTTCGAGCCCCGTGAGTCCCAATGAATCTAGATCCAATAATCTAATAAAAAATACATCATTTCATCTCTCCCTTTTCTGCGAAAGAGGGACAAATAGTACAATTTCATTTCCAAAGGGATCCTTATCAACTGGTGGGTTTTGAGGTTGGTTTGGTTTTTAATAAATTCGATGTCCATTTCACTTGGACAAATGTAGAATGCTTACTTTTCTTCTTAAATTTTATCTTGCTAGTAACCTTCCACCAACAAAAAAAAAGAATCTTGACTTGCATGCAAATTACTGGTGTAACATATTCAGCTAATAAAAACTCCTTGTGAATGAGTTTCTTTTCTTTATGTGAAGGATTGGAAACATTTCCAGATGATATTGAC
Organism: Hevea brasiliensis; assembly: GCF_030052815.1. NCBI lineage: Eukaryota > Viridiplantae > Streptophyta > Magnoliopsida > Malpighiales > Euphorbiaceae > Hevea > Hevea brasiliensis. The sequence continues at coordinate 6,432,006 of NC_079506.1, read as the reverse complement.
AGGTTTGTTGATGTTAGAGATGTTTCTAATGCACATATTCAAGCATTTGAAAAAGCTTCAGCTAGTGGCAGATACTGTTTGGTTGGAAAACTTGGACACATCTCTGACATAGTGAAGATTGTGCATGAACATTACCCTACATTGCGCCTTCCTGAAAGGTTTGTTTAATGTCATTAATAGCATTTTTTCTGATAAGATTGTAGAATTTTGACAAGGTTTCCAAGGTTTCCTTTTTTTTTTTTTTTTCAAAAAGCAGATGTGAATACAGCAAGCCTTTTGTGCCAGAATATGAGGTTTCCAAGGAGAAAGCTAAAGCTTTGGGCATAGACTTCACTCCTTTAGAGACTACTGTGAAGGACACCATTGAAAGCTTGAAGGAGAAAGGCTATCTTGATGTCTGAATATTGTGAATTTTTTCTTTCTTTTTTGGTACTTTTTTGCTGCAGTTTACACATACCGAGATTAAATATTCAGAATAATGTGATTTATTCTGCCTTCCAAATGCAATAATAGTAAATTACAAGATGTCTGTAGATTGGAATTCTGGTAGGTTTAGTTGCTTGTTCTGTTCATTTTTCTAAGAGTTTTTTTTTTTTTTTTTTTTGTTATATATATATTTTCTAACTTTTCCCTTTAAAAACAAAATTTAAGAACATTTCCATACTGGGCCTGAGCCCAGTAAAAAAATATGATTAAGAAGGGAAATTTTGTCTGGCAAATCCAATCGCTCACCACCAGTGTACTTGTGTCTATTTTTTTTTAATTTATTATTTAATCCTTCTATTATAAGGATACTAACTAATTGATTCTCTTATTTTGAATACTACATTAATTAGTTTTTGTGTTTTTGTTCTATTTATTTTTTAGTTTCTTATTTCAATTTAAATTAAATTTTTTTATGAGTCAATATATTCAAAAGCAAGAAATTACTTTTACAAGAATTAAATAGTTAAAAACTTGAAAAATTGAAGGATTATACAATAGAGTTGTGTATGATTCATGAGGGTCCTCAACCAAACTGAAGAACGGTATCAAATGAATTGAATTAACCTTTTTTGAGGATTTAGTTTGATTTTAGTTTTTCATTAAACTCAAATTAGAATTGTATCGAAACCGACCTATCAAATCAAGAATAAATTTTATACATTTTTTTTTAATTTTTTTTATATGTATTATATACTTTTTAATACAATTATGTATTTCTATATAATTAAAATTATAATATATATATATATATATATATATATTATAATTATGTATTAAATTTACAAACTACCCTTTATTAATAATTTTTGTTATCAATACAATAAAACACCTTATTAGTTGACCTCAAATTTTTGGGATAAAGACTTAGTTGAGTTGAATTGTATAATTCTTAATTATAATATAATATTATGTCATATATATATATATATATATGCTTAATTCATAACTATATATATATTTTATAGCTAAAATTACATAATTAAGAAACAGAAGTTATCTAATTTATTTTTAAATTTATTTAACTCTAATTCAGGATCAATTCCTCTCTCTCTATCTCTATAATTAAAGAAAAAAATCTAATTATGATTTGAACTCAAAATTTAACAAAAAAAAAAATTAATTCTAATACCATTGTGATAAGAAATTCATTGGTAAATTATTTTTTGAAAAAAAACAAAGACTTGCAAATTATATGCTAAAACAAAATCATCACTCTCTGTAAGAGGTTGAATTCATCTTTACCAGATCTTCTCTTGGATTGAATATGGTCGTTCCACAAGTCAAAATCTTTTACAAGTTACGTTTAGCCGCCAAGAGCAGAATCTGTTTGATAAAATTTCCCTACGAAAAGATAAACTTTTTGCTAATAGTTTAGCCGCCAAGAATTTTCCCTTGGTGCGAAGGTATGCCCATGGTATTCATGACCAACAAAATTATCATTATCTGTAATAGATTGAATTCATCTATACCAGAACTTCTTTTGGATTGAATATGGTAGTTCCAGAATTCAAAATTTTTTTCTTGTGGACGTAAGCAATGACAATTGCTGCAAAATGTTAAGTTAATTGCTTATGCACGACCCCTAACTATATCTAATTGCTGAGTCTATGAATGCAAGTTATATATATTCATCTAACAGCAGAATCTGTTTGACAAAATTTCTCTTTGAAAAAATAGAGAATGAGTGGTGAAGGAAAAGTGGTGTGCGTAACAGGAGGTTCAGGTTACATAGCATCATGGCTGATTAAGCACTTGCTTCAGCGAGGCTATACGGTTAAAGCCACTGTTCGTGACCCAAGTTAGTATCTCTAATTTTTCTTTCGTTTTTCTTTTCTCTGGTTTTCCATCTATTGTGATCTTTATGGTTTTCTGCATAATTAATCTTCAAATATTAGGACATGGGTCTGACTGGTTTACACCCTTTGCTTCTTTGGGAAATGAAAATTTTTTAAGCCTCCTGCATTTGTCCGAATATTGTTTTCGTTGGATTTTCTCTTTGACCGTACTAAATTCTGTTTATAAATGTCATAGATGATCCTAAGAAAACAGAAAACTTACGTGCACTTGATGGAGCCAAAGAAAGACTTCACTTGTATAAAGCAAACTTACTGGAAGAAGGATCTTTTGATGCAGTGGTTGATGGATGTGAAGGTGTATTTCATACAGCTTCTCCCGTCATTCTTTCAACAAATGAACCTCAGGTGAAGTTAATGCTAATTCGAATCAATTTTCTTTCCATAGTTTTCATCAATGAGGAATCTATTTTATGCCCCGTAAATTCTAAGGCCTGAGCTATAAGACCTAAATCCCATATGAGTTTAACTTTCCATAGTTATTGGTGAAACATGGTATGTGTTCCTTCGCCATATATTTAGACTGCAAATCTTTCATGTAATCTGATCTCATAGGTTTTTTTTTTTATTTATTTTTTAAATTCCTCATATTTCAGGCAAATTTGATTGATCCTGCACTAAAAGGAACACTAAATGTGCTGAAGTCTTGTGCAAAAGTCCCTTCTATCAAGAGAATAGTTGTAACATCTTCCATGGCATCAGTTGCTTACAATGGAAAACCTTTGACCTCTGATGCAGTAGTTGATGAGACTTGGTTTTCAGATATTGCATTTTGCAAGTCAAAGAAGGTATAAATATATGGTACTTCGCATTTCTGTCATAAGTTTTATTTATTGGTCAATCGATTTTTGGTTCTTTGCAGCTTTGGTATGCTGTTTCAAAAATCCTTGCTGAGGAGGCTGGTTGGAGATTTGCAAGGGAGAACGGAATTGACTTGGTTACAATACATCCAGGCGTTGTCATTGGTCCTCTCTTGCAGCCCATTCTTACTCCTAGCTTGGAGGAGTTTGCAAACCACATAAATGGTATTTTTCTTCAACTGTCGATGATTCTGTGTGTAAGTCCTTGTAATTTTTTTTTTTTTTTAAGGCTTACAACTAGATTCTGCATATGATTTCTTCTGATGGGGAGTGTATGGAATTTTCCATCTGCAGGAGCTCAAACATTTCCCAATGATAATTGCCCGCTTGTTGATATTAGAGATGTTGCCAATGCACATATTCAAGCTTTTGAATTGGCTTCAGCTAGTGGCAGATATTGTTTAGTTGGAACAACTGTGCACTTCTCTCAGTTACTGAAGATTGTTCACAAACATTACCCTACTATGCACATTCCTGAAAAGTAAGTTATTGCTGTTTCTATGAAAAGGATAAAAATATTAGTTTTGTTTCAAAACTTTTTCTTTGCTTTTCTGTAATGTCAGTTTGTCTGACTTATCTAAAAAAATTCTGAGAAAAATTAGTGGGTTTTTGTCCATTTTCTGCAGATGTGAAGATGACAAGCCTTTTGTAGCAAAACGTGAGATATCCAAGGAGAAAGCGAAATCTTTGGGTATTGACTTCATTGCTCTGGAGTTGAGTGTTGTGGACACCATTGAAAGCTTGAAGGAGAAAGGCTTTCTAAATGTCTGAATTGCTAGGCAATTGAATTGAAGATAAAGAAATGGAAATAAAGACAATAAATAATTTGTATCCCAAAGCCTCACCTTTTTGTCTTTCTTTTTCTCAGATTTTCTGAGCAACAGAACATATAGTTGACTTTTGTCAATGGAAGTCATGTCAATAAAGAAATTGTTAATTGTTGGAAATCAACTGCAGTCTTAGCTTATTAGGAAAAACAATGGTGTCTACAATTTATAATCTGCTTAAGAATAAAATTAAAAAAAAAAAAATCTCCAATAACAAATGCAGGTTCCAATATTTTTTAGAAACCAAGCAATCATTAGAAAAATATCACAAGAAAATAAAATCAATCACAAGAACACCAAGTTTACGTGGAAAACCCTCTAATATAGAGGGAAAAACCACGGGCCAACGTCCGAAAAATAATCCACTATATCAAGAGTGTATATACAATATTTCACAGGTTTCAATCCACATTTGAGATAAAAAAAAAAAAAGGGAAAAATAAAAAGAAATACCTTTCTAGTAAATGCTGAAATGTAGAGTCAGCTTGAACACCACATTACTCTGTGATTGCAGCATCAACATCATAGAGAGTTGAAAATCTTCCTCCAAAACTCTGCTTCTGCTCTCAAATCAGCAGAGGATCCTCTGTGTTCTCACTCTCAAAATTGTCTCCGCTCAAAGAATTGCTAGAGACCCGTTGCCAGCTTGGAGAACACCATACATCAGGCTCCAAAAGCCTATGATAAAGATCAAAGATGGATCCATTTTCCATTCCTAACACAAACATATCGCAAATCATCTCAAATGAAGGCAGACGTAAGAATAAGATGGATAAAAGAATGACCTGCCAATTGAAGGGAAAAGGACCAACTTACAGATGCGGCAGAAGATTTTCTCTATCGTTTAGCAGATAGCGGCCTTCACTTTGGATTTGTTTGCCATTAACACGAATATTTGGGATGTGAGAAATGAAAGGCCAATCCACACCCTTTTTATTTCGACATCTTTCCACCGACAGGGGACATTTATAAATAATCAGTTCTTGTAAAGAGGTGAGGAAACGCATCTCCTGAGGCAGAGATGTTAAACTTGGGCAATCATAAATTTTTAAGTTCTTCAATTCAGAGAGAGGAGGAACGATTGAGGAGGAAGAAGAAGAGATTGATGTTGTGAATATTTGATGCACAAGTTGCGCGCTTGCATTATTCAAATATACAGAATCATCCAGAGATGGAAAATGAGGAATGGAAAATGAGGAATCCAACTCAAAATAGTGCAATCAGAACAGCGGAACTGGGAAAGACATGGAAATTGGAGAAGATCAGTTGTTGAATCATCCCTTGTCTTCCGCCATCCTTTTAGCTCAGGACAACGCTGTGGCTCGAGAGACTTGAGGGATGGAAAGAATGGAGTTCCTTCTCCATCAATTTCCATATACTCTAAATTACTCAAATGAGAAATCTCCACCCTTTGAAGAGAAGGGATTTGATGCATTGGTGGGAGATGCTGACATTTGCTGCACTTATATAAACTGATATTGCTGAGATTTGTGAGCGAAGAAAGCCTACTTGGGAAACTTCTACCACTGTAATTCCACACCTCTAACTTTTTAAGATTAGGATGTGGTTGGAGATTTTGCAATGTCATTTCTTCGCTTTCAACATTTTGATAATCATCTCCTCTTCCCGAATCTAAAAACAATGATTGAAGAAGCGGCTTATCTTTCAAATTAGGGGTTATTATTTGATCTTTCACAAATCCCCAATCGCAAATTTGTAGACTTCCTCTCAAATTGTTGAGTCTGTTCAATTCATATCCTCCAGCATTCTTTGACATTGAACTATCATTGGCCACCATTAACAATGACAATGTTTGAATGGAAGTCAGTAGCCCAAGCCCGCGTGGCATAGTCAAATTGTAACAATCATCACAGTATAGATGCCTAAGGTTAATCAATTTTTTAATATCTTTGGGAAGTTTCACCGAAGAATAACAACCAGAGATATTTAGCACTTGCAAATTCTGTAGGTCTGCAATAGAATTTGGAAGCGCCATGATTTCCTTGTTGCCAGAAACATCAAGATATCTTAGATGTTTTAGGCTTTTTATAGAACTAGGCAAATTTTCAATTCCTAAACCCTTCATATCACAGGCACGGAAACGCTTAAAGTTTGAAGAAATTACATCAGGAATTGATTCCATTGTTTCTTCAACATCATACTCGACGTGGCAAAAGAAACGCCTTCAATTTTTTTGCAATGCACAATCTGTTGACTAAAATGTGATTTTTCCTTAATACTTAGTTGCTTAATTTTATGCTGAAATTTGTACTGAAAATGCATTTTTTACTGATGTATTTTTGCAGCTGTGTTAGGTAACTTTTTACCATACTTTCAGCCATGTTTTGCTTATTTTTTAGTTGCTAGAGAAGTTAGTTTTTTGTAATCAGTGTAAACAACTCTCTCATGCCTATTTTATGAATGAAACTCTAGCTCTCAGTGTAAGGGGGTTCTGCTGAAGAAGATTTTTGTTTTTTCTTCTGTTTTGCTTTGGCTTTTATTTCTCTGTTCTTGAGAATTCATTTTTCTGCTCAAAATTCAACAGTGGTATCAGAGCATCTCATGATCTTTGAGGGCCTGTGATTGAGAGAAAACAAGTGAGAATCCCATTTACAAAAGAACCAAAACACTAGAAAGTTAAGAGAGATAGCTTCAAGTGGATACTCTGCTCCACCTCCTCCTGTATTTTCTGGAGAAGGTTACTCTATTTGGTCTGTGAAGATGAAGGCTTATCTCAAAGCCTTTGACCTGTGGGAAGTCACCAAACTGAAGGCAACTGTGTCCCTTAAGGGAAGATCCCACTCTTGCTCAGTTGAAAGCACATAGTGAGGAGTGTGCTAAAGGGTTTAAGGCTTTGTCTTGTATACATTCTGCTGTCTCTGATGTTATTTTTACAAGAATTATGGCTTGTGAAACTGCAAAGCAAGCTTGGGACAGACTTAAGGAGGAGTTCCATGGAAGTGAAAGCTCAAAGCAAATGTCAGTGCTGAATTTAAGAAGGGAATTTGAGGTTTTAAAGATGAAAGAATCTGAAACTCTTAAGGAGTACACAGATAGATTAATGTCTGTGGTCAATAAAATCAGATTATTGGGTGAAGATTTACCAGATAAAAGGGTTGTGGAGAAGGTTCTTGTAAGTCTACTTGATAGATTTGAGCCTAAGATCTCATCCTTGGAAGATTCAAAGGATTTGAGTAAGATCACCTTACCTGAACTTATAAATTCCTTGCAAGCCATTGAGCAAAGAAGAATTATTAGACAAGAAGATGCTTCTGAGGAGGCATTTGTTGCCAAACAGAAAGGGAAGCAAGTGATGGAGGTTAAGAAAGGTTCAAAAGAGAGAGACAACAAAGGGAAACAACCTGAAAGTAGAAGTGAGGCTGTCAAGAAGAGTAGATTTCCACCTTGTCCAACTTGTAAAAAAACAAATCATCTGGAGAAGGATTGTTGGCAGAAGAATGGTGTAAAACCCATACAATGTCACTATTGCAAAAAATATGGCCACATTTCAAGAGATTGCAGAATCAAGCAAGGTAAAGCTCAAAAACAACAACAGGGCCAGCAAGCAAATTTTACTGATGATCAACCAAAGCAGCAAGAAGATCATTTGTTCATGGTTTCTCAATCATGTAGAGCTATTGATAAGTTTATTTGGTTCATTGATAGTGGCTGTACAAGTCACATGGCTAGAGATGAAAGCTTATTTACCTCCTTAAACAGATCAATGAAAACAAGTGTCAAGATGGGAAATGGAGAGATGGTTCAGGCTATGGGCAAGGGTACTGTTGCTATGCAAACAAAGAAAGGTACTAAGCATATTTCTGATGTTCTCTACATTCCTAGCTTAGATCAAAATTTATTGAGTGTTGCTCAGATGATGAAAAAAGGTTATTCCTTGTCTTTCAAAGATTGTTGGTGTCATATTTATGATTCCAATAATTCTAAAGTAATGGAGGTTAAAATGGTTGATAATAGCTTTCCTCTAATGTCTGGCAATGGTACTGATCATGTATTTACGGCTGCATCTGATGATTCTTGGCTATGGCACAAAAGATATGGGCATTATAACTTGAATTCTTTGAAGTTTATGCAATCTCATGATATGATTAAAGACATGCCTGTTATTTCTAATTGTGATGAGGTATGTTCTAGTTGTCAATTTGGAAAATTGCATAAACAATCATTTCCCAAGAATCAAGTTAGAAGAGCTACTAAGAAATTAGAAATTGTACACACTGATGTATGTGGCCCTATGAGTGTGCTTTCTTTGAGCCAAAACAAGTACTTTGTGTTGTTTATAGATGACTTGACTAGAATGACTTGGGTGTATTTTCTAAGTAGCAAGGGTCAAGTTTTCAGTGTTTTTAAGAAATTTAAAGCTTTGGTTGAGAAGCAAAGTGGCTATGTTATTAAAAATTTGAGGTCTGATAATGGGAAGGAGTACACCTCAAATGAATTTGACAAATTTTGTGAGGAAGCTAGAATACAACATCAATTATCAGTGCCTTACTCACCTCAACAGAATGGAGTTTCTGAGAGGAAGAACAGAATAGTTGTTGAGATGGCTAGGTGTATGTTGAAAGAGAAAGAGCTACCAAAGATGTTTTGAAATTTGAAATTTTTACACATTGTGTACTTGTTGAATAGACTTCCCTCTTTGGGCAGTGGAAAGAAAAACTCCAGTTGAAGCATGGTTTGGATCAAAGCCTTCTGCAAGTCACTTAAAAGTCTTTGGATCAATATGTTACATGCTTGTTCCTGATGTCAAGAGAATCGAGCTGGATGATAAAGCAGAATTGGGCATCTTTCTGGGTTATGCAGCCACATCCAAGGGTTACAGAATTTACAATGTGAAAACAAAGAAGGTGGTTGTTAGTAGAGATGTCAAATTTGATGAAGGAGCCTACTGGAACTTTGAAAAAGAGCAGGTTGTTAGAGTAACAAATTCAGTTCAACAAAGAGTTGATTCAGAAAGTTCTAGCAATGAATGTGTTGAGTCTGAAAAAGAGTACAACTCTGATGGTGAAGCACATGTTCCTAAGTTCAAGTCTCTTTCAGAGATTTATAAAAGTTGTAATTTTGTGGTGTTAGAACCTAGCAAGTATGAAGAAGCTTCACAAGTTGAAGAATGGCAACATGCTATGAAGGAAGAAATTGCAGCAATTGAGAAGAATGGAACCTGGGAATTGACTTCCAAACCAAAAGGAAAAAATGTAATTGGTGTAAAATGGGTTTACAAAACTAAAGTTAATCCTGATGGTTCTATTTTTAGATATAAAGCTAGACTTGTTGTTAAGGGTTATGCTCAACAACCAGGGGTGGATTATGGAGATACATTTGCTCCAGTTGGTAGGCATGATACCATTAAATTATTGTTGTCTTTAGCAGCTCAAAGAGAATGGCAAGTGTTTCACTTAGATGTCAAATCTGCATTTTTGAATGGTTTGTTAACTGAAGAAATTTATGTGCAGCAACCTGAAGGATTTGAGGTGCAGGGTCAAGAAGACAAAGTGTATAAGCTGAAAAAGGCTCTTTATGGCCTGAAGCAAGCTCCTAGAGCTTGGTATGCAAGAATTGACTCACATTTGATCCAAAATGGATTCAGGAGGAGTGAGAATGAACCAACCTTGTATGTGAGTGGTGATGGAGATGACTCTCAGCTGATAGTGTCACTTTATGTTGATGATATGTTAGTGACAGGTGGAAATTTTCAGTTATTGAATGATTTTAAACTGAAAATGCAAACTGAGTTTGAAATGTCTGATTTGGGGAGTATGAGTTACTTTCTTGGTCTAGAAATTGAGCAAAGTACTGAAGGAATCTTTGTCTCTCAAAGAAAATATGCTCTTGAAATATTAAAAAGGTACAATATGGATAAATGCAAATCTGTTGCAATTCCTCTAGTTGTGAATGAGAAACTTAGCAAGGAAGACGGAGCTGAGAAAGCAGATGCTTCAATGTATAGAAGTTTAGTTGGTAGTCTGCTATACTTGACTGCGACAAGGACTGATTTAATGTATTCAACTAGCTTATTATCCAGATTTATGCATTCACCAAGTCAAGTGCATTTAGCTGCTGCTAAGAGAGTGTTGAGATACTTGAAAGGTACTACTGATTATGGTATATGGTTTCTAAAAGGAAGATCTGTCAAACTTGAAGGCTATGTGGATAGTGATTGGGCTGGGTGTGTTGATGATTCAAAGAGCACATCAGGCTATGTTTTTTTTCTAGGTTCAGGTCCTTTCTCTTGGAATTCTAAGAAACAAGAGGTGGTGGCTCAATCTCAGGTTTAATATATTTCAGTCACTGCAAACCAATCAATTTGGCTTAGGAAGTTGTTGAAAGATTTGGGAATAGAGCAATGTGAGCCTACGGTTATTTGGTGTGATAACAAATCTGCAATTGCCATTGCAAATAATCCTGTTCAGCATGGAAGAACTAAGCACATCAAGGTGAAGTTTCATTTCCTAAGGGAGGCTGTAAAGAATTCAGAGATTAAGCTGCTGCATTGTAGGTCTGAAGAACAACTTGCTGATATACTTACTAAAGCTTTGACCAAGAACAGGTTTGAAGAGCTGAGGAAAAAGCTTGGAGTATCAAGGAAAAATCTCAAGGAGGAGTGTTGACTAAAATGTGATTTTTCCTTAATACTTAGTTGCTTAATTTTATGCTGAAATTTGTACTGAAAATGCATTTTTTACTGATGTATTTTTGCAGCTGTGTTAGGTAACTTTTTACCATACTTCCAGCCATGTTTTGCTTATTTTTTAGTTGCTAGAGAAGTTAGTTTTTTGTAATCAGTGTAAACAACTCTCTCATGCCTATTTTATGAATGAAACTCTAGCTCTCAGTGTAAGGGGGTTCTGCTGAAGAAGATTTTTGTTTTTTCTTCTGTTTTGCTTTGGCTTTTATTTCTCTGTTCTTGAGAATTCATTTTTCTGCTCAAAATTCAACACAATCCAACAAGAATTTGATGGGAATCATGTAAACCAAAGTCAAAAGAAATATGACGAGCTCTTTCATCAACACATTTTTCATTTGAATTTATTATGCTAATCCCTGCAACTGAAGTTGCAAGGTCAGGCATCAAATCATGCATTTTGCAACTTTCTACATTACCAAATCCATTCCTTTTCACTTCCTGAAAAAATGACCTCCACCATAAATCCATAAAATACTCAAACCCTATGTCTTGAACACGTAGACTCGGATCTGATGACTCAATGAACCCTTGGGCAACCCAAAGATGAATCAATGTTGTCACATCAATCACATGATCTTTGGAAAATAATGCACAATATGCAAAACAATGCTTCAAATGTGATGGGAGATTATCATAACTCAATTGAAGGGTTGGTAAAATGTCATTCTCATTTTGAGCTATCTTAGAGAGTTCCTTTTTTAGGAAAACTTCCCATTCAGTTCCTGGATTTTTAAAGCGTAAAATACTTGCAATTGTCTTTATGGCTAGAGGAACTCGAGCACATTTGTTTACAATCTCCTCTCCAGTTTTTTTGGTACTTGAATCTTTTGGTTCTTGTCCCTTGAGTGCTACCTGAAGGAACAAAGACCAAGATTCATTTGGAGATAAGCCTTCCAAAGCGTAGGGTTCCACTGTGCTAGCTACCTCTGCTACTTTTCTAGAGCGAGTGGTTATTAATATTTTACTTCCACTAGAACCACCCTTTAATAATTTCTTCAACTTATCCCATTTTTCACTATTATCATCCCATACATCATCCAAAACTAGCATATATTTTTTTCCATTAATAATTTTTCCAAGGTGAGATTTCAATGCTTCTAGCTCAAGTTCTTCTGACTTTGCACCCTTTGCAGACTCTTAAGATTTTTTTAACAATCATTTTCACATCAAAAGGATCTGATACACAAACCCACAACTTTACTTCAAAATGTTTGTGGTCTTCCCTAGTCCCCCAATTCCAACAATTGAGAGATATGAAACATTCTCTTTACTGTTGGAAGCCAATAGAAGTTCTACAATGGCCTTTTTGTCACCCTCTCTCCCAATAACAACTTCAGGCACAGAGGACTCAGTTTGATCCCTGACCTTAGTTGTATGACCCCTCTCCTCCTTATGAACCTTTAATTTGAATGATTGTTTATCACCATCTATCTCAAGTAATCTCTCCCTAATTGCCTTAATTTTATGACCCATCTTAAAACCATAAACAAGCCGATTCGAAGACGAAAAGAAAAGGCTTACCTCCTTTGCCATTCTATTTCCAGTCATCACTTGGCACCGGAGAGCTTCAGTGGCAAAGGCATCCAGCAAGTCATCAGCATCATAAACAACTTCTTGTAGCTTCTCAAGCCAGCCTTTCACTTGATGGTTATGTTTTTGCTGCTCCTCAGCATCCAGAAGCACATTATGGATACTAGAAACTGTGGCCTCAAGTTTCCTAAGCTCATCTTTGACACCCCACCACAATCCAATCTCGTCAAGGGCTCGAGAACCCAACTTCTTAATGATATCCCCAGCAATGTCAAAGAGAATTCCATCGGCCATTTTGGGTATTTTTTGTTTAGTGTTTTTAAGGTTGTAAAAGGACGAAATGATGCAGTGAAGATGGTGGCATGCGATGCTCAATATTTGAAAGACCCTCATGGACTGTTATTGCCTTGAAGATGAAGTCTATGCCAATATGCCATGCGTATAGAAAGTAATCAGGGGGACTACCGTGTTCTTTTAAGCTCAAAATTCCTTATTTCTCATGCACTCAGCCCTGAAATTCCTTGCTTTTCATGCTCATAAAAATAGCTAAAACATTCCAAATCTACTCTACCAAGTTATGAACATCTTCAAGCAAATACTTGGGTTGTACTTAATTTATGTGTTGCCACTAATTAATTAATATGTATTAATCACGTACAATCTTAGTGCTCAAATCAGTGGTGCTTCTAGAAATTTTTTTTTTCTGGGATTAATAAAATATTATTAAAAATATAATATTAATATCTTATAATTAGATGTAATGAAATTCAATATTTTGAAAGCTATATAAAAGAAAAATATTATTAATGTTATCAAATACATATATTTTTTTTATAATAAGTAACTAAAAATTATTTATCAACTTATCACACGTATAATTATACTATTTTGCCATGATAACATTTATTATTGAAAAAGTCACAATAAAATTTTAAATGTAAATAAACTTTTAATTGCATAGCATGTTTTTTTGTATCTTAATTACTTTTAAATTTTTCTAAAAAGAGAGTTCGGTAATTAAATCTATGAGAGTCAATATATATAAACATATATATATATATATATATATATATATATATATATATACAAAGAACATATTTTAGAAAAAAGAAGTATCAATGACCCCTCATTTAGTGGCTTGCATTCGCCACTATTCAAATCCCTTAGTCTAGGGTGGACAATCCACCTTTGTATGTGCTAAGGAAGTGGACTTGGTGCAAATATGAGGAAACAGACCCATGTATATCTCATTACAATTTACTAAAATAAAAAAAAAAAATGCACATATGCATTAATCTATTGCAGAGTATCCTATTTAGTTGCACTCAATCATTAGCTATATATACAAATAATAGATATGGCTTCGTTAGAAAAGAATTCAATTCAATTATCATACAATCATATTATTTTTTACATAATTTTTTGAAGACTATATACAAATAATAGTCTAATGGTCTTATTTCTTGCAACACCCATAAAATGAAGAATGAGATAGGCATCAAGCATAATTTTATTAGAGAGAACTATAAGATTAATTATTTTAAATGTATCAAGACAATGTGAGAGGATGTACGAATAAAATGGTTCAATAAAAAAAATTTAATCTTTATATGAATAACGTTTGTCTTACTTATTCATAAGCTAGCTTGGAAATGTCCTTTGAGCACCTGCCAAGTTTTTTCTTAAATTTATTATTTTTATAATTTCTTGAAATGCATTATTTTGATGAAAATTATAATCTTACATATGTGATGTAAATGATATTTTAAAGTGGTTTGACATGGGAATTGAATAATTATAGTTTTAATTCATAAATTTAACTATATTTTGCTGAAGAATAATTGGGAATAAATCTTAATAGAATTAAATTAAAAAATCCATTACGTGTTTATTTGTGATTTGGCTATATGGTTTAAAATTACTATCCACCATCTCTTTCCAAAAGCAAGAGGTTACTATCCACCATTTATATATGTTATTTTAAAAAGGCTAACATATGCGGATCAAACTTACCACTAAACATGGTAGCTTGGTAGTCAATCTGGTGAAAAAGGCCTTGTCTCACTCTAATTTGATTTCTCACATTAATATTGATGACTAAATATTATCTCTACTAAAAAGTATGAATGAGTCAGCATCGAATTGTCCAACGGTGCCTTTCATGGGTGCCATCTTGGAGGTGGTGTGTGTAACAGGAGGATCAGGTTACATAGCTTCCTGGCTAGTTAATTTCTTGCTACAAAAGGGTTATACAGTCAAAGTCACCGTTCGTGACCCAAGTCAGTATCTATCTTTCTTTCTTTGTCATTCCTCTTTTTTTTTTTGAAGTTAATTTGATTATTCAGCTGTTATCAGACAGTTGTTTTGGGTATTCTTCTTTTTCTTTTAATTCTTGGTTCTATTGCATTTTCTGTTACATTCTATGTGTAGTGTGAATTCCAACACTGTTGGGATTTTTTTTTTAATTAGGAATCTTTTCAAACATTTATCGTTTGTTGTATACACAAGAATCACGAAATTAAATTTAAAGTAATTTGATTAACCTAATTCTTGCTAATTCTTTACCAAATTAGATAAAGTTTTATCAAACATCTCGTGCATGTCAATTGTTCTATTCATATATGAAACAGGTGATCCAAGGAAAACAGATCACTTGCTTGCTCTTGATGGAGCTAAGGAAAGACTTCATTTGTTCAAAGCTGATTTACTGGAAGAAGGGTCCTTTGATTCTGCAATTTATGGGTGTGAAGGTGTTTTCCATGCAGCATCCCCTGTATTATTTTCAGCAACTGATCCACAGGTTTCTTTCTCATGCCTTTTGATTATATTCCTATATATTCTCGATGGTTAGGTATCAACCCTAATTCAACCTCTGGATGCAAAAATTGAAGCAGATCTAGAGGATAGAAAGTAGATGAGAAGAGAATTAGACTTAGATGAGAAGAGAAGAAAGAGTAGAACCAGAGAAAGAGAAGTTCTGTTATTGACTCATTAATGGAATGAATGAATGCAGATGAGGATCGTTCCTTTTATACAGCAGTTACACAACTACAGCATTTGCACAACTAACTGTAACCAATTAACAAATTCAGTTCTTCCTTCTAACTTCCTCAACAGCATTTCCCTCCAAAACATTCTCTACCTGACCCTTATTCTGCCTAACAATATTATTTCTCTTCGTTCTTCTACAATATGTGACAAAACCTTACCCCTATAGAAGAAATTTTTGTTCACTTCTACTCAAATCAGTAACAACACATAGATATATTAGATTTGATTTATAAACATTAGGAATTCTAGTGGGCTGCAGGAGTTTATCATTTATGCTTATAATATTCATAAAACAAGTATTTACAAAATACTTCAATTTTGTTTTGCTATATTTCAGGCAGAGCTAATTGATCCTGCAGTGAAAGGAACCCTTAACGTACTTAAATCATGTAAAAAAGTTCAGTTTATCAAGAGAGTGGTTATAACATCTTCTATGGCAACAGTTTTGTATGGCAGAAAACCTCTGACTCCTGATGTGGTGGTTGACGAGACGTGGCAATCAGATCCAGCAGTTTGTAAGGAAATGAAGGTGTTCTTTTGTGCTATTATCTTAGTACTTTATTTACTTATTTATTTTGGTTTATAAAATCTTATCTGCAATCAATCGGTTTCCTTTACCTTTAAAGTATCCTTTATATCCAGGGATATAAAGGTAAGACCAAAGAACCATCTTTGTTCTTTTGTCTGTTGTTATCTACTTATTATATGTTGATGCCACTTAATTTAGTTTCTTTTCAGCTTTGGTATATTCTTGCAAAAACTTTTGCAGAAGAGGCTGCTTGGAACTTTGCAGAAGAGAATGTCATTGACTTGGTTACAATACATCCAGCATATGTGATTGGCCCTCTCTTACAGCCAACTCTCAATTTCAGTGTGGAGATGATTCTTAATCTTGTAAATGGTAGTATTCAGCAACCATTTAGTATTATATAAGAATTATAGATAGTAGTCTTCCAAACTAAAAGGAATTGCTAGAAGATGATATATATGTAGATACATGGAATTGCTAGAAGCCAACTCAACTGAACTTAGCCCACTTACTATCCAGTTAGGATCAGTTATTAGATAATTTTCTTCATTGTGCTTGTTTTTGAGAATGTATTTGCTTTAACTGGCCAGGAAATTTAAAATTTATCCTAACTGATTGAAGCAGTCTGCCTGGCAACAAGATTATTCTTTATTTTTTCTGATAGAATGTCTTAGTTTTCTGGGTGCAGGAGCTCAAACATATCCCAATACTTATTACAGGTCAACTGATGTTAGAGATGTTGCAGAAGCACATATTCGAGCTTTTGAGATTCCAGCAGCTTGTGGCAGATATTGTTTAGTTGCAAATGAGTCGCTCTTTTCTGAAGTTCTGAAGATTGTCCATGAACATTTCCCCTCCCTGCACCTTCCTGCAAAGAAAGTGATTGTTTTCTGCAATTCAAATGACACTCATTTTACGCTAGCCATCTTTTTTTGGATTACATTTTCTGGAGTTACGTGGGCAATTTAGTTAAGCAATTAGGATCAATTGTGAGAGAGTTTGCTGAGAAACATTCTGAAGATTAATTCTATGGACTTAAAAAAAAATGGTGCATAAAAACTTCCATTTATCACCAATATACTAGATAACTTGTTGCTTCTTTTTCTTTTTGAGCTTTCTTGTTCTCTAATTGTAATTTTTCTGACATTGAAATCCATGTGTTGTTCAAACATTGCAGATGTGATGATAATCATCCATTCTTGCCACAGCACAAGACATCCAAAGAGAAAGCAAGAATTTTGGGTATCAACTTCATTCCTCTGGAAGCAACTCTCAAGGACACTATTGAGAGTCTAAAGGAGAAGGGCTTCCTCAGCATCTGATTAGACAGTATGGGATAGTGAGGTGATGCATAAACCGGCAGGAAAATTTAGAACAAACAATACGCTTTTCCCTAAAAACCTTCAGGGTTCAGAACTTCAGATACTTGCAGATATTGTTTGAATTTCTCCAACTGTTATTGAAGATTGTATGTGAAAGGCATGCTCACTTGCTCTGCATCTTCATGAACAGTAAATTAATGTCATCACAGAAGATTGTGGTCATGCCTTATATGTATGGCTTGTGCTTAGCTGCATTAATCTGGGATTTATTTCATTACCATGTTGATGATCACACTTGTAGGAAATGTTTTCTGCGGCTGTCTTGCATGTCAGATGTCAAGATCACAAGCTATATGCAGATAAAATCAAATAAATTTCCTCTGAAATTTCAGTTTTGATATTTCTGTCAGTTTTTCACTTTGACACAAGTCCAGATTGTGGAAATTTTGTTAATAAGGCAAAAAAAGGACATCAATCATGACAGTTTTATTGAAGTGTGTAAATCCCACTCACACACACGTTATACAATCAATGTGATATAAAAGATCACCACTGACCTACTTCACTAATGGACGTGACAAAGCATACGTATCTGGTAGGCTAGTAGGAACCAGAAGTAGCAGAAACTTGCTTATGACTTGTAATTGTGTAGCTAAATGCTGAACAAAGATGACAAAAGAAAAAGACATGATTGTAATTTGCAAGTGAATTGGAGGATAAAATGGGAAATCAAAATCAAAATCAAAATCAAAATCAAAATCAAAATCAATGACTGACAAAACTCGACTACTCTACTCCCATCTACCTTCATGATGGGAACCAAGATTCCTTCTCGCCAACTATTCCTTCTCACCAACTCCAAAAATAGATTTTCAATTCTCAAGGTATTTGGAAATAAATTATTTATTTAAAAAATTAAATAAATTTTTATAAATTACATTTACTTTTTATCTCTTTTAAAATAAATTTCTTAATTAATTCTTTTATTTAAAACTCAAAATTTAAAAAAAATAAAATAAATTAAATTCTTATAAAATCATAATTTTCAAACAAAGAACTCCAAAAATCTTCTGTGTCATCTACCAAGGTATAAACTATAAAGAGTAAAAACCTTCAACTAACATTTCAGCCTAAAGGTACAAGAAAATGGACCCAGTAATAAGTGTCTTTGTGGATTGGCACTAATAATATTAATTATTTTTATTTATTGTTATAATATTTTTAATATCATTTTTATAACCATAGGCAAGTGGCAATTTACATTAATATTCTCCACAACCATATAAATATAAAAATATAAATATAAATATAAATATAAATATAAATACTGAGTGCACTTAATAATTTATCAAGATATAATATCAATTTATCATCCCTTCAATTATCTATAACTAGTGGTGCAACCATGTAATGGTTAGACTCTATATTATTTGTTTTATTTTTATTTTTTTTAAGAAATAATGAAAATCAATTAACTTTATTTTGATGGTATTTGAATTTTTTAAAATTATAAAATTTTAAATTTAAATTATATTAAAATTAATATATCATAAAATGTAAAAAAATCTTATTTTTAAGAGAAAAGGTAGAAAAATAATTAAATTATTAAGGTTGGATGAGGTAAAAGAAATTAAATGAAGAGACAATTTAAGAAATTAATTACCAACTAATCAAGTGTCTGTACAATACATAAATGATTTTGTTTATTTTTTTAAAATAAAATTATAAATTAATATAATATTATATATAGAACTATTATAATTGATAATAATTTTTTTTATTAGGAATAGGAATCCTAATAAATTTCAAAATTACCTAGAAGTATATTTAATATAAATAAAAAATTAATTTAATTAATTAAAGAAATTAATTAGATTTGTAATAGACCACCAAGAAATTGAAGGGCTTAAATGATCTTGTGTCTTTTATTTCTTTTGATTGATTTAACGTGTATTATTGAGTTATCAGAAAAATGGATCTTATGGCAATCAAATTCATAAATTCATGTTTTATAAAAAAAAAAAAAAAAAAAAAAACATGAATTCATGATAAAATTAGAGTTTGTGTTGTACAAGGAAGAACTTCACTGTTCCAGTTCACAAGCCTCTCGATCATTTAACTATTGACTCTGATGTGACACTTCTGACCATACACAATTATCTAGTTTTGGTGTTGTTGGATGATCAAAAACTGAGGTCTTGAGTGAGAAGTGAAACTAGAACCTGAAACCACATCCCCACATTTGCTGCATGGAAGGATCTTGGCATTTTGATATTTTCTTTGCCAATTCAAGGTCTCTATCCACAATAATCGCCACAGAGCATCAGTAAGTGACTAATTTGATTTGAAAGCAATAATTTTGAACTTTTTACGAGGATTTCCCGCACAAGTTATGAAAAATGAAGAAATATGAACATGTTGCTTGTTAAATTTCTGTAATGGTTGCATTCCCACTCAAACTCCAGCCAAATGTTGGAGATTGCAAAAGGGTTTTGTATGTTTATGAATTTCTCTTCCTCTTTCTATCTGTTTGAGAAATTTCACCAACTAGGAAAGAGAGAGAGAGAGAGAGAGAGAGAGAGAGAAGTACGAGAGTGGGATTAAACGAAGCAAAAATGGAGCAATTAAAATAAAAGAACATAGATTTTACATTTGGCAATGTATTTACGTCCATGGAGCCGCTGCAGTATTCTTACTATGAGGAAAAAAAAAATCTGCAATTCATCATTTTAGCATTTCCTGTATATAGCAGAATACAATAATGAGTGTTGCCCCCGCACCTTAACTATCCCAACTGTCTATTGATGGTACAACGATGTGGTTCTGCTCCACACCGCTTCACCCGCCTCTCTGCGCATAATATCCTTCCATTTGTTTTTAAATATCCAATAATAATCTTAATATGAGACACTCTAATTCAACATGTTCAAACATTAATCTATGGCATTCTTTAATTCTTTCTTTCAAATTATAATCCTTTTCCAGTCTCTTGGATTCCTTAATATCTGCAAATAAAAGTGGCTAACTCCTCTTAAATTGTTACAGAATTAAAGTGGTCCCCCATTTTCTAGATTTTATAAGTAGCCCACCACCCACCCCTCCATATGCACACACAAGACACAGACAGGATGAGCGGAGAAGGCAAGGTGGTATGTGTAACAGGGGGTTCAGGTTACATAGCTTCATGGCTAGTTAATTTCTTGCTGCAAAAGGGTTATACAGTCAGAGCCACCGTTCGCGACCCAAGTCAGTATCTCTCTTTCTTTGTCTGTTTTTCCTCTCTTTTTAACCTTAATTTGATTATTCAGTTGTTATCAGGAAGTTGTTTTGGATATTTTTCTTCTTCTTATAATTCTTGATTCTGTTGCATTTTCTGTTACATTATGTGTAGTGTGAATAACAACCATGTTAGGAACTACTTTTTTTTTTTTTAAATTAGGAACTACTTTTTTTTTTTTTAAATTAGGAAACTTTTCAAACATTTATTGTTTGTTGTATGCACAAGAATCATGAAATTCAATTAAAGTTGTTTGATTAACCTAATTCTTGCTAATTCTTTACCAAATTAGATAAAGTTTAATGAAAAATCTCATTCATGTCAATTGTTCTATTCATATATGAAACAGGTGATCCAAAGAAAACAGATCACTTGCTTGCTCTTGATGGAGCTAAGGAAAGACTTCATTTATTCAAAGCTGATTTACTGGAAGAAGGGTCTTTTGATTCTGCAATTGATGGGTGTGAAGGTGTTTTCCATGCAGCATCCCCTGTATTAATTTCAGCTACTGATCCACAGGTTTCTTTCCCATACCTTTTGATTATATTCCTATATCTTCATGATGGATTAGGATTGGTCCAATTTGCCATTGTTTTTCCAAAAATCTAGACTCGATGAAAATGGTGTTGCAAACCTTACCCCTATAAAAGAAATTTTGTCAGTTCTACTCAAATCAGTAACAACATATAGATGCATCAGTTTTGAATTATAAACGTTAGCCATTTTAGTTGGTTGCAGGAGGTTATCAGCTCTAGCTTTGTTATTGCATGGCCATTTTAATTCTTTTTCTGCTTTAATTTCTATCCCGGTGTCATTTATGCTTATAATTTTGAGGTATTATCTGGTTTGTCCACTATTCATAAACCGTGTATTCACAAAAACTTCCATTTTGTTTTGCTGTATTTCAGGCAGAACTAATTGATCCTGCAGTGAAAGGAACACTTAACGTACTTAAATCATGTACAAAAGTTCAGTCTATCAAGAGAGTGGTTATAACATCTTCTATTGCAACAGTTATGTTTGACAGAAAACCTCAGACCCCTGATGTGGTGGTAGATGAGACTTGGCATTCGGATCCAGCAGTTTGTAAGGAAATGAAGGTGTTCTTTTGTGCTAATTTCTTAGTACTTTATAAACTTATTTATTTTGGTTTATAAAATCTTATCTTCAATCTTTTTAAAGTATTACTTATTTCCAGAGATATAAAAGCAACATAAAAGAACCATCTTTGTTCTTTTCTCTGTTGTTCTCTACATCTAATTATATGCTGATGCCACTTAATTTAGTTTCTTTTCAGCTTTCGTATATGCTTGCAAAAACCTTGGCGGA
This sequence comes from Hevea brasiliensis, assembly GCF_030052815.1. Taxonomy (NCBI): domain Eukaryota; kingdom Viridiplantae; phylum Streptophyta; class Magnoliopsida; order Malpighiales; family Euphorbiaceae; genus Hevea; species Hevea brasiliensis. Next base: position 6,410,239 of record NC_079506.1, on the reverse strand, counting down.
AAAGGCTGCTTGGAATTTTGCAAAAGAGAATGCAATTGACTTGGTTACAATACATCCAGCATATGTGATTGGCCCTCTCTTACAGCCAACTCTTAATGCCAGTGTGGCGATGATTTTTAATCTTGTAAATGGTAGTATACAGCAATCGTTTAATTATATAAGAATTATAAATGGTAATCTTCCAAACAAAAAGGATTGCTAGAAGATGATATATATGTAAATACGTGGTTATTTTATATAACTCAACTAAACTTAGCCCACTTTCAATCCAGTTATAGATTTTTTTTTCCCTTCATTCTGGTTGTTTTGGAACTAACCAAGAAATTTCAAATTTATCCCCACTGATTGAACCAGTCTGCCTTGCAACAAGATTATTCTTTATTTTCTTTGATAGAACGTCTTAGTTTTCTTGGTGCAGGAGCTCAGACATACCCCAACGAATATTACGGATCAACTGATGTTAGGGACGTTGCAGAAGCTCATATTCAAGCTTTTGAGATTCCTTCAGCTTATGGCAGATATTGTTTAGTTGCAAATGTGTCGCACTATTCTGAACTTGTGAAGATTGTCCATGAGCATTTTCCCTCCTCGCAACTTCCTGCAAAGTAAGTGATTGTTTTCTGCAATTCGAATGACACTCATTTTATGTTGGCCATCTTCTTTTGGATAACATTTCTGGGGTTACATGAGCAATTCAAGTAAGCTGTTAGGATCAGTTGTGAGAGAGTTTGTTGAGAAACATTCTGAAGATTAATTCTATGGTTTTAAAAAGTAAAATTGTGCACAAAAACTTTCATTTATCACCAATATCCTAAATAACTTGTTACTTTTTTTTTTTTTGTCTTTTTGAGCTTTCTTGTTCTCTAACTGCAATTTCTCCCACATTGAAATCCATGTGTTGTTTAAACATTGCAGATGTGATGATAAACCTCAATTCATGCCACATGTCAAGGTATCCAAAGAGAAAGCAAAAACTTTGGGTATCAACTTCATACCTCTGGAAGCTACTCTCAAGGACACTATTGAGAACCTGAAGGAAAAGGGCTTCCTCAGCATCTAATTAGATCGTATGTGATAGTGAGGTGATGCAAAAACGAGCCAGAAAATTTAGAACGAACAATGTGCTTTTCCCTAAAAACCTTCAGGGTTCAAATACTTGTACGCATGGGTTGTGCTTAGCTGCATGTATCTGGGATTTATTACATTACCATGTGGATGATCACAATTGTAGGAAATGTTTTGTATGATTTTCTTGCATAGCAGATGTCAATATGACAAGCCTTATGCAGATAAAATCAAATAAATTCCCTCTGCAATTTCTGCCTCGATCGTTCTCTTTATTTTCACTTTGCACAAGTCCAAAGAGTTGAAATACATGGATTAGAGGTATTTTGTATGGATAGTGGCTTGTAAAATTTTGTATGTTTTACTAGAGTATACATCCAAATCCGGTGACAGAGTTGCATAATACAAGTAGGAATTTCTCCATCCTAGACACATTTGAAAAATATTTTCCAATAATAGATTTTTTTTTTTTTTACTCTTATTTCATGCTTGATGACAAATTAACAGTGAAAATGAAAGGAACAGAAAATTTAATTTGCAAGTTGAAATTTTGACATTAAAAATAGCTAGTTGAGGTGGGTATCAATCGATCCAATCATCAAAAAAAGAATAAAATAAAGAAAAAAAAAAAAAGAAAAATACAACTATCAAATAGTATTCTAATATATGCACTTCATCTCTTCATCAATTCCATTATAAAGAAACATACAGAGAAGCAATATACGGTGAAAACAGCAACCATTCATTTTTATTGCTTTTCTTTACTAGAGAGAACTACAGGGAGGATGTGTGGAGAAGGGAAGGTGGTGTGTGTAACAGGAGGGTCAGGCTACATAGCTTCATGGCTGATTAAGAGATTACTCCAAAGGGGTTATATCGTTAAAGCCACTGTTCGTGACACAGGTCTCAACTTCTCCTTCAAAGTACTGTTTTTTGGCTTTTTTTTTTTAACCAAATTTAGCCATATATTGGCTGAGTGGTTTTGCACAGGAATCTTCTTCTTTTGGAAAGTTCTAGGAAATTAAACCTACAATCTTGCTGATAATTATCTTGTATGTGCATTAATTAAGCCAACCGTGCTTTGTTTTTCTTTCATTCTGGTTTTTTCCCCCTTTCTCGTTACATTTGTTTTGAACTGTGAATTACAATTATATTGGAAACTTTTAGTCAGAAAAATTTACAATTATATAAAGGTGACTAGTGCATGAAGCATCCCATACTTTTCGGCTTTAGGTAAGGTTGATGTACATCCATAACCTCCAAGTCATAAATGGTGTAACTTTATCATCACAACAAAGCCACCCTCTAAATATACAGGAAAAAATCATTCAGACTGAGAATTGAATCCACGGACTGAGAAATATAACTAATGCTGAACTTTGCGCACTAATTTAGCTAATTCTATTTAAATGTGACACAGGTGATCCAAAGAAAACAGATCACTTACTTGCACTTGATGGAGCTAAGGAAAGGCTTCATTTGTTCAAAGCAAATTTACTGGAAGAAGGGTCTTTTGATGCTGCAGTTGATGGATGCGAAGGAGTTTTCCATACTGCATCCCCTGTACTATTTGCAGTCACTGATCCACTGGTTCCTCTCTCATACCTTTCAAATACCTTCCATCTTCTTGATAGGTTAACAAATTCATTAAACTTTGTGTAAAGGGTTATATATAGCAGATAATTAGCTGATCAGCGCCCTTATGCTTATAATTTTGAGGCCTAATACATTTTCTTCATTGCCTCACACGACCTGCAAGAAATATTCCCATTTTATTTTCTGGGTTTCAGGCAGAACTAATTGATCCAGCAGTGAAAGGAACACTTAATGTTCTTAAATCATGCACAAAAGTTCAATCTATCAAGAGAGTGATTATAACATCTTCTATGGCGACAGTTATGTTTGACAGAAAACCTCAGACCCCTGATGTGGTGGTAGATGAGACTTGGCATTCGGATCCAGCAGTTTGTAAGGAAATGAAGGTGTTCTTTTGTGCTAATTTCTTAGTACTTTATAAACTTATTTATTTTGGTTTACAAAATCTTATCTTCAATCTTTTTAAAGTATTAGTTATTTCCAGAGATATAAAAGCAACATAAAAGAACCATCTCTGTTCTTTTCTCTGTTGTTCTCTACATCTTATTATATGCTGATGCCACTTAATTTAGTTTCTTTTCAGCTTTCGTATATGCTTGCAAAAACCTTGGCGGAAAAGGCTGCTTGGAATTTTGCAAAAGAGAATGCAATTGACTTGGTTACAATACATCCAGCATATGTGATTGGCCCTCTCTTACAGCCAACTCTTAATGCCAGTGTGGCGATGATTTTTAATCTTGTAAATGGTAGTATACAGCAACCGTTTAATTATATAAGAATTATAAATGATAATCTTCCAAACAAAAAGGATTGCTAGAAGATGATATATATGTAAATACGTGGTTATTTTATATAACTCAACTAAACTTAGCCCACTTTCAATCCAGTTATTTTTTTTTCCCCTTCATTCTGGTTGTTTTGGAACTAACCAAGAAATTTCAAATTTATCTCCACTGATTGAACCAGTCTGCCTTGCAACAAGATTATTCTTTATTTTCTTTGATAGAACGTCTTAGTTTTCTTGGTGCAGGAGCTCAGACATATCCCAACGAATATTACGGGTCAACTGATGTTAGGGACGTTGCAGAAGCTCATATTCAAGCTTTTGAGATTCCTTCAGCTTATGGCAGATATTGTTTAGTTGCAAATGTGTCGCACTATTCTGAACTTGTGAAGATTGTCCATGAACATTTTCCCTCCTTGCAACTTCCTGCAAAGTAAGTGATTGTTTTCTGCAATTCAAATGACACTCATTTTATGTTGGCCATCTTCTTTTGGATAACATTTCTGGGGTTACATGGGCAATTCAAGTAAGCTGTTAGGATCAGTTGTGAGAGAGTTTGTTGAGAAACATTCTGAAGATTAATTCTATGGCTTTAAAAAGTAAAATTGTGCACAAAAACTTTCATTTATCACCAATATCCTAAATAACTTGTTACTTTTTTTTTGTCTTTTTGAGCTTTCTTGTTTTCTAACTGCAATTTCTCCCACATTGAAATCCATGTGTTGTTTAAACATTGCAGATGTGATGATAAACCTCAATTCATGCCACATGCCAAGGTATCCAAAGAGAAAGCAAAAACTTTGGGTATCAACTTCATTCCTCTGGAAGCTACTCTCAAGGACACTATTGAGAGCCTGAAGGAGAAGGGCTTCCTCAGCATCTAATTAGATCGTATGTGATAGTGAGGTGATGCAAAAACGAGCCAGAAAATTTAGAACGAACAATGTGCTTTTCCCTAAAAACCTTCAGGGTTCAAATACTTGTATATATCGTTTTGAATTTCTCCAATTGTTATTGAAGATTGTATGTGAAAGGCATGATCACTTGCTCACCATCTTCCTGAATAGTAAATTAATGTCATCACAGAAGATTGTGGTCAATCCTTGTACGCATGGGTTGTGCTTAGCTGCATGTATCTGGGATTTATTAAATTACCATGTGGATGATCACAATTGTAGGAAATGTTTGGTATGATTTTCTTGCATAGCAGATGTCAAGATGACAAGCTTTATGCAGATAAATCAAATAAATTCCCTCTGCAATTTCTGCCTCGATCGTTCTCTTTATTTTCACTTTGACACAAGTCCAAATAGTTGAAATACATGGATTAGAGGTATTTTGTATGGATAGTGGCTTGTAAAATTTTGTATGTTTTACTACAGTATACATCCAAATCCGGTGACGGAGTTGCATAATACAAGAAGGAATTTCTCCATCCTAGACACATTTGAACAATATTTTCCAATAATAGATTTTTTTTTTTTACTCTTATTTCATGCTTGATGACAAATTAACAGTGAAAATGAAAGGAACAGAAAATTTAATTAGCAAGTTGAGATTTTGGCATTAAGGCTCTGTTTGGATGGGGGTGAGGGAAGGGTAAATAAAGGTAAGGAGTAGTTGGAAAGGGGTGAGCAAATGAAGGGTAAGGGTAAGTAAGGGTAAGGCTTACCCTCCCTTACCCCTCAAATCCCAATTTTTCTCACACCTCAAATTGGGGTGTAAGCTGTGGGAGGTGAAAGATGAAAATTATTTTATTTTTAATTTTCCTATTGTGTCTTTATTTTTTATTAAAAATCCAATTATATCTATTAAAAATAAACCTAGTTTACCAATAAAAACAAATGTTTTCTCTCTCAAGTGGCTGTATCTAATCTCTTCGCTTTCGTGAATTTTGAATTCTTGCAGAAAAAATGTTAGTTTTATCTTCCTATTTAATTTCAGTTACTAAATCATTCGTTCTTTCAATAGTTTACTGCAATTATTATGCTCCATTTGTCACATTTTTTTTTACTAAATAATTCATTCTTTATTCAATCCTTTTTTGTATTACTTTATAGATGTCTAAGATGAATGTTGAAATTGTACATGCCATGGTCTGACATAAAAAGACAATTGAAAATATAAATTATAAGTCACTAAACTAAAAATAAAAGGCCTTAATTTTCTAAATAATTTATTCTTTATTGTATTATTTTATAGATATCTAAGTTAAATATTGAAATAGTACATGCCATGGTCTGACATAAAAAGATAATAAAAAATACAAATTATAGGTCACTAAACTAAAAATAAAAGGCCTTAATTTACATATTAAAAAAATAAAGAATAAATTTTATCTAATAGAAAAAGATGTTTTTATAATTTTAATAATTATTTACTCTTCTTTCACCTCTTTCCAAACATAAAAAATATACATTACCTCTTCTTACCTTTCCATTAATTCAGATTTTTTTTATTGTAACCCATTCTTACCCTTCTCTCTTCTTACCCTCCCTTTCCTTCCTATTAATTACCCTTCCCTTACCCCATCCAAACAGAGCCTAAAAATAGCCATTGTGGTAGGTACCAATCGATCCGATCATCAAATAAAGAATAAAATAAAGAAAAAAAAAAGAAAAAGACAACTATCAAATATTATTCTAATATATGCACTTCATCTCTTCATCAATTCCATTGTAAAGAAACATACAGAGAAGTAATATACGGTGAAAACAGCAACCATTCATTTTTATTGCTTTTCTTTACTAGAGAGAACTACAGGGAGGATGTGTGGAGAAGGGAAGGTGGTGTGTGTAACAGGAGGGTCAGGCTACATAGCTTCATGGCTGATTAAGAGATTACTCCAAAGGGGTTATATCGTTAAAGCTACTGTTCGTGACACAGGTCTCAACTTCTCCTTCAAAATACTGTTTTTTGGCTTTTTTTTTAAACCAAATTTAGCCATATATTAGCTGAGTGGTTTTGCACAGGAATCTTCTTCTTTTGGAAAGTTCTAGGAAATTAAACCTACAATCTTGCTGATAATTATCTTGTATGTGCATTAATTAAGCCAACGGTGCTTTGTTTTTCTTTCATTCTGGTTTTTTTCCCCTTTCTTGTTACATTTGTTTTGAACTGTGAATTACAATTATATTGGAAACTTTCAGTCAGAAAAATTTCAAGAATTTGTGGTTAGAGCATTTATATAAAGGTGACTAGTGCATGAAGCATCCCATACTTTTCGGCTTTAGGTAAGGTTGATGTACATCCATAACCTCCAAGTCATAAATGGTGTAACTTTATCATCACAACAAAGCCACCCTCTAAATACACAGGAAAAAATCATTCAGACCGAGAATTGAATCCAGGGACTGAGAAATATAACTAATGCTGAACTTTGCACACTAATTTAGCTAATTCTATTTAAATGTGACACAGGTGATCCAAAGAAAACAGATCACTTACTTGCACTTGATGGAGCTAAGGAAAGGCTTCATTTGTTCAAAGCAAATTTACTGGAAGAAGGGTCTTTTGATGCTGCAGTTGATGGATGCGAAGGAGTTTTCCATACTGCATCCCCTGTACTATTTGCAGTCACTGATCCACAGGTTCCTCTCACATACCGTTCAAATACCTTCCATCTTTTTGATAGGTTAACAAATTCATTAAACTTTGTGTAAAGGGTTATATACAGCAGATAATTAGCTGATCAGCGCCCTTATGCTTATAATTTTGAGGCCTAATACATTTTCTTCATTGCCTCACACGACCTGCAAGAAATATTCCCATTTTATTTTCTGTGTTTCAGGCAGAACTAATTGATCCAGCAGTGAAAGGAACACTTAATGTTCTTAAATCATGCACAAAAGTTCAATCTATCAAAAGAGTGATTATAACATCTTCTATGGTGACAATTCCTTATAACGGAAAACCTTTGAGTCTTGATGTGGTGGTTGATGAGACTTGGTTTTCAGACCCTACACTTTGCAAGGAAATGAAGGTGTTTTTATTTGCTAATTTTCTTACTACTTATTTAATGTCCTTCATTTCTTGTATGCTGATGATGCAACTAAACTTAATTAGTTGTTTTCCAGTTATGGTATGTGCTTTCAAAAACCTTAGCAGAAGAGGCTGCTTGGAAATTTGCAAAAGAAAATTCAATTGACTTGGTTACATTAAGTCCAGGAATTGTGATTGGACCTCCGTTGCAGCCAACTCTTAATGAGACTGTGGAGATGATTCTTAAACTTGTAAATGGTATTTTTGGTTTTTCCTGAACCATTTTAGGATTATTCTTCCATACATTTTAAAGTGTTTGATGCTTGCTTCATATAAACTTTTATAAACATGATTATCTGGGTAATGATCTGGTGGAAGATGATTTACTTGTAGCAATAACTCAAAATCAGTCTCAATCCAAATCTTTACATCTCATACTGCCTATGCGAGCTCGATTTGAGTAGGAAATTTCTTGTGCTATTTGATTGAAAATGAAGATGATTCTGTATGGTTTCTTCTGATAAAATCTGCCAATCTTTTGATTGCAGGAGCACAAACATACCCTGATGCACATTATAGATCAGTTGATGTTCGGGATGTTGCCGATGCACATATTCGTGCCTTTGAGATTCCTTCAGCTAATGGAAGATATTGTCTAGTAACAAATGCTCTCCACTTTTCTGAAGTTTTAAAGATTGTTCATCAACATTACCCTACTTTGAACCTTCCTAAAAAGTGAGTGTTTGCTGCAGCTTGGATGACATTTACAAATTATATGCTATATATCCATGTAGATAAAAAAAATAATAATAATAATGAATGCTATTTCTAGATAACTGTACTATAACTATAGGCGAGTGTCTCAAGAATAGTTTTATATCTCTAACAGAACATACTGTAATCCTTTCATAATTTCTTCTACATGGCTTGTTTCCTAATTGTAATTTCTCTGAGAATCTGATAACTAATGGTTCATGTATGTGGTTTTCAACCATTGCAGATGTGTTACCAACGACCTCAACAACTTGTCCATGTCAACGTACATGGTATCAATGGAGAAGGCAAAAACATTGGGAATTAGCTTCATTCCTTTGGAAGTGACTCTTAGAGACACTATTGAAAGCTTGAAGGAGAAGGGCTTCCTCAGCATCTGATTTAGACTGTATCTGCTACTGAAATAATGCAAAAACAAGTGGGTAAAATGAAAGAGAAAATATGAAATTCTCCATATATGACAGCAGAAACACAGATTTTCCAATTTTGGTAGAAATAAAAGATGAACTTCTGTTTATTATTTGTTGAATCACTTTGATATGGTTTATGGCCCTGGTTCACAGTAAAAATATGATTCCTTTCATGCCAAATTGAACTCTCAATTTTGAATTTTATGCGAATTGAAATGAATTACATATCACTTTAAATTGGACAGATTCAGGATGAATTGACATATCATGTCACACCGTACCCCTCTGTAAGGCATAATAAGATCCCGTAGTATACCTAATGAATTACCAAACTACAAGAGATTTTAAAACAATTTTCTTACTTTTTGAAGGTAGCGAGCATTTCTAGCAGGTATTAAAAACGTTTAATCGAAGTTTAAGAGTTAGGTAAAATTTTTTACCATTTTATTTTTGTGCAAATTTTGTAAAATTTTGTAATTGAGAAAAACTAAAATTTTTGACCTGTAGAAAAGCACTTCCTATAATTCATTTCATCAAAATCAACCACCATCACGACTCAAATTAACACAATTTTTTCTAAAACTCCACATTTCAAGTTAATTCTCAACTCAATTATGTTCAAAACTAATACTAAAGAATTTCATTCACATTCTATTAAAGAAAGATTGATTTACATTCATCGGTCTAAATTTACATTAGGAAATTCAAAATAAAATTAATACAAGTTCTGTAAAATTGCTCAAGATCAATTTACAACATGTACATACAGTCATAAACATCAAAATAAATATGTATAATAAGGGTATAATGTAATACCCGACAAAAGATCCAAAGGTAGTATTATGATCCTCAGCAGCTCACTCGGCTACTTTACTAGTCTCTCTACCTGCGACAGCAATAAAAAGTCATCGCTGAGTACAATGACTCAGTAGTGCACAACATACTAAAAATACTAATTTATGCATAATTTAAATCACAATTATTCCAATATGGTCTGAAAATGGTACAAAGATACAAAATACAATTTAAAATTTTAATCAAATAATTTTTCACTTCAGAAGTCACAAAACATATTTTATAAAAACATACAGTCATATCATGCAATTAATATATTGTTCATCTCAATAGCCATAGGCTTATGAGGAATACTAAGCACTACAAGAAAAAAGAAAATTAGTAACCAAAAATTCGGTTTCAAAACATTGAAAATCGATTTTTAATTTCAGTTAGAAATCGATTTGAAATCGAAATAGTCGGTTTACAATTCGTAGGTTTCTAAATAAATTAAAAACGGAATATGACGTCCGTTTCTAATTCTGAAACCAATTTGAAATTGATATTTTCGTTCCAAAATTAGATACTGAACAACTTCGGTTTCTAAATCTGTTTCAAGTTAGTAACCAAAATATATCAGTTTCTAATAATCTGAAACGGGTTTCCGTTTCAAATTAGTTTATAATCGGAACAAAAATAAAACACTTTTTAAAATCAAAATATATTCGGTTTTTAAATAGAAACAGAATTTCTTTTTTAAATCCGTTTTTAAGCATAATAACATAAAATAAAATCATTTTATTTTGTAACCAAATACTTTTTTGTTTCAAATTAAAAATGAAATTCAATTTCTAATCCGTTTTAAATTACTGTAAAAAATTTTATTTTTATTTATTTAATGCATTATTTTTTATAGTGAAGCATATAATATATTATCAAATCTCAATAATACAAGAAAATTAAAAATTCTATCATAGATAAAATAAATAAAACATTGGAGAAAAGGATATCTTTATTAAATTATGAAGTTCATAAATTTAATATATGCAAAGAAAAGTATACACTTGCAATGCAATTGAAACCCTAAGAAATCCAATATAGGCTCCAACCTACAAACTTCAGTATTGGGCGATAAATAGATTACAATATCACAAAAGTGAACCAAGTCATGTCTGGCCATATTTTCTCGGTAAATACCCATGCTAGCAAGAAGATCTGGACCATTCCACTCCATATTTATTCATGAATATTCTGGTCCCATAATAATATCTCTTCAAACATTAATTATGCCCCATAGTCAAATCAAGGATAAAGCCATAATTTGCATCAAGGAAAAGCACCTCAATGAGTAAAAGTGAATGCAAAATTACTCTTAAGCAAATAGAAAGCAGGACAATTCCCTTTCCATTAGTTCAATATGAAGGACTTAAATATGAAAATTCAATTTTCAACATTCTATACCAAGTAAAATCTAACTAGGCATAGAATGTTGAAACTTGAATTTTACTTAGATCTCCAACAAGGTAAAATTTGAAACTTTAAAAATAGATTTCAAAATAGTCAAGCAACCTTCCAAACCTCTGTACCCCCTCCACAAAGAAGATAATATGCTAGAATATATTGTTAAGGGAAGCTCATTCAAATTAGCACTAATGAATGCCAAATACTGTTACATCAAGGCAGCTATTATTCAATACACGCGCGCTAGCGTGCGCAGGCGCACACACACACACACACACATGGAGAGAGGAGTAACTCATGTTACACTTCAAAATCTATTAAAGATGCAGTAAAAAGTTATGGTAATGATATTGTTAAGGTAGCTATGATAACAAACAGATAAACAGACGCAAGAATGGATGAATGAAGAAAGACATATTAAAATCCAAGGAAAACTAAGCACAAGCAAAATTCCCATAACAATGCAGCTCTCAGAATTTACACTCATTTAAGTGCTGTGAACACAAACTCACCATGGCAAATTCAACAAAAGCTATACGACTTGAATGGACATGATCCCCCAAAAGCCTCAAGCGGATAACCTATGAATGAAAAAATATACAAGAAAAAAAAGGGCAGTCAAACATTGGAATGCTCCTTACAGCCAACTCTTTTTGGGGAGGGAAGGGGATATCTTTTATTTCTGTCCTCACCTCACCACAGGTTGATTCAAAGAAATTTTTTACTACAGCCTGAGAAGCCTGCAGATTTAATGGAATTATTAACTGGAAAATTAAATAAGTCTGAAGAAACAAGCTGCAATCAGTAAGCCTTATAGCAAAATGGCAAAGCCATCTGTGTCATGCAACCTTAGGTACATGCTAAGACAGTACAAAAAAACATAAGCTAACACAACCAAAAAGGGCCAGAGTTATTCATACCCTAGGCAGAAATGTAGGATTCACTAGAAGAATGGCAGTTTTTGAAGGTAACACTCTAACAGGATAGTAACCTAGCATCGTTCCACCAAGGTTTAAAGCTGCTCTAGCAACTTCTATTTATAAGGTTCCAATATCAAACATAAGGTATGAATAATCACACTTAAGAGAGAGAGAGAGACATTCACCATCGGAAGGATTCGCCACAGCAGACACATTGCAAGGGCCATCAACCACCCAGTCATACGATTTAATGTGCATCTTCCCAAATAGCAGCTTGCAAAAAACAGCCATTCCAGGATGATTATGAAGGGGTATCACACCTGATGGCGGGAAGCAGAAGATACCCATCTGTAACAATAGAAAAATTAGAGAACCCAAATTAAAACATACTTCCCCAAGTCTCAAATTTACTATAAATGCACCTCAAAGCCCTATGCACCGAGAAATTGTCAGATATATGGATACAAAGGTATTTTATTTTAGGGGTTCTCCCAGCAGCAAGTGCACGAAAATATGGCATCTCCGGACTCAGACCAAAATCCTCTGGTTTGATGTCATCTAGAGACAAGGAAGCAGCCATTAAAAAATCAACTACAAAGTAAATGAGAAAACAATAAAGTTAATTTTGCAGAATCAGAGCCAAAGATCTGTGCTCTATTCTCAATTCTGCAAATTTTATAGACAAATGGCTAAAAAAGAAACTTCAAACAGACCAAATAATTAATTTCAAATATATTTCACATCCATAAAAACATATATAATGGCAATTGCTATTAAAATAAAATTGAAAAGTGGCAGAATAAACGAAAGGCAGAAACATTAAGGAAATAACAACACTTTGATCCAAGGAGAATACACAAAAAGAAGGTAAGTGAAAGGGCTAGCATAGCAAACATATGGTACAAATAAACACCCATTTTAATTCAATAACTTCAGTTCAACAACAAGATTTAAAAAAAAAAAATACACAAATATACCATTAAAGGGACAACATAGGAAGATATCAATGTCCCATTCCTAAAAAAAAAAATACACAACTGTACAATTAAAGGGACAACATAGGAAGATATCAATGTCCACTCCCCATAGAAAAACATGGTCAAAATAAACCATGATTAAAATAAAACAACTGGCAGCTGACCACACCAAACCAGAATTAATAAGTTTCATAAAGCATGATTGTACAAGAAGATGAAACCGCTACAAAGTCAATAATATGGCAACAAGAAACCATTGCCATGGAAGAGGTAATGTAAGTCCTAATGGCAATCTTTGGACGTAAAATTTAAGTCTCCATCAAGAGCAATTATGCCAATGTTGACATACTAATAGATAAGTACATGATACACAAATAACAACAAACAAAGAACCATTTTCATTTTATGGTATGAATAAATTGCCTAATCAGAATTGCCAAAATTAACCCCATAAACCAATACTAAAATGCAGCTAATGCCACCAGATCATTAAATTTTAATGGCTGCCCCTTCTAAAAAATTATAATTTTCAATACTTGAATCAAATTGATTAAAAACCTCTCACCAACCTTACCACACGCCAAGGAGAAAAGGACAAAAGAAATCACATACCCAAAACCGCCCTCAGCTTTTCGATTTTATCAGGAGGGGGAACAATTCCAGGGCCACCAACGGAAAATACTTCCTAGCAGGTGTCATACAGTTTTTCAATCGGCGATACCACCACCGCCTTCTTGTGGTGCCGTCGCCGGCTCTTCTTCCCTTTGGTATTCGTATTGGTTTCTGGATTTGGATACAGGTCCAGAATTGGATTCTTTTCTTTCTCCAATTCATAAGAGTTCTTTTCCTTCTTGTTTGCCTGACTTGTCTCAATCCCCATTCAACCTGACAATTCCTCAAATGAGAACCCTCAAAAAATTCCCCCGTCAACCAAAAACAAAAAATTGCTATATGGGTATCAAACTGGCAATAGGAGAAGATCAAACTGGCATTGGAGAACACGAACTCGCTCCTCTGGGTGGAGCACAAGAAAACCTAGAAGCCAGTTGCATTTGCTAGAGCCACAGGGGACAATGTTTTCAATGCCATCATCTGGGACATGGTGGTGGATCCTTCGTATCAGAGGATTGGATTAGGGAAGGCTGTGATGGAGAGACTTGTACAGGAGTTGTTAGAAAAGGGGATTGTGAACATTGCTTTGTATTCAAAACCCTGAGTTCTTGGCTTTTGTAGAGGCCTGGATTTTGTGGTTGATCCGGATGGGATTCGAGGGATCGTGTACTCCAGAAAAAAAAAAAAAAAAGTAGCATATGTTTCTTGAGGTTTTTTTCTCTAGTTAGGAAAGGAAAGTGTTAGGGTTTGCTATAAAGAATAAGGTCAATAGAGATTAGAGGTTCAAGATCTGGTTTGGATAACCGATATAAATCTAGTCAAGATTAATTTTGAAACCTTTATAAATTGGGTTCTAAATGTAAATAGAAAATAATTTCATTTTAAAATCGAAAATAATCGATTTCTAAATTAAAAAAAATAAATTAAAAATCGACTAGAATCGATTTCTAAGTGTAAATATAGAAATTAGAAACCGACAGCTATCGGTTTCTATTTTTTACTTTAAAATTTAATAAATAAAATAAAAATTATATTAATTTTGAAATCAATATAAATTGGTTTCTAAACATAAACAAAAGTAATTTCATTTTGAAACCGAAAATAATCCGTTTCTAAATTAAGCAAAAAGGAATTAGAAACCGACTAGCATCGATTTCTAAATGTAAATATAGAAATTAGAAACCGACAACTATCGGTTTCTATTTTTTACTTTAAAATTTAATAAATAAAATAGAAATTATATTAATTTTGAAACTGATATAATCGGTTTCTAAATATAAATAGAAAACAACTTCATTTTGAAACCGAAAAGCAATCGGTTTCTAAATTAAACAAAAAGAAATTAGAAACCAACTAGAATCGGTTTCTAAATTGACTTTTAAATTTATTTTAAAATCAAAAGCTATCAGTTTCTAAGTATAAATATAAAATTAGAAACCAACGGGTATCGATTTCTATTTTGACTTTAAAATTTAATAAATAAAATAAAAATTACATAACTTTTGAAACCAATATAAATCGATTTCTAAATATAAATGGAAAACACCTTTATTTTGAAACCGAATCTTGGTTTCTAAATTGAACTAAAAGAAATTAGAAACCGACTAAAATCGGTTTCTAAATTGACTTTAAAATTTATAAAATAAAACATAAAATAGATAAATTTTGAAATCGAACGACATCGGTTTCTAAGTGTAAACATACAAAGTAGAAACCAATAGGTGTCGGTTTCTATTTTGACTTTAAAATTTAATAAATAAAATAAAAATTACATTAATTTTGAAACCGATATAATCAGTTTCTATCTATAAATAGGAATTAGAAACCGATATTGGAAATCGACTATAATCGGTTTCTAATATGACTTAAATATAATTGACTAGTTTTGAATCTTTAAATTTGAAACGGAGTATAATTCAGTTTCAAATGTTGGTTTCTAATCGGTTTCTAAACCGATGTTAAATTTGCCGCTAAATTTTGGCACAAAATTTAGAAACCGATTATGTTCCGTTTCAAATTTTGGTTTCAAATCAGTTGCTAATCGGTTTCTGACATAATTAACCCGTTCTATTCAATTTCTATTTCAAAAGCCATTTTAAACCACAAACCGATATAGTTCCATTTCTAAATTTGGTTTCTATTTCGATATTTTCTTGTAGTGAAAGCTAGCTAGCTCAAACTATGAGTACCCATTCAAATTTCTTCCTCCCTCTACTGGCACACACCTCAATACTTCAGCCAAAGAGAAAATTCAAAACTATTTCCTCCCACTAGTCATGCTAGTGGGACATTCAGATATATGGTCATAACACTGTAGTTTCAAAACTATCTTAACAATTTTTTAAACATTTATTTGCAATTCATCACATACCACTAAATTTTTCAATAATTTAGGTGAAAAGCATATTGTTCCATTAAATCAAAATTTCCAATACAAATAAGTCACAATTTATTCATTCAAAACAATTTGCCAAATAAAATTTACAGAAAAACTTTATGCTGTGCACAAATCTCGTGCGAGTAGCCTCTAGGCCTTGACTCGATGTTTCCTTTCCTTTCTCCGTATACTTCTCAACTAAAACACACAATTTACAGTGTTTCAGTATCACAACTTATAATAAATCCCGAGCAACCCATAGATGAATCAATGTTGTCACATCAATCACATGATCTTTGGGAAATAAAGCACAATATGCAAAACAATGATTCAAATGTGAAGGGAGATTATCATAACTCAATTGAAGGGTTGGTAAAATGTCATTCTCATTTTGAGCTATCTTAGAGAGTTCCTTTTTTAGGAAAACTTCCCATTCAGTTCCTGGATTTTTAAAGCATAAAATACTTGCAATTGTCTTTATGGCAAGAGGAACTCGAGCACATTTGTTTACAATCTCTTCTCCAGTTTTTTTGGTACTTGAATCTTTTGGTTCTTGTCCCTTGAGTGCTACTTGAAGGAACAAAGACCAAGGTTCATTTGGAGATAAGCCTTCCAAAACGTAGGGTTCCACTGTGCTAGCTACCTCTGCTACTTTTCTAGAGCGAGTGGTTATTAATATTTTACTTCCACTAGAACCGCCCTTCAATAATTTCTTCAACTTATCCCATTTTTCACTATGATCATCGCATACATCATCCAACACTAGCATATATTTTTTTCCATTAATAATTTTTCCAAGGTGAGATTTCAATGCTTCTAGCTCAAGTTCTTCTGACTTTGTACCCTTTGCAGACTCTAAGATTTTTTTAACAATCATTTTCACATCAAAAGTATCTGATACACAAACCCACAACTTTACTTCAAAATGTTTACTAACTTGCTCATCATTGAAGATAAGTTGAGCAAGTGTGGTCTTCCCTAGTCCCCCAATTCCAACAATTGAGAGATATGAAACATTCTCTTTACTGTTGGAAGCCAATAGAAGTTCTACAATGGCCTTTTTGTCACCCTCTCTCCCAATAACAACTTCAGGCACAGAGGACTCAGTTTGATCCCTGACCTTAGTTGTATGACCACTCTCCTCCTTATGAACCTTTAATTTGAATGATTGTTTATCACCATCTATCTCAAGTAATCTCTCCCTAATTGCCTTAATTTTATGACCCATATTAAAACCATAAACAAGCCGATTCGAAGACGAAAAGAAAAGGCTTACCTCCTTTGCCATTCTATTTCCAGTCATCACTTGGCACCGGAGAGCTTCAGTGGCAAAGGCATCTAGCAAGTCATCAGCATCATAAACAACTTCTTGTAGCTTCTCAAGCCAGCCTTTCACTTGATGGTTATGTTTTTGCTGCTCCTCAGCATCCAGAAGCACATTATGGATACTAGAAACTGTGGCCTCAAGTTTCCTAAGCTCATCTTTGGCACCCCACCACAATCCAATCTTGTCAAGGGCTCGAGAACCCAACTTCTTAATGATCTCCCCAGCAATATCAAAGAGAATTCCATCGGTCATTTTGGGTATTTTTTGTTTAGTGTTTTTAAGGTTGTAAAAGGATGAAATGATGCAGTGAAGATGGTGGCATGCGATGCTCAATATTTGAAAGACCCTCATGGACTGTTATTGCCTTGAAGATGAAGTCTATGCCAATATGCCATGCGTATAGAAAGTAATCAGGGGGACTACCGTGTTCTTTTAAGCTCAAAATTCCTTATTTCTCATGCACTCAGCCCTGAAATTCCTTGCTTTTCATGCTCATAAAAATAGCTATAACATTCCAAATCTACTCTACCAAGTTATGAACATCTTCAAGCAAATACTTGGGTTGTACTTAATTTATGTGTTGCCACTAATTAATTAATATGTATTAATCACCTACAATCTTAGTGCTCAAATCAGTGGTGCTTCTAGAAAATTTTTTTTCTGGGATTAATAAAATATTATTAAAAATATAATATTAATATCTTATAATTAGATGTAATGAAATTCAATATTTTGAAAGCTATATAAAAGAAAAATATTATTAATGTTATCAAATACATATTTTTTTTTTTATAATAAGTAACTAAAAATTATTTGTCAACTTATCACACGTATAATTATACTATTTTGCCATGATAAAGTTTATTATTGAAAAAGTCACAATAGAATTTTAAATGTAAATAAACTTTTAATTGCACAGCATGTTTTTTTTATCTTAATTACTTTTAAATTTTTCTAAAAAGAGAGTTCGGTAATTAAATCTATGAGAGTCAATATATATAAACACACATATATATATATATACAAAGAACATATTTTAGAAAAAAGAAGTATCAATGACCCCTCATTTAATGGCTTGCATTCGCCACTATTCAAATCCCTTAGTCTAGGGTGGACAATCCACCTTTGTATGTGCTAAGGAAGTGGACTTGGTGCAAATATGAGGAAACAGACCCATGTATATCTCATTACAATTTACTAAAATAAAATAAAAAAAATGCACATATGCATTAATCTATTGCAGAGTATCCTATTTAGTTGCACTCAATCATTAGCTATATATACAAATAATAGATATGGCTTCGTTAGAAAAGAATTCAATTCAATTATCATACAATCATATTATTTTTTGCATAATTTTTTGAAGACTATATACAAATAATAGTCTAATGGTCTTATTTCTTGCAACACCCATAAAATGAAGAATGAGATAGGCATCAAGCATAATTTTATTAGAGAGAACTATAAGATTAATTATTTTAAATGTATCAAGACAATGTGAGAGGATGTACGAATAAAATGGTTCAATAAAAAAAATTTAATCTTTATATGAATAACGTTGGTCTTACTTGTTCATAAGCTAGCTTGGAAATGTCCTTTGAGCACCTGCCAAGTTTTTTTCTTAAATTTATTATTTTTATAATTTCATGAAGTGCATTATTTTGATGAAAATTATAATCTTACATATGTGATGTAAATGATATTTTAAAGTGGTTTGACATGGGAATTGAATAATTATAGTTTTAATTCATAAATTTAACTATATTTTGTTGAAGAAAATTTGGGAATAAATCTTGACAGAATTAAATTAAATAATCCATTACGTGTTTATTTGTGATTTGGCTATATGGTCTAAAATTACTATCCACCATCTCTTTCCAAAAGCAAGAGGTTGCCATCCACCATTTATATATGTTATTTTAAAAAGGCTAACATATGTAGATCAAACTTACCACTAAGCATGGTAGCTTGGTAGTCAATCTAGTGAAAAGGTCTTGTCTCACTCTAATTCGACTCCTCACATTAGTATTGATGATTAAATATTGTCTCTGCTAAAAAGTATGAACGAGTCAGCATCGGATTGTCCAAAGGTGCGTCTCATGGGTGTCATCTTGGACTCGGTGATAGATCTCAGGTTGTGTTAAATCGAGAATATCAACCCGTAATCCTGGACCTCAAGCCTAATTTAGCCTTAATTTAACTAGGGGTGAGCAGATTTCAGTTCAAACTGAAAAATCAAATCGAAACGAATCATTTCGGTTCAATCGATTCGGTTTTAAAATTTAATCAGTTTGGTTTGATTTTATATTTTAAAAATTTCAGTTATTTCGGTTCAGTTCGGTTTTGAAGAATAAAAATGATTAAACGTAACCGAACTGAATAGTAATTTTATATATTCAAATCAAACCGAATCGATTTTTGAATTGATTTATTTTTATGGGAAATTTATGAATTATATTTATTATATATATATATATATATATATATATATATATAAATTGTTTAATTTCATTGATTAGTGGTATTAGGTTCAAATTAAAGTCAAAATTAGACCAAATAACTTGAAAATCAAGTCTAAATTAAAAAATTAATCAAAAATCAAAACCGATCGGTTTGAACCGAATCAAACAGAAATAGAGCGATTTGGTTCGATTCTGTTTTTCATCCATTTCGGTTCGATTCGGTTTCTAAAATATATAATTTGATTTTTATAATTTAATTCGGTTCGGTTCAATTTGAACCGAATACTCACCCCTAAATTTTACCGCTTAATTGTACATGATTTCTTGGGAAGCAATCAGTTGAAGGTTTTGATCGCAGGAGGTTAAGAGTATCTTGATGGATATTATAGGTCTGTTGATGTAAGAGAATAAGTGATGTCGCACATGCATATATTCAAGCTTTGGAGATTCCTTCAGCTAGTGGCAGATATTGTTTAATTGAGAGAGATGTGCGCTTCTCTGAGGTTCTGATTTCTGGTTCCTGTGAAATGGGAAGATGATCAGGGAGACCATTAAGTCCTCTGCTAAAATGTAACCTTACCTCTTGTTGAAATTTTTAATTAATGAATGGGCAAGGCTAAGGTCACAGCCTTGTCTGGCTGTGACCTTAGCCATTTTTTTTCCATTGTAGCCTTGTCTGCTAAAAAAAATCAATATCCTTTTTTTTTTTTCCATTGTCCGGCTGTCTCCATTTTTTATTTTTTTTTTCTTCATAATTTTGCTGTCACATGGGCTGGACCCACATGACATACTCAACAATAAGAACACCACACATCACACTCCAAAATCCTACAGTAAAGATCACATATGGATCCATTTACATTCCTAACACAAACATGTAGCAAATCATCTCAAATCAGCTACAATATTTAGTGTTCTTACAAATTTAGTGAGCTTTAGTCCTGGATGTCGAGGAAGGCTAGTGCATCTCTGGCATCTTTGCTGCCAATTAAGTTATGAAGATGACAGCTACAATATGGAGGAATTTGACATTGCTGATATTTTGACATCTGTCAAGCCAGAACCATCATTAAGTGACAAATTTGGATTGCAAGCAAAAAGCAAGAGGATTTCATTGACAAGTTAGGAAAAAGAAAAATTATGATTGATAGTTAAAATTGTAACGTTAAATTCTACAAATAAATACCAAAAGCTTTATTTAGAAAAATTAAAAACAAAATTGGTACTTATAACTTAACTGTCTTGCTTGTTTTTGAAGATTGAAGTAGAGTGCTTACATTATGTTTTTCACAGCCTGATCATTGCACCCAGAATCAATGAGTTAGAAGGTTCACTCTAAGAACGCACCCAGAATCAATGGAGTCAGAAGGTTCACTCTAAGAACTTTTAAATGTTCTTCCAAGAAGTTCCTTTTGTATGAATCTTTTGGCAGCAGACTCCAATCTGTAGAAATTCTTCTGTGGAAGGCCATGCCGGTTAATAGCAATTCCTCAAATGTGAATTATGTCAAGCCAATCAAAGTAATTGCTGCTATGACATCTTTGTTTTGGTTTCTTAACGTGTGCTTAATAGCTTCTGCACTTGAAATAAAAATTAATTCTTTATATCCATGAAAAAAAAATGAAGGCAGAATTACATGATAAAAAGAAGATGTGGATAAAAGAATGACCTAACGATGCATTCAGCATCATTTGCATTTTTGTTCAGCACTTTTCAATTTAGAATAACAAGAACATTAAAATAAAATCATTCCAATCACAGTTAAGGAGGTAGATGAATCAAATCGAGCTTTAAAAAGACTTGAGTTAAGTTTTTTTTTTTCCAACTCGAACTCAACTCGTGTCACTCAATTCCATTTAACACATCCGAATAACATAAACTAAGCAAACACAGTGAAATCTCTCCTTTTCCGTTCGGTTTTCACTCAATTCAATACTTATAGAAATTTATCTATTCTACTAAATTTTAGCTTTTTTAAATAAATTATTTATAAAAAAAATTAATTAAATTTTTATATAATTATATTTAATTTTTATTTTTTTAAATAAAATTTTTTAAAAATTATTAATTATGAGAATTGATAAATAAAAATTAATTAAATTGAATTATCATAAAATTTTAATTTAAGGGGATTTTCTTGTGTTTCCTCCCCTATAGAGTTTGATCTATCAACTATCCTTCACGATGGTTTTGTTGGATCATAAAAACAAGTTCTTGAGTCAGAAGTGAAGCTAGAACCTGAAGCCACATCCCCACATCTGCTATATGGAATCCACATTCCAAACAGAACATCAGTAAGTGACAAATTTGATTTGAAAACAAAATTTTAAACTTTTTAGGAGAATTTCATGCTGAAGTTATGAAAATTAAGAATCATGAACGTGGTGCTTGTTAAATTTTTTTTAATGGTTACATTGGATTTCATGCAGAAGTTATGAAAATTAAGAATCATGAATATGGTGCTTGTTGAATTTTTGTAATGGTAGCATTACCACTAAATCTCAGCGAAATGCTGATTGCAAAAGGGTTTTGTGTGTTCTTAAATCTCTCTCTCTCTCTCTCTCTCTCTCTTTGTTAGAGGAGTGAGATTATACAAACATTAATCCATGGCATTCTTTAATTATAGCTTACAAATGATAATCCTTGTCCAGTCTCTGTGTTTAATACCTCTTAAATTATTAAAGAATTACGGTGGTCCCCCAATATATTAAATTTAAAGAAACTGGAGTGTACATACCGACTCATTTTCTAGAAGTTTATCAGTAGCCCACCACTCAATCCCTCCACACACACACACACACACACACACAGAGGATGAGCGGAGAAGGGAAGGTGGTGTGTGTAACAGGAGGATCAGGTTACATAGCTTCCTGGCTAGTTAATTTCTTGCTACAAAAGGGTTATACAGTCAAAGCCACCGTTCGTAACCCAAGTCAGTATCTCTCTTTCTTTCTTTGTTATTCCTCTTTTTTTGAAGTTAATTTGATTATTCAGCTGTTATCAGACAGTTGTTTTGGGTATTGTTCTTTTTCTTTTAATTCTTGGCTCTATTGCATTTTCTGTTACATTCTATGTGTAGTGTGAATTCCAACACTGTTGGGATTTTTTTTTTTTTTTAATTAGGAATCTTTTCAAACATTTATCGTTTGTTGTATACACAAGAATCATGAAATTAAATTTAAAGTAATTTGAATAACCTAATTCTTGCTAATTCTTTACCAAATTAGATAAAGTTTTATCAAACATCTCATGCATGTCAATTGTTCTATTCATTTATGAAACAGGTGATCCAAGGAAAACAGATCACTTGCTTGCTCTTGATGGAGCTAAGGAAAGACTTCATTTGTTCAAAGCTGATTTACTGGGAGAAGGGTCCTTTGATTCTGCAATTTATGGGTGTGAAGGTGTTTTCCATGCAGCATCCCCTGTATTATTTTCAGCAACTGATCCACAGGTTTCTTTCTCATGCCTTTTGATTATATTCCTATATATTCTCGATGGATTAGTATTGGTCCAACTCTCCATTGTTTTTCCAAAAATCTCGACTCAATGAAAATGGGTTGCAAACCTGTTAGGTATCAACCCTAATTCAACCTCTGGATGCAAAAATTGAAGCAGATCTAGAGGATAGAAAGTAGATGAGAAGAGAATTAGACTTAGATGAGAAGAGAAGAAAGAGTAGAACCAGAGAAAGAAAAGTTCTGTTATTGATTCATTAATGGAATGAATGAATGCAGATGAGGATCGTTCCTTTTATACAGCAGTTACACAACTACTGCATTTGCACAACTAACTGTAACTAATTAACAAATTCAGTTCTTCCTTCTAACTTCCTCAACAGCATTTCCCTCCAAAACATTCTCTACCTGACCCTTATTCTGCCTAACAATATTATTTCTCTTCGTTCTTCTACAATATGTAACAAAACCTTACCCCTATAGAAGAAAATTTTTTCACTTCTACTCAAATCAGTAACAACACATAGATATATTAGATTTGATTTATAAACATTAGGAATTCTAGTGGGCTGCAGGAGTTTATCATTTATGCTTATAATATTCATAAAACAAGTATTTACAAAATACTTCAATTTTGTTTTGCTATATTTCAGGCAGAGCTAATTGATCCTGCAGTGAAAGGAACCCTTAACGTACTTAAATCATGTAAAAAAGTTCAGTTTATCAAGAGAGTGGTTATAACATCTTCTATGGCAACAGTTTTGTATGGCAGAAAACCTCTGACTCCTGATGTGGTGGTTGACAAGACGTGGCAATCAGATCCAGCAGTTTGTAAGGAAATGAAGGTGTTCTTTTGTGCTATTATCTTAGTACCATCTTTGTTCTTTTGTCTGTTGTTATCTACTTATTATATGTTGATGCCACTTAATTTAGTTTCTTTTCAGCTTTGGTATATGCTTGCAAAAACTTTTGCAGAAGAGGCTGCTTGGAACTTTGCAGAAGAGAATGCCATTGACTTGGTTACAATACATCCAGCATATGTGATTGGCCCTCTTTTACAGCCAACTCTCAATTTCAGTGTGGAGATGATTCTTAATCTTGTAAATGGTAGTATTCAGCAATCATTTAGTATTATATAAGAATTATAGATAGTAGTCTTCCAAACTAAAAGGAATTGCTAGAAGATGATATATATGTAGATACATGGAATTGCTAGAAGCCAACTCAACTGAACTTAGCCCACTTACTATCCTGTTAGGATCAGTTATTAGATAATTTTCTTCATTGTGCTTGTTTTTGAGAATGTATTTGCTTTAACTGGCCAGGAAATTTCAAATTTATCCTAACTGATTGAAGCAGTCTGCCTGGCAACAAGATTATTCTTTATTTTCTCTGATAGAATGTCTTAGTTTTCTGGGTGCAGGAGCTCAAACATATCCCAATACTTATTACAGTTCAACTGATGTTAGAGATGTTGCAGAAGCACATATTCGAGCTTTCGAGATTCCAGCAGCTTGTGGCAGATATTGTTTAGTTGCAAATGTGTCGCACTTTTCTGAAGTTCTGAAGATTGTCCATGAACATTTCCCCTCCCTGCACCTTCCTGCAAAGTAAGTGATTGTTTTCTGCAATTCAAATGACACTCATTTTCCGCTAGCCATCTTTTTCTGGATTACATTTTCTGGAGTTACATGGGCAATTTAGGCAAGCAATTAGGATCAATTGTGACAGAGTTTGCTGAGAAACATTCTGAAGATTAATTCTATGGACTTAAAAAAAAATGGTGCATAAAAACTTCCATTTATCACCAATATACTAGATAACTTGTTGCTTCTTTTTCTTTTTGAGCTTTCTTGTTCTCTAATTGTAATTTTTCTGACATTGAAATCCATGTGTTGTTCAAACATTGCAGATGTGATGATAATCATCCATTCTTGCCACAGCACAAGACATCCAAAGAGAAAGCAAGAATTTTGGGTATCAACTTCATTCCTCTGGAAGCTACTCTCAAGGACACTATTGAGAGTCTAAAGGAGAAGGGCTTCCTCAGCATCTGATTAGACAGTATGGGATAGTGAGGTGATGCATAAACCAGAAGGAAAATTTAGACCAAACAATACGCTTTTCCCTAAAAACCTTCAGGGTTCAGAACTTCAGATACTTGCAGATATTGTTTGAATTTCTCCAACTGTTATTGAAGATTGTATGTGAAAGGCATGCTCACTTGCTCAGCATCTTCATGAACAGTAAATTAATGTCATCACAGAAGATTGTGGTCATGCCTTATATGTATGGCTTGTGCTTAGCTGCATTAATCTGGGATTTATTTCATTACCATGTTGATGATCACAGTTGTAGGAAATGTTTTCTGCGGCTGTCTTGCATGTCAGATGTCAAGATCACAAGCTATATGCAGATAAAATCAAATAAATTTCCTCTGAAATTTCAGTTTTGATATTTCTGTCAGTTTTTTCACTTTGACACAAGTCCAGATTGTGGAAATTTTGTTAATAAGGCAAAAAAAGGACATCCTTCTTAATAAAATTATGACAATTTTATTGAAGTGTGTAAATCCCACTCACACACACGTTATACAATCAATGTGATATAAAAGATCACCACTGACCTACTTCACTAATGGACGTGACAAAGCATACGTATCTGGTAGGCTAGTAGGAACCAGAAGTAGCAGAAACTTGCTTATGACTTGTAATTGTGTAGCTAAATGCTGAACAAAGATAACAAAAGAAAAAGACATGATTGTAATTTGCAAGTGAATTGGAGGATAAAATGGGAAATCAAAATCAAAATCAATGACTAACAAAACTCGACTACTCTACTCCCATGATGGCAACCAAGATTCCTTCTCACCAACTCCAAAAATAGCTTTTCAATTCTCAACTTATTTGGAAATAAATTATTTATTAAAAAATTAAATAAATTTTTATAAATTACATTTAATTTTAATCTCTTTTAAAATAAATTTCTTAATTAATTCTTTTTTTAAAAACTCAAAATTTAAAAAAAAATAATAAATTAAATTAAATTCTTATAAAATCTTAATTTTCAAACAAAGAACTCCAAAAATCTTCTGTGTCAACTACCAAGGTATAAACTATCAAGAGTAAAACCTTCAACTAACATTTCAGCCTAAAGGTACAAGAAAATGGACCCAGTAATAATTGTCTTTGTGGATTGGCAAATAATATTAATTATTTTTATTTATTGTTACAATATTTTTAATATCATTTTTATAACCATAGGCAAGTGGCAATTGACATTAATATCCTCCACAACCATATGAATATAAAAATATAAATAAAAATATAAATATAAATATAAATACTGAGTGCACTTAATAATTTATCAAGATATAATATCAATTTATCATCCCTTAAATTATCTATAACTAGTGGTGCAACCATGTGATGGTTAGACTCTATATTATTTGTTTTATTTTTATTTTTTTTTAAGAAATAATGAAAATCAATTAACTTTAATTTGATGGTATTTGAATTTTTTAAAATTATAAAATTTTAAATTTAAATTATATTAAAATTAATATATCATAAAATGTAAAAAAATCTTATTTTTAAGAGAAAAGGTGGAAAAATAATTAAATTATTAAGGTTGGATGAGGTAAAAGAAATTAAATGAAGATACAGTTTAATAAATTAATTACCAACTAATCAAGTGTCTGTACAATACATAAATGATTTTGTTTATTTTTTTAAAATAAAATTATAAATTAATATAATATTATATATAGAACTATTATAATTGATAATAATTTTTTTAATTAGGAATAGGAATCCTAATAAATTTCAAAATTACCTAGAAGTATATTTAATATAAATAAAAAATTAATTTAATTAATTAAAGAAATTAATTAGATTTGTAATAGACCACCAAGAAATTGAAGAGCTTAAATGATCTTGTGTCTTTTATTTCTTTTGATTGATTTAACGTGTATTATTGAGTTATCAGCAAAATGGATCTTATGGCAATCAACTTCATAAATTCATGTTTTATAAAAAAAATAAAAAAAAACATGAATTCATGATAAAATAAGAGTTTGTGTTGTACAAGGAAGAACTTCACTGTTCCAGTTCACAAGCCTCTCGATCATTTAACTATTGACTCTGATGTGACACTTATGATCATACACAATTATCTAGTTTTGGTGTTGTTGGTTGATCACAAACAGAGGTCTTGAGTGAGAAGTGAAACTAGAACCTGAAACCACATCCCCACATTTGCTGCATGGAAGGATCTTGGCATGTTGATATTTTCTTTGTCAATTCAAGGTCTCTATCCACAATAATCCCCACAGAGCATCAGTAAGTGACAAATTTGATTTGAAAGCAATAATTTTGAACTTTTTACGAGGATTTCCCGCACAAGTTATGAAAAATGAAGAAATATGAACATGTTGCTTGTTAAATTTCTGTAATGGTTGCATTCCCACTCAAACTCCAGCCAAATGTTGGAGATTGCAAAAGTGTTTTGTATGTTTATGAATTTCTCTTCCTCTTTCTATCTGTTTGAGAAATTTCACCAATTAGGAGAGAGAGAGAGAGAGAGAGAGAGAGAGAGAGAGAGAGAGAGAGAGAGAAGTACGAGAGTGGGATTAAACGAAGCAAAAATGGAGCAATTAAAATAAAAGAACATAGATTTTACATTTGGCAATGTATTTACGTCCATGGAGCCGCTGCAGTATTCTTACTATGAGAAAAAAAAAATTCTGCAATTAATCATTTTAGCATTTCCTGTATATAGCAGAATACAATAATGAGTGTTGCCCCCGCAGGCCCGCACCTTAACTATCCCAACTCTCTATTGATGGTACAACGATGTGGTTCTGCTCCACACCGCTTCACCCGCCTCTCTGCGCATAATATCCTTCCATTTGTTTTTAAATATCCAATAATAATCTTAATATGAGACACTCTAATTCAACATGTTCAAACATTAATCTATGGCATTCTTTAATTCTTTCTTACAAATTATAATCCTTTTCCAGTCTCTTGGATTCCTTAATATCTGCAAATAAAAGTGGCTAATTCCTCTTAAATTGTTACAGAACTAAAGTGGTCCCCCATTTTCTAGATTTTATAAGTAGCCCACCACCCACCCCTCCATTTGCACACACAAGACACAGACAGGATGAGCGGAGAAGGCAAGGTGGTATGTGTAACAGGGGGGTCAGGTTACATAGCTTCATGGCTAGTTAATTTCTTGCTGCAAAAGGGTTATACAGTCAGAGCCACCGTTCGCGAGCCAAGTCAGTATCTCTCTTTCTTTGTCTGTTTTTCCTCTCTTTTTAACCTTAATTTGATTATTCAGTTGTTATCAGGAAGTTGTTTTGGATATTTTTCTTCTTCTTATAATTCTTGATTCTGTTGCATTTTCTGTTACATTATGTGCAGTCTGAATACCAACCATGTTAGGAACTACTTTTTTTTTTTAAATTAGGAAACTTTTCAAACATTTATTGTTTGTTGAATGCACAAGAATCATGAAATTCAATTAAAGTTGTTTGATTAACCTAATTCTTGCTAATTCTTTGCCAAATTAGATAAAGTTCAATGAAAAATCTCATTCATGTCAATTGTTCTATTCATATATGAAACAGGTGATCCAAAGAAAACAGATCACTTGCTTGCTCTTGATGGAGCTAAGGAAAGACTTCATTTATTCAAAGCTGATTTACTGGAAGAAGGGTCTTTTGATTCTGCAATTGATGGGTGTGAAGGTGTTTTCCATGCAGCATCCCCTGTATTAATTTCAGCTACTGATCCACAGGTTTCTTTCCCATACCTTTTGATTATATTCCTATATCTTCATGATGGATTAGGATTGGTCCAATTAGCCATTTTTTTTCCAAAAATCTAGACTCGATGACAATGGGGTTGCAAACCTTACCCCTATAAAAGAAATTTTGTCAGTTCTACTCAAATCAGTAACAACATATAGATGCATCAGTTTTGAATTATAAACATTAGCCATTTTAGTTGGTTGCAGGAGGTTATCAGCTCTAGCTTTGTTATTGTATGGCCATTTTAATTCTTTTTCTGCTTTAATTTCTATCCCGGTGTCATTTATGCTTATAATTTTGAGGTATTATCTGGTTTGTCCACTGTTCATAAACCGTGTATTCACAAAAACTTCCATTTTGTTTTGCTGTATTTCAGGCAGAACTAATTGATCCTGCAGTGAAAGGAACACTTAACGTACTTAAATCATGTACAAAAGTTCAGTCTATCAAGAGAGTGGTTATAACATCTTCTATTGCAACAGTTATGTTTGACAGAAAACCTCAGACCCCTGATGTGGTGGTAGATGAGACTTGGCATTCGGATCCAGCAGTTTGTAAGGAAATGAAGGTGTTCTTTTGTGCTAATTTCTTAGTACTTTATAAACTTATTTATTTTGGTTTATAAAATCTTATCTTCAATCTTTTTAAAGTATTACTTATTTCCAGAGATATAAAAGCAACATAAAAGAACCATCTTTGTTCTTTTCTCTGTTGTTCTCTACATCTAATTATATGCTGATGCCACTTAATTTAGTTTCTTTTCGGCTTTCGTATATGCTTGCAAAAACCTTGGCGGAAAAGGCTGCTTGGAATTTTGCAAAAGAGAATGCAATTGACTTGGTTACAATACATCCAGCATATGTGATTGGCCCTCTCTTACAGCCAACTCTTAATGCCAGTGTGGCGACGATTTTTAATCTTGTAAATGGTAGCATTCAGCAACCGTTTAATTATATAAGAATTATAAATGGTAATCTTCCAAACAAAAAGGATTGCTAGAAGATGATATATATGTAAATACGTGGTTATTTTATATAACTCAACTAAACTTAGCCCACTTTCAATCCAGTTATAGATTTTTTTTTCCTTCATTCTGTTTGTTTTGGAACTAACCAAGAAATTTCAAATTTATCCCCACTGATCGAACCAGTCTGCCTTGCAACAAGATTATTCTTTATTTTCTTTGATAGAACGTCTTAGTTTTCTTGGTGCAGGAGCTCAGACATATCCCAACGAATATTACGGGTCAACTGATGTTAGGGACGTTGCAGAAGCTCATATTCAAGCTTTTGAGATTCCTTCAGCTTATGGCAGATATTGTTTAGTTGCAAATGTGTCGCACTATTCTGAACTTGTGAAGATTGTCCATGAACATTTTCCCTCCTTGCAACTTCCTGCAAAGTAAGTGATTGTTTTCTGCAATTCGAATGACACTCATTTTATGTTGGCATCTTCTTTTGGATAACATTTCTGGGGTTACATTGGCAATTCAAGTAAGCTGTTAGGATCAGTTGTGAGAGAGTTTGTTGAGAAACATTCTGAAGATTAATTCTATGGTTTTAAAAAGTAAAATTGTGCACAAAAACTTTCATTTATCACCAATGTCCTAAATAACTTGTTACTTTTTTTTTTGTCTTTTTGAGCTTTCTTGTTCTCTAACTGCAATTTCTCCCACATTGAAATCCATGTGTTGTTTAAACATTGCAGATGTGATGATAAACCTCAATTCATGCCACATGTCAAGGTATCCAAAGAGAAAGCAAAAACTTTGGGTATCAACTTCATTCCTCTGGAAGCTACTCTCAAGGACACTATTGAGAACCTGAAGGAAAAGGGCTTCCTCAGCATCTAATTAGATCGTATGTGATAGTGAGGTGATGCAAAAACGAGCCAGAAAATTTAGAACGAACATTGTGCTTTTCCCTAAAAACCTTCAGGGTTCAAATACTTGTATATATCGTTTTGAATTTCTCCAATTGTTATTGAAGATTGTATGTGAAAGACATGCTCACTTGCTCACCATCTTCCTGAATAGTAAATTAATGTCATCACAGAAGATTGTGGTCAATCCTTGTACGCATGGGTTGTGCTTAGCTGCATGTATCTGGGATTTATTACATTACCATGTGGATGATCACAATTGTAGGAAATGTTTTGTATGATTTTCTTGCATAGCAGATGTCAAGATGACAAGCTTTATGCAGATAAAATCAAATAAATTCCCTCTGCAATTTCTGCCTCGATCTTTCTCTTTATTTTCACTTTGAAACAAGTCCAAATAGTTGAAATACATGGATTAGAGGTATTTTGTATGGATAGTGGCTTGTAAAATTTTGTATGTTTTACTACAGTATTCATCCAAATCCAGTGACGGAGTTGCATAATACAAGTAGGAATTTCTCCATCCTAGACACATTTGAAAAATATTTTCCAATAATAGATTTTTTTTTTTTTACTCTTATTTCATGCTTGATGACAAATTAACAGTGGAAATGAAAGGAACAGAAAATTTAATTTGCAAGTTGAAATTTTGACATTAAAAATAGCTAGTTGAGGTGGGTATCAATCGATCCAATCATCAAAAAAAGAATAAAATAAAGAAAAAAAAAATACAACTATCAAATAGTATTCTAATATATGCACTTCATCTCTTCATCAATTCCATTATAAAGAAACATACAGAGAAGCAATATACGGTGAAAACAGCAACCATTCATTTTTATTGCTTTTCTTTACTAGAGAGAACTACAGGGAGGATGTGTGGAGAAGGGAAGGTGGTGTGTGTAACAGGAGGGTCAGGCTACATAGCTTCATGGCTGATTAAGAGATTACTCCAAAGGGGTTATATCGTTAAAGCCACTGTTCGTGACACAGGTCTCAACTTCTCCTTCAAAGTACTGTTTTTTGGCTTTTTTTTTTTAACCAAATTTAGCCATATATTGGCTGAGTGGTTTTGCACAGGAATCTTCTTCTTTTGGAAAGTTCTAGGAAATTAAACCTACAATCTTGCTGATAATTATCTTTTATGTGCATTAATTAAGCCAACCGTGCTTTGTTTTTCTTTCATTCTGGTTTTTTCCCCCTTTCTTGTTACATTTGTTTTGAACTGTGAATTACAATTATATTGGAAACTTTTAGTCAGAAAAATTTCAAGAATTTGTGGTTAGAGCATTTATATAAAGGTGACTAGTGCATGAAGCATCCCATACTTTTCGGCTTTAGGTAAGGTTGATGTACATCCATAACTTCCAAGTCATAAATGGTGTAACTTTATCATCACAACAAAGCCACCCTCTAAATATACAGGAAAAAATCATTCAGACTGAGAATTGAATCCACGGACTGAGAAATATAACTAATGCTGAACTTTGCGCACTAATTTAGCTAATTCTATTTAAATGTGACACAGGTGATCCAAAGAAAACAGATCACTTACTTGCACTTGATGGAGCTAAGGAAAGGCTTCATTTGTTCAAAGCAAATTTACTGGAAGAAGGGTCTTTTGATGCTGCAGTTGATGGATGCGAAGGAGTTTTCCATACTGCATCCCCTGTACTATTTGCAGTCACTGATCCACTGGTTCCTCTCTCATACCTTTCAAATACCTTCCATCTTCTTGATAGGTTAACAAATTCATTAAACTTTGTGTAAAGGGTTATATATAGCAGATAATTAGCTGATCAGCGCCCTTATGCTTATAATTTTGAGGCCTAATACATTTTCTTCATTGCCTCACACGACCTGCAAGAAATATTCCCATTTTATTTTCTGGGTTTCAGGCAGAACTAATTGATCCAGCAGTGAAAGGAACACTTAATGTTCTTAAATCATGCACAAAAGTTCAATCTATCAAGAGAGTGATTATAACATCTTCTATGGCGACAGTTATGTTTGACAGAAAACCTCAGACCCCTGATGTGGTGGTAGATGAGACTTGGCATTCGGATCCAGCAGTTTGTAAGGAAATGAAGGTGTTCTTTTGTGCTAATTTCTTAGTACTTTATAAACTTATTTATTTTGGTTTACAAAATCTTATCTTCAATCTTTTTAAAGTATTAGTTATTTCCAGAGATATAAAAGCAACATAAAAGAACCATCTCTGTTCTTTTCTCTGTTGTTCTCTCTACATCTTATTATATGCTGATGCCACTTAATTTAGTTTCTTTTCAGCTTTCGTATATGCTTGCAAAAACCTTGGCGGAAAAGGCTGCTTGGAATTTTGCAAAAGAGAATGCAATTGACTTGGTTACAATACATCCAGCATATGTGATTGGCCCTCTCTTACAGCCAACTCTTAATGCCAGTGTGGCGATGATTTTTAATCTTGTAAATGGTAGTATACAGCAATCGTTTAATTATATAAGAATTATAAATGGTAATCTTCCAAACAAAAAGGATTGCTAGAAGATGATATATATGTAAATACGTGGTTATTTTATATAACTCAACTAAACTTAGCCCACTTTCAATCCAGTTATAGATTTTTTTTTCCCTTCATTCTGGTTGTTTTGGAACTAACCAAGAAATTTCAAATTTATCCCCACTGATTGAACCAGTCTGCCTTGCAACAAGATTATTCTTTATTTTCTTTGATAGAACGTCTTAGTTTTCTTGGTGCAGGAGCTCAGACATACCCCAACGAATATTACGGATCAACTGATGTTAGGGACGTTGCAGAAGCTCATATTCAAGCTTTTGAGATTCCTTCAGCTTATGGCAGATATTGTTTAGTTGCAAATGTGTCGCACTATTCTGAACTTGTGAAGATTGTCCATGAGCATTTTCCCTCCTTGCAACTTCCTGCAAAGTAAGTGATTGTTTTCTGCAATTCGAATGACACTCATTTTATGTTGGCCATCTTCTTTTGGATAACATTTCTGGAGTTACATGAGCAATTCAAGTAAGCTGTTAGGATCAGTTGTGAGAGAGTTTGTTGAGAAACATTCTGAAGATTAATTCTATGGTTTTAAAAAGTAAAATTGTGCACAAAAACTTTCATTTATCACCAATGTCCTAAATAACTTGTTACTTTTTTTTTTTTGCCTTTTTGAGCTTTCTTGTTCTCTAACTGCAATTTCTCCCACATTGAAATCCATGTGTTGTTTAAACATTGCAGATGTGATGATAAACCTCAATTCATGCCACATGTCAAGGTATCCAAAGAGAAAGCAAAAACTTTGGGTATCAACTTCATTCCTCTGGAAGCTACTCTCAAGGACACTATTGAGAACCTGAAGGAAAAGGGCTTCCTCAGCATCTAATTAGATCGTATGTGATAGTGAGGTGATGCAAAAACGAGCCAGAAAATTTAGAACGAACAATGTGCTTTTCCCTAAAAACCTTCAGGGTTCAAATACTTGTACGCATGGGTTGTGCTTAGCTGCATGTATCTGCGATTTATTACATTACCATGTGGATGATCACAATTGTAGGAAATGTTTTGTATGATTTTCTTGCATAGCAGATGTCAAGATGACAAGCCTTATGCAGATAAAATCAAATAAATTCCCTCTGCAATTTCTGCCTCGATCGTTCTCTTTATTTTCACTTTGCACAAGTCCAAAGAGTTGAAATACATGGATTAGAGGTATTTTGTATGGATAGTGGCTTGTAAAATTTTGTTTGTTTTACTAGAGTATACATCCAAATCCGGTGACAGAGTTGCATAATACAAGTAGGAATTTCTCCATCCTAGACACATTTGAAAAATATTTTCCAATAATAGATTTTTTTTTTTTTTACTCTTATTTCATGCTTGATGACAAATTAACAGTGAAAATGAAAGGAACAGAAAATTTAATTTGCAAGTTGAAATTTTGACATTAAAAATAGCTAGTTGAGGTGGGTATCAATCGATCCAATCATCAAAAAAAGAATAAAATAAAGAAAAAAAAAATACAACTATCAAATAGTATTCTAATATATGCACTTCATCTCTTCATCAATTCCATTATAAAGAAACATACAGAGAAGCAATATACGGTGAAAACAGCAACCATTCATTTTTATTGCTTTTCTTTACTAGAGAGAACTACAGGGAGGATGTGTGGAGAAGGGAAGGTGGTGTGTGTAACAGGAGGGTCAGGCTACATAGCTTCATGGCTGATTAAGAGATTACTCCAAAGGGGTTATATCGTTAAAGCCACTGTTCGTGACACAGGTCTCAACTTCTCCTTCAAAGTACTGTTTTTTGGCTTTTTTTTTTTAACCAAATTTAGCAATATATTGGCTGAGTGGTTTTGCACAGGAATCTTCTTCTTTTGGAAAGTTCTAGGAAATTAAACCTACAATCTTGCTGATAATTATCTTGTATGTGCATTAATTAAGCCAACCGTGCTTTGTTTTTCTTTCATTCTGGTTTTTCCCCCTTTCTCGTTACATTTGTTTTGAACTGTGAATTACAATTATATTGGAAACTTTTAGTCAGAAAAATTTCAAGAATTTGTGGTTAGAGCATTTATATAAAGGTGACTAGTGCATGAAGCATCCCATACTTTTCGGCTTTAGGTAAGGTTGATGTACATCCATAACCTCCAAGTCATAAATGGTGTAACTTTATCATCACAGCAAAGCCACCCTCTAAATATACAGGAAAAAATCATTCAGACTGAGAATTGAATCCACGGACTGAGAAATATAACTAATGCTGAACTTTGCGCACTAATTTAGCTAATTCTATTTAAATGTGACACAGGTGATCCAAAGAAAACAGATCACTTACTTGCACTTGATGGAGCTAAGGAAAGGCTTCATTTGTTCAAAGCAAATTTACTGGAACAAGGGTCTTTTGATGCTGCAGTTGATGGATGCGAAGGAGTTTTCCATACTGCATCCCCTGTACTATTTGCAGTCACTGATCCACAGGTTCCTCTCTCATACCTTTCAAATACCTTCCATCTTCTTGATAGGTTAACAAATTCATTAAACTTTGTGTAAAGGGTTATATATAGCAGATAATTAGCTGATCAGCGCCCTTATGCTTATAATTTTGAGGCCTAATACATTTTCTTCATTGCCTCACACGACCTGCAAGAAATATTCCCATTTTATTTTCTGGGTTTCAGGCAGAACTAATTGATCCAGCAGTGAAAGGAACACTTAATGTTCTTAAATCATGCACAAAAGTTCAATCTATCAAGAGAGTGATTATAACATCTTCTATGGCGACAGTTATATTTGACAGAAAACCTCAGACCCCTGATGTGGTGGTAGATGAGACTTGGCATTCGGATCCAGCAGTTTGTAAGGAAATGAAGGTGTTCTTTT
The DNA here is from genome assembly GCF_030052815.1 of Hevea brasiliensis. Lineage (NCBI taxonomy): Eukaryota > Viridiplantae > Streptophyta > Magnoliopsida > Malpighiales > Euphorbiaceae > Hevea > Hevea brasiliensis. Next base: position 6,374,177 of record NC_079506.1, on the reverse strand, counting down.
GTGCTAATTTCTTAGTACTTTGTAAACTTATTTATTTTGGTTTATAAAATCTTAGCTTCAATCTTTTTAAAGTATTAGTTATTTCCAGAGATATAAAAGCAACATAAAAGAACCATCTTTGTTCTTTTCTCTGTTGTTCTCTACATCTTATTATATGCTGATGCCACTTAATTTAGTTTCTTTTCAGCTTTCGTATATGCTTGCAAAAACCTTGGCGGAAAAGGCTGCTTGGAATTTTGCAAAAGAGAATGCAATTGACTTGGTTACAATACATCCAGCATATGTGATTGGCCCTCTCTTACAGCCAACTCTTAATGCCAGTGTGGCGATGATTTTTAATCTTGTAAATGGTAGTATACAGCAACCGTTTAATTATATAAGAATTATAAATGATAATCTTCCAAACAAAAAGGATTGCTAGAAGATGATATATATGTAAATACGTGGTTATTTTATATAACTCAACTAAACTTAGCCCACTTTCAATCCAGTTATTTTTTTTTCCCCTTCATTCTGGTTGTTTTGGAACTAACCAAGAAATTTCAAATTTATCCCCACTGATTGAACCAGTCTGCCTTGCAACAAGATTATTCTTTATTTTCTTTGATAGAACGTCTTAGTTTTCTTGGTGCAGGAGCTCAGACATATCCCAACGAATATTACGGGTCAACTGATGTTAGGGACGTTGCAGAAGCTCATATTCAAGCTTTTGAGATTCCTTCAGCTTATGGCAGATATTGTTTAGTTGCAAATGTGTCGCACTATTCTGAACTTGTGAAGATTGTCCATGAACATTTTCCCTCCTTGCAACTTCCTGCAAAGTAAGTGATTGTTTTCTGCAATTCGAATGACACTCATTTTATGTTGGCCATCTTCTTTTGGATAACATTTCTGGGGTTACATGGGCAATTCAAGTAAGCTGTTAGGATCAGTTGTGAGAGAGTTTGTTGAGAAACATTCTGAAGATTAATTCTATGGCTTTAAAAAGTAAAATTGTGCACAAAAACTTTCATTTATCACCAATATCCTAAATAACTTGTTACTTTTTTTTTGTCTTTTTGAGCTTTCTTGTTTTCTAACTGCAATTTCTCCCACATTGAAATCCATGTGTTGTTTAAACATTGCAGATGTGATGATAAACCTCAATTCATGCCACATGCCAAGGTATCCAAAGAGAAAGCAAAAACTTTGGGTATCAACTTCATTCCTCTGGAAGCTACTCTCAAGGACACTATTGAGAGCCTGAAGGAGAAGGGCTTCCTCAGCATCTAATTAGATCGTATGTGATAGTGAGGTGATGCAAAAACGAGCCAGAAAATTTAGAACGAACAATGTGCTTTTCCCTAAAAACCTTCAGGGTTCAAATACTTGTATATATCGTTTTGAATCTCCAATTGTTATTGAAGATTGTATGTGAAAGACATGATCACTTGCTCACCATCTTCCTGAATAGTAAATTAATGTCATCACAGAAGATTGTGGTCAATCCTTGTACGCATGGGTTGTGCTTAGCTGCATGTATCTGGGATTTATTAAATTACCATGTGGATGATCACAATTGTAGGAAATGTTTGGTATGATTTTCTTGCATAGCAGATGTCAAGATGACAAGCTTTATGCAGATCAATCAAATAAATTCCCTCTGCAATTTCTGCCTCGATCGTTCTCTTTATTTTCACTTTGACACAAGTCCAAATAGTTGAAATACATGGATTAGAGGTATTTTGTATGGATAGTGGCTTGTAAAATTTTGTATGTTTTACTACAGTATACATCCAAATCCGGTGACGGAGTTGCATAATACAAGTAGGAATTTCTCCATCCTAGACACATTTGAACAATATTTTCCAATAATAGATTTTTTTTTTTACTCTTATTTCATGCTTGATGACAAATTAACAGTGAAAATGAAAGGAACAGAAAATTTAATTAGCAAGTTGAGATTTTGGCATTAAGGCTCTGTTTGGATGGGGGTGAGGGAAGGGTAAATAAAGGTAATGAGGAGTTGGAAAGGGGTGAGCAAATGAAGGGTAAGGGTAAGTAAGGGTAAGGCTTACCCTCCCTTACCCCTCAAATCCCAATTTTTCTCACACCTCAAATTGGGGTGTAAGCTGGGGGAGGTGAAAGATGAAAATTATTTTATTTTTAATTTTCCTATTGTGTCTTTATTTTTTATTAAAAATCCAATTATATCTATTAAAAATAAACCTAGTTTACCAATAAAAACAAATGTTTTCTCTCTCAAGTAGCTGTATCTAATCTCTTCGCTTTCGTGAATTTTGAATTCTTGCAGAAAAAATGTTAGTTTTATCTTCCTATTTAATTTCAGTTATTAAATCATTCGTTCTTTCAATAGTTTACTGCAATTATTATGCTCTATTTGTCACATTTTTTTTACTAAATAATTCATTCTTTATTCAATCCTTTTTTGTATTACTTTATAGATATCTAAGTTGAATGTTGAAATAGTACATGCCATGGTCTGACATAAAAAGACAATTGAAAATATAAATTATAAGTCACTAAACTAAAAATAAAAGGCCTTAATTTTCTAAATAATTTATTCTTTATTCAATCCTTGTTTGTATTATTTTATAGATATCTAAGTTAAATATTGAAATAGTACATGCCATGGTCTGACATAAAAAGATAATAAAAAATATAAATTATAGGTCACTAAACTAAAAATAAAAGGCCTTAATTTACATATTAAAAAAATAAAGAATAAATTTTATCTAATAGAAAAAGATGTTTTTATAATTTTAATAATTATTTACTCTTCTTTCACCTCTTTCCAAACATAAAAAATATACATTACCTCTCTTTATCTTTCCATTAATTCAGATTTTTTTTATTATAACCCATTCTTACCCTTCTCTCTTCTTAAGCTCCCTTGCCTTCCCATTAATTACCCTTCCCTCACCCCATCCAAACAGAGCCTAAAAATAGCCATTGTGGTAGGTATCAATTGATCCGATCATCAAATAAAGAATAAAATAAGGAAAAAAAAAAAAGAAAAAGACAACTATCAAATATTATTCTAATATATGCACTTCATCTCTTCATCAATTCCATTGTAAAGAAACATACAGAGAAGTAATATACGGTGAAAACAGCAACCATTCATTTTTATTGCTTTTCTTTACTAGAGAGAACTACAGGGAGGATGTGTGGAGAAGGGAAGGTGGTGTGTGTAACAGGAGGGTCAGGCTACATAGCTTCATGGCTGATTAAGAGATTACTCCAAAGGGGTTATATCGTTAAAGCCACTGTTCGTGACACAGGTCTGAACTTCTCCTTCAAAATACTGTTTTTTGGCTTTTTTTTTAAACCAAATTTAGCCATATATTAGCTGAGTGGTTTTGCACAGGAATCTTCTTCTTTTGGAAAGTTCTAGGAAATTAAACCTACAATCTTGCTGATAATTATCTTGTATGTGCATTAATTAAGCCAACCGTGCTTTGTTTTTCTTTCATTCTGGTTTTTTTCCCCTTTCTTGTTACATTTGTTTTGAACTGTGAATTACAATTATATTGGAAACTTTCAGTCAGAAAAATTTCAAGAATTTGTGGTTAGAGCATTTATATAAAGGTGACTAGTGCATGAAGCATCCCATACTTTTCGGCTTTAGGTAAGGTTGATGTACATCCATAACCTCCAAGTCATAAATGGTGTAACTTTATCATCACAACAAAGCCACCCTCTAAATATACAGGAAAAATCATTCAGACTGAGAATTGAATCCAGGGACTGAGAAATATAACTAATGCTGAACTTTGCACACTAATTTAGCTAATTCTATTTAAATGTGACACAGGTGATCCAAAGAAAACAGATCACTTACTTGCACTTGATGGAGCTAAGGAAAGGCTTCATTTGTTCAAAGCAAATTTACTGGAAGAAGGGTCTTTTGATGCTGCAGTTGATGGATGCGAAGGAGTTTTCCATACTGCATCCCCTGTACTATTTGCAGTCACTGATCCACAGGTTCCTCTCTCATACCTTTCAAATACCTTCCATCTTCTTGATAGGTTAACAAATTCATTAAACTTTGTGTAAAGGGTTATCTATAGCAGATAATTAGCTGATCAGCGCCCTTATGCTTATAATTTTGAGGCCTAATACATTTTCTTCATTGCCTCACACGACCTGCAAGAAATATTCCCATTTTATTTTCTGTGTTTCAGGCAGAACTAATTGATCCAGCAGTGAAAGGAACACTTAATGTTCTTAAATCATGCACAAAAGTTCAATCTATCAAGAGAGTGATTATAACATCTTCTATGGTGACAATTCCTTATAACGGAAAACCTTTGAGTCTTGATGTGGTGGCTGATGAGACTTGGTTTTCAGACCCAACACTTTGCAAGGAAATGAAGGTGTTTTTATGTGCTAATTTTCTTACTACTTATTTAATGTCCTTCATTTCTTGTATGCTGATGATGCAACTAAACTTAATTAGTTGTTTTCCAGTTATGGTATGTGCTTTCAAAAACCTTAGCAGAAGAGGCTGCTTGGAAATTTGCAAAAGAAAATTCAATTGACTTGGTTACATTAAGTCCAGGAATTGTGATTGGTCCTCTGTTGCAGCCAACTCTTAATGAGACTGTGGAGATGATTCTTAAACTTGTAAATGGTATTTTTGGTTTTTCCTGAACCATTTTAGGATTATTCTTCCATATATTTTAAAGTGTTTGATGCTTGCTTCATATAAACTTTTATAAACATGATTATCTGGGTAATGATCTGGTGGAAGATGATTTACTTGTAGCAATAACTCAAAATCAGTCTCAATCCAAATCTTTACATCTCATACTGCCTATGCGAGCTCGATTTGAGTAGGAAATTTCTTGTGCTATTTGATTGAAAATGAAGATGATTCTGTATGGTTTCTTCTGATAAAATCTGCCAATCTTTTGATTGCAGGAGCACAAACATACCCTGATGCACATTATAGATCAGTTGATGTTCGGGATGTTGCCGATGCAAATATTCGTGCCTTTGAGATTCCTTCAGCTAATGGAAGATATTGTCTAGTAACAAATGCTCTCCACTTTTCTGAAGTTTTAAAGATTGTTCATCAACATTACCCTACTTTGAACCTTCCTAAAAAGTGAATGTTTGCTGCAGCTTGGATGACATTTACAAATTATATGCTATATATCCATGTAGATAAAAAAAAATAATAATAATGAATCCTATTTCTAGATAACTGTACTATAACTATAGGCGAGTGTCTCAAGAATAGTTTTATATCTCTAACAGAACATACTGTAATCCTTTCATTATTTCTTCTACATGGCTTGTTTCCTAATTGTAATTTCTCTGAGAATCTGATAACTAATGGTTCATATATGTGGTTTTCAACCATTGCAGATGTGTTACCAATGACCTCAACAACTTGTCCATGTCAACGTACATGGTATCAATGGAGAAGGCAAAAACATTGGGAATCAGCTTCATTCCTTTGGAAGTGACTCTTAGAGACACTATTGAAAGCTTGAAGGAGAAGGGCTTCCTCAGCATCTGATTTAGACTGTATCTGCTACTGAAATAATGCAAAAACAAGTGGGTAAAATGAAAGAGAAAATATGAAATTCTCCATATATGACAGCAGAAACACAGATTTTCCAAATTTGGTAGAAATAAAAGATGAACTTCTGTTTATTATTTGTTGAATCACTTTGATATGGTTTATGGCCCTGGTTCACAGTAAAAATATGATTCCTTTCATGCCAAATTGAACTCTCAATTTTGAATTTTATGCGAATTGAAATGAATTACATATCACTTTAAATTGGACAGATTCAGGTTGAATTGATATATCATGTCACACCGTACCCCTCTGTAAGGTATAATATGATCCCGTAGTATACCTAATGAATTACCAAACTTCACACTACAAGAGATTTTAAAACAATTTTCTTACTTTTTTAAGGTAGTGAGCATTTCTAGCAGGTATTAAAAACGTTTAATCGAAGTTTAAGAGTTAGGTAAAATTTTTGACCATTTTTATTTTTGTGCAAATTTTGTAAAATTTTGTAATTGAGAAAAACTAAAATTTTTGACCTGTAGAAAAGCACTTCCTATAATTCATTTCATCAAAATCAACCACCATCACGACTCAAATTAACACAATTTTTCTAAAACTCCACATTTCAAGTTAATTCTCAACTCAATTATGTTCAAAACTAATACTAAAGAATTTCATTCACATTCCATTAAAGAAAGATTGATTTACATTCATCGGTCTAAATTTACATTAGGAAATTCAAAATAAAATTAATACAAGTTCTGTACAATTGCTCAAGATCAATTTACAACATGTACATACAGTCATATACATCAAAATAAATATGAATAATAAGGGTATAATGTAATACCCGACAAAAGATCCAAAGGTAGTACTATAATCCTCAGCAGCTCACTCAGCTACTTTACTAGTCTCTCTACCTGCGACAGCAATAAAAAGTCATCGCTGAGTACAATGACTCAGTGGTGCACAACATACTAAAAATACTAATTTATGAATAATTTAAATCACAATTATTCCAATATGGTCTGAAAATGGTACACAGATACAAAACACAATTTAAAATTTTAATCAAATAATTTTTCACTTCAGAAGTCACAAAACATATTTTATAAAAACATACAGTCATATCATGCAATTAATATATTGTTCATCTCAATAGCCATAGGCTTACAAGGAATACTAAGCACTACAAGAAAAAAGAAAATTAGTAACCAAAAATTCGGTTTCAAAACATTGAAAATCGATTTTTAATTTCAGTTAGAAATCGATTTGAAATCGAAATAGTCGGTTTACAATTTGTAGGTTTCTAAATAAATTAAAAACGGAATATGACGTCCGTTTCTAATTCTGAAACCAATTTGAAATTGATATTTTCGTTCCAAAATTAGATACTGAACAATTTCGATTTCTAAATCTGTTTCAAGTTAGTAACCAAAATATATCAGTTTCTAATAATCTGAAACGGGTTTCCGTTTCAAATCAGTTTATAATCGGAACAAAAATAAAACACTTTTTAAAATCAAAATATATTCGGTTTTTAAATAGAAACAGAATTTCTTTTTTAAATCCGTTTTTAAGCATAATAAAATAAAATAAAATCATTTTATTTTGTAACCAAATACTTTTTTGTTTCATATTAAAAATGAAATTCAATTTCTAATCCGTTTTAAATTACTGTAAAAATTTTTATTTTTATTTATTTAATGCATTATTTTTTATAGTGAAGCATATAATATATTATCAAATCTCAATAATACAAGAAAATTAAAAATTCTATCATAGATAAAATAAATAAAACATTGGAGAAAAGGAAATCTTTATTAAATTATTTAAATTATGAAGTTCATAAATTTAATATATGCAAAGAAAAGTATACACTTGCAATGCAATTGAAACCCTAAGAAATCCAATATAGACTCCAACCTACAAACTTCAGTATTGGGCGATAAATAGATTACAATATCACAAAAGTGAACCAAGTCATGTCTGGCCATATTTTCTCGGTAAATACCCATGCTAGCAAGAAGATCTGGACCATTCCACTCCATATTTATTCATGAATATTCTGGTCCCATAATAATATCTCTTCAAACATTAATTATGCCCCATAGTCAAATCAAGGATAAAGCCATAATTTGCATCAAGGAAAAGCACCTCGATGAGTAAAAGTGAATGCAAAATTACTCTTAAGCAAATAGAAAGCAGGACAATTCCCTTTCCATTAGTTCAATATGAAGGACTTAAATATGAAAATTCAATTTTCAACATTCTATACCAAGTAAAATCTAACTAGGCATAGAATGTTGAAACTTGAATTTTACTTAGATCTCCAACAAGGTAAAATTTGAAACTTTAAAAATAGATTTCAAAATAGTCAAGCAACCTTCCAAACCTCTGTACCCCCTCCACAAAGAAGATAATATGCTAGAATATATTGTTAAGGGAAGCTCATTCAAATTAGCACTAATGAATGCCAAATACTGTTACATCACGGCAGCTATTATTCAATACACGCGCGCGCGTGCGTGCGCGCACACACACACACACACATGGAGAGAGGAGTAACTCATGTTACACTTCAAAATCTATTAAAGATGCAGTAAAAAGTTATGGTAATGATATTGTTAAGGTAGCTATGATAACAAACAGATAAACAGACGCAAGAATGGATGAATGAAGAAAGACATATTAAAATCCAAGGAAAACTAAGCACAAGGAAAACTAAGCACAAGCAAAATTCCCATAACAATGCAGCTCTCAGAATTTACACTCATTTAAGTGCTGTGAACACAAACTCACCATGGCAAATTCAACAAAAGCTATACGACTTGAATGGACATGATCCCCCTAAAGCCTCAAGCGGATAACCTATGAACATAGTTATTAAAGGCGCGCCTCAGGCACGCCTCAGGCTCAAGGCTCACCAGGCTCGAACCCTAGTGCCTTATTTCATTAGCAATCTTTCTTTATTTCTATCTTTAGCGAGCACTTTCATTAGCAAAAAGGACAACCACTTAAACTCAAACCAACAAACCCAATTCAAGATATATGCCAAAGGAAAAAAAAGAAAAGCATCACATTTATTTGATTTTTATGAACTTTCTAAATTTTTTACTTTTGCGCCTCACCTCTCTCAGGCGTGCGCCTGAGCCTTGCGCCTTGCGCCTAGGCTCCAAGACTCCTTGGCGCCTTAGTGCGCCTTGAGCCTTTAATAACTATGCCTATGAATGAAAAAATATACAAGAAAAAAAAGGGCAGTCAAACATTGGAATGCTCCTTACAGCCAACTCTTTTTGGGGAGGGAAGGGGATATCTTTTATTTTTGTCCTCACCTCACCACAGGTTGATTCAAAGAAATTTTTTACTTCAGCCTGAGAAGCCTGCAGATTTAATGGAATTATTAACTGGAAAATTAAATAAGTCTGAAGAAACAAGCTGCAATCAGTAAGCCTTATAGCAAAATGGCAAAGCCATCTGTGTCATGCAACCTTAAGTACATGCTAAGACAGTACAAAAAAACATAAGCTAACACAACCAAAAAGGGCCAGAGTTATTCATACCCTAGGCAGAAATGTAGGATTCACTAGAAGGATGGCAGTTTTTGAAGGTAACACTCTAACAGGATAGTAACCTAGCATCGTTCCACCAAGGTTTAAAGCAGTTCTTGCACCTTCTATTTATAAGGTTCCAATATCACACATAAGGTATGAATAATCACACTTAAGAGAGAGAGAGAGACATTCACCATCAGAAGGATTCGCCACAGCAGACACATTGCAAGGGCCATCAACCACCCAGTCATACGATTTAATGTGCATCTTCCCAAATAGCAGCTTGCAAAAAACAGTCATTCCAGGATGATTATGAAGGGGTATCACACCTGATGGCGGGAAGCAGAAGATACCCATCTGTAACAATAGAAAAATTAGAGAACCCAAATTAAAACATACTTCCCCAAGTCTCAAATTTACTATAAATGCACCTCAAAGCCCTACGCACCGAGAAATTGTCAGATATATGGATATGAAGGTATTTTATTTTAGGGGTTCTCCCAGCAGCAAGTGCACGAAAATATGGCCTCTCCGGACTCAGACCAAAATCCTCTGGTTTGATGTCATCTAGAGACAAGGAAGCAGCCATTAAAAAATCAACTACAAAGTAAATGAGAAAACAATAAAGTTAATTTTGCAGAATCAGAACCAAAGATCTGTGCTCTATTCTCAATTCTGCAAATTTTATAGACAAATGGCTAAAAAAGAAACTTCAAACAGACCAAATAATTAATTTCAAATATATCTCACATCCATAAAAACATATATAATGGCAATTGCTATTAAAATAAAATTGAAAAGTGGCAGAATAAACGAAAGGCAGAAACATTAAGGAAATAACAACACTTTGATCCAAGGAGAATACACAAAAAGAAGGTAAGTGAAAGAGCTAGCATAGCAAACATATGGTACAAATAAACACCCTTTTTAATTCAATAACTTCAGTTCAACAACAAGATTTTAAAAAAAAAAATACACAAATATACCATTAAAGGGACAACATAGGAAGATATCAATGTCCCATTCCTAAAAAAAAAATACACAACTGTACAATTAAAGGGACAACATAGGAAGATATCAATGTCCACTCCCCATAGAAAAACATGGTCAAAATAAACCATGATTAAAATAAAACAACTGGCAGCTGACCACACCAAACCAGAATTAATAAGTTTCATAAAGCATGATTGTACAAGAAGATGAAAACGCTACAAAGTCAATAATATGGCAACAAGAAACCATTGCCATGGAAGAGGTAATGTAAGTCCTAATGGCAATCTTTGGATGTAAAATTTAAGTCTCCATCAAGAGCAATTATGCCAATGTTGACATACTAATAGATAAGTACATGATACACAAATAACAACTAACAAAGAACCATTTTCATTTTATGGTATGAATAAATTGCCTAATCAGAATTGCCAAAATTAACCCCATAAACCAATACTAAAATGCAGCTAATGCCACCAGATCATTAAATTTTAATTGCTGCCCCTTCTAAAAAATTATAATTTTCAATACTTGAATCAAATTGATTAAAAACCTCTCACCAACCTTACCACACGCTAAGGAGAAAAGGACAAAAGAAATCACATACCCAAAACCGCCCTCAGCTTTTCGATTTTATCAGGAGGGGGAAAAATTCCAGGGCCACCAACGGAAAATACTTCCTCGCAGGTGTCATACAGTTTTTCAATCGGCGATACCACCACCGCCTTCTTGTGGTGCCGTCGTCGGCTCTTCTTCCCTTTGGTATTCGTATTGGTTTCTGGATTTGGATACGGGTCCAGAATTGGATTCTTTTCTTTCTCCAATTCATAAGAGTTCTTTTCCTTCTTGTTAGCCTTACTTGTCTCAATCCCCATTCAACCTGACAATTCCTCAAATGAGAACCCTCAAAAAATTCCCCCGTCAACCAAAAACAAAAAATTGCTATATGGGTATCAAACTGGCAATAGGAGAAGATCAAACTGGCATTGGAGAACGCGAACTCGGTCCTCTGGGTGGAGCACAAGAAAACCCAGAAGCCAGTTGCATTTGCTAGAGCCACAGGGGACAATGTTTTCAATGCCATCATCTGGGACATGGTGGTGGATCCTTCGTATCAGGGGATTGGATTAGGGAAGGCTGTGATGGAGAGACTTGTACAGGAGTTGTTAGAAAAGGGGATTGTGAACATTGCTTTGTATTCAAAACCCTGAGTTCTTGGCCTTTGTAGACCCCTGGGTTTTGTGGTTGATCCGGATGGTGTGCTCCAGAAAAAAAAAAAAAAAAAAAAAAAAGTAGCATATGTTTGTTGAGGTTTTTTTCTCTAGTTAGGAAAGGGAAGAGCACATGGCACATACAAGGCGGCACAACACTACAGGATAAAAAGTGTTAGGGTTTGCTATAAAGAATAAGGTCAATAGAGATTAGAGGTTCAAGATCTGGCTTGGATAACCGATATAAATCTGGTCAAGATTAATTTTGAAACCTATATAAATTGGGTTCTAAATGTAAACAGAAAATAATTTCATTTTAAAATAAAAAATAATCGATTTCTAAATTAAAAAAAAAAAGAAATTAAAAATCGACTAGAATCGATTTCTAAGTGTAAATATAGAAATTAGAAACCGACAGCTATCGGTTTCTATTTTTGACTTTAAAATTTAATAAATAAAATAGAAATTATAAATCAATATAAATCGATTTCTAAATATAAACAAAAACAATTTTATTTTGAAACCGAAAACAATCAGTTTTTAAATTAAGCAAAAAGGAATTAGAAACCGACTAGCATCGATTTCTAAATGTAAATATAGAAATTAGAAACTGACAACTATCAGTTTCTATTTTTTGCTTTAAAATTTAATAAATAAAATAGAAATTATATTAATTTTGAAAGTGATATAATTGATTTCTAAATATAAATAGAAAACAACTTCATTTTGAAACCGAAAAGCAATTGGTTTCTAAATTAAACAAAAAGAAATTAGAAACCAACTAGAATCGGTTTTTAAATTGACTTTTAAATTTATTTTGAAATCGAAAGCTATTAGTTTCTAAGTATAAATATAAAATTAGAAACCGATGGGTATCGATTTCTATTTTGACTTTAAAATTTAATAAATAAAATAAAAATTACATAACTTTTGAAACCAATATAAATCGATTTCTAAATATAAATGGAAAACACCTTTATTTTGAAACCAAAATCTTGGTTTCTAAATTGAACTAAAAGAAATTAGAAACCGACTAAAATCAGTTTCTAAATTGACTTTAAAATTTATGAAATAAAACATAAAATAGATAAATTTTGAAATCGAACGACATCGGTTTCTAAGTGTAAACATACAAAGTAGAAACCGATAGGTGTCGGTTTCTATTTTGACTTTAAAATTTAATAAATAAAATAAAAATTACATTAATTTTGAAACCGATATAATCGGTTTCTAACTATAAATAGGAATTAGAAACCGATATTAGAAACCGACTATAATCGGTTTCTAATATGACTTAAATATAATTGACTAGTTTTGAATATTTAAATTAGAAACGAAGTATAATTCAGTTTTAAATGTTGGTTTATAATCGGTTTCTAAACCGATGTTAAATTTACCGCTAAATTTTGGCACAAAATTTAGAAACCGATTGCTAATCGGTTGGTTTCAAATCGGTTGCTAATCGGTTTCTCACATAATTAACCCGTTCTATTCAATTTCTATTTCAAAAGCCATTTTAAACCACAAACCGATATAGTTCCGTTTCTAAATTTGGTTTCTATTTCGATATTTTCTTGTAGTGAAAACTAGCTAGCTCAAACTATGAGTACCCATTCAAATTTCTTCCTCTACTGGCACACACCTCAATACTTCAGCCAAAGAGAAAAGTCAAAACTATTTCCTCCCACTAGTCATGCTAGTGAGACATTCAGATAAATGGTCATGACACTGTGGTTTCAAAACTATCTTAATAATTTTTTAAACATTTATTTGCAATTCATCACATACCACTAAATTTTCCAACAATTTAGGTGAAAAGCATATTGTTCCATTAAATCAAAATTTCCAATACAAATAAGTCACAATTTATTCATTCAAAACAATTTGCCAAATAAAATTTACAGAAAAATTTTATGCTGTACACAAATCTCGTGCGAGTAGCCTCTAGGCCTTGACTCGATGTTTCCTTTCCTTTCTCCGTATTCTTCTCAACTGAAACACACAATTTACAGTGTTTCAGTATCACAACTTATAATAAATCCCGGGCAACCCATAGATGAATCAATGTTGTCACATCAATCACATGATCTTTGGGAAATAATGCACAATATGCAAAACAATGATTCAAATGTGATGGGAGATTATCATAACTCAATTGAAGGGTTGGTAAAATGTCATTCTCATTTTGAGCTATCTTAGAGAGTTCCTTTTTTAGGAAAACTTCCCATTCAGTTCCTGGATTTTTAAAGCTAAAATACTTGCAATTGTCTTTATGGCAAGAGGAACTCGAGCACATTTGTTTACAATCTCTTCTCCAGTTTTTTTGGTACTTGAATCTTTTGGTTCTTGTCCCTTGAGTGCTACTTGAAGGAACAAAGACCAAGATTCATTTGGAGATAAGCCTTCCAAAACGTAGGGTTCCACTGTGCTAGCTACCTCTGCTACTTTTCTAGAGCGAGTGGTTATTAATATTTTACTTCCACTAGAACCACCATTTAATTATTTCTTCAACTTATCCCATTTTTCACTATGATCATCCCATACATCATCCAACACTAGCATATATTTTTTTCCATTAATAATTTTTCCAAGGTGAGATTTCAATGCTTCTAGCTCAAGTTCTTCTGACTTTGTACCCTTTGCAGACTCTAAGATTTTTTTAACAATCATTTTCACATCAAAAGGATTTGATACACAAACCCACAACTTTACTTCAAAATGTTTACTAACTTGCTCATCATTGAAGATAAGTTGAGCAAGTGTGGTCTTCCCTAGTCCCCCAATTCCAACAATTGAGAGATATGAAACATTCTCTTTACTGTTGGAAGCCAATAGAAGTTCTACAATGGCCTTTTTGTCACCCTCTCTCCCAATAACAACTTCAGGCACAGAGGACTCAGTTTGATCCCTGACCTTAGTTGTATGACCCCTCTCCTCCTTATGAACCTTTAATTTGAATGATTGTTTATCACCATCTATCTCAAGTAATCTCTCCCTAATTGCCTTAATTTTATGACCCATCTTAAAACCATAAACAAGCCGATTCGAAGACGAAAAGAAAAGGCTTACCTCCTTTGCCATTCTATTTCCAGTCATCACTTGGCACCGGAGAGCTTCAGTGGCAAAGGCATCTAGCAAGTCATCAGCACCATAAACAACTTCTTGTAGCTTCTCAAGCCAGCCTTTCACTTGATGGTTATGTTTTTGCTGCTCCTCAGCATCCAGAAGCACATTATGGATACTAGAAACTGTGGCCTCAAGTTTCCTAAGCTCATCTTTGACACCCCACCACAATCCAATCTCGTCAAGGGCTCGAGAACCCAACTTCTTAATGATCTCCCCAGCAATATCAAATAGAATTCCATCGGCCATTTTGGGTATTTTTTGTTTAGTGATTTTAAGGTTGTAAAAGGATGAAATGATGCAGTGAAGATGGTGGCATGCGATGCTCAATATTTGAAAGACCCTCATGGACTGTTATTGCCTTGAAGATGAAGTCTATGCCAATATGCCATGCGTATAGAAAGTAATCAGGGGGACTACCGTGTTCTTTTAAGCTCAAAATTCCTTATTTCTCATGCACTCAGCCCTGAAATTCCTTGCTTTTCATGCTCATAAAAATAGCTAAAACATTCCATATCTACTCTACCAAGTTATGAACATCTTCAAGCAAATCCTTGGGTTGTACTTAATTTATGTGTTGCCACTAATTAATTAATATGTATTAATCACCTACAATCTTAATGCTCAAATCAGTGGTGCTTCTAGAAATTTTTTTTTTCTGGGATTAATAAAATATTATTAAAAATATAATATTAATATCTTATAATTAGATGTAATGAATTCAATATTTTGAAAGCTATATAAAAGAAAAATATTATTAATGTTATCAAATACATATTTTTTTTTATAATAAGTAACTAAAAATTATTTATCAACTTATCACACGTATAATTATACTATTTTGCCATGATAAAGTTTATTATTGAAAAAGTCACAATAGAATTTTAAAATGTAAATAAACTTTTAATTGCATAGCATGTTTTTTTATCTTAATTACTTTTAAATTTTTCTAGAAAGAGAGTTCGGTAATTAAATCTATGAGAGTCAATATATATAAACACACACACACATATATATATATATACAAAGAACATATTTTAGAAAAAAGAAGTATCAATGACCCCTCATTTAGTGGCTTGCATTCGCCACTATTCAAATCCCTTAGTCTAGGGTGGACAATCCACCTTTGTATGTGCTAAGGAAGTGGACTTGGTGCAAATATGAGGAAACAGACCCATGTATATCTCATTCCAATTCACTAAAATAAAATAAAAAAAATGCACATATGTATTAATCTATTGCAGAGTATCCTATTTAGTTGCACTCAATCATTAGCTATATATACAAATAATAGATATGGCTTCGTTAAAAAAGAATTCAATTCAATTATCATACAATCATATTATTTTTTGCATAATTTTTTGAAGACAATATACAAATAATAGTTTAATGGTCTTATTTCATGCAACACCCATAAAATGAAGAATGAGATAGGCATCAAGCATAATTTTATTAGAGAGAGCTATAAGATTAATTATTTTAAATATATCAGGACAATGTGAGAGAGTGTACGAATAAAATGGTTCAATAAAAAAAATTTAATCTTTATATGAATAACGTTGGTCTTACTTATTCATAAGCTAGCTTGGAAATGTCCTTTGAGCACCTGCCAAGTTTTTTTCTTAAATTTATTATTTTTATAATTTCTTGAAATGCATTATTTTGATGAAAATTATAATCTTACATATGTGATGTAAATGATATTTTAAAGTGGTTTGACATGGGAATTGAATAATTATAGTTTTAATTCATAAATTTAACTATATTTTGTTGAAGAAAAATTGGGAATAAATCTTGACAGAATTAAATTAAATAATCCATTACGTGTTTATTTGTGATTTGGCTATATGGTCTAAATTACTATCCACTATCTCTTTCCAAAAGCAAGAGGTTACTATCCACCATTTATATATGCTATTTTAAAAAGGCTAACATATGCAGATCAAACTTACCACTAAGCATGGTAGCTTGGTAGTCAATCTGGTGAAAAAGACCTTGTCTCACTCTAATTTGATTCCCCACATTAATATTGATGACTAAATATTATCTCTACCGAAAAGTATGAATGAGTCAGCATCGAATTGTCCAACGGTGCCTTTCATGGGTGCCATCTTGGAGGTGGTGTGTGTAACAGGAGGATCAGGTTACATAGCTTCCTGGCTAGTTAATTTCTTGCTACAAAAGGGTTATAAAGTCAAAGTCACCGTTCGTGACCCAAGTCAGTATCTATTTTTCTTTCTTTGTTATTCCTCCTTTTTTTTGAAGTTAATTTGATTATTCAGCTGTTATCAGACAGTTGTTTTGGGTATTCTTCTTTTTCTTTTAATTCTTGGTTCTATTGCATTTTCTGTTACATTCTATGTGTAGTGTGAATTCCAACACTGTTGGGATTTTTTTTTAATTAGGAATCTTTTCAAACATTTATCGTTTGTTTTATACACAAGAATCACGAAATTAAATTTAAAGTAATTTGATTAACCTAATTCTTGCTAATTCTTTACCAAATTAGATAAAGTTTTATCAAACATCTAGTGCATGTCAATTGTTCTATTCATATATGAAACAGGTGATCCAAGGAAAACAGATCACTTGCTTGCTCTTGATGGAGCTAAGGAAAGACTTCATTTGTTCAAAGCTGATTTACTGGAAGAAGGGTCCTTTGATTCTGCAATTTATGGGTGTGAAGGTGTTTTCCATGCAGCATCCCCTGTATTATTTTCAGCAACTGATCCACAGGTTTCTTTCTCATACCTTTTGATTATATTCCTATATATTCTCGATGGTTAGTATTGGTCCAACTCTCCATTGTTTTTCCAAAAATCTCGACTCAATGAAAATGGGTTGCAAACCTGTTAGGTATCAACCCTAATTCAACCTCTGGATGGAAAAATTGAAGCAGATCTAGAGGATAGAAAGTAGATGAGAAGAGAATTAGACTTAGATGAGAAGAGAAGAAAGAGTAGAACCAGAGAAAGAGAAGTTCTGTTATTGACTCATTAATGGAATGAATGAATGCAGATGAGGATCGTTCCTTTTATACAGCAGTTACACAACTACAGCATTTGCACAACTAACTGTAACCAATTAACAAATTCAGTTCTTCCTTCTAACTTCCTCAACAGCATTTCCCTCCAAAACATTCTCTACTTGACCCTTATTCTGCCTAACAATATTATTTCTCTTCGTTCTTCTACAATATGTGACAAAACCTTATCCCTATAGAAGAAATTTTTGTTCACTTCTACTCAAATCAGTAACAACACATAGATATATTAGATTTGATTTATAAACATTAGGAATTCTAGTGGGCTGCAGGAGTTTATCATTTATGCTTATAATATTCATAAAACAAGTATTTACAAAATACTTCAATTTTGTTTTGCTATATTTCAGACAGAGCTAATTGATCCTGCAGTGAAAGGAACCCTTAACGTACTTAAATCATGTAAAAAAGTTCAGTTTATCAAGAGAGTGGTTATAACATCTTCTATGGCAACAGTTTTGTATGGCAGAAAACCTCTGACTCCTGATGTGGTGGTTGACGAGACGTGGCAATCAGATCCAGCAGTTTGTAAGGAAATGAAGGTGTTCTTTTGTGCTATTATCTTGGAAGGGAACGAATTACCCAAAGAATCTCAACCACAAAGACTCATTCAAATATACAATATTTACATAATTCACCTTATCACTCCTTTACTCAAGCCTAAAAACACGGCATCCTTATTTCTCCTGAGAGGCGGACTCGTCCTTATTACTCCTTGAGCTAATATCCCCCCTCAAACTATGTCCAGGGTGGAGACATAGTTTGCGTCGAAATTGTGCTAGGCGAGCCTTTGTCATGGACTTCGTAAATATATCGATTTGATATCTTTGAGGAATGTATCTTGTGATCAAAACCCCTTGAGCAACACGCTCTCTAACATAGTGATAGTCAAGAGCAACATGCTTCTTTGCGTGAATGTAATCTTTGGATTGACTGTTAAATGTAGTGCATCGAGATTATCACCATATAAAATAGGCGTGCTTGGGATAGATTTGCAAGTCCTGTAAGAGATATCCAAGCCAAGTAAGCTCGATGTGAGCCATGGAACGATACTCGGCCTCGGTGCTAGAACGCAGCATAGCGATGTGTTGTTTCTTGGCACACCAGGAAATGATATTGCAACCAAGAAAAGTACAGTAGCCTGTAGTAGACCGTCGTGTGGTTGGACATCCGGCCCAGTCTGCATCAGAAAATGCACTAAGAACAAGTGAGGTATCTTTTTTAAAAAATAAGCCAAAATGTATTGTTCCTTTGAGATATCGTAATATACGACGAACATATTTTAAGTGAGACAAAGTTGGACTGTGCATGAATTGAGAAATATAGTTGACACTATAGGACAAATCCGGTCGGGTTAGTGTCAAATACTGTAACGAACCCACAAGCCCTCGAAGAAGGTGGGATCGGCCATCGTGTCGGTCTGCATAAAGATCGTGTCGAACAAGTGGAGTTGTCTTCGGTTGACAATCCACCATCTGAGCTCTTTCCAAAATTGAATAGGCATAACGGGTTTGATTCAATTGTAACCCAGAGTCAGTCGATTGAATTTGAATGCATAGAAAATGATGCAATGGCCCAAGGTCTTTCATGGAAAACTCCTTGCTTAAGACCTGCAAAATATTATGAACTCGAGCAATAGACGATCCTGTTAACAACATATCATCCACGTAAATTAATAAAACCAATACACACATCGATGTATGCATGACAAACAAGGATGGATCAGCTAAACTGCAAAAAAAACCATAATCAATTAAAAACATACTCAACCTATTAAACCAGGCTCTCGGAGCCTGTTTTAAACCATACAATGCTCGCTGTAATTTGCAAACATGATTAGGATAATTAGGATCTTTCATTCCAGGTGGCTGATCCATATATAAATCTTCTGTTATAAATCCATGCAAAAATGCATTTTCACGTCTAATTGGCGAATTGGCCAATTTTTCACTAAAGCCACGTAAAGAACTAAGCGTATGGTTCTGGTTTAATAACAGGGGAGTAGGTTTCAGTGTAATCAACACCATCTAGTTGATGAAACCCCTTGGCAACTAGTCTAGCTTTCAATCTATCCAAATGCCCATCAGAATTTATTTTAGCTTTAAAAACCCACTTACACCCTATTATATTTACATGCGCTGGTCTAGGAACAAGTTCCCAAGTGTGGTTTGACTGTAAAGCTTGATACTCCTCTATCATAGCCTGTTTCCAACCTGGATGTGCAAGAGCACTCTTATGATTTTAGGCTCGGGAGGTATATCGGAGATATAGACACATGTAAAGCATACTTTGGGTTTGGCTTAACTATTCGGATGTGACACAGTGACCATCGAATGTCGAGGCTGCAATGCTTCATCCTGAACTTGTTCAGCTGATATTTCAGCCAAAGATGATGAACAGACTTCAGGAAGCAACTCTTCTTGATCCGTATGAACTGTTGGTAGACTGATTACAGTACCATCAATCATAGAAGTACCAGGTACATGAGTATTAGTTGGAGATGACAAAAACACCGAGTCTGATTCAATTGCAGCAACTTGTTTACCAACAACGTCCTCTGCTGCTAAGGAATTTTGAACTGTGTCTTCAACTCTATTTGACAAAAACAATGGAGGTGGAGACAATTTGCTCACTGACTGTTCTAGATGCATCCGTCATCTTGAGCGATGTCGAGTGTGAATGATGAGCTGCTAGTGGAGACTCACTTGTAGGATCAGATTCTGTTTCATGATCTCCTATAGTCCGATTGTCATGTGTTGCTGGTATAGGAACTGGTAATACATCTGGACCTGCACTTTCTTCAGAACTTAGTGGAAAATCAGTAATCTCAGCAGATGGTAACCAAGAATCCATAAGCTTGTCAACAAACATTTTATTAGGAGATGCAGATTTATACGGAAAAACATTTTCATCAAAGCTCACATGTCGAGATATTATTATTTTCTTAGTTTTGGGATTGAAACATTTGTAACCTTTGTGTTTTTCACTATACCCTATAAAAACACATAAACAAGACTTAGGATCAAACTTATGACCTCTTGTGTCCCATATATATGGAAAACACTTAGAACCAAAGACACGTAGGGAGCTATAATCAAAATGAGTTCCATGCAATTTAAAATATGGTGTTTCATTCCCTAGCACAGAAGTAGGCAACCTATTTATTAAAAAAACAGCAGTTTGAAAAGCATCGACCCACATAGACAATGGCACATGACTATGATACATCATCGTCAATCCTAATTCACGAATAAAACGGTGTCGTCGTTCGACAGCACCTGTTTGCTCGGGTGTATGAGGACACGACACTTGATGTTTAATACCTTGTGAAAGAAAATGTGAAGATAAAGCATTATTCAAAAACTCACCTCCTCCATCGGAATGGAAAACCTTGATGGTCTTCCCAAATTGTCTTAGCACAAACTGTTCAAAAGCTTTATAAGCAACAAAGAAATCCGATTTTTTCTTTAGTGGTATAAGCCAAGAGTATTTAGAATAGTCATCTACCAAGCAAGCATAATATTTAAATTTGGCAAAAGATAAAACAGGGGCTGGTCCCCATAAATCACAATGAACTTTTTCAAATACAGTGGTACTTTTATTGGAAGACAAACTAAATGGAAATTTGCTCAATTTGCCTAATTGGCAGCTATCACATAAAAATTTAGAATGCAAGGAACCTTTAACATCAATAAGGTTCTTATTAAACAAAATAGAAATCGCAGAAGGTTGAGGGTGTCCTAATCGTTGATGCCATATGTCTGCTGTTCCAGACCTAAATCGATTGGAAAAATATGCTTTCGGATTCCCTGACAAGATATAAAGGTTATTTTTTCGTGGCCCTTGTAGCGATACATCCGTCTGCCGATCCTTAATGTAAATAGAAACATTAGAAAATTCACAATTCACAGGATAATCATCTGTTAATTGGCCTACAGAAAGTAAATTCTTTTTTAGAGCAGGAACAGAAAAGACATTTGAAAGTGATAATTTTTGCTTCTGTTCTATAGACGTCATTCCAACACCATCGATGGATAGAAACGTTCCATCGCCGATGGTTATGGAATCAGGTCCATAATAGTCAGTAAGGTTATGGAATAGATTTTTGTTACCTGTCATATGATTCGATGCACCAGAGTCTGCAACCCAGTCAGTATCTACAACATCAGTATCCAATGTGAGTGCCGAAAGAGCTTGAGCAGGGCTGCTTTGTTTTTCTTGTGGAATCCACCAGCAAATCTTCGCGATGTGACCATCTCTGTTGCAGTATTGACACACTTCGTTCTTATACAGCTCTCGTTCAGCTGGTGTCATTCTTCTACGACCAGCCGGGGGAGGTCGCCGTTGGGAAGAATACGACTCTTTGTTTGGAAAAGGGTTTTGCGTTTCTTTGGGCTTGAAAACCACGCCCTTGGGAATTAAATCTAGGACGCCGATTCGAGGAATTACTGGATGAATTCTGTTGATTTCCATAAAAAGCCACATGCGAAATTTGATCAAGACCAGATTCGTTCTGTGTGGAAAACCACACTCGTCGCTGGTCTAAATTCTTAAGTTGAGAGACCAGTTCATTAAAATTGGGTCGCGGTGGTTTAAGCATCGTCGTAGTAAACGTTTCGTACTGGGGTCCCAGACTGGTAAGGAGACAAAAGACTTTTTCTTCATCGGGTACTTTTTCCCGATAGCGGCTAAAGCTGCCGCAGAGTTCTTTAAACAAACGCAGATGTTGGTGATGGACCGATTTTCATCTTTGCGAAAATAGGTCAATTCTTTATCGAGGGTAAATTCCTCTCTTGAGAATCTTGTGCATATGCATCTTTTAATGCACTCCAAACAAGCGGTATGAAGCTTTCTAGTCCGATGACAAGTCCGAGTGATTCCTCACTAAGGGTGCCATAGATCCACCCACGAAGTAATCTATCGGACTTTTGCCACGCCTTGAAGATGTCGATTCTTTGTGGTTGATAGTTTTCTGGAATTGGATTGGGAGGGTAACAATTTGATCTTCAGGAAAGCCATTAACCAAATGATCCGACAATTCCTGACTTTCAGCTAAACTCAAAAGTTGTTCTCTCCACAGAGGATAGTTTGATTGTTTGAGCTTTAAGGTAACAAAATTGGCTACATTCAGAGAAGAAGCCATGGTGAGCAGATCGTTGAGGCTCTGATACCAAGATAAGAAAGTGAAGAAGATGTAATTTTATTAATGTGAAACCTCAATAATCCAATTGACAGTATACATTCAGCTTAAATAAAAAGAATAATACAGAGGTTCTTTGAAAAGGAGGAGAAAAATAATGAAGACTATCACTTGGAAGGGAACGAATTACCCAAAGAATTTCAACCACAAAGACTCATTCAAATATACAATATTTACAGAATTCACCTTATCACTCCTTTACTCAAGCCTAAAAACACGGCATCCTTATTTCTCCTGAGAGGCGGACTCGTCCTTATTACTCCTTGAGCTAATACTATTATCTTAGTACTTTATTTACTTATTTATTTTGGTTTATAAAATCTTATCTGCAATCAATCGGTTTCCTTTACCTTTAAAGTATCCTTTATATCCAGGGATATAAAGGTAAGACCAAAGAACCATCTTTGTTCTTTTGTCTGTTGTTATCTACTTATTATATGTTGATGCCACTTAATTTAGTTTCTTTTCAGCTTTGGTATATGCTTGCAAAAACTTTTGCAGAAGAGGCTGCTTGGAACTTTGCAGAAGAGAATGTCATTGACTTGGTTACAATACATCCAGCATATGTGATTGGCCCTCTCTTACAGCCAACTCTCAATTTCAGTGTGGAGATGATTCTTAATCTTGTAAATGGTAGTATTCAGCAACCATTTAGTATTATATAAGAATTATAGATAGTAGTCTTCCAAACTAAAAGGAATTGCTAGAAGATGATATATATGTAGATACATGGAATTGCTAGAAGCCAACTCAACTGAACTTAGCCCACTTACTATCCAGTTAGGATCAGTTATTAGATAATTTTCTTCATTGTGCTTGTTTTTGAGAATGTATTTGCTTTAACTGGCCAGGAAATTTCAAATTTATCCTAACTGATTGAAGCAGTCTGCCTGGCAACAAGATTATTCTTTATTTTTTCTGATAGAATGTCTTAGTTTTCTGGGTGCAGGAGCTCAAACATATCCCAATACGTATTACAGGTCAACTGATGTTAGAGATGTTGCAGAAGCACATATTCGAGCTTTTGAGATTCCAGCAGCTTGTGGCAGATATTGTTTAGTTGCAAATGAGTCGCACTTTTCTGAAGTTCTGAAGATTGTCCATGAACATTTCCCATCCCTGCACCTTCCTGCAAAGAAAGTGATTGTTTTCTGCAATTCAAATGACACTCATTTTACGCTAGCCATCTTTTTTTGGATTACATTTTCTGGAGTTACATGGGCAATTTAGTTAAGCAATTAGGATCAATTGTGAGAGAGTTTGCTGAGAAACATTTTGAAGATTAATTCTATGGACTTAAAAAAAAATGGTGCATAAAAACTTCCATTTATCACCAATATACTAGATAACTTGTTGCTTCTTTTTCTTTTTGAGCTTTCTTGTTCTCTAATTGTAATTTTTCTGACATTGAAATCCATGTGTTGTTCAAACATTGCAGATGTGATGATAATCATCCATTCTTGCCACAGCACAAGACATCCAAAGAGAAAGCAAGAATTTTGGGCATCAACTTCATTCCTCTGGAAGCAACTCTCAAGGACACTATTGAGAGTCTAAAGGAGAAGGGCTTCCTCAGCATCTGATTAGACTGTATGGGATAGTGAGGTGATGCATAAACCGGCAGGAAAATTTAGACCAAACAATACACTTTTCCCTAAAAACCTTCAGGGTTCAGAACTTCAGATACTTGCAGATATTGTTTGAATTTCTCCAACTGTTATTGAAGATTGTATTTTGAAGGCATGCTCACTTGCTCAGCATCTTCATGAACAGTAAATTAATGTCATCACAGAAGATTGTGGTCATGCCTTATATGTATGGCTTGTGCTTAGCTGCATTAATCTGGGATTTATTTCATTACCATGTTGATGATCACAGTTGTAGGAAATGTTTTCTGCGGCTGTCTTGCATGTCAGATGTCAAGATCACAAGCTATATGCAGATAAAATCAAATAAATTTCCTCTGAAATTTCAGTTTTGATATTTCTGTCAGTTTTTTCACTTTGACACAAGTCCAGATTGTGGAAATTTTGTTAATAAGGCAAAAAAAGGACATCCTTCTTAATAAAATTATGACAATTTTATTGAAGTGTGTAAATCCCACTCACACACACGTTATACAATCAATGTGATATAAAAGATCACCACTGACCTACTTCACTAATGGACGTGACAAAGCATACGTATCTGGTAGGCTAGTAGGAACCAGAAGTAGCAGAAACTTGCTTATGACTTGTAATTGTGTAGCTAAATGCTGAACAAAGATAACAAAAGAAAAAGACATGATTGTAATTTGCAAGTGAATTGGAGGATAAAATGGGAAATCAAAATCAAAATCAATGACTAACAAAACTCGACTACTCTACTCCCATGATGGCAACCAAGATTCCTTCTCACCAACTCCAAAAATAGCTTTTCAATTCTCAACTTATTTGGAAATAAATTATTTATTAAAAAAATTAAATAAATTTTTATAAATTACATTTAATTTTAATCTCTTTTAAAATAAATTTCTTAATTAATTCTTTTTTTAAAAACTCAAAATTTAAAAAAAAATAATAAATTAAATTAAATTCTTATAAAATCTTAATTTTCAAACAAAGAACTCCAAAAATCTTCTGTGTCAACTACCAAGGTATAAACTATAAAGAGTAAAAACCTTCAACTAACATTTCAGCCTAAAGGTACAAGAAAATGGACCCAGTAATAATTGTCTTTGTGGATTGGCAAATAATATTAATTATTTTTATTTATTGTTACAATATTTTTAATATCATTTTTATAACCATAGGCAAGTGGCAATTGACATTAATATCCTCCACAACCATATGAATATAAAAATATAAATAAAAATATAAATATAAATATAAATACTGAGTGCACTTAATAATTTATCAAGATATAATATCAATTTATCATCCCTTAAATTATCTATAACTAGTGGTGCAACCATGTGATGGTTAGACTCTATATTATTTGTTTTATTTTTATTTTTTTTTAAGAAATAATGAAAATCAATTAACTTTAATTTGATGGTATTTGAATTTTTTAAAATTATAAAATTTTAAATTTAAATTATATTAAAATTAATATATCATAAAATGTGAAAAAAAATCTTATTTTTAAGAGAAAAGGTGGAAAAATAATTAAATTATTAAGGTTGGATGAGGTAAAAGAAATTAAATGAAGATACAGTTTAATAAATTAATTACCAACTAATCAAGTGTCTGTACAATACATAAATGATTTTGTTTATTTTTTTAAAATAAAATTATAAATTAATATAATATTATATATAGAACTATTATAATTGATAATAATTTTTTTAATTAGGAATAGGAATCCTAATAAATTTCAAAATTACCTAGAAGTATATTTAATATAAATAAAAAATTAATTTAATTAATTAAAGAAATTAATTAGATTTGTAATAGACCACCAAGAAATTGAAGAGCTTAAATGATCTTGTGTCTTTTATTTCTTTTGATTGATTTAACGTGTATTATTGAGTTATCAGAAAAATGGATCTTATGGCAATCAACTTCATAAATTCATGTTTTATAAAAAAAATAAAAAAAAACATGAATTCATGATAAAATAAGAGTTTGTGTTGTACAAGGAAGAACTTCACTGTTCCAGTTCACAAGCCTCTCGATCATTTAACTATTGACTCTGATGTGACACTTATGATCATACACAATTATCTAGTTTTGGTGTTGTTGGTTGATCACAAACAGAGGTCTTGAGTGAGAAGTGAAACTAGAACCTGAAACCACATCCCCACATTTGCTGCATGGAAGGATCTTGGCATGTTGATATTTTCTTTGTCAATTCAAGGTCTCTATCCACAATAATCCCCACAGAGCATCAGTAAGTGACAAATTTGATTTGAAAGCAATAATTTTGAACTTTTTACGAGGATTTCCCGCACAAGTTATGAAAAATGAAGAAATATGAACATGTTGCTTGTTAAATTTCTGTAATGGTTGCATTCCCACTCAAACTCCAGCCAAATGTTGGAGATTGCAAAAGGGTTTTGTATGTTTATGAATTTCTCTTCCTCTTTCTATCTGTTTGAGAAATTTCACCAACTAGGAAAGAGAGAGAGAGAGAGAGAGAGAGAGAGAAGTACGAGAGTGGGATTAAACGAAGCAAAAATGGAGCAATTAAAATAAAAGAACATAGATTTTACATTTGGCAATGTATTTACGTCCATGGAGCCGCTGCAGTATTCTTACTATGAGAAAAAAAAAAATCTGCAATTCATCATTTTAGCATTTCCTGTATATAGCAGAATACAATAATGAGTGTTGCCCCCGCACCTTAACTATCCCAACTGTCTATTGATGGTACAACGATGTGGTTCTGCTCCACACCGCTTCACCCGCCTCTCTGCGCATAATATCCTTCCATTTGTTTTTAAATATCCAATAATAATCTTAATATGAGACACTCTAATTCAACATGTTCAAACATTAATCTATGGCATTCTTTAATTCTTTCTTTCAAATTATAATCCTTTTCCAGTCTCTTGGATTCCTTAATATCCGCAAATAAAAGTGGCTAATTCCTCTTAAATTGTTACAGAATTAAAGTGGTCCCCCATTTTCTAGATTTTATAAGTAGCCTACCACCCACCCCTCCATATGCACACACAAGACACAGACAGGATGAGCGGAGAAGGCAAGGTGGTATGTGTAACAGGGGGGTCAGGTTACATAGCTTCATGGCTAGTTAATTTCTTGCTGCAAAAGGGTTATACAGTCAGAGCCACCGTTCGCGACCCAAGTCAGTATCTCTCTTTCTTTGTCTGTTTTTCCTCTCTTTTTAACCTTAATTTGATTATTCAGTTGTTATCAGGAAGTTGTTTTGGATATTTTTCTTCTTCTTATAATTCTTGATTCTGTTGCATTTCTGTAACATTATGTGTAGTGTGAATACCAACCATGTAGGAACTACTTTTTTTTTTTTAATCAGGAAACTTTTCAAACATTTATTGTTTGTTGTATGCACAAGAATCATGAAATTCAATTAATGTTGTTTGATTAACCTAATTCTTGCTAATTCTTTGCCAAATTAGATAAAGTTCAATGAAAAATCTCATTCATGTCAATTGTTCTATTCATATATGAAACAGGTGATCCAAAGAAAACAGATCACTTGCTTGCTCTTGATGGAGCTAAGGAAAGACTTCATTTATTCAAAGCTGATTTACTGGAAGAAGGGTCTTTTGATTCTGCAATTGATGGGTGTGAAGGTGTTTTCCATGCAGCATCCCCTGTATTAATTTCAGCAACTGATCCACAGGTTTCTTTCCCATACCTTTTGATTATATTCCTATATCTTCATGATGGATTAGGATTGGTCCAATTAGCCATTTTTTTTCCAAAAATCTAGACTCGATGACAATGGGGTTGCAAACCTTACCCCTATAAAAGAAATTTTGTCAGTTCTACTCAAATCAGTAACAACATATAGATGCATCAGTTTTGAATTATAAACATTAGCCATTTTAGTTGGTTGCAGGAGGTTATCAGCTCTAGCTTTGTTATTGTATGGCCATTTTAATTCTTTTTCTGCTTAAATTTCTATCCCGGTGTCATTTATGCTTATAATTTTGAGGTATTATCTGGTTTGTCCACTGTTCATAAACCGTGTATTCACAAAAACTTCCATTTTGTTTTGCTGTATTTCAGGCAGAACTAATTGATCCTGCAGTGAAAGGAACACTTAACGTACTTAAATCATGTACAAAAGTTCAGTCTATCAAGAGAGTGGTTATAACATCTTCTATTGCAACAGTTATGTTTGACAGAAAACCTCAGACCCCTGATGTGGTGGTAGATGAGACTTGGCATTCGGATCCAGCAGTTTGTAAGGAAATGAAGGTGTTCTTTTGTGCTAATTTCTTAGTACTTTATAAACTTATTTATTTTGGTTTATAAAATCTTATCTTCAATCTTTTTAAAGTATTACTTATTTCCAGAGATATAAAAGCAACATAAAAGAACCATCTTTGTTCTTTTCTCTGTTGTTCTCTACATCTAATTATATGCTGATGCCACTTAATTTAGTTTCTTTTCAGCTTTCGTATATGCTTGCAAAAACCTTGGCGGAAAAGGCTGCTTGGAATTTTGCAAAAGAGAATGCAATTGACTTGGTTACAATACATCCAGCATATGTGATTGGCCCTCTCTTACAGCCAACTCTTAATGCCAGTGTGGCGATGATTTTTAATCTTGTAAATGGTAGCATTCAGCAACCGTTTAATTATATAAGAATTATAAATGGTAATCTTCCAAACAAAAAGGATTGCTAGAAGATGATATATATGTAAATACGTGGT
Source organism: Hevea brasiliensis (assembly GCF_030052815.1). Lineage (NCBI taxonomy): Eukaryota > Viridiplantae > Streptophyta > Magnoliopsida > Malpighiales > Euphorbiaceae > Hevea > Hevea brasiliensis. The sequence goes on along the minus strand of NC_079506.1, from coordinate 6,345,177 downwards.
TATTTTATATAACTCAACTAAACTTAGCCCACTTTCAATCCAGTTATAGATTTTTTTTTTCCTTCATTCTGTTTGTTTTGGAACTAACCAAGAAATTTCAAATTTGTCCCCACTGATCGAACCAGTCTGCCTTGCAACAAGATTATTCTTTATTTTCTTTGATAGAACGTCTTAGTTTTCTTGGTGCAGGAGCTCAGACATATCCCAACGAATATTACGGGTCAACTGATGTTAGGGACGTTGCAGAAGCTCATATTCAAGCTTTTGAGATTCCTTCAGCTTATGGCAGATATTGTTTAGTTGCAAATGTGTCGCACTATTCTGAACTTGTGAAGATTGTCCATGAACATTTTCCCTCCTTGCAACTTCCTGCAAAGTAAGTGATTGTTTTCTGCAATTCGAATGACACTCATTTTATGTTGGCATCTTCTTTTGGATAACATTTCTGGGGTTACATGGGCAATTCAAGTAAGCTGTTAGGATCAGTTGTGAGAGAGTTTGTTGAGAAACATTCTGAAGATTAATTCTATGGTTTTAAAAAGTAAAATTGTGCACAAAAACTTTATCACCAATATCCTAAATAACTTGTTACTTTTTTTTTTTGTCTTTTTGAGCTTTCTTGTTCTCTAACTGCAATTTCTCCCACATTGAAATCCATGTGTTGTTTAAATATTGCAGATGTGATGATAAACCTCAATTCATGCCACATGTCAAGGTATCCAAAGAGAAAGCAAAAACTTTGGGTATCAACTTCATTCCTCTGGAAGCTACTCTCAAGGACACTATTGAGAGCCTGAAGGAGAAGGGCTTCCTCAGCATCTAATTAGATCGTATGTGATAGTGAGGTGATGCAAAAACGAGCCAGAAAATTTAGAACGAACATTGTGCTTTTCCCTAAAAACCTTCAGGGTTCAAATACTTGTATATATCGTTTTGAATTTCTCCAATTGTTATTGAAGATTGTATGTGAAAGACATGCTCACTTGCTCACCATCTTCCTGAATAGTAAATTAATGTCGTCACAGAAGATTGTGGTCAATCCTTGTACGCATGGGTTGTGCTTAGCTGCATGTATCTGGGATTTATTACATTACCATGTGGATGATCACAATTGTAGGAAATGTTTTGTATGATTTTCTTGCATAGCAGATGTCAAGATGACAAGCTTTATGCAGATAAAATCAAATAAATTCCCTCTGCAATTTCTGCCTCGATCGTTCTCTTTATTTTCACTTTGAAACAAGTCCAAATAGTTGAAATACATGGATTAGAGGTATTTTGTATGGATAGTGGCTTGTAAAATTTTGTATGTTTTACTACAGTATTCATCCAAATCCAGTGACGGAGTTGCATAATACAACTAGGAATTTCTCCATCCTAGACACATTTGAAAAATATTTTCCAATAATAGATTTTTTTTTTTTACTCTTATTTCATGCTTGATGACAAATTAACAGTGGAAATGAAAGGAACAGAAAATTTAATTTGCAAGTTGAAATTTTGACATTAAAAATAGCTAGTTGAGGTGGGTATCAATCGATCCAATCATCAAAAAAAGAATAAAATAAAGAAAAAAAAAAAAAGAAAAATACAACTATCAAATAGTATTCTAATATATGCACTTCATCTCTTCATCAATTCCATTATAAAGAAACATACAGAGAAGCAATATACGGTGAAAACAGCAACCATTCATTTTTATTGCTTTTCTTTACTAGAGAGAACTACAGGGAGGATGTGTGGAGAAGGGAAGGTGGTGTGTGTAACAGGAGGGTCAGGCTACATAGCTTCATGGCTGATTAAGAGATTACTCCAAAGGGGTTATATCGTTAAAGCCACTGTTCGTGACACAGGTCTCAACTTCTCCTTCAAAGTACTGTTTTTTGGCTTTTTTTTTTTTAACCAAATTTAGCCATATATTGGCTGAGTGGTTTTGCACAGGAATCTTCTTCTTTTGGAAAGTTCTAGGAAATTAAACCTACAATCTTGCTGATAATTATCTTGTATGTGCATTAATTAAGCCAACCGTGCTTTGTTTTTCTTTCATTCTGGTTTTTTCCCCCTTTCTCGTTACATTTGTTTTGAACTGTGAATTACAATTATATTGGAAACTTTCAGTCAGAAAAATTTCAAGAATTTGTGGTTAGAGCATTTATATAAAGGTGACTAGTGCATGAAGCATCCCATACTTTTCGGCTTTAGGTAAGGTTGATGTACATCCATAACTTCCAAGTCATAAATGGTGTAACTTTATCATCACAACAAAGCCACCCTCTAAATATACAGGAAAAAATCATTCAGACTGAGAATTGAATCCACGGACTGAGAAATATAACTAATGCTGAACTTTGCGCACTAATTTAGCTAATTCTATTTAAATGTGACACAGGTGATCCAAAGAAAACAGATCACTTACTTGCACTTGATGGAGCTAAGGAAAGGCTTCATTTGTTCAAAGCAAATTTACTGGAAGAAGGGTCTTTTGATGCTGCAGTTGATGGATGCGAAGGAGTTTTCCATACTGCATCCCCTGTACTATTTGCAGTCACTGATCCACAGGTTCCTCTCTCATACCTTTCAAATACCTTCCATCTTCTTGATAGGTTAACAAATTCATTAAACTTTGTGTAAAGGGTTATATATAGCAGATAATTAGCTGATCAGCGCCCTTATGCTTATAATTTTGAGGCCTAATACATTTTCTTCATTGCCTCACACGACCTGCAAGAAATATTCCCATTTTATTTTCTGGGTTTCAGGCAGAACTAATTGATCCAGCAGTGAAAGGAACACTTAATGTTCTTAAATCATGCACAAAAGTTCAATCTATCAAGAGAGTGATTATAACATCTTCTATGGCGACAGTTATGTTTGACAGAAAACCTCAGACCCCTGATGTGGTGGTAGATGAGACTTGGCATTCGGATCCAGCAGTTTGTAAGGAAATGAAGGTGTTCTTTTGTGCTAATTTCTTAGTACTTTATAAACTTATTTATTTTGGTTTACAAAATCTTATCTTCAATCTTTTTAAAGTATTAGTTATTTCCAGAGATATAAAAGCAACATAAAAGAACCATCTCTGTTCTTTTCTCTGTTGTTCTCTACATCTTATTATATGCTGATGCCACTTAATTTAGTTTCTTTTCAGCTTTCGTATATGCTTGCAAAAACCTTGGCGGAAAAGGCTGCTTGGAATTTTGCAAAAGAGAATGCAATTGACTTGGTTACAATACATCCAGCATATGTGATTGGCCCTCTCTTACAGCCAACTCTTAATGCCAGTGTGGCGATGATTTTTAATCTTGTAAATGGTAGTATACAGCAATCGTTTAATTATATAAGAATTATAAATGGTAATCTTCCAAACAAAAAGGATTGCTAGAAGATGATATATATGTAAATACGTGGTTATTTTATATAACTCAACTAAACTTAGCCCACTTTCAATCCAGTTATAGATTTTTTTTTCCCTTCATTCTGGTTGTTTTGGAACTAACCAAGAAATTTCAAATTTATCCCCACTGATTGAACCAGTCTGCCTTGCAACAAGATTATTCTTTATTTTCTTTGATAGAACGTCTTAGTTTTCTTGGTGCAGGAGCTCAGACATACCCCAACGAATATTACGGATCAACTGATGTTAGGGACGTTGCAGAAGCTCATATTCAAGCTTTTGAGATTCCTTCAGCTTATGGCAGATATTGTTTAGTTGCAAATGTGTCGCACTATTCTGAACTTGTGAAGATTGTCCATGAGCATTTTCCCTCCTTGCAACTTCCTGCAAAGTAAGTGATTGTTTTCTGCAATTCGAATGACACTCATTTTATGTTGGCCATCTTCTTTTGGATAACATTTCTGGGGTTACATGAGCAATTCAAGTAAGCTGTTAGGATCAGTTGTGAGAGAGTTTGTTGAGAAACATTCTGAAGATTAATTCTATGGTTTTAAAAAGTAAAATTGTGCACAAAAACTTTCATTTATCACCAATGTCCTAAATAACTTGTTACTTTTTTTTTTTTGTCTTTTTGAGCTTTCTTGTTCTCTAACTGCAATTTCTCCCACATTGAAATCCATGTGTTGTTTAAACATTGCAGATGTGATGATAAACCTCAATTCATGCCACATGTCAAGGTATCCAAAGAGAAAGCAAAAACTTTGGGTATCAACTTCATTCCTCTGGAAGCTACTCTCAAGGACACTATTGAGAACCTGAAGGAAAAGGGCTTCCTCAGCATCTAATTAGATCGTATGTGATAGTGAGGTGATGCAAAAACGAGCCAGAAAATTTAGAACGAACAATGTGCTTTTCCCTAAAAACCTTCAGGGTTCAAATACTTGTACGCATGGGTTGTGCTTAGCTGCATGTATCTGGGATTTATTACATTACCATGTGGATGATCACAATTGTAGGAAATGTTTTGTATGATTTTCTTGCATAGCAGATGTCAAGATGACAAGCCTTATGCAGATAAAATCAAATAAATTCCCTCTGCAATTTCTGCCTCGATCGTTCTCTTTATTTTCACTTTGCACAAGTCCAAAGAGTTGAAATACATGGATTAGAGGTATTTTGTATGGATAGTGGCTTGTAAAATTTTGTATGTTTTACTAGAGTATACATCCAAATCCGGTGACAGAGTTGCTGATGCGTCCCAACCGCAAGTGCACGGGTCGTACAAGTAATATAGAAAAGATATCGTTCCCACGAGGAGTTGTGTTAATGATTGAATTTTTGATATAAAAAATGCTAACTAATTTGGACTATTTTTGAAATTAAAGTAATAAATTGATGGGTATTGGAGTATGAAATCTATATATGCAAAATTAATAATCTATTCAACTATGTAATGATTTAACTAAATTTGCATCAAATTAAAATAAAGCAAATTCAAATATGGCAATATTCAAAATGGCAAGTAATTAAATTCGATTAGAAATTAACAATGATAAAAGGCGATTCGAGTTCGATTTCATATTCAAGCTATTTTGGGATTTTCCTAGCTAGCCCAATCCATGAAATTTATGGGTTTAAAGGAGATTAATTCTAAAATCCTTTGAAAACTCTTTCGAGTGAGACAAAGAGTGCCTTAATTAACTTAATCCTACTTTCGTGGAGTTAAAATTAACCAAGACCCATTAGGTTCTTTAATCAATCTATTAAAACCCTCTTAACCCTTAGTCTATTTCTAGATCTAAGTTAATTAAGTCCAATTTCTTGATTAACTATCACTTGGTTTTCTCCTTTCGGTGCTTCAACCAAGGATTAAGAACATAACTTAATGGGGCCCTTCATTAAGCATGTGAATAAGCACACAAGAAATGGATTAAACCTCATAAATTCATTAAATTGGGACTAACCCAGTTCAAATCCACAAAAATAACTAAAATATTACATCCCTTACTCCAGAATCAAAATGAAACTACTCACTACCCATAATGTCTACAAGATATTCTGAATTTAAATGGAAATAAAGCTCTAATCTAAGCTAAGAAGTAAGAAATTAAACACTAGAAATGTAGAAAAATGTAAAGGAAGGAAGAAATCTGCAAATCTTGGTTAAAAATGGTGTGGAAGGTGAAAATGACTCCTCAAATTCTGCCTCTCTTCTCCTCTTCTTCTTTTCTCCTTGCCTCCTCTCTAAAATGAGAAAATGGGACTATTTATAGCATTTTTCTGACATGGAGCCCTAAAATAGTATGTTCTAGGAGGAATTGATTGAGGGAATCTTCACACTCATTAATGAACTCTTTATGGATCGCATAAGTGGATCGCATAAGTTATGCAGTCCCTTATGCGCTACTGCTGATGAGTCACTTATGCGAATCGCATGACTTGGTGCATAGGTTATGCACAATTCGTGAAGGTGCATAAGGGAGGCGAGAATGTGCATAAGCTATCTTTGTCTCCTTATGCACATTTCACCGGTTCTGGAATGATGATCTTTCTCCTTATGCAGATCTGCATAGCTTATGCGGCAAGTTATGCACAATTTGGTCAATGCATATTTCAGCTTGAAAACTTGTTTTTGACATCTTTGGCTGTAGAAGACACTCCTCAATGGCAAAATTCTCTTCAGTCCTTCAAAAACACCATTTTTCCTACAAAACAAAGTAAAAATTACAAATTAATGCAAAATTGACAACTATGAAAAACTAACTAATTAACTAATGAAATTAGCTAAAAATGGCTAATAATCAAATAAAAATGGTTATAAAATTAGACCTAAATGACTATGCAAAATGCATGCATCAAATACCCCCAAACTCAAGCTTTTGCTTGTCCTCAAGCAAACTTAAAAATGTAATGCAAAATTTTTAGGGGTGCCTTATCCAAAGAGCTATGAAAATTACCTATTAAAGTAACTAAACACACCTTTAGCCATACCAACAATCCATATACCCATCCTTCAAAATGCAAAGAATCTAATGCTTATCCAAGCTTTCACCGCTTAGCCATCTAGTCAATTATCATTCAAAATCCCCAAACCAACCAATCAAAAGAGAGAGTTATGCTCAAAAGGAATTCTAGAACAATCAATAGTCAAAGTGTCTCTATATAGAATGATGGAATTAAATGAATGAATGGATGATTTTCCAATCCCATAGGCAAATTCCCTACTCCTATCTCCACTAATGTAGCAAGTACTATCAAGAGATCAAAGGTCTTTTTAGGGATGTAATGGGGCCATGGGGTTCAAAATGAGGCTAAAAAGAAAGATGGGTAAAAAGTATTCAAAGCATGAGAATATTTTCAATTTTTAAACATAAGGTACACTTCTTATTTTATTATAATTTTTTTTTCTTTTTCTTCTTTTTTTTTTTTTTTATATATATGGAGGAGAGAAGTACACAATGAGAATTGTCAAGTGCTAGCATAGTTTACAAAACACATAAAAATGGAGGGACATTTTGATACTTTAGACTTGTATTTTGCATTTTCTTTTGATGATTGTCCCTAAAAATGCCACCCCCAAACTCATTTCTTTTAATACTTTGGGTGGATTTCTTTCATTTTGAATGGCAATAGTGAAAAGCACATATACTAGCACTTTTACAAGATGACAAGCACTTCTTCTCCCTTTTTTTGTATATTTTTTTCTTTTTATTTATTTATTTTTTTTTTTTGAAAGTGTACCTAATATTCAATATTATTCTCATGAAAAGGGTTGGAGTGTTTGGTTCATTGGCTAGGTAGCAATAAGGATTTCAAGAAAAATTAGGGATAAAAAGGCTCAAAGGGGTTTTCAAAGGTCAATTTTAATTAGGAAAAAGGGTCAAAGGTTTAAAATGAGAAGGTTTAAATCAAAGAATGCCTAATCATCTCTCTTTTCAAGTATAAGCTGATATTTCGCCTTGAAAGGTTTAGAAAATTTGTTCTAGGATTGGTGAGACATCATTTGACTACCTTATATCCAATAACTCCCTCTAAACACTCCAATCTCTAAAGGACTAGTTGGGTGACTTTTTGGCTAAGAAGATATAGGCAAGGGATAGACACTTCAAAACTTTGCACCTCTTAGGAAACTTTCAATCCACAAACCCAACTAAAGGTAAGTCAAATCACTCTCATAGGCAACTTTTCAATACTCAAGGGATTTGGCAAAAGATTTTAATGCATGATGCATGATTCCTAAAAATGAGCAATGCATTAACTAAATGGAAGAAGTCTATTTGTGTGCAAAGTGTATAATTTCTAAGTGATGTATAATGTGTGTGTAAATGTGTTATGTATATGTATGTATGGATGTATATGTAAAATATTTACAATATATGTAAATGAAATGGGATGAGATGTTCCTATACTCAAAATGTGAAAAAAATGAAGCAAAAATCAAAATGAATGTGCATCCCCAAACTCAAAATTAGACATTGTCCTCAATGTCTCAAGTAGTGCATTATCAAAATTCAAAGTAAAGAGAAAGTACCAGGAATTGTGAAATTTAAGAGCAAAAGGAAAGAGTTACAGTATAGAGCAGATGAGAATTCAAGGAATAATGGTGATGCATAAGAGGTCAGAGTTATGCAGAGTAACGTTCTGTCCAAAACATGTGCATAAGTAGGGTGCATAAGCCGTGCGGTTCTGCATGAGTGGCAATAAGGGTTGCATAGGCTATGTAAAATATTTGCAAATTTTTTTTTTTTTTTTTTTGGTCATGCGGAAGTGCATAAGTTATGCACTCTCCTTATGCAAGTCTCAGCAGGTTTTAACTTTTCCAGAACATGTGCATAAGTAGGGTGCATAAGCCGTGCGGTTCTGCATGAGTGGCAATAAGGGTTGCATAGGCTATGTAAAATATTTGCAAAATTTTTTTTTTTTTTTTTTTTTTTTTTGGTCATGCGGAAGTGCATAAGTTATGCACTCTCCTTATGCAAGTTTCGGTGACCCTTGAAATTTTGAGGAGCGAAGTCATGCGGGAGTGCATAAGTTATGCACTCCCCTTATGCATCTCTCGGCAAAAGTGGTTGTTCAGAAAATCGGGTCATGCAGAAGTGCATAGGTTATGCACTCTGCTCATGCACTGTTTGGAAATTTTTGGAATTTTGGTTGGTGGTCATGCAGATGTGCATAAGCTATGCACTCTGCTTATGCACTCTGCTTATGCACTCTGCGGTGGGTTTTGAAATTCAGAATCTTTGGTTATGCAGAAGTGCATAGGCTATGCACATTGCTTATGCAGGTCTCGGCAACTTTGGTTTTTCTGTGTTCTTTGGTCATGCGTAGTGCATAGGTTATGCACTCTGCTTATGCACCCCTCGGCAAGTTTGAATTTTTTGGAGTTTCTGGTCATGCGGAAGTGCATAACTTATGCACCTTCCTTATGCACCCTTCGGCAGGTTTGATTTTTCTGGGTTTCTGGTCATGCAGAAGTGCATAGGTTATGCACTCTGCTTATGCACCCTTCGGCAAGTTTTGGAGTTTTGGATTTTTGGTTATGCAGAGGTGCATAAGTCATGCACTCTCCTTATGCAAACTTCGGCAGAGAGAGAAAATGAAGGATTTGAAGTTATGCAAATGTGCATAAGTCATGCACTCACCTTATGCAAGGTTTGACAGATATGAAATTTGACAAAATGAGGTTATGCAGAGTTGCATAAGCTATGCACTCTCCTTATGCACTTGCAATAAAGGTGAAAAATGGCAAGAATTGTGGTTATGCAGGATTGCATAAGCTATGCAGTTGCTTATGCACAATTCAACAAAATTAAGATTGCAAAGGAACATGATTTGCAAGTGTGAAAAATACCCTAAAATGAAGAAATATAATTCCATGAAGCATAAACCATGAGAAGTTTCACCAAAAACACATCAATATATACAAAGTATATCAAAAAGGCATCACACAAGCATGTAAAAATGGATCCTACATAAAAGACCTTTGAGAACTATGCCATTTTAAGACAAATTCTGCAAATCAACATTTAGCACATAAAACTCCATAAAATTTGCATGAAGTTGCATCTAACCACAAATGATGAAATGAAGTCTCCAAGTTTTGCCAAGAAAATGCAGCATTTTTACCTTGAATCCTACAACCCAAAGAAGCTCAAGACTGCAAAAATGACTCACTTACCACCATATTAAGATTAAAATCACACATACTTAAAAGTCTCACACCCAACCTCACCAAAAACACAAGCCATCTGCTGCAAACACCCTCTTTGCTGCAGAATTTCTTCTTCCTCTCTGCATAAACCAGATTGCAGCTCAAGGACAGAATCTATCTGCTGCAGACTTTTCCTTTTCTGCAGATTGCATTTTTTTCTCTGCAATAACCAGTTGCGGCTCCCAATAGTTCACCTTTCTTCATTGATATACATCTACAAGGGACAAGATTTAATAATGTCAAAAATTGAATTTGAGGAAATTTAAGATAAAAACAAAATTAATGAAAATGAAAGTAAATCAACAAAAGCAAAATAAAAGGACTTGGAATGCCTCCCAAGAGCGCTAATTTATAGTCCTTAGCTAGACTCTTTTCATGTTTCATGGTGGCTAAAATTGGAATTTGTTGCCTCTGTTTCCAATAGGTGCTTCAATGAATCTATACTTCATTTTCTTTCCATCACATGAGAAGATCCTTGTTGCTTTGTCTAAAAATCCGACCATTTCTTTCTTGACAACCTTTGGTGCATCTTTTTCTTTGAGAGATGGTTGCTTTACTTCACTTTTCTTCACTTGCTCAACTTGAAAGATTGGTGCCATAGGACAAGGTGGATTACTATTCAAATCTTGTGCAAATGCAGCCTCTTTTGGATTTTCATCATTGATACTCCCTTCATGGATAAGACAACTTTCAAGAGAAGCCTTCGGATAGCTCTTTCTAAAGTGCTCTTTTACTAACTCATCAACTATATCAATTCTCAAACAAGAGTCTACATCTTCATGTTGCTTCTTCTTATCATTGCCAATATTGAAGACTAACTGATCCTCTCCGATTCTAAGAGTAAGCTTTTCACCTTTCACGTCAATCAAAGCACCAGCTGTAGCTAGGAAAGGCCTCCCCAAAATGATTGGGATATTAGAATCCTCTTCCATGTCCAAGATGACAAAGTCAACAGGTATATAGAATTTCCCAACCTTCAGAGGCACATTCTCCAAAATCCCTTCAGGATACTTAATTGATCTGTCAGCTAACTGAAGAGAAATGTGGGTTGGCTTAAGATCTCCCATATTGAGCTTCTCATAAATGGAGAGGGGCATAAGGCTAACACTAGCCCCTAAATCACATAAAGCTTTTACAGAACATGATTCCCCAATGTGGCATGGAATTGAAAAACTCCCTGGATCCTTGAGCTTTGGAGGAAGTTTCCTTTGGAGGATAGCACTGCATTCCTCAGTTAAGGCTACAGTCTCATAATCTTCAAGTCTTCTTTTGTTTGAGAGAATTTCTTTCAAAAACTTAGCATAAGAAGGCATTTGGGAAAGAGCATCGATAAAGGGCACATTTATATATAGCTTCTTCAAAACCTCTAAGAACTTCCCAAATTGCTTATCAAGCTTGGCTTTTTGAAATCTCTGTGGAAAGGGAAGTCAGGCTTGTAAGGCTCTGGAGGTATATATTTCTCTTCTTTCTCTCCAACCTCCTCTTTACCTTTTCTTGCACTCCCTTTTTCACTCTTTTGTTTTTCATCTCCCTCAAAATCTTCCTCATTTTCTCTCTTTTCAACTTTTTCACTCTTCTCATTATGCACTATTTTACCACTCCTCAGTGTGATGGCATGACATTGCTCCCTTGGATTTTCTGTTTGACTAGGAAGTTTCCCCATAGAATTGGTACTTGATAAGCATGCTTATTGTGCAATCTGATTTTCCAAAGATCCTATTGTGTGTTTGCATTTGTTCGAGCCTTGCTTTCATCTCTCTCAACTCTTCATCACGCTTAATTTGATTAGCAAGAATTTGTTGTAATAAAGCCTCTGTGGTGGAACTTTGTTCTTGCTGTCTTGGTAAAGGTGCAGATTTGCATTCTTTTCTTTGAAAACTAGGTGGTGGTTGCCTAGGTTGTTGGTATTGATGCTCTTGTTGTTGTGATGGAAAGTTACGAGTTGAAGCTTGATTTTTGATTCTCCCATGAAAAATTGGGATGATTCCTCCAAGCATATGAAGGATAATCTACTCCACGACTCATTGTTCATACGCATAAGTAACTTGTTGAGAACTTCCAGAGCATGATGATGAACCGACTAGCATACTTAAATCCTCCATTTTCTTAGCAAGGACATTAGTGAGTGCATCAAATTTGGCATTGATCATGTTGAATGGATCAAGCTCATACATTCCAAAGAACTTGCCTTTGTTAGTTGGAGTTGACCCTCTTGGACTACTCCATAGATGACTGTTCTTTGCTATTTTCTCTAATAACTCATAAGCTTCATCTTCATGCTTAATGATGAATTCCCCTCCAGTTTGAGCATCAATGATTCCTCTGATAGCAGGAGTGACATTTGTGTAAAAATTCTGGTTTATCATCCATTTAGGAATGGCATGATGTGGACATTGTCTCTCCAACTCCTTCCATCTCATCCATGACTCATAAAGAGTCTCATCTTCTCTTGGTCTAAAAGCAATCATTTGATTCCTCAACTCTTGAGTTTTTCCAGGTGGAAAGTATTGGGCAAGAAATACATCGTTGAGTGCTCCTAATTTGTAATTGAGTTGTGAGGTAAAGAATCAAGCCAATCCAATGCTCTATCTTTCAAAGAGAATGGAAACAATTTTAGCCTTGCTGCATCATCAGATACTCCAGGTTGTTTTTGCATGTCACAAATCATAGCAAACTTCTTCAGATGTGTGTGTGGATTTTCAGAAGGATGACCCCTAAATTGAGAATTCTGAATCATTTGAAGAACTCCAAAATCCATCTTGTAACTATTTGCATCAATCCTTGGTCTTGCTATGCTCTCTCTCAAGTCATCAAAACGAGGAAAAGCATGATCCATCATACTTCCCCTAGGCAGATTAGCATTTACTACCTCTTCACCATGGGCTGCATTTTCATTATTTTGACCATTTCCAGCATTACCAACACCAATTCTAATTCTTTCATCAGCCATGTCTGCTTCTAATTCAGTTTCTATCAAGGCTTCTTTTCTTTTCTTGGTTTCTTTCTTGTTGGCCTTACAAAATTTCTCAATTTCAGGGTTGAATAATAAGGATGTATCACTTGTGCTTCTAGCTCTTCTCATAAAAGATTAAGAGTACGAAAAGAACAAACAAACACAAAATGAAAAGATAACAGAGATAAAACTAAAAACAACTAAAATAATCAAGAATTCAATCTTAAACAAACAACTCCCAAGACGGCGCCAAAAACTTGATGCGTCCCAACCGCAAGTGCACAGGTCGTACAAGTAATATAGAAAAGATATCGTTCCCACGAGGAGTTGTGTTAATGATTGAATTTTTGATATAAAAAATGCTAACTAATTTGGACTATTTTTGAAATTAAAGTAATAAATTGATGGGTATTGGAGTATGAAATCTATATATGCAAAATTAATAATCTATTCAACTATGTAATGATTTAACTAAATTTGCATCAAATTAAAATAAAGCAAATTCAAATATGGCAATATTCAAAATGGCAAGTAATTAAATTCGATTAGAAATTAACAATGATAAAAAGCGATTAGGAGTTCGGATTTCATATTCAAGCTATTTTGGGATTTTCCCTAGCTAGCCCAATCCATGAAATTTATGGGTTTAAAGGAGATTAATTCTAAAATCCTTTGAAAACTCTTTCGAGTGAGACAAAGAGTGCCTTAATTAACTTAATCCTACTTTCGTGGAGTTAAAATTAACCAAGACCCATTAGGTTCTTTAATCAATCTATTAAAACCCTCTTAACCCTTAGTCTATTTCTAGATCTAAGTTAATTAAGTCCAATTTCTTGATTAACTATCACTTGGTTTTCTCCTTTCGGTGCTTCAACCAAGGATTAAGAACATAACTTAATGGGGCCCTTCATTAAGCATGTGAATAAGCACACAAGAAATGGATTAAACCTCATAAATTCATTAAATTGGGACTAACCCAGTTCAAATCCACAAAAATAACTAAAATATTACATCCCTTACTCCAGAATCAAAATGAAACTACTCACTACCCATAATGTCTACAAGATATTCTGAATTTAAATGGAAATAAAGCTCTAATCTAAGCTAAGAAGTAAGAAATTAAACACTAGAAATGTAGAAAAATGTAAAGGAAGGAAGAAATGCAAATCTTGGTTAAAAATGGTGTGGAAGGTGAAAATGACTCCTCAAATTCTGCCTCTCTTCTCCTCTTCTTCTTTTCTCCTTGCCTCCTCTCTAAAATGAGAAAATGGGACTATTTATAGCATTTTTCTGACATGGAGCCCTAAAATAGTATGTTCTAGGAGGAATTGATTGAGGGAATCTTCTGCCAGCTCATTAATGAACTCTTTATGGGATCATAAGTGGATCGCATAAGTTATGCGATCCCTTATGCGATTTTCGGATTCGAGTCACTTATGCGAAATCGCATGACTTGGTGCATAGGTTATGCACAATTCCGTGAAGGTGCATAAGGGAGGCGAGAATGTGCATAAGCTATCTGTCTCCTTATGCACATTTCAATTTGGTTCTGAACGATGATCTTTCTCCTTATGCAGATCTGCATAGCTTATGCGGCAAGTTATGCACAATTTGGTCAATACATATTTCAGCTTGAAAACTTGTTTTTGACATCTTTGGCTGTAGAAGACACTCCTCAATGGCAAAATTCTCTTCAGTCCTTCAAAAACACTATTTTTCCTACAAAACAAAGTAAAAATTACAAATTAATGCAAAATTGACAACTATGAAAAACTAACTAATTAACTAATGAAATTAGCTAAAAATGGCTAATAATCAAATAAAAATGGTTATAAAATTAGACCTAAATGACTATGCAAAATGCATGCATCAGTTGCATAATACAAGTAGGAATTTCTCCATCCTAGACACATTTGAAAAATATTTTCCAATAATAGATTTTTTTTTTTTTTACTCTTATTTCATGCTTGATGACAAATTAACAGTGAAAATGAAAGGAACAGAAAATTTAATTTGCAAGTTGAAATTTTGACATTAAAAATAGCTAGTTGAGGTGGGTATCAATCGATCCAATCATCAAAAAAAGAATAAAATAAAGAAAAAAAAAAAAAGAAAAATACAACTATCAAATAGTATTCTAATATATGCACTTCATCTCTTCATCAATTCCATTATAAAGAAACATACAGAGAAGCAATATACGGTGAAAACAGCAACCATTCATTTTTATTGCTTTTCTTTACTAGAGAGAACTACAGGGAGGATGTGTGGAGAAGGGAAGGTGGTGTGTGTAACAGGAGGGTCAGGCTACATAGCTTCATGGCTGATTAAGAGATTACTCCAAAGGGGTTATATCGTTAAAGCCACTGTTCGTGACACAGGTCTCAACTTCTCCTTCAAAGTACTGTTTTTTGGCTTTTTTTTTTTAACCAAATTTAGCCATATATTGGCTGAGTGGTTTTGCACAGGAATCTTCTTCTTTTGGAAAGTTCTAGGAAATTAAACCTACAATCTTGCTGATAATTATCTTGTATGTGCATTAATTAAGCCAACCGTGCTTTGTTTTTCTTTCATTCTGGTTTTTTCCCCCTTTCTCGCTACATTTGTTTTGAACTGTGAATTACAATTATATTGGAAACTTTTAGTCAGAAAAATTTCAAGAATTTGTGGTTAGAGCATTTATATAAAGGTGACTAGTGCATGAAGCATCCCATACTTTTCGGCTTTAGGTAAGGTTGATGTACATCCATAACCTCCAAGTCATAAATGGTGTAACTTTATCATCACAGCAAAGCCACCCTCTAAATATACAGGAAAAAATCATTCAGACTGAGAATTGAATCCACGGACTGAGAAATATAACTAATGCTGAACTTTGCGCACTAATTTAGCTAATTCTATTTAAATGTGACACAGGTGATCCAAAGAAAACAGATCGCTTACCTGCACTTGATGGAGCTAAGGAAAGGCTTCATTTGTTCAAAGCAAATTTACTGGAAGAAGGGTCTTTTGATGCTGCAGTTGATGGATGCGAAGGAGTTTTCCATACTGCATCCCCTGTACTATTTGCAGTCACTGATCCACAGGTTCCTCTCTCATACCTTTCAAATACCTTCCATCTTCTTGATAGGTTAACAAATTCATTAAACTTTGTGTAAAGGGTTATATATAGCAGATAATTAGCTGATCAGCGCCCTTATGCTTATAATTTTGAGGCCTAATACATTTTCTTCATTGCCTCACACGACCTGCAAGAAATATTCCCATTTTATTTTCTGGGTTTCAGGCAGAACTAATTGATCCAGCAGTGAAAGGAACACTTAATGTTCTTAAATCATGCACAAAAGTTCAATCTATCAAGAGAGTGATTATAACATCTTCTATGGCGACAGTTATATTTGACAGAAAACCTCAGACCCCTGATGTGGTGGTAGATGAGACTTGGCATTCGGATCCAGCAGTTTGTAAGGAAATGAAGGTGTTCTTTTGTGCTAATTTCTTAGTACTTTGTAAACTTATTTATTTTGGTTTATAAAATCTTATCTTCAATCTTTTTAAAGTATTAGTTATTTCCAGAGATATAAAAGCAACATAAAAGAACCATCTTTGTTCTTTTCTCTGTTGTTCTCTACATCTTATTATATGCTGATGCCACTTAATTTAGTTTCTTTTCAGCTTTCGTATATGCTTGCAAAAACCTTGGCGGAAAAGGCTGCTTGGAATTTTGTAAAAGAGAATGCAATTGACTTGGTTACAATACATCCAGCATATGTGATTGGCCCTCTCTTACAGCCAACTCTTAATGCCAGTGTGGCGATGATTTTTAATCTTGTAAATGGTAGTATACAGCAACCGTTTAATTATATAAGAATTATAAATGATAATCTTCCAAACAAAAAGGATTGCTAGAAGATGATATATATGTAAATACGTGGTTATTTTATATAACTCAACTAAACTTAGCCCACTTTCAATCCAGTTATTTTTTTTTCCCCTTCATTCTGGTTGTTTTGGAACTAACCAAGAAATTTCAAATTTATCCCCACTGATTGAACCAGTCTGCCTTGCAACAAGATTATTCTTTATTTTCTTTGATAGAACGTCTTAGTTTTCTTGGTGCAGGAGCTCAGACATATCCCAACGAATATTACGGGTCAACTGATGTTAGGGACGTTGCAGAAGCTCATAATCAAGCTTTTGAGATTCCTTCAGCTTATGGCAGATATTGTTTAGTTGCAAATGTGTCGCACTATTCTGAACTTGTGAAGATTGTCCATGAACATTTTCCCTCCTTGCAACTTCCTGCAAAGTAAGTGATTGTTTTCTGCAATTCAAATGACACTCATTTTATGTTGGCCATCTTCTTTTGGATAACATTTCTGGGGTTACATGGGCAATTCAAGTAAGCTGTTAGGATCAGTTGTGAGAGAGTTTGTTGAGAAACATTCTGAAGATTAATTCTATGGCTTTAAAAAGTAAAATTGTGCACAAAAACTTTCATTTATCACCAATATCCTAAATAACTTGTTACTTTTTTTTTGTCTTTTTGAGCTTTCTTGTTTTCTAACTGCAATTTCTCCCACATTGAAATCCATGTGTTGTTTAAACATTGCAGATGTGATGATAAACCTCAATTCATGCCACATGCCAAGGTATCCAAAGAGAAAGCAAAAACTTTGGGTATCAACTTCATTCCTCTGGAAGCTACTCTCAAGGACACTATTGAGAGCCTGAAGGAGAAGGGCTTCCTCAGCATCTAATTAGATCGTATGTGATAGTGAGGTGATGCAAAAACGAGCCAGAAAATTTAGAACGAACAATGTGCTTTTCCCTAAAAACCTTCAGGGTTCAAATACTTGTATATATCGTTTTGAATTTCTCCAATTGTTATTGAAGATTGTATGTGAAAGACATGATCACTTGCTCACCATCTTCCTAAATAGTAAATTAATGTCATCACAGAAGATTGTGGTCAATCCTTGTACGCATGGGTTGTGCTTAGCTGCATGTATCTGGGATTTATTAAATTACCATGTGGATGATCACAATTGTAGGAAATGTTTGGTATGATTTTCTTGCATAGCAGATGTCAAGATGACAAGCTTTATGCAGATAAATCAAATAAATTCCCTCTGCAATTTCTGCCTCGATCGTTCTCTTTATTTTCACTTTGACACAAGTCCAAATAGTTGAAATACATGGATTAGAGGTATTTTGTATGGATAGTGGCTTGTAAAATTTTGTATGTTTTACTACAGTATACATCCAAATCCGGTGACGGAGTTGCATAATACAAGTAGGAATTTCTCCATCCTAGACACATTTGAACAATATTTTCCAATAATAGATTTTTTTTTTTTACTCTTATTTCATGCTTGATGACAAATTAACAGTGAAAATGAAAGGAACAGAAAATTTAATTAGCAAGTTGAGATTTTGGCATTAAGGCTCTGTTTGGATGAGGGTGAGGGAAGGGTAAATAAAGGCAAGGAGGAGTTGGAAAGGGGTGAGCAAATGAAGGGTAAGGGTAAGTAAGGGTAAGGCTTACCCTCCCTTACCCCTCAAATCCCAATTTTTCTCACACCTCAAATTGGGGTGTAAGTAGGGGGAGGTGAAAGATGAAAATTATTTTATTTTTAATTTTCCTATTGTGTCTTTATTTTTTGTTAAAAATCCAATTATATCTATTAAAAATAAACCTAGTTTACCAATAAAAACAAATGTTTTCTCTCTCAAGTGGCTGTATCTAATCTCTTCGCTTTCGTGAATTTTGAATTCTTGCAGAAAAAATATTAGTTTTATCTTCCTATTTAATTTCAGTTATTAAATTATTCGTTCTTTCAATAGTTTACTGCAATTATTATGCTCCATTTGTCACTTTTTTTTTTACTAAATAATTCATTCTTTATTCAATCCTTTTTTATATTACTTTATAGATATCTAAGTTGAATGTTGAAATAGTACATGTCATGGTCTGACATAAAAAGACAATTGAAAATATAAATTATAAGTCACTAAACTAAAAATAAAAGGCCTTAATTTTTTAAATAATTTATTCTTTATTCAATCCTTGTTTGTATTATTTTATAGATATCTAAGTTAAATATTGAAATAGTACATGCCATGGTCTGACATAAAAAGATAATAAAAAATACAAATTATAGGTCACTAAACTAAAAATAAAAGGCCTTAATTTACATATTAAAAAAATAAAGAAAAAATTTTATCTAATAGAAAAAGACGTTTTTATAATTTTAATAATTATTTACTCTTCTTTCATCTCTTTCCAAACATAAAAAATATACATTACCTCTCCTTATCTTTTCATTAATTCAGAATTTTTTTATTGTAGCCCATTCTTACCCTTCTCTCTTCTTACGCTCCCTTGCCTTCCCATTAATTACCCTTCCCTCACCCCATCCAAACAGAGCCTAAAAATAGCCATTGTGGTAGGTATCAATCGATCTCATCAAATAAAGAATAAAATAAAGAAAAAAAAAAGAAAAAGACAACTATCAAATATTATTCTAATATATGCACTTCATCTCTTCATCAATTCCATTGTAAAGAAACATACAGAGAAGTAATATACGGTGAAAACAGCAACCATTCATTTTTATTGCTTTTCTTTACTAGAGAGAACTACAGGGAGGATGTGTGGAGAAGGGAAGGTGGTGTGTGTAACAGGAGGGTCAGGCTACATAGCTTCATGGCTGATTAAGAGATTACTCCAAAGGGGTTATATCGTTAAAGCCACTGTTCGTGACACAGGTCTGAACTTCTCCTTCAAAATACTGTTTTTTGGCTTTTTTTTTAAACCAAATTTAGCCATATATTAGCTGAGTGGTTTTGCACAGGAATCTTCTTCTTTTGGAAAGTTCTAGGAAATTAAACCTACAATCTTGCTGATAATTATCTTGTATGTGCATTAATTAAGCCAACCGTGCTTTGTTTTTCTTTCATTCTGGTTTTTTTCCCCTTTCTTGTTACATTTGTTTTGAACTGTGAATTACAATTATATTGGAAACTTTCAGTCAGAAAAATTTCAAGAATTTGTGGTTAGAGCATTTATATAAAGGTGACTAGTGCATGAAGCATCCCATACTTTTCGGCTTTAGGTAAGGTTGATGTACATCCATAACCTCCAAGTCATAAATGGTGTAACTTTATCATCACAACAAAGCCACCCTCTAAATATACAGGAAAAAATCATTCAGACTGAGAATTGAATCCAGGGACTGAGAAATATAACTAATGCTGAACTTTGCACACTAATTTAGCTAATTCTATTTAAATGTGACACAGGTGATCCAAAGAAAACAGATCACTTACTTGCACTTGATGGAGCTAAGGAAAGGCTTCATTTGTTCAAAGCAAATTTACTGGAAGAAGGGTCTTTTGATGCTGCAGTTGATGGATGCGAAGGAGTTTTCCATACTGCATCCCCTGTACTATTTGCAGTCACTGATCCACAGGTTCCTCTCTCATACCTTTCAAATACCTTCCATCTTCTTGATAGGTTAACAAATTCATTAAACTTTGTGTAAAGGGTTATCTATAGCAGATAATTAGCTGATCAGCGCCCTTATGCTTATAATTTTGAGGCCTAATACATTTTCTTCATTGCCTCACACGACCTGCAAGAAATATTCCCATTTTATTTTCTGTGTTTCAGGCAGAACTAATTGATCCAGCAGTGAAAGGAACACTTAATGTTCTTAAATCATGCACAAAAGTTCAATCTATCAAGAGAGTGATTATAACATCTTCTATGGTGACAATTCCTTATAACGGAAAACCTTTGAGTCTTGATGTGGTGGTTGATGAGACTTGGTTTTCAGACCCAACACTTTGCAAGGAAATGAAGGTGTTTTTATGTGCTAATTTTCTTACTACTTATTTAATGTCCTTCATTTCTTGTATGCTGATGATGCAACTAAACTTAATTAGTTGTTTTCCAGTTATGGTATGTGCTTTCAAAAACCTTAGCAGAAGAGGCTGCTTGGAAATTTGCAAAAGAAAATTCAATTGACTTGGTTACATTAAGTCCAGGAATTGTGATTGGTCCTCTGTTGCAGCCAACTCTTAATGAGACTGTGGAGATGATTCTTAAACTTGTAAATGGTATTTTTTGTTTTTCCTGAACCATTTTAGGATTATTCTTCCATATATTTTAAAGTGTTTGATGCTTGCTTCATATAAACTTTTATAAAGATGATTATCTGGGTAATGATCTGGTGGAAGATGATTTACTTGTAGCAATAACTCAAAATCAGTCTCAATCCAAATCTTTACATCTCATACTGCCTATGCGAGCTCGATTTGAGTAGGAAATTTCTTGTGCTATTTGATTGACAATGAAGATGATTCTGTATGGTTTCTTCTGATAAAATCTGCCAATCTTTTGATTGCAGGAGCACAAACATACCCTGATGCACATTATAGATCAGTTGATGTTCGGGATGTTGCCGATGCACATATTCGTGCCTTTGAGATTCCTTCAGCTAATGGAAGATATTGTCTAGTAACAAATGCTCTCCACTTTTCTGAAGTTTTAAAGATTGTTCATCAACATTACCCTACTTTGAACCTTCCTAAAAAGTGAGTGTTTGCTGCAGCTTGGATGACATTTACAAATTATATGCTATATATCCATGTAGATAAAAAAAAAATAATAATAATGAATCCTATTTCTAGATAACTGTACTATAACTATAGGCGAGTGTCTCAAGAATAGTTTTATATCTCTAACAGAACATACTGTAATCCTTTCATTATTTCTTCTACATGGCTTGTTTCCTAATTGTAATTTCTCTGAGAATCTGATAACTAATGGTTCATATATGTGGTTTTCAACCATTGCAGATGTGTTACCAATGACCTCAACAACTTGTCCATGTCAACGTACATGGTATCAATGGAGAAGGCAAAAACATTGGGAATCAGCTTCATTCCTTTGGAAGTGACTCTTAGAGACACTATTGAAAGCTTGAAGGAGAAGGGCTTCCTCAGCATCTGATTTAGACTGTATCTGCTACTGAAATAATGCAAAAACAAGTGGTAAAATGAAAGAGAAAATATGAAATTCTCCATATATGACAGCAGAAACACAGATTTTCCAAATTTGGTAGAAATAAAAGATGAACTTCTGTTTATTATTTGTTGAATCACTTTGATATGGTTTATGGCCCTGGTTCACAGTAAAAATATGATTCCTTTCATGCCAAATTGAACTCTCAATTTTGAATTTTATGCGAATTGAAATGAATTACATATCACTTTAAATTGGACAGATTCAGGTTGAATTGATATATCATGTCACACCGTACCCCTCTGTAAGGTATAATATGATCCCGTAGTATACCTAATGAATTACCAAACTTCACACTACAAGAGATTTTAAAACAATTTTCTTACTTTTTTAAGGTAGTGAGCATTTCTAGCAGGTATTAAAAACGTTTAATCGAAGTTTAAGAGTTAGGTAAAATTTTTGACCATTTTTATTTTTGTGCAAATTTTGTAAAATTTTGTAATTGAGAAAAACTAAAATTTTTGACCTGTAGAAAAGCACTTCCTATAATTCATTTCATCAAAATCAACTACCATCACGACTCAAATTAACACAATTTTTCTAAAACTCCACATTTCAAGTTAATTCTCAACTCAATTATGTTCAAAACTAATACTAAAGAATTTCATTCACATTCCATTAAAGAAAGATTGATTTACATTCATCGGTCTAAATTTACATTAGGAAATTCAAAATAAAATTAATACAAGTTCTGTACAATTGCTCAAGATCAATTTACAACATGTACATACAGTCATATATATCAAAATAAATATGAATAATAAGGGTATAATGTAATACCCGACAAAAGATCCAAAGGTAGTACTATGATCCTCAGCAGCTCACTCGGCTACTTTACTAGTCTCTCTACCTGCAACAGCAATGAAAAGTCATCGCTGAGTACAATGACTCAGTGGTGCACAACATACTAAAAATACTAATTTATGCATAATTTAAATCACAATTATTCCAATATGGTCTGAAAATGGTACTCAGATACAAAACACAATTTAAAATTTTAATCAAATAATTTTTCACTTCAGAAGTCACAAAACATATTTTATAAAAACACAGTCATATCATGCAATTAATATATTGTTCATCTCAATAGCCATAGGCTTATGAGGAATACTAAGCACTACAAGAAAAAAGAAAATTAGTAACCAAAAATTCGATTTCAAAACATTGAAAATCGATTTTTAATTTCAGTTAGAAATCGATTTGAAATCGAAATAGTCGGTTTACAATTCGTAGGTTTATAAATAAATTAAAAACGGAATATGACGTCCGTTTCTAATTCTGAAACCAATTTGAAATTGATATTTTCGTTCCAAAATTAGATACTGAACAACTTCGGTTTCTAAATCTGTTTCAAGTTAGTAACCAAAATATATCAGTTTCTAATAATCTGAAACGGGTTCCCGTTTCAAATCAGTTTATAATCGGAACAAAAATAAAACACTTTTTAAAATCAAAATATATTCGGTTTTTAAATAGAAACAGAATTTCTTTTTTAAATCCGTTTTTAAGCATAATAAAATAAAATAAAATCATTTTATTTTGTAACCAAATACTTTTTTGTTTCAAATTAAAAATGAAATTCAATTTCTAATCCGTTTTAAATTACTGTAAAAATTTTTATTTTTATTTATTTAATGCATTATTTTTTATAGTGAAGCATATAATATATTATCAAATCTCAATAATACAAGAAAATTAAAAATTCTATCATAGATAAAATAAATAAAACATTGGAGAAAAGGATATCTTTATTAAATTATGAAGTTCATAAATTTAATATATGCAAAGAAAAGTATACACTTGCAATGCAATTGAAACCCTAAGAAATCCAATATAGACTCCAACCTACAAACTTCAGTATTGGGCGATAAATAGATTACAATATCACAAAAGTGAACCAAGTCATGTCTGGCCATATTTTCTCGGTAAATACCCATGCTAGCAAGAAGATCTGGACCATTCCACTCCATATTTATTCATGAATATTCTGGTCCCATAATAATATCTCTTCAAACATTAATTATGCCCCATAGTCAAATCAAGGATAAAGCCATAATTTGCATCAAGGAAAAGCACCTCAATGAGTAAAAGTGAATGCAAAATTACTCTTTAAGCAAATAGAAAGCAGGACAATTCCCTTTCCATTAGTTCAATATGAAGGACTTAAATATGAAAATTCAATTTTCAACATTCTATACCAAGTAAAATCTAACTAGGCATAGAATGTTGAAACTTGAATTTTACTTAGATCTCCAACAAGGTAAAATTTGAAACTTTAAAAATAGATTTCAAAATAGTCAAGCAACCTTCCAAACCTCTGTACCCCCTCCACAAAGAAGATAATATGCTAGAATATATTGTTAAGGGAAGCTCATTCAAATTAGCACTAATGAATGCCCAATACTGTTACATCAAGGCAGCTATTATTCAATACACGCGCGCTCGCGTGCGCGCACACGCACACACACACACACACACATACACACACACATGGAGAGAGGAGTAACTCATGTTACACTTCAAAATCTATTAAAGATGCAGTAAAAAGTTATGGTAATGATATTGCTAAGGTAGCTATGATAACAAACAGATAAACAGACGCAAGAATGGATGAATGAAGAAAGACATATTAAAATCCAAGGAAAACTAAGCACAAGGAAAACTAAGCACAAGCAAAATTCCCATAACAATGCAGCTCTCAGAATTTACACTCATTTAAGTGCTGTGAACACAAACTCACCATGGCAAATTCAACAAAAGCTATACGACTTGAATGGACATGATCCCCCAAAAGCCTCAAGCGGATAACCTATGATTCTATGAATGAAAAAATATACAAGAAAAAAAAGGGCAGTCAAACATTGGGATGCTCCTTACAGCCAACTCTTTTTGGGGAGGGAAGGGGATATCTTTTATTTCTGTCCTCACCTCACCACAGGTTGATTCAAAGAAATTTTTTACTTCAGCCTGAGAAGCCTGCAGATTTAATGGAATTATTAACTGGAAAATTAAATAAGTCTGAAGAAACAAGCTGCAATCAGTAAGCCTTATAGCAAAATGGCAAAGCCATCTGTGTCATGCAACCTTAAGTACATGCTAAGACAGTACAAAAAAACATAAGCTAACACAACCAAAAAGGGCCAGAGTTATTCATACCCTAGGCAGAAATGTAGGATTCACTAGAAGGATGGCAGTTTTTGAAGGTAACACTCTAACAGGATAGTAACCTAGCATCGTTCCACCAAGGTTTAAAGCTGCTCTAGCAACTTCTATTTATAAGGTTCCAATATCACACATAAGGTATGAATAATCACACTTAAGAGAGAGAGAGAGACATTCACCATCGGAAGGATTCGCCACAGCAGACACATTGCAAGGGCCATCAACCACCCAGTCATACGATTTAATGTGCATCTTCCCAAATATCAGCTTGCAAAAAACAGTCATTCCAGGATGATTATGAAGGGGTATCACACCTGATGGCGGGAAGCAGAAGATACCCATCTGTAACAATAGAAAAATTAGAGAACCCAAATTAAAACATACTTCCCCAAGTCTCAAATTTACTATAAATGCACCTCAAAGCCCTACGCACCGAGAAATTGTCAGATATATGGATACAAAGGTATTTTATTTTAGGGGTTCTCCCAGCAGCAAGTGCACGAAAATATGGCATCTCCGGACTCAGACCAAAATCCTCTGGTTTGATGTCATCTAGAGACAAGGAAGCAGCCATTAAAAAATCAACTACAAAGTAAATGAGAAAACAATAAAGTTAATTTTGCAGAATCAGAGCCAAAGATCTGTGCTCTATTCTCAATTCTGCAAATTTTATAGACAAATGGCTAAAAAAGAAACTTCAAACAGACCAAATAATTAATTTCAAATATATCTAACATCCATAAAAACATATATAATGGCAATTGCTATTAAAATAAAATTGAAAAGTGGCAGAATAAACGAAAGGCAGAAACATTAAGGAAATAACAACACTTTGATCCAAGGGGAATACACAAAAAGAAGGTAAGTGAAAGAGCTAGCATAGCAAACATATGGTACAAATAAACACCCTTTTTAATTCAATAACTTCAGTTCCACAACAAGATTTTTTTTAAAAAAAATACACAAATATACCATTAAAGGGACAACATAGGAAGATATCAATGTCCCATTCCTAAAAAAAAAATACACAACTGTACAATTAAAGGGACAAAATAGGAAGATATCAATGTCCACTCCCCATAGAAAAACATGGTCAAAATAAACCATGATTAAAATAAAACAACTGGCAGCTGACCACACCAAACCAGAATTAATAAGTTTCATAAAGCATGATTGTACAAGAAGATGAAAACGCTACAAAGTCAACAATATGGCAACAAGAAACCATTGCCATGGAAGAGGTAATGTAAGTCCTAATGGCAATCTTTGGATGTAAAATTTAAGTCTCCATCAAGAGCAATTATGCCAATGTTGACATACTAATAGATAAGTACATGATACACAAATAACAACTAACAAAGAACCATTTTCATTTTATGGTATGAATAAATTGCCTAATCAGAATTGCCAAAATTAACCCCATAAACCAATACTAAAATGCAGCTAATGCCACCAGATCATTAAATTTTAATGGCTGCCCCTTCTAAAAAATTATAATTTTCAATACTTGAATCAAATTGATTAAAAACCTCTCACCAACCTTACCACACGCTAAGGAGAAAAGGACAAAAGAAATCACATACCGAAAACCGCCCTCAGCTTTTCGATTTTATCAGGAGGGGGAACAATTCCAGGGCCACCAACGGAAAATACTTCCTCGCAGGTGTCATACAGTTTTTCAATCGGCGATACCACCACCGCCTTCTTGTGGTGCCGTCGCTGGCTCTTCTTCCCTTTGGTATTCGTATTGGTTTCTGGATTTGGATACGGGTCCAGAATTGGATTCTTTTCTTTCTCCAATTCATAAGAGTTCTTTTCCTTCTTGTTAGCCTTACTTGTCTCAATCCCCATTCAACCTGACAATTCCTCAAATGAGAACCCTCAAAAAATTCCCCCGTCAACCAAAAACAAAAAATTGCTATATGGGTATCAAACTGGCAATAGGAGAAGATCAAACTGGCATTGGAGAACACGAACTCGCTCCTCTGGGTGGAGCACAAGAAAACCCAGAAGCCAGTTGCATTTGCTAGAGCCACAGGGGACAATGTTTTCAATGCCATCATCTGGGACATGGTGGTGGATCCTTCGTATCAGGGGATTGGATTAGGGAAGGCTGTGATGGAGAGACTTGTACAGGAGTTGTTAGAAAAGGGGATTGTGAACATTGCTTTGTATTCAAAACCCTGAGTTCTTGGCTTTTGTAGACCCCCGGGTTTTGTGGTTGATCCGGATGGGATTCGAGGGATGGTGTACTCCAGAAAACAGAAAAAAAAAAAAAAAAGTAACATATGATTCTTGAGGTTTTTTTCTCTAGTTAGGAAAGGGGAGAGCACATGGCACACACAAGGCAGCACAACACTACAGTAGAAAAAGTGTTAGGGTTTGCTATAAAGAATAAGGTCAATTTATAGTAGAGATTAGAGGGTGATCTGGTTTGGATAACCGATATAAATCTGGTCAAGATTAATTTTGAAACCTATATAAATTGGGTTCTAAATATAAATAGAAAATAATTTCATTTTAAAATCGAAAGTAATCAATTTCTAAATTATGAAAAAGAAATTAAAAATCGACTAGAATCGATTTCTAAGTGTAAATATAGAAATTAGAAACCGACAGCTATCGGTTTCTATTTTTTATTTTAAAATTTAATAAATAAAATAGAAATTATATTAATCTTGAAATCGATATAAATCGATTTCTAAATATAAACAGAAAATAATTTCATTTTGAAACCGAAAGCAATCAGTTTCTAAATTAAGCAAAAAGGAATTAGAAACCGACTAGCATCGATTGAAACCGACTAGCATCGATTTCAAAATGTAAATATAGAAATTAGAAACCGACAACTATCGGTTTCTATTTTTTACTTTAAAATTTAATAAATAAAATAGAAATTATATTAATTTTGAAACTGATGTAATCGGTTTCTAAATATAAATAGAAAACAACTTCATTTTGAAACTGAAAAGCAATCGGTTTCTAAATTAAACAAAGAAAAATTAGAAACCAACTAGAATCGGTTTCTAAATTGACTTTTAAATTTATTTTGAAACCGAAAACTATCGGTTTCTAAGTGTAAATATAAAATTAGAAACCAATAGGTATCGGTTTCTATTTTGACTTTAAAATTTAATAAATAAAATAAAAATTACATAAATTTTGAATCCGATATAAATCAGTTTCTAAATATAAATGGAAAACACCTTTATTTTGAAACCAAAATCTTGGTTTCTAAATTGAACTAAAAGAAATTAGAAATCGATTTCTAAATTGACTTTAAAATTTATGAAATAAAACATAAAATAGATAAATTTTGAAACCGAACGATATCGGTTTCTAAGTGTAAACATACAAAGTAGAAATCGATAGATGTCGGTTTCTATTTTGACTTTAAAATTTAATAAATAAAATAAAAATTACATTAATTTTGAAATATATATAAATCAGTTTCTAACTATAAATAGGAATTAGAAACCGATATTAGAAACCGACTATAATCGGTTTCTAATATGACTTAAATATAATTGACTAGTTTTGAATCTTTAAATTAAAAACGGAGTATAATTCAGTTTCAAATGTCGGTTTCTAATCGGTTTCTAAATCGTTGTTAAATTTGCTGCTAAATTTTGACACAAAATTTAGAAACCGATTATGTTCCATTTCAAATTTCGGTTTCAAATCTGTTGCTAATCGGTTTATGACATAATTAACCCGTTCTATTCAATTTCTATTTGAAAAGCCATTTTAAATCACAAACCGATATAGTTCCATTTCTAAATTTGGTTTCTATTTCGATATTTTCTTGTAGTGAAGGCTAGCTAACTCAAACTATGGGTACCCAATCCAAATTTCTTCCTCTACTGGCACACACCTCAACATTTCAGTCAAAGAGGGAATTCAAAACTATTTCCTCCCACTAGTCATGCTAGTGAGACATTCAGATAAATAGTCATGACACTGTGGTTTCAAAACTATCTTAACAATTTTCTAAACATTTATTTATAATTCATCACATACCAATAAATTTTCTAACAATTTAGGTCAAAAGCATATTGTTCCATTAAATCAAAATTTTCAATACAAACAAGTCACAATTTATTCATTCAAAACAATTTGCCAAAGAAAATTTACAAAAAATTTTTATGCTGTGCACAAATCTCGTGGGAGTTGCCTCTAGGCCTTGACTCGATGTTTCCTTTCCTTTCTCCGTATTATTCTCAACTGAAACACACAATTTGCAGTGTTTCAGTATCACAACTTATAATAAATCTAATAAAAAAATTTATGTTTACTTAATTCTAATCTTAATATGCTTAAAATCATGTTCTTAAAAATTTACATTTTGGGGTTACTATTCGTGGCACTATTCAAGTTAAAATGTTAACTTTCTCATGCTTAATAAGTATGTGAATTCAAATTACACCCACATACCACATTTTGGGTGCCTAATTTGTTGGTTTTGATTGCCCCTTCAATTTTTAAGTCTCCTAATGACAATTTCAAATTTTCAGTTTTTGTACCATGTTTTGCACTATTCCATTAGCCTGGTTACTGTGAGAATTTGGCTAAGTGTCCTTCACAAAAGTTATTCCTCATTGTCTTATCTTTAATTCTCTTTTTGAATAACTTCATTTGGAGTTTTGTAACCCAAGATATGGCCATTTGAATAAGGCTGGCAGGATTGGTTTTTAACCCAAAATTCTGAGCTTGTTTAGGTTCTGGCAATTTTGGACCACTAACTTTGGGTAGCAAAATGACCTAGTTATGGGCAGCATTTGGGTTGGTGTTCTTCATAAAAGTTGTAGTTCTATGTCATGCCTTTCCAATGCCACAAAAATCAGGTCATTTAGACCTGTCTAGCCCAAGTTATGGCCAAATGAACAAATTGGTCATTTTGGTACAGTGGAGTGCAATTGTTCATTTGGTCATTTTGGTACAGTGGCAGTGCACA
The DNA here is from genome assembly GCF_030052815.1 of Hevea brasiliensis. Classification (NCBI taxonomy): domain Eukaryota; kingdom Viridiplantae; phylum Streptophyta; class Magnoliopsida; order Malpighiales; family Euphorbiaceae; genus Hevea; species Hevea brasiliensis. The sequence continues at coordinate 6,315,412 of NC_079506.1, read as the reverse complement.
TTACCCGAATTTGACCTAATTGTTCACTATGTTAATGTCATTTTCTGAGCATGGTTTCTATATGAAAAATGTGTCATTATGTGTTTATTTTCACTCTCAATTGGCCTTATACCAATTGGGTTTGTAAAATTTCAGTTTTGGTCCCTCAAAGGGACATAGGTCAAACTATCAGATTGGGACCCCTAATCAATTCGAATTGCTTTTCAATTCTACTAATTCCAACACATCACAAATGGTCCCAATTGACCATTTCTAACCTCAATTAAGGTCATTTGCATCATTTGACCATTTCCTCCAATTTTTCTCCCAATTTCAACACTTAAGAACCCTAATTCTAATTTTTATTCACTTTAATGAAATCAAAGTGTAGATCCTTAATCTACATACTTCATTCAACCTAATCAACACTTCAATTTCATCAAATCATGAAATTTCTCACCCCCCCCCCCCCTTATTGCTGGCCGAATTTCACTATAAGTCCTCCCACTTGATTTATTTCATTTCTGCCATCAATTCTAAGTTACTTTAACTAGAAACACATAAATTAAACTAGAGATCACAAGTTTAGCTCACTAACCTTTGTTTAATTTTCCAATTCCTCAATTCTTCCCTTTTCTCCTTTCTTTTTCTTCTTCAATCTCCTTCTCAAGTGAAGATAGCAAGGATTTATGTAGTAATTTTGGGTAATTTAGGGCTAATTTATGGGATTAAAAGCTTGCATCAAGCTTTAATGGAGGATGGAAATGGAGGTGGGAGTGAGGGAGGAGTTGGATGAAACTCTTGGGGGAAGACAAGTGATTTTTCCTTTAATTTTTATGTATTTTATGTCTAATTTAAGTTAATTTTGACTTGGTCAAAAATTTCAATAATTAAAATTTCATTTTGACATCATACATGATATCACCTAAATGATGTAATAAAACCAATTTTCATTGTTTTTCTTTTTCCTTTAATTTTTCTATTGTTCTTTAATTTAATTTTAGATTCTGAAATTTTCGTTTCTCCAATTTTATTGGACAGTTAGGTCAAGAGTCACCTCTATGAGTAAATTGACCAAATTGCCCCTCGCCGGTCTGATCCGGTTTGGAAATAATTTGATATTTTTTTTTCGAATCCCTGACCTAATTATTTGACATACTTATCAGCTCTTTTCTGTTAGTTTCTCTTTTCCACTAGGTTCACAATAATCTTTAGGACAGCGGCATCACATTTTCCGGTTCAAAAGTAGGGTTAGGACTGACCTCGCAGTCATTTCCCAAGAAGGTCACCCATCGCTGTGACTCCCGGCTCATTTAATCTTTTATGTTCTGTTTTTCTTATTTATTTTTAACTATCTGACAATCACTAATTATTTGTATTCAGTGCTTATCTAGGTGTCTTAGATGTGGTTCTAATTCCCTTAATTGTCCGGACCGATACCGGTAATCGGAACAGTGAAATATACCAAGCTATGCATGTAGAGGTGTTACAGATCAAGTCAAAATTTGTCATCTCTCTATGTCTATTTAGAGGAATGAGAAATCTGACAGTATTTGCTGCACAATCCATGCTTGTTCAAGTATCTTCTTATCTTCCAACATTGAATGAAATTTTACAATAATAGGAGAATTTTTCCATAATTTTTTCCCAAGCAAAGTATGGTTTGGCCAACAAATAGGGATTTATCATCAATCAAGAAAAGTTCAGATCAAGCTTATCAAATATTTCCTTTAGCATGTATTCTGCACATTATAAAGATAATAAATTTTTTTTCTCTAGACATGAAATAAAAGATAAACTTAAGGTCTCATTTTAACATGTATATGATTCCATAAATTAAGAATTTAATAAAAAATTTGACAGAAATTCTTAATTTCTAATGGCTTATTAGCTTTGATTGTACTAGTATATAAATTCTGGAGCATCCTCTATGGTGAATGGCTTGAACTAGCATACATAAGCGCTAATCACAAACTTGAAATTCCAAAACAAAGTCTACCTATTTTTTAACATTTTATTCCAATTTGCAATTACAACATGTTCAAATACTAACCTTTATTTTTCTGTAAGTTTCAAGTGAAACAAGAAGCTCCTGGCCTGATATGTAGAAAGAATATGGCAAATTCTCACTGTCTTTGGTTTTCTTCTCTTCCATTTAACAGTAATGCATTGTTTATGTTATAACAAGCACGTAAATCTAAAACACATACAAATCGCACAATCACACAGTATTGAAAAAAGAAGAAGAATAACACAGGATTTAATGTGGTTCAACTTAAGGTCTACGTCAACGGACAAGATAAGAGAAAGAGTTCAACTATGATAAAAATAGTAAGATACAATATTTATACTGGTCCATACCGCAGGACATCGAGCCGTGCCCTCTGCTACCAACACTGATCTCACTTTTTATCCCAATTGGGTCGCAGCACAAAACTTTCGGATCGGATCATAATTTGAGTCTATTAAAAAATATATTCAAATTTCAAGCCATAAAAATAACAATTTAATTACTTAATCACAGAGCACACACATTTTTAAGTAGTTCATATACCCATCAAGACTTTAACCTTTTGGTTGGTGAGCAAGAAAATAAAGGAGAAAGGAAGAGAAAAGAAAAAAAAATTAAATTTCTTTTCTATTATTCGGATATTTTATTAAAATAGAGGAGAAATAAAATTTATCTTCTAATAAAATTATTTAATTATTATAAATTTATAATTTTATTATTATACAATATTAAACGTGTAGAAATAATTTTAATATAAATAATACTTAATCCTCTTCATTTTTCTCTATTTCATTTCAAAATATTTTGAATCTATGAAAGAAAATTAAAAAATATAATTTTCCCTCATTTTTCTTCATTTTTTCTCGTTCTTTCCTCTATTTGCTATCTTGTGATAAATTATAATTTTTTTTCTTTTTTCTTCTCTTCTGGCCATTTCTCTGGATCCAAACAAAGGGTAACTTTACTTTTCCAACAAAAAACCAATTAGTTATTCATTCCACTGTTAACAGATATTAAAAAACCAATGATTATATTACTTTTCCTACCAATTTCTCAGCAATCGAAAGGACCCAGTATCACACTGACGCACAGAACAACAGGAATTTATAAAATTAGATTGTTGAGAAGCTTATTGACTATTTGTTGAGGCTGTTGTGGACACGCGTTCAGAGGAAGATACAAGGGAGCTCCAAGAGCCTTCTCTTCCCGGTCTGTGAATTGGCACATCACGTTATTTACAGTTTCCACCTCCATGTTCTAATTGCTCTAAAATTGAAGGCTTATAACCGTGTTTCTATATATGTATTGTATAAATAGGAAAGCTTCAATTTTGGTATTGGTCCTACTGGAGTAAGTTTTTGGCTCTGATACTTGAAGGAGGAGGAAGAGCTAGGGTTTTCCGAGGGTTTAAAAAGCTTGTGCTTTGAAGGGAGTAGTTTGGGTGCTTACGTGGCGTTCTGTGTGCCGTTGGATTGACAAGATTCGTCGCTTAAAGATTCATCTTTTTTTCCTGCTCTTTGACCCGTTAAAAGTTTTTGGCTCTGGTATAAAACGACATCGTTTATGCAACACGAATCCGATAGGCAAGTCGTTGCCCATGTTTATACCCTCAATCATGTCTGAAAAGTCTTTGACTTCAATTTTTTGTTGGTTCATCCAAATCATGTCAGTGTTTCCATTTTTTTTTCCTGAAATGTAAATGACTCTTCAAAACTGAGCCTTTGATCGCTACATCTGTTCATCATCTACTTTCCTCTGCCCAGAATAAGCAACCATGTCTCATCTACCTTCTTTGCCTCTTTCCATTTCTAAATTAACTGCTATACTAATGCTACTACTGTTACCAGTAGCCTTGTCAAGTTTAACAAACGAAGTTATAGATGTTGTGGTTAATCGTTTGGATTCTAAACGGTCCTCCCCATTAGTTCAAGAATCAGCAGCTAAAGGTGTTTTACAAAGATTGCTTCCTTCCCACTTACACAGCTTTGAATTCAAGATTGTCTCCAAGGTGCATAACCCGCTTTAGGATTAATGATTTTTTTTTTCTTAGTTCTGTGGTTCGACTCTTTATATTGCTTTACATCAGCTGGGGTATGCTTTATTTTTATTCATTTATTTTTTTTTTTTTCTCTTTCAGTACTCTGTTTACTTGTTTGATAACAATTGAAATAACTCCACTTTAGCAAACTGGAATTTTTCTGTCTCCCTTATTTTTTTCCTCTCAATAATTTCGCTATTTATATAGGGCACTTTTGCTCGATGCTTTGCTTAGTTATAGTGTAGAGTGTTTGCACTATTTTAATTTATATTAGTTTTTATGGGTGGTTTAAGTTCTAAAAGTTGGTAACTTAGGTATTGTGGTTCCAAGGGTCTATGTGCTATTGTGTTTTTGCATTATAATCACTGTTGCTAATTGATTTCACTTTCAACTATCAGGATGTTTGTGGTGGTCGCAGTTGCTTTCTGATAAACAATTACAACCAATTGAGCCACAGTGGGCCTGAGATTATGTATGTATGTTTGATTTTTGCTGACAAATAGAAGTGCATTGCTTTTCACACATTTGATTTTGTTGCAATACTTGTTGAACATGATTACAAAGTCTCTCTGTAATGTTGGGTAACTGCCTTAAGTCAATTTAATATGTGGATTTCTTTTCTGGAATTTATTGCCCTCTCCTGCAGATTAAATGTGTATTAGTGTAGTCTCTTATTGGATTTGTTATTTTATTTATCGATTTTGCCATTATGTCAGTGATGGTTTCAACTTCCGGTTACAACTAAAACAATTGTCATGAAACACCTATATATAATTTGATCTTTTGCCTTTCAATTCTCAAAAAGAAAAGGATGTAAGATTTAGGTAATTGAACGACATAGTCCTAAAATTTTGTCTTTCATCATATTGTGGATGATAAACTTATATTTAAGGGAACATATGGTGGAAACTGAAACACGGTAATTGTAAGATTTATAATGGATACATTTGTAATTCCTGATTATGAGGCAATACAGGGATTTTAAATTTCTGGACATGTATTTTTCCCTTGTGTAGTTGTGTATAATTCCCTGTACTTCAAAACAAAATTATGGTATATTTTTGGTGTCTTTGAGATATACTTGGTTTTTATATCTGTCTCTTTCAGAATTAAAGGCACCACTGCTGTAGAACTTGCATCTGGGCTTCATTGGTACATAAAGTATTGGTGTGGTGGTCATATTTCATGGGATAAGACTGGTGGCATTCAGATAAATACAATTCCAAACCCAGGATCACTGCCTCTTGTAAAGGATGACGGTGTAATGATTCAGCGGCCAGTCCCATGGAACTATTACCAAAATGTCGTTACATCCAGTTGTAAGTATTAAATCTTTCATCTTGTTTTCACCTCTAGGACCCTTTAATTGTTATTTTACTCAGATGATATATGGTGAGATATGGCTGCCAGTGCAGAGATCATGGACTTGATTGTGTGTGTGAAAAATGAAATGGTCAATAGCATAAGTTGTTATTATGATGCTGAAACAAATGCAGCCATTTTAATGTGGATACTATGTGTTCCATTATCACTACCTAACTCATCTGATAACATGAATTTTCAAACATCTTGATTCTTGAAATGCTTTGCTACAATCATATTTTATCTACCCTTACCATTTTTAGGTCTAAGTGTCCAAAGTCCCATTCAGCAGTATAAACTGTTACCATAAGCAATCAATTTGCAGCTGCTTTAACTTATTCACTTCATGTTGCAAGAGTGAGTTCCCTGTGATAGCTTGGTTTTTCTATACAATGTGATCATTTCACCATATCGAATGCCTCTCTTTTAAAATAAAGATAAGATAAGATGATTATTACTTGTATGAATTACATTTGCTAGCATCAGTAACATCTGATGCAACATTATTTTTTACAGATTCATATGTTTGGTGGAATTGGGAAAGATGGGAGAAAGAGATAGATTGGATGGCTCTTCAAGGAATTAATTTGCCTTTGGCATTCACAGGACAGGAAGCCATTTGGCAAAAAGTTTTCCTGGTGAGCAATTATCAAATTTGTTGTTATCTTGATGTCCTCTTATTCTTGGATTCTCTATGTTTCTAATCTAAATAAGCTATCAATTGCCAGTTGCTGCATGAATCAACCTTACTTCTTCTCTTTCTTTTTCTTCACCACTTCGACGAACACTATCCTCCAGAATTGATAATCTCGTAGAAATATCCACTTTACCTGAAGATGCTCAGGTTGGAGAATCCCTCCTTCCTCTTCTCAGTCCATACAACATCTATAGACGATCTGGATCTTTAACCAGATCTATCAGATCTCTCATTTCATCTCGAAGATCTTTGTCAAAAGAATATGTTCAGGCCTCCAGAATGGACCAATGCTCTCTCCAGAGTTCATCTGCTGAACAATATGTGACGTTAGAAATCCCTCCTCAGCTCATCCCCAGATGGAGACAAGAAGGGTTTTCTCATCTTCACTTTGGAGCTGTACGACTTATCCTCAGTCTACATGGGAGACGAGGTCTTCGATCATGACTAGAGTATCTCTCCTTGATACACGATTCTTGCAAGATGAACATGCGGTTATAGGAACCGCCTCACCACTTTGCATCTTTGGGAGCGTGGTGTTGACATTCTTCCCAAACTATAATCTCTCTCTAAGAGATCCACATCTTAGCACCGCTCTTAAAGTCCGTGTTCAACTCACTTGTGTCGGGGCCAGTGACCTCTTCGATGATGGCCACCTTACACCATCAAATTATCTACGATTGCAAGATCATGTCAGATCTTTCACACCGTCTGTCTCCAATGATGCTCGCTTGTATTGGGCGTGAAACCACCCCAACAATTGTTCAGATACCTAGGCAATTGCCTAGAAATGAGCTCGAACAGCTCATTCCAAAGGATTGGTTAACCAATTACGAAAGGCTTCATTCAACCTCTCAGCCAATCCAGATCACTGAGTCTTCTTTCAGGAGAAACCCTGATGGAACGGTGCAGACCACGTTTCAACCTCCTCGGCATTCTACAGGCTCTTTGCCTGTATTCCAGACCATGATGGTCCAGCCATTAGAAAAGGAGCAAGACTACTATCCCATTGGAGCAGTAACACCAGACAATCATTATATCTATCCTCAGAAAATAGATGGTCACTGCCCCTGGGATCTCCCAGGTTCTGGAGCATGCGATGAAGATTGTGATTGTCAAGACAATTACTGGGAAAATGAATATGACCATCCTCTGTCTGACAAAAATTGGAGGAAGCTCACCAAACAAACAAGAAGAGCCTGGTTATGATTGTATTATACATACTTCATTGGTAAGTAGGGGAGAAATCTTCAAACTCTTGTATTTCTCTTAATCAGACACTTACGCCATCTTCTCTTACCTTGGTATATCGGCTGGAAACCAGTAACTGCTTAACTCCTTCTTAGAAGGTAGAGCGATCTCTGGCCACAACGCCACGTACCAAACATGGCTTGTCAAACACCTAACCCTGTTTCTGAAACTCATCTCCAAACCTCTTCTCCCTCAGAGAATATAACCTTGGGACAGAAGTAAATGGCTGAAAGCTCCTCTTATACTTCAATCCTGTGGGGAGGATCTTCAAATGCTTCGCCTGTTGGTACAAGTCAAAGCCTATCAATTGATCCTTCGTAGGTCCTCCATTCGTATTCAGTATTCTGGGTCCAGAGGAGTCCATCGGGCCTTCTAGAGAAAGGCCTGTGAAAAATGAACAAGGTCCTGATGTTGGGCTGAGTAGCGATGGGCCTGTCTTCTATTGGTGAGTGCTATAGTCTAGTGCAGTGGTCATTGGCTTGGTTGCTGGTCTCAGGACTTAGGACTGAATATGTACGTGCCTAATGAAAACTGAAAAGTAAAACAGAGTCCAGAGTTCTCTTTGTAGGAGCCTATTTCTATGGGATTCAGCTAGGAGAGTGGTACAACATGACCTAGAAGTATTACACATTTTCGAGAATTTAACCCAAAATCGTTTACAGTGGAGAAAGAGAATCCATATAGCCGACCCCAATAAATTTTTGGGATAAAGGCTTAGTTTAGTTGAGTTGAGTTGAGTATATAACTTTGTTCACTGTTAATTTTATGTACTTAAAACCAATTGAATTTTCTGCTAAGATATTAATCTTTGAAAATTCTGGCCTTCTGCATGTTCTCGTCTTATGTTTTGGACTTTTAAATAAGCAGAGGTGAATTTTCAATCAATCAGCTCAAGTATTGAGATTAGATTCTTTAGTTTTACTTTTAACCGAATGTAAATGAACTTTTATTTTTTTGTTTCATTCTATTTTGATCAATACATGTTAATTATGTACTTGGTTTAGTTTGTTTTCTTGATTGAAATCATATGATAAATATCCTTTGATTGCAGAATTTTAATGTCAGTTCAGAAGATTTGAATGATTTCTTTGGTGGACCTGCTTTCCTTGCTTGGGCTCGTATGGGGAATTTGCATGCGTACGTAAATCATGAAGCTGCTCCATTGCTTCTCTTTCCATCCACAATAAAAGCGATAATAAACAAGCACACCCAGAGAGTAGTGTCTAACTGTCTATACATATATATGATATTTCTGTATGTTGGATTAGCCACAGTGCAAGATAATGTTATACAGGGCAGGTTATGCATGTTGTTGATACTTGCTAGCTTTCATCATGTGCTTTCAGTTCCTAAACCTAGCATTTATCTGTTCACAGATGGGGTGGGCCTTTGTCACAAAATTGGTTGGATCAACAATTAAGTTTGCAAAAACAGATACTCTCTCGGATGCTGGAGTTAGGCATGACTCCAGGTATACTAAAGTTTCCTAATAGAAATTGTTGTTGCTTGCTTGTTTACAATCTTCATGTAAATATATGAACAGAAAACACATCCAGAGAGATACTCCTTGCATGTCTTCTACACAGGAGTGCTAGATTTATTAAAAAACAAATAAATAAATGATGGAAATTTCTGTTGTATGTCTTTTGAAACTTTGACAATGTAGCTGATTAAATGTATTCTTTTCTTTGCTTCAGTGCTACCATCATTCTCTGGGAACGTTCCAGCAGCTTTGAAGAAAGTCTTCCCTTCGGCAAATATAACTAGACTTGGGGACTGGTACTTCTGTATTCTTGATTATAAATATCCATAGGTTATGGAACCATCCATGCCATATGAGATTCACAATGCATTTCTTCCAGTGAATTTGAAAGGCCTACAAGTTCCTATTACTTAATTACCTTACGTCTTGTTTCATGCAACAAATACAATAGTTGTTTTTCATTTATCTCTCTTTAACTTGGAATTTCATCTTGATGTGTAGAACTTCTTTTTTCACACATAAGATTTTTATTTCCTATTCTCAACAGGAACACTGTAAATAAAGATCCTCGTTGGTGCTGTACTTACCTTCTTGATCCTTCTGATCCCTTGTTTGTTGAAATTGGGGAGGCATTTATAAGGCAACAAATTAAAGGTGTGCTTTATGATTGTTTGATGTGACATGGATTCTTTTGAATTATTATATCAAGAAAATTCATTACAGCTCTAGGTTATCAAATAGTTGAGCAAAATAATTAGTCTTGCATTAACAAACTGGTAAATTTTAGTTAAAAGTAAAGTAACACAGAAGACTGGAAACGTATGCATTAACTACCAATGTATCATGTGATTTGCCAAAAAAAAAAAAAAAAACTGGCTTGAAGATTTGGAATAGAACTTTTGAACTTTGGCATCATACTAGGAATCTAACCAACAGAATCTTGGAGGTATGTATATGGATTCTGTACATTAATACAAGCATGTATTAACATGCATAGATGTAGAATTCGTCTAGTTCATCCTATTAGTTTAGCTCAGCTTGTTCAAATGAAACATCTTCAAAATTAAGTGGTGTGGTAGGACAGCCAGGAGCAGTTGAATAATCTCCTGGAATTGATATAGGATATAATAAGAAAGGCATCTTTGTTTTAAATATGCAAATTAATGGCGTAAAGGATTAGAAATTTGATGGCGTGGTCAGGGTTTGGTAAACAGTTGATTTGGAATGATATTAAAACTTGGAAACAAGGTCATGGGTCTTGGAGCCTGCTTCTGAGTCTATGAACACCTTTATTAGTACCCACAAACAGTAATCAGGATTCAGGAGGTAATTTATACTTCATTTGTGGCTAGTATATTGCCGATATGGTTCAAGCTTGTAAAACACTGGAAGTGAGTTTTTTCTAGTTAGAAACTTTAAAATCAGACTTGACGTTCAATGTTGTTTGAAATCACTTTAAGAAATCAAAGAAAAGGTAAAAGATTCTAAGTTTCATACCTAGAATTTCATATGCATCACAAATGATTCCCTTCAATATCATTCAAAAATAGAAGTTCAGACAGTTCCATGGCTAGTTACCTATTCATTTTTTGATAAAGGCAGGCAGTGAATTTTTAAATTTGACAAAATGAAGCTCTGCATTTGATAGAGTGATTAAATTTCAATGATGGACTTTTCTCAGTGTTCTTGGAGTTTTTGGTTCGCTTCTGTGTTAAAGCTATGCAAGAAAGATGTGTTTCATTTAGTTTACATGCATATTAATATTTCTATTTTTTATTCATTAATCTATTTATTGCCTTTTTCTTATTTTAATTTTGTGGTATTTCAGAATATGGAGATGTGACAGACATCTACAACTGGTAATTTCATATATATATATATCTATATATATATTAATAATTCATGGCTTGAGTAAATAAAGTTGTTCTGAAAATTTTTTCACATCTAATGTTACTCTGATACTTTCATATGGTATTTATCTTTCTTCCATGAGTGCAGAACTAGGGCCCTAAAATTTGATTATCACATCTAAGATAATAAAGTGAAGTATATGGGCATGGTGTTAAGTCAGTTTCACTTTGCCAATGATCTGGATTCCAAAACTGATATGCACTACATCAGCGCCCCTGCTGATAGAGGACATGTTAAAATAGATTAATTTCTTCTGGACGATCATCAAATCATTTGGAAGCATGTGAAATATGATTAATGTGGTTGTTTGAACATGAGCAGGAAAGAATACATTATCAAGTAACCCTTTCGCATCAAAGAAAATTGGGTAAATTTCAATAACTATCTCTGAATTTATATGGTTATAACACTACAGTCCTTAAACTTTAAAACGTAACAAAAAACCCCCTAACTTTCAAATTTTGCACAATAAAATCCCTCTAACTTTCAATTACTGATTTTTCAGTTGAAAACTAATGTGAACAGCTCTCGCATGGCTTTTAGTCAACATTTTTCTCTCCTCTCTTATTTAAATTGTAAAATTATTCTCTCTGTATCTGAAAAATCATTCTATTTACAGTGAGAAAAATGATTCAATTTACACATAACTTGAGAGAGAAAAGAGAAATATTGACTAAGCTCCGCGCTAGAACTGTTCAGGTCAGTGTCTAACTGAAAAACCGACAATTAGAGGTTAGAGGGATTTTACTGTGCAAAATTTGAAAGTTGAAAGGGTTTTATGTTACATTTTTAAGTTGAGGGACTATAATGTTATACTAGATAAGTTCAGGGACGATTGTCAAAATTTATCCAAGAAAATTTCTTATTTGTAATACTTCATCATTAGATGGATAGCTCCAATTGAACTTATCACAGACTACAAGAGTTATAGAACCTTTTCTATTTTAGTCTTCATGTTATGCTTGCTAACATAAATTTATTACGTGGTAACATGTTTAATGTAGTGATACATTCAATGAGAATATCCCACCTACAAATGATTCAGAATACATCTCCTCACTTGGTGAAGCAGTATATAAAGCAATGTCCAAAGGTGATGAAGATGCTGTGTGGCTAATGCAAGTATGCTGCTCACTTTTTCCACACCCCTTCCTTGCTAGTCCTCCTCAATTTATTAATATAAATTTATTTATGCACGAGGCTATATGGTAACATTCATTTCTCTCACTACAGAAGACTAATTCTGTTAAACTGGAAGTTTTCTGCATATAACGTGTGCTGTCCCCATCTTTTCTCTTTTGTTAGTCTGAAATAAATGAATTCTAGTTGACTGTTCTTCCAATGTGCAGGGTTGGCTCTTCGTTTCTGACTCTTCTTTCTGGAAGCCACCTCAAATGAAGGTATGCATTTGTATGAGGCATTGATGAAATTTAATTAGCGTAGGATCCTCTTAATGGTGACAGGCATGACTCAAGCTCTATCAATTTTATACATAACATTTCAAACACAAAAGGAATTGGGGCTCACTTTGTCTTAAAAGAAACTGCTCATCTATTTGTTTCCATTTGGCTATTGACTGGTGCTTTTTGTTTTCATGCTAATGCCAGTTATGTTTGGAAATTTTTATTTTTTAATCTTAAACTAGGTGGTATTTGCAGGCACTTCTACACTCTGTTCCGTTTGGGAAAATGATAGTTCTAGATCTGTTTGCTGATGTCAAGCCGATATGGGGAAAGTCCTCCCAGTTTTATGGAACTCCTTATGTCTGGTAGTTAGCTATTTCTTACACCATTAGCAAGATGCTTAATCCTCAAGATATCTACCTTAAGTAGTCATATTTTGTCTCATTTACTCTTAATTTTTCTAAACTTGGTTTTCAAATTCAGTGGTAAAGGTATTCACTATTGGTTAACTTTGACATAAATCAGGTGTATGTTGCATAATTTTGGTGGAAATATTGAAATGTACGGCATATTGGATGCAATATCTTCAGGTCCAATTGATGCTGGTGTCAGTGAAAATTCAACTATGGTATGCTCAGGGTCATGATACTTGAAGCATTTAAAATGAAATCCTTTACTTGCTCTGCAGTTCATCCATATAAAGATGTTATTTTCTAGTACCTTTACATTATTCTTCTGGTGCAGTATTTCCTGTCCTTTTGCTGACTCTAGAGTAGTTCCACTCGTGTGAATTATAACTAATGTTGTATGTAGGTTGGTGTTGGCTTGTGCATGGAAGGAATAGAGCATAATCCTGTTGTTTATGAGCTAATGTCTGAAATGGCATTTCGAAGTGAAAAAGTTCAAGTTCTGGTAATCTTAGTTCTCAAATTGCTAATGCTTAAATTTGATTTTATTAATATTAAATAACATGTTTCCTCTATATCTCTCTCTCTCTCTCCACTTGCTTAAGTGATGTGAATGAAAACTTAAGATTGATTGTTGATATTGGTCTAATTCCAATTATATGATTGATATTGCTGTATGTTCATGGTTTAATTTTATGCTTTTGTAGGAATGGCTGAAGACCTATTCTCGTAGACGATATGGTAAAGCAGTTAACCAGGTTGAGGCAGCTTGGGAGATCCTTTACCACACAATTTACAATTGTACAGATGGAATCGCTGTATGTTTTAGATTATCCCAGAATTGCATTTTTTTTTCCCTTTTGGTGGTTTAATTTTCCTCGTTTCCCACCTATTCTTGTGCCTGATCATTTCAGGCTTTTCAGCACATTTTATACAACTTGAGACTTTTCATTTGCTGCAGGACCATAACACAGATTTCATAGTTAAATTTCCAGACTGGGATCCATCTCTTAACTCTGGATCTGACAGAATGAAAGAAGACAAGATGCACATCTTTCTCTCCATACCCAGAAAGGAAAGATTCTTATTTCAACAGCCAAGTTCCAAGTTGCCCCAGGCACATATATGGTATTCTACTCAGGAGGTGGTCAATGCATTGCAATTATTCCTTCATGCTGGAAATGATCTTAACGGAAGCCTCACTTACAGGTCAAATAGTTAACCGTAAAACCTAGTCGCACATCCTTTTTTATGTCATTTATACATATCTATTACATTCGTGGTTGGTGTCTAAATAGCGTTACATACAGAGAGAGGACATTCATAATTATATTTCCTTGGGCTATCTCATTGCAACAGATATGACGTGGTTGACCTAACACGGCAAGTTCTGTCAAAGCTAGCAAATCAAGTATACATTGATGCTATAATTGCTTTTCAGAAGAAAGATGCTGATGCATTGAAGCTTCAGAGCCAGAAATTTTTACAACTCATCGATGACATTGATGTACTTCTTGCTTCCGATGATAATTTTCTACTTGGAACATGGCTCAAAAGTGCAAAAGAGCTGGGAGTAAATCCTATTGAGATGAGGCAGGTGAGAACAGATACTTCCCCAGTTCTGGAAATAATATTGTATTATTATTTCGATTGGAAACATGCATGATTTACCATTGCTTTGATAATGCAACACCACCACTCAACCAAACTTCATCTCAAGATTAGCTAATACATCAAGAATTCAACCACTTATGCATTTAACTATAATGCATAGCAATGAATTACGATCAACTTAAGAATTGTCTTGTAAAGTGAGCAATTAGCCAAAAAAGTAATGCATTAATTTTTTTTTTTCCTCTAGTATGAATGGAATGCAAGAACACAAGTGACAATGTGGTTTGACACGACAAAAACCAATCAGAGCCAGCTCCATGATTATGGTAGTGTTACTGTTTACTTTCACTTCTCGTATGTTATTTTTCGAACTCATAGGTTTTGGCAATTACTTTGTTTCCTAATCTTGATCAGCTAACAAATTTTGGAGTGGGCTACTAAAAGACTATTATCTTCCTCGAGCTTCAACCTATTTTGATCATCTGTTAAAGAGCTTGAAAGAAAATGAAAACTTCAAGATTGTGGAATGGAGGGAAGAATGGATTGCATTCTCAAACAGATGGCAAGCAAGCACAGAGCTTTATCCAGTGACGGCCAGAGGAGATGCTCTTGCTATTTCTAAAGCATTGTATAAAAGATATTTTGGTTAACAATATGACTGGTTCATATATTTATGACAATAATAAGGTGGGTTCATGCTAAATGTTTTTGAAGGTGTAATTATCACTGAGCGGGTGCCAGAGTTCATATCTCACAGATTAAAATCCTTCTCCATTTTAACACGTTTTCCATTTGTATTTTTATTTTTTAATGATTATAAAAACCCTTAAAATTCTGGGATTTGCAAATCTAATACTAGTTTGGTGGAGCAATGAAACGGAGGAGTTTCCTCTGTAGCATTGATTTGTTTAGGATATTCCAACTAAAAGGCTTAATTATCTGTCAGTTTTAAATTAGCTCCACCCAATATTGTCTTCCTGGGTGGCAACTACAGTCATTTCTTTACTCACAAATCTGATCTCTATGACTAATAGTAATGAGGAGAAGACGATAGAATTGGAATGATGCATTTCTTCTTCCAATGGAATACCACTAGTTGATTGCTAAACTAAACCCTAATTCATACATTGGAACGATGATGGTGAATCAAACAACAGAAATAATTAGATAAACCAGATTAGTTTGGAAGAAGGGTTTTTTTTTTTTTTTCTCTTTTTATTATAAACAAGTAAAAAGTACAATTAAATTCAAAGTATACCTCCTCGTATCTCATTTCTCCCTCCAATGAATCACGCCATTACATATCCCTAAATCAATTCCCTCCAAAATTCATAGCCTGGCAGGACAAATCTTTAAGGCTTAGTAGCATCACCGTGAGGACAAATCCATTTCCTCCCACTGCATGCCTTTGCCCATTTTCTTGCTTCTTGTTCTTCTATCTTCATCCTACTCTCTGAATGGCATTTAGTGTCTGAACTGAATTCGAGTCCAAGCCCATCTGGCCATCTATCTGGTTGTTCTCAGTTTCATCATCATCATCATCATCATCAAAGTGGGAATCTTTCAGTGGTCCATATAGTCATAATATAGCTTCCGGAATGCCTAGCTTGCCACTAAGATAAAATTGTGTGGGAATATCACATTTGTGTAGATTTGAAACTGTTTCTGTTTGTGTCAGAGTTAATGATCCTGTCAATGCTAGCAGTGGCTCTAGCAAAAACGTCTGACTCTCGCTTTTTCTTTCCTTTTCTTCTCTCATTTCTTCCAACAGAGATTTACTCGTGTCTATACCTATTAAGTTGATTTAAAAAACATAAGCTCAGTAAGAAACAGAAACCAAAATAACCATTAGTGTTCGTATATGTATCTCAAGAACTTTTGTACTCACCAGAAAGGTATCCACCGTGGACGTAACCATTAAATCTTTCACTAGTATGTTCACCGGTAAAGAAAATGCGCCCTACTGGGGCCTGAACAAAACATGAAACAAGCAGTTCTGACGTTAGAAGATAATCAGAAATAACTAGTAAACCTAATAAGATTCCCTTTTAAGTGGGATATATATTCAGGTATGTCTTCCTGTGCCCAAAAGCAATGGTTAAAGCTTTAAAATTTTAACGTGCAGGTTCCACGATCAATTCTAATTGGGTGAGGCGTGAACCAGTTACCCAGATATGAATTTAAATAATAAGAATAAAAAACTACCTTTTCCCCAGTTTTTACTATTATGGGTTCTGAAATTCATAAAAAATAAAATTAAAAAAAAAATCCTCTTTTTCTAGGTATAATCCTAACCACAGCAACTAACAGACACACACAGACAATGCAATTACTCGAGAATACATGACACAGACAGTTAGAGTGGACTTTAAATAAATTGCACAAAATAAGTGAAATAGGTTACCTTAATATCATGAACAACTTGGTTATTTGAAATGATGGGGTAATTGCTGTAGCTGCCACGCTGGAATCTGTTGTTCCACCAGCGGGGCACAAGAATATCAGTAGCGTTAGGTATGTTGGGCCCAAACATGTCTCTAAGCACTTCCATGGCTTCTTTCAACGTCTCCTCGTCAGATTGAGCCTCGACACGTTTTGATTCCCCATTGGTCAACGTTACAACCAGGATATTTGAACCAGGGTATGCATTCTCCATGTGCTGATGATAAGGCAACAGATCATAAGTCAGATTGGATAAAATAAGGCAGGTTAATTAACAATGACTTGGCACTTGCATTTTATTTGCAACAGATTAAGTTAAAAATCACATCAAAAACATTTAAGAAAAATGTAAAAGATAGTAAGTTTCCAATTGCCTCAACAGGAAACTACATGCTATCATTAAAAATTTTGGATCCTTTCCCAATCAAGCAGAGGGAATTAAATATTTTAGATGTGTTATTTTCTATAAGAGTAAATAATGGCTGAGAAAGCAAGTGATCCCTTAAGTGCAAGTAATGTTGCCAGCTCTAGGACAATGACAGAAGCATCAGGTACACATCAGAAAGAAGCAACCATCCAAAACAAATAATGCAAGAGATTCTAGTATACCATCCCAGCAAGAAAGGTAATCAATATTTTTATAATTTTGCAATCATGTCGCCATATCATATAAAGAGGCAGTTGCAGCAAATATGTAAAGAAAAAAACAAAAGCAACAATAATAAAAAGGTCAACCCCGCAGAAAATGAGCATTAATTGGTGTTCCAAACAAAACGAGAAGTTGTTTTAATCAATTATAGTGTTCCAATTAAGCATTTTGTGATAATAAGATTGTTCTAATGACGAATTTGCATACTTATAAAAAAAAAATTATCGCATCTATATCGGGATACATCTGTCAAAGCAAATATGATTCTTAAAACACAGCTAAAGCACCTCTCCTATTTTGAGATGCTACTGCAGGGTTAACATCAGCCACCTAATCACAAATTGACTTTTGCTAGTAACAAGTCATGGTTGTGCTTGTAGTTCCTATTATGATAAGATTTACACAACTGTATGGTACTTCGAACAGGAAATCTTCGCACTGACAGAATAATGCAACTTTAAAAGATCAACAGAAGCAGCTGAAACAGGATGGGAAATTAGGCTTAAAAAAAAATAGCAAGGACCAACCTGCCAAAATGTGTAGTATCCTCTCCGCTCGTGGGCGTAGATAAAGAATTCTTTTTCAGGACCACAAGGCCAAAATTTATATGGAAACTTGAGGAAAATCTTCGTATAAACCATCACATCACATTTCTCAATGGCCTCTGTTTTCCACCTCTGCATCATTAGTTTCTTTGTGTTGTCAATAAGTTAGCCAACAAAGTATTATAATCATATGATCTTAGAGAACTTCAAACCAGCCAAGTCTTCTTATTCCAGGAACCACAAATTAAAAATGAAAAATTGTGTATCGATAGGTCCTTCTAATTTTATAATAATAAAGTTCATATTCTTCTGTGTCATTCCCAAGAAGATCTGCCATAGCACATTATACAGGTCACGTGATTAGATTAACATTCAACAGCTAAGGATTTGGTGATCCTAACTTATAATAGGACAATCTCCACCATTTATTAATAAACTTCACACCTGAAGGAGTCATGTATCTTACAACCAGGAACCATATACCAGAACACAAATATTAGCCCATCACTGAAGGAGTCTCAAAGCAAACTTAAGACATTTGAGAAACAAATTATCCTGCCTCAATATACAAGTTTAAAACGATCAAAAACAATATTTCTAAATATTTGTGTTGTAAGTTTTTGTCATTTTACTCTTCAAAGGAGTCTTCTTATTAAAGCAGGGGAAGAAAAGCAAGATTTGAACCTTAATTATAAGGTTGATAAAATAAATTTTTTATAAAAAAAGGAACCTTCATTAGAAGACCAAAAAAATCAACTACAAGATTTATGGAAATTTTGCATAGACTACTTCAGCTGTCGGTTTTTCCCACTTCTACCAATTTGGCATTTGCCCATTTCTTGAACCACATCAATCTTGTAGGGACCTTACTAACTTCTTGACACTTTTTTTTTTTATTTATGTTGAACTATTTAACTGGACGCTATTATGCTTTTTTTTTTTAAAAAAAAAAAAAAACAGACACTATTTTGCTCACGAGAAAGTGGAAATTAGATTAATATTTTAAAGAGGCAGTCGTCTACATTGCTTATTACCAATCAACATAGGTAAATTGTACTCTTAGAAATTGACTGGCAGCAACTTGTCTCACTATAGGGTACACGTGGTGAACCACATCAAAGAGGGCAACCACCAGTGAGCCTATGGGTTACCAATCCGTGGATTGCCATGCAACCCATGGTATTTCTTTATATAAAGACAAGAAGACACCTCGAAAATCTACCTCTGGCGTCATCAAACCAGCTAAAGCCTATTTAATAAAAGTCCTAGCTGCCATAAATTCCTGACTCCTTAAACTTAATGATATCTTATATCCTGGGCCACACCCACGCCCTAAAATATCAAGTGAAAAATCTGGCAATCCTATTCCTATCCTCTAGGGACCCATTTCCCAGTGCCTAGGGTCTTATCTCTACAGATTCCTCTCTGGTATTGAACTAAAGCTAGTCAAAGTTTGCACTACATCGGACCCAAATTAAACAATGCTAGTCACATTGAATGGTGAATATATAAAGAATGCAGATAAGATTAACATTTGGAAAAATAAAGGAAAATCCTAACGCTACAATCCTAAGTCATAAGGATTATCATGGAATACATTTATTTTCTTTGGTAGGAACATGGTTTGCACTAGACTTTTCATTTTGGATTGTTTAAACGTTTGTTAGGTTAGGTCACAATTATAGATTACAAAAAAGAATCTAGTTAGTGGATGAATTCTGTGCCTTCAATAGTAACACATACATGTTCAATCTTAAACTCATTTCATTTCATTTCATGTTTAACTCACTAAAGTTATTAACGATTTTTTATAACGCTAATCAATAAAGCAGTGTCAAAATCATAAAATGAGTGTACTTTTTATGAATGTTTTGGATGGCGTTTTAACGGTGTTTTGCATGGTGGTTAAAATATTAACAGAAAAAGGAATAAATAAAACAAGAGAAGACGTACGGGCAAGGGAGGCCTAAAAGAAATGAGGTCGCTCTGGAGAACACCAATGCTAGCTGACAAAACCACATAATTGGCTTCGTAGACGCAACCATCCTCCGTTTTCACAATAACACCGTTTCTCGAGTGCTGTATTTCCCTAACAACCTGTCCCAATTCCAGGTGAAAAATCCCCACCCATTGAAAAAAAAAAAATGGAGTTAACACTTTTAAAAGAGTAAAAATAGTAGCAAAGTCCAAAGACAACAACTACCCAAATAAGATTCTTTAAAGTCAAACCAAGAAAATATGTGCAATGCAGTATTCTGGCATAGAAATGGTAGAGATTAAATGAAGAAGAATCTGTGCATAGTGGAGGTACAAATAACCAATTGGCTATCTATGGGATGTTTCCCAAAAACCACAGTGCATTATAGCAATTGTAGGGAAAGAGGTTCATTGATTTTCTGATTTTGAGAGCAATTGGAGTAAGTGAAGACAAAAACAGAACATTAAATGAAGAAATGGACAAGTCTAGCTATTTTCATGTTCTTATATTGAATTGATATGACATCTCAACTTCTGGGTAGTGGTCTTTGGCCTTGGGTCATTGAGACCATTGTGCAGGTTAGTGCAAAATGGTGAGCTAAGGGGGCCGACAAGCTTATGAAGGAGTAAAAGGCAAAAGGATGGTGAATATTAATCCAATTCATGACTATATGATTGAAATCTGAGATGTTGGTGGGTCAAATTTATGGCTTTTTGCAGAGTCCTCTAATTAAAAAGTTCTTATCATGATTAAAAATAAGCGGAGATGGTCAAAGTGCCATCCTTCTTTTTATGTTTTGACTGGGTAATTTCTTAATTAATATTCAAATAATATAAAATTATTACAATTATTAAGCTTGCCAACAAAGTTAACACAAGTCTCATGATGACCAATACTATAAACAATTACATTGGTTTCTCATCTAAATTTTCTAACATATCACGTTATTCGTGCCAACTTCTATTTTTTACGTTTTTCTTTCTAGGTTCCATGATGACTTGCAGAATATATTAGTCTGAGGAGGACAATTATCAAACAGGCAACACCAACCCAAAAATTTTCTAATCCTTGGTTATGTAGATTAATACCCCACAAATGTCGAGTAAAATACAATTTCCACTTGATTAATCTCAGTTATTGACACCTTGAAAGAATTTTTTTTTTTAAGAAAAGAAATATATCTCGCTAGATTATTAGAAAGAAAATAAAAGAAAGCCCCCAACTTCAAGTCATTTGAAAAAAAAAAAAAAAGTTATCCCTGAGGAGATGATTAATGAAAAATTAAGAAAAAACAAACAGCTTTCGTAAAATGTCATTATCTGCTAAGTGCTAACGTAAAAAAAGTGGGTCAATCAATCTCAACAGCAAAAAGATTGAAGTGCATGCATACAAAAAATAATTTCCCATACTTTTCACTGTTCTTTAAAAAAAAAAAAAATCTCTTTCAACTTAATAATAGCTTATCTTCTTAAGTTAATAATAACCCTACGCCATCAATAAAATTTAAAACTCTGTCCCTTCGTTTCCATCTAAATCTAATGATTGAATAAGCCATTTTGAAAAAAAGAAATCAGAAACCAACAAAATACAAGAGAAAAAGAAATCAAAAAGAATTTTCCCTTACCTTGTTGAGTTTCAGACGAGTATCCAAGACTTTACCCTCAGAGGTAAAAAGAAAATCCTCAGCCATTTTGTATAGCAAATACTCATACCCTCTTTCATCTGCTACTAGAAATTCTCTTTCTCCAAAATCAACATATGTGGATATTGGCTCAACCTCTGTGCCAAAAAAAAATCTCAGTTTAGAGTTTACTGTTAATAGTAACCCAAATAAGGGCAATATACCCAGTAATGAAAAAGATTATTTAGAACAAATTTAGTTGCTTTTACAAGGTAAACCGACAAAAAGACGAAAACGAAATTTTAAAATTTCTTTTCCTATCTATTTCAGGGAAATAATCGGTAAATTGAGCAGCGAAACAGACCTGCCATCTCAAAGTCATGGAGAATGAAGTCAATAGCGAGCTCTATTGGCGTCTTGGGTAAGCTAAACAAAAACAAAAGATAGAAGAAATTAAATAAATATTTGATTTAAGAAACACCAATAAGTAATTATGTACATTCATTACAAGCTGATTTCTACTCCACTTTCTAATAACAAAGCCAAAAATGACTTTATATAGGCAATTAAAATAATAATTACCATGGCGGTTCAATAACTTCACCAACATGGTTTGCCTCTAGGCTTCTCAGCTTCATAATAGCTGAATCCACCGCCTTCTTGTAAGAATCAGCCGCCACCCCACTTGGAAATATCTTTCCACTGAAACCCAAAAGAAAAAGGAAAATTTTCTTAGCAAAATACAATGGATGGCAGCAAAATGTGCACTGCTAAATGCACATCACTTGTCTGTTTCCCGTTCCTGAAAATTATTCCATACATAAAAACAAGAAATTTTGTGTCCAGATTGAAACCAGTTTCAAATCATGATTACAGTAATTGTATACACCAAACCAATTCCATCTGAAACGAATAATTTTCCAGACAAAATTCCCAAAAACAACAATGATTTGAAAAATTATACTCAAGAAATTATATTTCAAAAATAAATTCTAAAAAACATTCTCCTGCTTCAAAAGCAACAAAAAAAGCAAAAATATGACACTATTCCACATGTAAATAGAGAACAGCAAACTAAACCGCCATTTTCAAAAGCAAAAAAGGTGTGTCAAAAAAATCCAAATTAAAAGAGACGATTCAAATACCAAAACGGAAACAAATATACCTGCGATCGTATATATTATAACGAGCATTGCTATAATCAGAGAAGCAAGTACGGAGACCAGATTGATTTGCAAGCTCCCAAACAGGATTGGACTCTTTACCACCAACACCGGCGATCCAACCAGCACCAAGCTCCACCGATACGCCAACGAAATTTTCCTTACGGATCCTACCACCAATACGATCCGACGCCTCCAAAATCACCACATCCTCTATTCCATTCTCAGCCAGCACCTTCGCCGCAGATAAACCTTAACCAGAGAAAAAAAAAAAAAAAAACACAAGAACACAAAAGCAAGAAAATGAAAACAGTTTCAAGTTAATGGCTAATTAAATAACGTAAGAGGAGGAGGAGGAGGAGGAGGAGGTGTGTGCAGAGGCCACAAAGAGAGAAAGAGAGAGAATGGCCGGAGAAGTTAACCGGAGATTCCAGCGCCAATTATGATGACGGAGGAACTAGAGGGGGAATCCATTGTCTAGAGGGAGAAGAAAATGAAGGAAGGGAAGAAGAAAGAGTGTTGTTTTTCTCGTTGGCGAGACAGGAAGAAATAGCGGGAGTCGGTTTATATAGTTGTTTTATTACTTAATTAATTTATTTATTTATTTATTTATTTGAATATTTTTTTAACACGAACAATAAAGTGTGACTTTGGTTCCGTTCTCTCTCTCTCTATCTTTCCAATTTGACGGGGGTTGACTCGCACACGCCGTCACGCGTATTAAGCAATGAGGAGAAGGGTGTATTTGTCATTTACGTAAGGGTATTATTGGTATTTCGTTAAAACAATCACATTTATTTTTTTTTCCTTATTTATTTTCTAGGACTGTAATTATATTTTTTATTTTACTTTATTGTTTTGTGTTATTATTAATTGTCGGTGGAATTAGTAATTTATCATTTTTCCACCTATCTTTCGTAATTTTATTTTTTGAAAACCAATCTAATTATTTTTCATGTCTAATTGTGAATTAAAAAATTATTAGATAACATTAAAAATTATTGCCTCTTTTAAATTTTTTTTAAATATTAGTGAAATTAATAAAATACAATTTTTATACAAAATAAATTTTATTTTATTAATAATTATCATTAGATTAATTAATGAGCCTTTTTTTTGTCCTTGCCTTACAGAAAATCAAGATCAGGGTGGATTTTCATCAAAGGGATTTTCCTTCTTTTTATTTTTTTTATTTTAATTTATCGTTATACAATATAAATCTATTGATTAGAAAAAAATATTATAAATATATAAATTTGAAAAATAATTTTAATAATCTAATTTTTTATTAAATTATATTATTTGGGACAATATAAATTATTTGATTGATTAAATGAGATCTACGTGCCCTCATATAAAAGAGGTTGCATCATACATATCAATTGGATATTTCATGATACAATATATTACTTTGACAAATATTACGTACTCTTAAATAGAAAGATACCATATAAAACGTACCGCTCAGATACTACATAAGGACAATACACATCAAAAATCACTTATCTGCCTAGATTTCTACCACACAACTTCATATAAGTTAAGTTCTTATATCACTTAGAGGTTAGCCCTAATGCAATTCTAAAGCGATCATTTGACTAAACTAGTTGTATCAGAAGTATCCAAACTTAAAAATCGACTACTACCTCTCGAAATGATCCCTAAACCATTCGTTCTCTCTGACTAGTTGTCATAAAATATCTAACTTAATAGCACATAAATGAATAATATGTGATACTTTGAGATTATTCACTCACTCGTTCAACTTATATTTTAAGTTATCTACTCCTTAATAACAAGTCAGCTAGACCATCTACCTAATCTATTATACCCATATTTATAACTAACCATAGCTACCATTTTAGATGTGTCAGAGTTATTATTCCCTTTAATATGGCATGCTTTGACTTTTATATAAAAATTTAATTGAATGAGATAGCCTCACTTGATATAGGCACCAAGTGTTTATTTATTATTGGTCCATTTATATTATATATATTTCCAGGTAAAACATTCTTACAACCTTCCTTTACTTATTCCTATTATCCTTTGTTTTCCTTTCTTATACACATTTAACCATTTGAAGATAAACTTTTTTTTTTTATTTTTTAAAAAATTGTCATTTTGACCAATTATAAATAAAACAATCTCACCCCATTGTCTAACCAACGTTCTTTGAAAAATTAAGGAGCTAATTAAAAAAAAAAAAGCATTCATTAGAGTTTAAGCATTTATATTTGCTTTTAAGAACTAATTAATAAAATATATTAATATTTTCATACAATAAACGAATGCATGGTGCGTATGTGTTTGAATATAATCATTCCATTCAAAGATTCAAAACAAAATATAATCATTCCATTGAAAATAATAATTGTAATAATAATAGTTTTAAAATTGTGAAATTTTAATATAAATTTTAAATTAAATAAATTAAATGTAATTATAAATATGTAAAGTTGGTATAAGAGTAACATGCACATGGAATCACTTTTCAACTTTTCATTTTACTAATTTATTTATTTATTTATTTTTTTTAAAAGAACTAACTCAATTTTTAAAATCACATAAAAAAATAAGTAATTTTTTTTTATATTTTAATTAGTAATTTTATAATGAGCAGTTGAGTCAAAGGTCAACAGCTCAAAACTTTTCTTAATTTTGTTTACTCAAATTTCAAAGGCTGTGACTCACTGGTCGGTGATGGCCCAGATTGGCAACAGGCTGTTATCATTGTAAAATTCCTCGCGGGCACACGAAGAAGAATTAAAAAGTTATTATTATTTTTAAAATTTTACTTTTGCTTATTAAAATTTGAAATTTTTAAATATTAAGTAAATTATAATTATAAAAACATTGATATGAATTTACTATCTAACAAAATTAAATTGCGAAATATTAATAATTAATTACGATTATTAGGATTGATGGATAATGATTGATAATAATTGGAATAATAAAACAAAATAAAGTCCATCACAACGTATATGCATAGATAACATGTATCTTTATTTATAGTGGAATTTGTTGGTTTCATTTTGAGGAAATTATAAATTGTTGTCATAAAGATTTGATATTACAAGACTTGTCTCGTTGTTGATGCTATACGACATTTAAAGGGGGGGGAAAATCACCATAGATATCACCAAACTAACTGACAAGAAGCAAAGGATTTTTTTGCTTGATGTGAAATGTCTTTTATCCATTCTTAGATATCACTATCTATTTTTCATTCTAAAAAGTCTTTTTAAATCCATAATAAGACATATTAACTAAGCTAATAAATGAATTAACTTTTTTTTTATCTCTTTAAAAGGAAAGATTTGAATTTAATATCTGTCAAATAAATAATATGACTTTGATCATTAGATCAAATCAGGTTAAGTAAATTATTTGACTTTTAGTCTAATTGAAAGGTTGAAATTAGTACATTGTATGAAAATTGACTTGTACCACTATCTTATTATAATGAACTAGTTGATGGTGAAAAATAATTGTTAATAAAATAGATTGGATTTAACTCTGTTTCAAAATGCACCTTATAAAATGATGATTGTCCAAGTCTTATATAAAGCATATTTGCTTTCTACCTACTTCATGTGGAATATCACACTCTTTACGCTTCAGACTAAATATTTGAAGGGTGGAGTTTTTAAGATTGAATATCTGTAGTTACTCAATATTGAAATAATGATCGACTCTAATACCATCTTAATAAAGTGAATCGAGTCTAATTTTATACCAAATGGTACCTTACAGAGAGAAAATTGCTCAAATAATATATGAAGCATATTTACCTTGTTACCCTACGTCTAACTGGGTATAAGACCGATATACTTTATATAAGATTTGAATAATTATCTTCGGAGTATTTTTTGAAGTAAAATTAGGTCTTACTCATTTTATTAGCATTGAGTGAGAATAGCTCAGTAGGCTAATATTTTATCTAATTTTTTTAACTTACTATGCTTGGACTGCTATGTTATAAAGAATTAGAATTACGTCTCTATTAATAATTTAAACTTTTGGTAGATGATAAGTGCTCAGTCTTATACATTTTATTAACAAGAAATATAGCTATGCAAATGATAAGAAAATTAAAAACAAATTGAAAATCATCTTGTTATATATTGAGAAAATAGTCAATTAAAATAAATCTATCTATTAGACATAATAAGTTGGGGAATAAGTTGTACAATGGATATGATGAGATTCAAAAATTGGTGAAGATGAAAGTTGTTAACCGGTGTTTTATCTTAATTTCAATTTTTATTTTTATTTCAAAAATACTCTGTCAAAAAATGACTAAACACTATTAGTTTAATAGGCTAATAATTAAATGCTAAGAAAATTTCTACAAAATTAAAGGAAACGTTATCGATGGCTGGCACGTGATTAATAAAGAAAACGTGCATGCTGGCTCTGCATGTATGAGCCGCCGAGGCTGCAGCTGCCTCAACATCACTCACCAGTTGACACGTAAGCACCCACGTCAAGTGCAAATCCTGTATTTTTCTTTTTTAATTTTAATTTGATATATAAAATAAAACAAAATTAAAATGTCAAAGATTCTAATCTCATTAACATTAAATCATTTATTTACTTTTATTGTGTAATTATTTATTTTATTAGTTAAAAAAAAAGGTTGAAATAAAGTGAATATGTTCATCATTAACTTTTTTTTCCTTTACAAGATTAGGAAAAAAAAATGAAAAATAAATAAATTAAGTATATTTAATCTATTACGTCATTCGAAATTAATAATATAATATAATTTTTAATTACTTTTATATTATAAAAATATGAATAATATTATGTGATTAAATTAATTTACTAAAATATACCTAAAACTGCCTTACATAGTCATTCACGTGAAAAGCTAAAATTGACTTCGTTAACTAAATCTTTTTTTACTTTTAACCGTCCTTTTTGGACAAGACGTGTAAGAATTGCTTACAACATGCAATGAAAGCACCCAATTAGGTTTTGCTTCATTTGTCCTTTTGCACACATATTCATTGTTCTAGACATTATATGCTTTTTTCATAAGACCAAACCTTAAATTTACCATCATCGTTACGTCTTACTTTGTGATCTTATTTGATTCAAATGGCATATTTCTTTTAAAAATTTTACCCTTTTAAAAAGTAATTTAATTGAATTAGAATAAATAAATTATTGTTTGTCATGTAATAAAAAATTAAAGCGAGAAGGTATTTATCTTAATTTATAGGTTTATCATATTAATTTATAAATTTTAAATATAAATTAATCTGTTT
Source organism: Hevea brasiliensis (assembly GCF_030052815.1). Lineage (NCBI taxonomy): Eukaryota > Viridiplantae > Streptophyta > Magnoliopsida > Malpighiales > Euphorbiaceae > Hevea > Hevea brasiliensis. The sequence goes on along the minus strand of NC_079506.1, from coordinate 6,287,582 downwards.
GTTTCTAATAATTTTTAACCTTATAAGTTAAGTTTATAAGTTAAAAAAAAATTAAAATTAAATTTTTTATTTTGATGCTTATAAATTAATTTGATCAAATATTTTATTATATTATTTTTATTTAATTTTTAAAATTTTAATATAAATCACATTTAATATCATTTTTAGTCATTTTAATAATAAATATGCTTATAAATTATTTTTTATCAAACACATTAATTATTTATTGTCACTTATAAATATTTTAATCAAATATATGACTATTTAAAATTTAAATATTTATAAGTATAAAATAACTTATAAATATTAAATACTTATAAGCTGATTTTTATAAGTTCAGTTAAAACTCAAACCAAATAAGAGCTATAATTAAGAATATCCAATTATATAATTAAGTGATAAATTATCACTCTTTCATTACCGAGTATTTATTAATAAATTTTAATACATTAATGTTAAAATTGTTTTATAGTTATGGGATTTCAAATTTTAATAATATTAAGAACATATCGTAATTTAAAGTTATTAATACTAAAATTGTCTTATAATTATAAAGTCTCGAGATATAATAACTTAAAAATAAAAATTATATGGTATTTTCTTATGACACGTAAGAAAAATAAATGCAATGCATAATAGCATATCGTGTCACTCACCGACAAAACAAGAAGCAATAGAAGGAGAGAATTAATGGAAGAGATGGTTTTGTCTCTCAAAGGTTTTTGTCTTTTGTTGCCTTTGTTTAATTATCATCTTAAAAATAAGAAAAATGAAAAAAAAAAAAAGCAAAATCAATAATAGGTTGAAAGGGGAGTCAAAAATAGCTAGGAGACTTGTGATTGTGGGTTAATGCTTATCAGAATTCACCAACTTGTTTAAAGAAAAAGAGAGCCAGAAGAGATTGGCCTTGGCATGATCTACTAGAGATCAATTTGTTTCAATGGAGAATCAAATCTTGGAATATGGACCAATCAAGTTCTGTAAAGTTCCAATATTCTTCTTCTTTATGACATTGTTTCCGTAAAGTTCCAATTTTTGTTTTGGAATATGCAAGAAATATACTGATTAATTATGTTTAGGAAAAAAAAATGATTCCTTCAATAAAACTTGGATTAGAAACTGATATGAAAATACCCTAATCATAAAATTTTTATCTAGTCTAACTGTTGTACATATAACTAATTAATTATAATCATTAATTATGATGGAACCTACGTAGGATCTACCACAATTAATGATTACAATAAAACTACTGTACATATATCAGTTTCATTTTATAATTTTTCCTGATCGTGCGTGTATATATGTCTGTATGTGTATATATATATATATATATATATATATATATATATATATATCATTAGCGATTTGGGAAGCCCAAAACACTTAGAAAGAACTCTTTCTTTAGAAAGAATATGCTAATGAGTACGACATCACATCCATTCAAAATTTTAAGGTAATAGGTATATAAAATTTTTCCATTTATATTTCTATCACTCATTTCATATCTTTCCGATGATAGAATTCCAACACTTGAATATTCCTAAAATTTATATAAAATCTAACCCATTAACGAGAGGCTGCTTATGTTAAAAGCAATATTCTTCAAAGTGATAGTAACTGTTAGGAAAGTAAGTATTTGTTTCTAGAAAGAATTAAGAATGTATGGTGATGAAGGAAGGCACATAATTTGGTCTTTTACAAAGACATATATTCGCCTTCTATAGAATACAAATTTGATAAAAGAATAAACCCTAATTTTAGAAAGTGATTGCGAAAGAGTCAAAAGAAAATTGTCTAAAATTTAAGCAACAAAATATACCCTCAAGTAAGAGTACATGTCATTTTCCACTATATGCTTGTTATTCCAAAGTGTTGTACTCCTTATTCCCATTAAAAATTTCTTGCATTTGAAGTTTAAAAAAAAAATCACAAAGTTAAAAAGCTAAAGGTTAAGCTAGAAATGGTGATCCACAACCCACTTCCATTTTTCAGTTTATATGATAGAGGAAGATGGCTGGCTGGCTGGCCGGCTGGCTTCAATGAAACTCAAATCACAAGACTAAGCAATCTATAAGAACCGTTAATTAGAAAAGTAGGCAAATTAACACTTTACCGATGGAATTTTCCGTCGGTAATGAGTGAAATTATTGCATGATATCCAACCCATTTTCCACCTCTATTTTTGATTTCTCTTTGCTTAAAAGCTTTTACAAGGAGATAAGTGGTCAATCAGGCTAAATACAATTGATTCAACATAAAGCAACTTGTTGATTTTTTATTTTGTTGAAATCTTGAAGTGGGTTGGCTACCTTTAACTTGGAGTTGGAGCATTGTTCACAAGAGATTGACGTTCATTTCATCCAATTGCCAAAATGGGTCGGAAAATATGCCATTATATTTTGTTTTCTGGAGCTCAATCATTGTACATTGATTAGGAAGAACAAGTTTAATCTTCCTTATCTAGGAGATGAAAAATACTTGAATTAACTTATAATTAATCCATTTCTTTCTCCCTTTATTGACTTTGGTATGCATTTGATTCAATGATAATTTGCCACAAAGTACAATCTTTGGAGTAAAGGAACAGATAATTAAGAAGAAGACTAACAACTTAAATCTATAATCTCACTTCACATAATTAAGAGAAGGTCACTTATGAAAGTGATTAATTATGGAATTATTCCTGGCTAAGACAAAGTTGTTTTTTGGTTGAAATCAGCTCCAACTATATCTTCAAGATTGTACTAGATAATTGGCAAGTTGTTTCACTATTAATGCACGAAACATTCCATACTTGTGGGCTCTGAGAAGAGTTGATATATGCAGTGTTATCTCTACTTCAACAGAAAGAGACGGTTTCTATGATTTGAACTGATGAACTTTAGATTACATCAAAGGTCTTGTTATTCTTGAAAAAGACTTGCAGAGTTGGCACATAACTTCAATTGGGTAATCTTATGAATATATGTGGTATAAAACTGAAGAAATGGAATCAAAACATTCCCATCTATTCAAACTTCGCTTTCACCTTTAGCCAGTCCTTTGATTCTAAACCCATCAACAAATACCAAATAATGGATTCAAAGAGGCTATTATTGTGGTGGCTTGAAAAAGAAAAAAAGTTATTAGAGAGAGAGAAAGAGAACTAGAAGTAGTGTCCAAGTTGCTATGGAGGTGGATTATAGAAAATGACAGATGCAATATTGACAGATAGCATATGCCACAAAGTTGGATTCAATTGCAGCAATTATGGCAGAAGATGAAAATGAGAGGAATAAAATAATTGCATTTAGTTCTTGCAAGTTTTTTGCCACTTGGGAACAAAGAGTATTGTGTCCATGATCACTGCAACCAGGAAACTTGATAAAGATTAAGGAATCAATATGAAGCTTAGCTTTAATTAGACATTAATTTCCAACTATAGAACATTATTTTCATGCTGATATTGGATAAGGATAAGCAGGAACTTTAATTAAGTTTTTTTTTTTTTTTTCACCTATCATAATTTGGTTCAGTAATTAAAGATATATTACTCATCCAATAGATGTAGGTTCGAGCCTTCACTCCCCAATCTCTCTATAATTTTTCTTTTTATTTAAACATCAAACATTGAGTTTGTTACTTAAAAGTGCATTAAGAAATTGATTGCATATTCTAGGAATTGACATAACAAGCTATTGAGTTATTGGCTTAATTAGATTTTTAAGAAATAACTCTTGTATTTGTTGGGATGTTTAATTTAGTTATTTTTAATTTTTTATCTAAATTAATTTAGAAGTTTTATATAATTTATAGGCTAAATTTTTTATTTTCTTAATTTAGATAAAAAATTATGAAGTTTAATTTCTTAATTTTAATGATAAATTTTTTATTTCTTGATTTAACCCAAAAAATAATAAGTTTAATTTTTTGATTTTCTTGATTTTTTTATTTAAATTGAGTTTAAATTAAAAATTTTAAATTAATTTAAATAAAAAATTAAAAATAAAATAAATTGAATATCTAATGACAATAAATATAGGGTTGAAATTTGACATTAAACCATTTAAGAATTTAATGTTTGGTTGATTGAGTAATTGGGAATCAATTTTTTAACTTTTTATCTTTGATTACTGACTTAGGATATTTGATAAACACTAACTTCTGCATTAATTTTTCAGTGTTTATGATCAACTATTCAAACTCATAATTATAATATTAAAATTAAGTTTTTCATTTATCAACTAAATCAAAATATCCTTAATTTTTAAAATGTATTTCTTCCTATAGTTATATTCATAGATATATATCATCAACATGACTTGACACATATGTCTAAATCACATGACAATATCCTCATGTCAGTCACACACATACAAACATATATATATATATATATATATATATATATATATATATATATATATATATATATACATGCTTTTCAATGATCACTAATGATAGTTTTGAATGGCTCCCAAAGTTGGCTCTACTATTAGCCGCAAGAATGAAAATGAGAACAAGGTGCTTTCATATTCAAGTCCAATATATTGTGTGTAAATCATGCAATTTTACCAAACAAGTCCTTGGATATGACCCCTTTTCCCTAAGCAATTGGGGTTGGAGGAGGCATTGGTCAAGTTGAAAGGCTTTGTATTGTCATACATGTAATCATGTTCTTAATGGGTTGTCTTTGAAAATATTGATTGAATGATTAGAATATTAATAGAATTGCAATTTATATATACATAGTCATCATCTTGATTGCAGTCATCATCTTGATTGCTCTATAGAAGCTTCTCTAATTTAGAGTAAATAGTGGTCATGTCAACTTCATCAATATCCAAATCCAATTGTTCATTTCACAGAAAATTGGAAATCTTGACTTGGAAAAAGGGTCTTGTTATACTCTTGTCCTTTGTTGACCCATCATTTTTTTTTTGAATTTTTAAATTTTTTTTTCTGTCCATTGTTTTTCTCTCATTCCTTTCACACACCTTTTCTTTTTTTTTTTTTTCTTTTAATAAAATGTATAATTACATTTTTTTCCAATGAAATTTAGGTCCATACACGTTTACCCTGTTCTAACATGTGAAAACTGAAAAGTAGTCTTCCCCTTCAAGTAGTTTACATTGATATTTTTAAAAATTTTTAAAATTACACTTATATTTTTAACATAATATCAGAGTCTAATCCATTTTATTTAAGTCGTTTCTCGTAGACTTATTCTAAAATTGGGCTTGAATGTCTAATAAGTAGATAGAATAATACAACCCTCTTCTTTTGATAACCGTCACTAAAAAAGCGAGAAATTTATTAATTGATCGATGAATTAAAGAGATTCAAACTTACAATTTTTAATTTTTTTTATACTTCTTAAAGATAAAGAAAAATCAATTAAATTATTGCTGATTAGTGGAGGAATACATTAATATTTTTGTAAATAATATTTATGAGATTTCACTTATTATGCCATTGAATTTGTGAATTTTCTTTTTCATAATTTTGAAATCTAAGTGTAAGCAGAATAATTATTTTTTCTTTGAATTGTACAAAAGTTCATGTGAAATAATGGGAATGAGTGCGTTAGTTGGGGCGGTTGTGAAATTAGTGAAGCCATGTGAAACTCATCTTAATGTGAGAATGCATGCATTTTGATTTTTGTGTTGCAATTCATGATTTGTTCTTATCAAACTCATTGGAAGAGCAATCATAGAATTTACATTTAATTTTTAATAACAATTTTTTAGTAGATAATTGAGAAATAAAAATTCGAAATTGAATCTATCATGTGAGTTATATGTTTTTAATCATTATCAAGTCAAATTATACTTAATTTTTAATAATTTTAGAAAAACAAAAATTTCCATATTCTTGTCTAGTTAAAAAAAAAATTCAAGAATTAAGGAATTTGAGTTGGTGAATAAAATTAATCTTTGTAACTTATAAATTTATTTTAATAAAATTATATTACTATTTCAGTGATTTTTTTTTTTTTTTTATCAGGAGAAAGGGATCGAACAGAGAACGTGGTCCCAGGTTTATTATGCCCTTACCACTGGACCAAAGCCAGGTGGGCCTATTTTAGTGATTCAGTTCAATAATGTTAGTCTTTTTTATTTTTATTTTTTTTTAATTCAGTTCAGAAGAACTAATAATCATTTATATCTCTAATATTTAAAGTTAAAAAAATAATTTTAATTTATTAATATCAAAGTCGTCTTTAAATTTATGAGGTCTCGAATAAATTGAAAATCACAACTTAGACAAAATCAAAAGGCTGAAATTCGTCCATGGCTTTGATAGAACATACAGAAATCTGTAATTCACAAACCACATTCAAATTGTGGCAATTCTAACCCCCAAGATTTCAAATCCAAGTTCCTTTCATCAAATTCAGAAGTCCAAAACTGCAAACTGAATCCTAACGAGGTTAAAGGCACTGGTTCATTTTGGATTGCTGGCCCAGGTTCAGGGTGAAATGTGGACCCTTGACAACCTTTAACTAATGAGCCCAATAGTATAAAGATTATTATAATAGAAAAATCAAATAAGTAAATGCTAGCTTATCTTAAAGCCCATCTAAATAGTCAGATTGTAAGAATCCAGGATTTCTTGAAACTGACTCTGTATGGGCCAATGTGTTACCAGATTAAACCAATCAATAATTACCTTTTAATCCTTCTATTGTCTGAGCTTTATTGGAGGAGTAGAGACTCGAACTTACTATTTATATATAATTATTAAATAAAATCAAATTAAGCATTATAATTAAACTTTTAAATTTTAATGTCTATATTATTTTTATATAAAGTGAAACTTATAATATATGCTTCAAATTAAAGAAAAAAATATCTATGTTTTATGCATTTAATTATGAGATGTTATATTATGGTATACCTAACTATTGAGATACTATGCTTAAATCCTTTGATTTTGAATATTTATTTTTTTTTTTATACCTAAATTTTGTTCAATAAGTCATCCATTGAACCTTGAAACAGACCATGCATATCATCTTATGATCCCATTTTGGGAGATTCTAGAAAAAATATAAATTTTATTTAAATTTAAATTTTTTTATTGTTATTATTTGAATAATATTTAAATCATTTAATTTTATGTATTTTAATTAATAATTTATATATTAATAATTTTTTTATTATTTTTTATTTTAAATTTTAATAATTTTATAGAATATTTAAAGTCTATTTATTTAAAATATAATATATAAAATTTTACAAATATTATTATAAAAATAAATATTTTATATTTAATTAATTATTTAAATAAATAGATTTGAGTAATAGATATCTAATACATAAAACTCAAACTTAACATGAACTCGATATGGGTATTATTTTCTAAATTCAAACTTATAATAAATTTGATTGTATAATATCAAAACTTATTTAAATAGGATTCGATTGAATTCAGTACTTGTAAATATTCGATTTATTGTCATATCTATCTGTAAAAAGGGAAACACCGTGTGTATTAGTCTTATAACCTTAAGTTAAAAATTATTATGATTTGATTTTAATTCAATTTAAATTAATATAATTTAAACGAAAACTCGAACTTAATACTTATTAGATAAATAATATATCTTCAATCAGTAAATTAAGTTATTATTTTCATTATTTTACACGGGATGTAGTATGATACTCATAAAAGGTCACCTTTCATTGCTTGTGTTTGACAATTTCTCGTAATAAATAAAAAAAAAAAAATCCCATGAAAAATGAAATGATTCTATTAAAGTGGGAGACCACTGCAACTTGTGCTTAAAAAAATAGGTTGATTAATTGGGTGGAGAAGCCAACTACAACTAGTGAACGTATCGCTTGATATTTATGGTTTACGTGAGGACGATTCCAAGCCATTAATATTATATTTTATTTTATTTAAAAAATCAAATTATTTTGATTTATGCTAAGAAAAATAAGTTAAAACAATATTTTTAATTGCTATTTTTTTTTCTCATTTTTCTTATTTTATTGAACATTTAATTAAGAAGTCTTAAAAAAACCTTTTGGATAACTATTTATTGAAATTAATTTTTTTATTACAATTAAATTATATTACATGCAAAATTCATGTACAATATTACTTTCATCTTTTTAATAAATCATGTTGAACAAATTAGGCAAATCACTATGTTTGTCAATATGTCAAAAACATTAGTTTCCACATTAACATTGTGTTATTATTTTGGAAATCTTTAGTTATTTATTTAATTATTTTAATTATTATTATTATTATGATACTTTTAACAAGAAAAAAGTCATTAACTTCTCTCCAAATCAAAATGAGTTGGAAAAATAAATGAAAAATTATATTTTTATTTAAACTCAATTTATCATTAGTTTCAAAGACAATAAATATATAATAAAATTTACTTATTAAATATAAAGATTTTATATATTTGTATCTTATCATAATTTAAGACACTAGATATATAATGAGACACAATTATTAAATATATAAAAAAGTGTTTAATTTGATTTATAAATTGTTTAAATATACTTATAAATCGAAAATTATAAGTAACGTTTGATTTAACTTATAAATTAAAAAAATTACATAAAATAAATCAGAAGTTATAAATAAGATATTTTTACTTATAACATATCTATTTATTTTAAGATCAAATAAAAAATTATATTATCCTAATAATTTTTAAAATTATCAACACTATTATTATTTTAACAATTACATCACTCAATTATTTATCTTTTTTCGGTCTTTTCTTTTTTAAATCAAATACTTAAACTCTTCAAAAATTAATTTTAAAATAGTTTTATCAAACAATTAATTACCAATTTTTCAATTAACTTATAGAAGTAAGTAGTCAAGTCAAATATCTTCTAAATTCCACGTATTTAAGACTCACCTATTAAATATATAAATTTTACGTATTTATTTTATAATGAATCAGGTGTAAATAATTAAAAAAAAAAAAACAAGATGCAAAATTAAGAAATACCTAAAAATAAGGCACATAATGCAAATAGTTTTACCTAACAAAATAAGTATGGAAAATGTGAAAGGAAAGAAACAGCGAAGCACCCATTTATACATATGGCTTTTGTTCTCCTCAAGCACACATATAAAGAACGATTCCCCCACATTTTCATGGGCACTAACGTCTTCTAGCAAATCTTTCTTTTCTCCCTCTCTCTCTCACTCCCTGGTCCTGGTCCTTTTCCTTTCTCCTTTTCTTTCTGTTTCTTGGAAAACAAAGAGTCTCTCCAAGAAACAGTAGAGAGGGATTCAAGGAAAGGGAGAAGTCTGTGTTGTAGAGATTAGAGTAGGGAGAGAGATATAGAAAAACAGAGATATGGGGAGATATATGGAGATGTTGGATGTTGGGGTGAGAATAGCTGCAAGATTCCATTCTCATTGCCCGCAGACTGCTCGCCTGTACTACCACCCTCCGGCTAATTCCGACGACCACCACAACCACCGCCGCCACGACCACCACCATCATGGCACCGTAATTAGCAGTGATAACAGGGCAGGTTTTTGCTCTCCAAAGGCAGCTATGAGAATGGACCCAAAAGAGTTCATTCTTTTTTCTGTTTAATAAAAAATTTTAAAAAAAAATCAAGTGTATTTGTTGAGAAATTTATTTAATTTTTTTATATGAAGGAATTTATTTTTCTCAAATATGAATTATTACTCAATATGTTGCTACTGTTATCACATGAAGGGATGGCTTCTGATTTGTCTCTTCTATTCTTTTTTAAATGATTGAGAAAAGGTAGATTTCAGATTTTTTTTTTTTATATATACAATAAATTTTTACAAAGATGGATGTGGAAATTAAGTAAATCATAGTTGAATTTGATTCTACTGTTTAGAAAATTTTTATTTAGATTTAATTTATTATGAATTTAAAATATAAATATATAAAATTCATATATTTAATAAATAGATTCATCGTATTTATTTAATTTATAATAAATCAAATTTAAAAAAAAAATTACTTTATAAAGTGATAATACATCTTTTATGATTCTTGTTACTTGATTATTTGGCTTTAATTTAAACCTTTTTACAATTATCTGTTGTAAATAATTCCAAAGTTGATTATTCACTTCGCCTCAAAATAAATAAAAGTTTGATTCTTTTCTCCTCTCACAAACTAAAAATAATTTGTTTGTTTACCTCTAGATCTAACCTTTTCTGAATTATTGAACAAAATTAAATTAATTCAAGGAAATATATTTTTTTTAATTATGAAAAAATACATATTATGCTTATTTTAATCTTATTTCCTTCATATTTAAAAAATTTCGCACAAATGTTATTGGAAATTTTCCTATAAATATAAATGATTGGAATGTTAAGAGTCATCTCTAGAAATTAGGTCAAAAAATATATTAAAAATTTTCTTTAAAAAATTATTATAGAAATTGAAACTTAAAAAGAAGAAAAAGAGTTGATGTGGAATTTCCACATCATCCCAAATTTTGGCAAAGATTCAGTGACGCAGCAACAATACTGTTTTAGATCCACCAAGTACCAACTACAGCAAATTTGATGGCTCCCATCGCCTCATTTTTTTCCTTAAATTTTGTTGACCAAAATGTAATACACGGCCTTAATTTATAGCAATTTTTTTCCCTTTTTCAAGATTTTCCATCAATTCTTTTGCTCATATTCCGAATTTTCAACGATTGGTTTCTAGAGGGCGGCTGAGTTGCCGCACTTTTCAAGTCTCTGCAACAGATTTTAACCAATAATTTTTTTCCTCGAAATAGGAAAAAAAGCCATCAGTATTTAAATATATATATTTTTTATTCATTCAACTCCAGAGAACACTTCAAACTCCAAAGGGTCACTGCCTTCTAGGATCAGTACCCGCGTCAGGAGTGAAATAAAGATCAAATAAACTTTAGTTTAGTGATACCAGAGTCTTCAAAATTGTGAGATTTTGAGTTTGGATTCCAATAGGACACAATTATACCTTAAAAAGAGTAAAATAAAAAAGAATTCATCTTTCCATTCATATTCTTCGGGGGAAAAAAAGATATAATATTCCAAAAATATCTTGTAGAAGAAATAGATAGTCGAACGGATTAGTGTGTGACAATGGCAAAGACCAAGCAGAATGTTAAAAAAAACCAGAGTTGAACAAAAGAACAAAATTTTCGTTCTTCAACTGGCAGATAGTAATCAGAGCTCACCAACATATTAGAAAAAAAAAAAAAAAATCCAACCAGCCACATGGTAGCATAATAGCCCTCAGAAGATAAGAGTATAAATGTATTAAACATCACGGGATTGGGAAGAACATACAGACAACAATGCTGACTACAGCGAAGCAAAATTTTAGTATTTTAGATTAGTTAAGAAACCACATTTGAACAGAAATCTGACAAAAATTTTCAAGCAGATAACACGAGGTACAACGAACCTATTCTGGAATGGGTAATGCATAACATAGAAGCTGCCTATCATTATCATGGAAATTAGACACAGATCTACCCTGCAAGGATGCCTAGGAAGATTTAAAAGTAAAGTAGCAGGCTAATTAGTTTGCATTACAGCTTACTGACTCTCTGAATGTGGTTTCTGAGCCAAGAAGAAAAACATTGGGGTGAAAATCTCCCTCCTGAAACAAACAGTAACATATTTCTGTTATTGGTCTGGGCAAGAAGTTTAATAAACTTGGTGAAATAAAGAGGAGACATAATTTATTAAGGAGAATTTCAGAAGCCCATATTTCATCTAGTAACCTGACATTCTTTTGTTCATGTGCCACCTGTGACTGCGAGTGACCCAACATGCAACCTTAGAGTATAAAACAAGGAAGAATTTGTTTACAATGTTGGGCAAGACCACAAAAGGTCAGGGTGGATTGATCCTGCTGTTGGTACCTGCACCATGTGCAGCTGGCTATATGCCACCTAAAACTAATTGAGAAGATAAGAGCAACACTTCTGGTGGGAGACTCAAAAATATTATCCTATGACTGAATAGGAGGAGATCAATTTGCTAGCCCCCATCGACTAACATGCATACAAAGTACCAGGAGGATTGAAGGATCAAAGAGATAAAAAATATAATGAAAGGAAAATTCACCTTCCGCCTTCAACTAATCCCTCTGCAGCCTTCTCCAGAAAATCTTGAACCCTTTGACTTCCTTTTGGAGCAAGTCCCACAAATTCTAGGGTCTTGACCTGCAAGTGGTGGAAAAAAATACCAGTTAACTACACACAAGATCACAATTACTGAGATTTAAGAAACATGCAGGAACCATAAGATTTGTCAATTTCAAAGAACTGTGGTTGAAACTTGAAAGTGATACAGAATCAGGTAAATTTTTATGTCTTACCATGTTTCTTGTGAAAAATCTGCCAATGGCTGTTAGTCGGAAGCTACTCAGAGAGAAGTGATTTTTATCCAAGGGCAAGTACCATGGGACAGGTGAGCTTGCTGCAAGATCTTTTGACCATATGACCTTCACAGAAAAATAAAAACCGTCATTAGTTCTGAATAAATATTTAACATCTTACATAAAGGGTGTCCCAGTGTGACTCTTCCTACACTACAGGCTCCAGCGAAGGTCAGATTTATAAGCCACCAAAAGTATCAAATAAATTTTGATAAAACAGTGAGAGAAGAGACACTAGTAACTCACCTCGAAACCAGCCTTTTTGAGAGCTTCAATGCATTGCCCAGTTAATCTAATGTCTGGAAGGCCATCTCCAATCTCAATTTCTGCCTGCACGCTCATAATCATTCGAATTAATAAGGACAGCAATAACAGGGGGCATCTTTAATATTTATAAGATATCTGACCTTAATTTTCTGATGTTCTTGGTTATTGGGATCAAAAGAATCAGTCATGCACCATTCATAAGCAGCAAAAAATTGTCCGGGCTTCAATACTCTGTAAATCTCACTGTAGCATCCATACTGTTTACAACATAAACAAAATTAAGAAAGAGAACCCAAAATGGGAGACAGTATATATGTGTGTGCAATGTTTTCCATAGACATACTGCATCTGGCGCATGGCAAGTAGCTTCAATTGCATATACTGCATCAAAACTACAGTCAGGAAATGGCATTTTCATGAAGTCGGCCTGCATAATGAGAAAGAACATCAATAAGGATTCACAGTTAAATGATATCATATGTCTGAAAATATTTCATTCCATCTACCTGTCAAAATTTTAATGGAAGTACAAGATATTAACAACACAGAAAAGAGAGGAAATGGGAAAATAGATGTTTCAAATATTTGTGATTGAGAAGAACTTGACGAAGAATATAACCAACCTTCACAAAATCACAGGTCTTGTCCACTCCTGCAATGCGGTTCAGTTGCTGCAAAGCAACATAACTGATAAGATTCAAAGGCACCACAAAAATGCACCAACTAAAATGTCCAACATTCTTTTACATAGAATTGAGATGAAAAGGATATGCATCCACCTTTCCTCTTGCTATCTGATATTCATTGTTGTTGAGCCCTGTAACTGACGTCAAGCTGCAACAAATGACCATTGAAATTAATGATGTTAAGAGCCCTCATTTGAATGCAAGTATCTTGAAACTCTACAGATTTATTTCTTATATGCATGAATCACAGTAGGGCGCTGATACAGCTAGTAATAGCTTGCAGCTCTAATGCAATGCAGATCATTTGCATAATATATTTACAAAAATATGACGGCGTCAGCAAGTATCTACTTTTCCTTTAAAATGAGTAACCAAAAAATACAATACTTTTTTTATTCATGGGAACCCAATTATAAATTGGGTATTCAACAGGAGTCACTTAGTAAAATACTAATACAATGCCCATAGCCTATTGTGAATAAAGTTGCCTTCTTAGTTGGCATTATGTCAATTGCATCCTAGTCTTAACTGTTAATAATAGAGGAAGGAAAATGTTTGTCCAGTCCACTGACCTGAATCGAGCAATTTCTCTCAGTGGTCCACCAATTCCACATCCTACATCCAGTACCTATAATAAAAAAAAGATAAGGTCAAGTCGACAAATCAAACCAATTACATAGATAAGGTTCTCTTTATTGCCAGTTCCTTCATCTTCTACAAAAGTATACAAACCTTATGTCCAGCTTTCAGGCCAAGCTGTAAAGCAAGAAAGTGCTCATGTCGCTTGATGCTTTCCCGAAGAGACTCCCCTGTAAATCTGAAAGAATAAATATCACACTCTTAATTAGATTTACAAGCAGCATTCACTGAATAACTAGCTTCATCACTTCGAACATGAAGTGAAGAGCAAGATTAAAGGATACCTGTGTGCAAAATGGAAAGACTCCCCCCAACCAAACTCATAAAAGCTAGTCACAAGATCATAGTATTTATTAACCTGAAATCCACATGAGGCGACATTTAAATTTTAGATATTATTTTTTGGACAGCAAATGCTGGTAGCATCCAAAAGAAAATCAACAGGTTATTTCCATTTTCAGTTATATAGAACTGATAAAAAAGGCTGTTCATTTCAACAAACAGGTGGCATACCTAGTTATTGGTTTCAGTTAGGAGAATCAACCTTCACAATCAATAAAATAGCTAGATGAATCATTTTCAGTGATAACACATGGATGGCCTTCTATTTTCCTTTTTAATTTGCCTAACTGATGTTGTAGTTTGACAAGGTTTGAACCTGGACATTCAATTGTGCAAGGAAAACATTGATGATTGTGAAATAATTTCCCAGAAAATTTTCATAGATCAAAGTCCGCTCTGATCCAAATTAAAAAAAATAAAAGTTTCTTTGAGCACCCAGGCACAGTAAGGAATTTTTTTTTTTCTGTAGGTGAGTACATGCTATGAATAGCTTCTATTTGCAGTATGGCATCAATGTATATTAGGAAAGTTGCATTATCTTATCAAGAGATCAAAAGGGAAGTAAATACAAGGTTTGACTAACTGCTTAACATGCTACAATCTAGTGCAAAAAGCAAATATCCAGAACACATGATCCCATTGATAATATAGAGACAAAAGACAAAAGCAAAAAATAAAATTTCCAAACCAAATATATCTTCCAGAAAATTGAAACATGCAGCTCATTGGCAATTAGTTTACACATATGGATCAGTTTTGGAAAGAAACTAGATCTTTTCCTACCATGTCAGTGTAGTTGGCTTTTCTCTCTTCCTCAGCACCTCCATAAAAGACATGATACTTCTCATATCTGAATCATGAAGCAAAGATTTTTATCACATTCAATAAAATTTAAGGAAGTTCAAGGAATGAAGCTCAAATCATCACATAGGCCACACAAGATATGAAGCAGTTTTACTATAAAATTCAGATAATGATCATTCAGGCAGATAATGACATCATTTGTGCCATGTGCTTAGCTGCCTATGCATGCATGATGTATCTCCCCAATTCATAATATGTAAAACTTCATTTCACTCAAAATATTGCATCAGAACATCTCAACATTATTATAATACACCAGCATCAAACTCAAATTACATCAAGTCTTTAACAGAAAATAAAATGTACTTTTCTTGTCTTTTGCTCTTCATTTTCCATCAACAAATCAAAGGCTGCGTTGATGTAAAGAAAATACAAAATCTCCACCAAGCTCACATTGAAATGATGTTCATAAGACAAAAGCATAATGCATGTAATCAAAAAACAGGTGTGGGCATCTAAATCTTTCTAGGAATAAAAATTCATGGTTTCAATTAATAATTGTATTATTAACTTCTTGCTTTTCTTTAAATAGCATAACAAAGCTAGAATCAATGGTTTTTTTTTTCTTTTTAATTTCCATTATCTCATTTGCTCTTACAACATATGGATTTCTTTTTTTTTAGTACAAGCAACAAATAGCAATTTTTACCACAGTTTGTTTGTGAAAAATCAGAGGCATTGTAAAATTATTCTGAATAAAAAAAAAACTATACCATTCAATGCCCTTTAACTATATGACACAAAATTGTCATTATTTCTTATTCCACTGAAACAGAGTCTACTATCTATTTCTCCAGGAAATCAAAAAGAAATAAAAATGAAACAATGCAACCAACATATCTTTCCATACTGAAAGATTTTCTTATTGTTTTTTTGTAATTTATGGTTACCAACTTCCAATTCTTTGGCGCTATAAAAGATTAGGTTGAAATGTCAAATCTATGTTAGTGTCACCTTAAGGCCTTACAAAGTTACAACTCATTGATACTATTGAATATATAGACTAGGGAAATGCGCCGTGAATTAAACTACATCACCAGTCACTATCAAAGCAAGCAGCTATATATCAACGATCAACAAGCAAAGCAACACTTTATAAGCTGGAAATGGAACTAAGAATTCTAGAGAGAGAAACAGATAAATTCACATATACAGCATTCTATAGAAAGAAAAATGAGAAAATTCAGCATCATTCTAGAGAGAGAAACACTCAAAAGTGATTCAAAAGCAAAAGAGATAGTACTTTTCGACGGCTGAGAGAACTTCACTTTTATCTATCTTTCCGCCGAGACCGGAGGCGAGATCGAATGCGCCGGCTTTCGACATATTGAGAAACAGATTCACCGGGATCTAAAAACATAAAAAATTAAAAAAAAATTACAGAAAAATCAGAATCGTAGAACAACAAAATTCTAGTTGATAATTTTAACAAAGACAGATTGACAAAAAGAATGTTTAGAAGGGAAATGCGAATGTTTATTTTCATTTCCTGAGTAGAAATGATTACTTACATTGCAAAAGGAAGAATGCTGAGTAGAGCTCAGCTAAGAGAGAAGGAAATGGAAAGGTCCCCTACCCTGGTTGCTAAAGAATAGAAGCGTGAGTTGTCCCAGTGGGCCATGATTGTCCCGCCAAGATCCGGTTCGGGTCCAAAATGTTATTGAAAATATCTAATTACTTAATCGAACCGAATCAAAATCACCAAACTGATTCTGATCTTTCATTTAATTTTGATTCGTACAGAAATTGGTATCATAATTTAATATTTTTTATTTATATTAAATTTTAATTTTAAGACTTTATAATTTTAAAAATCATTTCGATATTACATAATTAAAGATTATTAGTCGGATTTATACAAATTATTTATATGTATTAATGAAATTACAAATATGTGGTATTGAAATTTAAAAAATAATAAATAATAAAATATAAGAATATAAAGTGAAAGTTGTATCGTACAAGGCAAGCAGGAAAAATGGCACAAAGAAACAAAAGGACAGACAGCAGAGAGCGAGCAGCGCGCCCTTTTCTTTGACGACAAAAAGATTTTCAGCATTGTTGGGTACAAAGTCACGTGCGCTTCTCACATGGCATGTGTTCAGATTTGGCCCGCTATTCGGGCTTTTTTTTTTCTTTTCCTTTTTTACGTTTTGATTATTTTCTACGTTTTTTTTTTAGGAAAGTTGATTTCGCATTTTTTTAATTTTTATTAATTTAATACATTATATTCTCTTACTTATCTAAATTATTAATTATTATTTAAATATGAAACATTAACATAGTAGCAATATTTCATCATACGTGTTTATTACATAAAATCATATATTTATTATGTCAACATCATTTAAATAATTGATGATTTAAATTACATTTTAAAAAATATTAAATATTAAATTAATAAAAATTAAATTTTAATCTCTCATGATTCAAAATATGAAAAACATGATTATTTTATAATTTTTTTTCTTTTTATCCTGTTTGAATTTTTTTTTATCCAATGTGAATTTGCCTTGATTGTAAATTATGTTATATTTTTTGAATAAAATTTTATTTTACGGTAAGAAACATATTTTATCATCATAAGATATAGAATTAACTTCAAATAAAATTATATATAAGAGGTAAATATAAAAATTCCTTTTTTTAAAGGATTAAAAGAAAAAATAAAATTTTATTAAAATGTAAAAGTTAAAATAGAAATATAAAATATCAAGAAACCAAAATTGAATGATATGAAAATGAATAAATTTTATATAAAATTGTAAGGCCATAATAAAAATATAAAAAAATATTTAAAAGAGAAAATTTTTTTTTTATAATATATCTAAAATAGAAATATTTAAATTTATAAATTGATGACTAAAATAGTTAAAATTTTTAAAAATAGGGGCTAAAATTGATGACTTTTAGTTTAATAGTATTTAAGCTATATTTAAATTTATAAAATTTTGAATTTAAATTTTAATTATATATAAATAAAAATATTAAAATTAATATTTATATTAAAATTATTTTAAGAAATATTTAGTAGGTTTATTATAGAGTATTAAATATTTCAATATGAAATACAAAAGTGAGGTAAGTCAATATAAAAGAAGTGGCAATAAAAAGAACAAGATATAAGGTGATACAGAAAAAAAATAATATTAAAAAATTTATAAATTTTAGATATTAATGTAAATTTAATGTTTAATCAATTAAATGATGAAAAATATTTATGTATATATAAAATTAATTTTAACTATTCTGATATTAAAATTTAATTGATTGTATTTTAAAAAGATATTTAATTAGACTCTAAAAATATAAATTTTTAATAAAATGGACATCATAAAGTTAAATAATGTTATGAAATTAAAATCATAATCCTGTTATCTTTTTATAATTATGAAAAATTTAAATTAATATTTCAATCATAATAATAATAATTTATTAATTATTCAACTGCCCAGAATTCAACAAGCCAAGCTGCACGGAAGAAGAGAATATGCCTTCTCAAAACAACCCAAAAAGCAGTCCAAAACGACGGCTAAGGCCCAATTCTTTTCACAAATCAACCCACTTTCAGTCCCATTCCGCCATTATCGTTCTCCCGATTCAATCTTTTGATTCTCTCATCTCGCCTGCAACGATCAAAACCAGTAAGTACGGCGTTGGCCCCAATAAACCTGCAATAATTCATTCTATTTTCTTTAATTCCCCTTCCCCCCCCCGGTTTCGATTATTTTGGTCTGCAACTTTGAAGTGCTGAATTAAACCTTGTGGATGATAGTATTGGGGAATTAGGTTGGTGATTTTATCGGCAATTTGTTTGGTTGATGGTAAAATTTGAGGGGAAAAGGAAAGAAAGATTAAACTTTGCATTTTTAATGTTTTAGTAGTTTCTATAGCAGTCATAAATGAGGTGACAATGCTATGGATATGCGAGAGTAGCGATAGGAACATAGGAATAGAATCAGTCTATAGCTTATTTCAGAAAATGCATTTATCTTTTGTGGTATTTATGCATTCTTGTTAGGTTTTAATTCTTATGGTGGATTATTTTCTGGCATGCTGAGTGAGTGCTCTGCTGGTAGTTATTGAATTTAGATGTTGTTCATTGGTTGCAGCTGGTGGAACAGAAGAGTAAAGGATTATTGTTTGAATAGAGAGGGAAGTTTGCTTGAGCTAATTTGAGTTGTATTTACTGTGGAATGGACGATGAAAATGATTTCACCTTTTGCCAGGCAAGTTGAATTTTTCACATTCCTTAAAATGAACCCGCGATCCCCTAACCTTCTCTTGTTTACTGCCTTTTTTCGATTATAAACTTCGTTTTCGTGAGATAGTGTCAAATGTGGATTTTTTTTTTAATGGCATATTATCATATGTGCTAAGATTCAGGATTTATCTTTATTAGGTGGGTGTTACTGCCCAAGATGGTATCGAGGCAAAGAAGCTTGCTTCGAATATCGATGGTATGGCTATAAAGGATGAGTCCTCAAATGGCACCAGTGGAAGCAAAAATAGTGGTAGCCTTTGGAAAGATAGATTGCCAAATAATGCTTCTTCCAAGGAGGAAACTGTACGATCTTTGTCCTTTAATGTTATTGATACAGTATCTCTAAAAAAATCTAGTGATTTGCCCAGACGAGTAGCATCTACAGATGTTGGAACTTCTGTTACAAATTCGCAAAAACAAAAACCTGCTGCTAGGAAGCCTGCAGCTCGAGCAAAGGTTCCCTTTGAGAAGGGCTATAGCCAAATGGACTGGCTTAAGCTTACTCAAACCCATCCTGATCTTGCAGGTACTTAGTTACAGTTTTGTTGATGATCTTTCATTATTGAATGTTTAACTTATTGTTGCTTTGATTCACATATATTTTGCAACTCTTATTATTTTTTCCTTTTATAACCTTTTCTTTTTCTATTACTGAAGCATCAACATTTTGTTTCTGTTCTAAGGAAAGTCTTGAACTTTGATCTTTAGCTTGATGGGTTGAAATCTAGTAAAATTCTTTTGGCTATTGCAAATGGTGTGAAAAATATTGTGAAAAGCATGCTCACACTTAGAGACTCTCCTCAGCCTCTATTAAATTGCCTTGGATATTAATGAACAGAGTCCTTACAGAATGCTGATAGATGATATTATGATAACTTGTTTAGTGGAAGTGTGAAAAATCTAGTTCATATTTTTGTTGGGACGTGAAAATATGACTATTTGTTTTATATTCAGGCTTTGAATTTATGTTGTCAACATGTGTGCTTGCTTTTGCCTATTTGCTTCCATTTTCTATGCATGGCAATGCATACACGGTGATGGTACACATCCCATTTTATCTCAACTACTAAGAAAAAAAATTTAACAGATCAAAGTTTGTACTGTAGTAGCCGACCCCAAATTTTTGGGATAAAGGCTTAGTTGAGTTGAGTTAATGTTTGTACTGTAGTGAGTAACTATAAAATTTGCCAAGTATACAGTTTTGAGGGTCCCTTTGTGTGCTTATAATGACATCCTATAGTGTGAATGGGTTATAGAGTTTTTAATAATGCATGCACTTGAAAATTTCATTTGTTTTTTTTGTTCGCTTGTTTGACTAGTTTCTAAAGTTTCATTGTGCTTTCTAATTTTTATGAGCACAGGGCTGCTTTCCTAATTCCTCATTGTGTGAACTGTATTGATTTCAGTACTGGACATTGCAAACAAGTAGATTAATAATTGATTGCAATGTCATTCAATCGGCAAGTGGTATTATTCTACTTTTGCTCCGTGACTCTAACTTGTGTTTCAGGACTGAAGGGACAGTCAAATAAGAGGCTTATATCAATGAATGAAGTTAAACAACACCAAAATGAAGGTTCCATGTGGACTGTTCTAAAAGGCCGTGTGTACAATTTGTCTCCATACATGAAGTTTCATCCTGGAGGTATGAATGTAATATTTTGCTGATGCATTTTCAGATATCTGGTAGAGCAAAATTTGTGCAGTTTAATAAATTTTGTATCAATTTAATGGTCATTTCTGTATGCTTTTGTGTATGGTCCGTGATAAGTTGATTAGTGGTGCATGGGCAACTAAGTATGTGTTTCATGCCACAACTGAACTCGAAAAGATACTTCAGTCCTGTGAGCATCATTTATTCCAAGAGCTACTGCTAGTACAATTAGATTTGTTTCATGCTAAGGCTATAAACTTGCTGCCAGGTTTAATGGCTTGATTTGAGAAATATCTGTTTACAGGTGTTGATATGCTAATGAAGGCTGTGGGAAAAGATTGTACATCTTTATTTAGTATCCTTTTCTGGGTTTGCCTTTGATATATGTTTCTGGAGGTCATAATTAAATCTGTTTATTAGATCCATTAATTAACATTAAGTTACATGCACATCAATGGGTCTTTCTCATGTCATGGTGATATGAAGAACGAAAATGCATGATGATCAAAGATGAAATTATATGCTCACATAGGTGGTAGTTTTATTTTTGAGGCTATTTTTGGGTGAGAGGCCCCAAAAGATGTAGTCATATTTTTGTCCCATCAACAAACTTAGCCATGGTGAAAACCAGATCCCTTGGTAGGACTACCGTCAATGAATTAGCACCTGCTTGAGTATTTAGCCTGAATCTCCACACTCTGAGATTATGCTTTTAAAACTTTAAGGCAGAGAGAGAAAGAGAGAAAGAACAAAAGAAAACAAATCGTTTTCTTTTTCATCCCTTCTAAAATTATTGAAATTCATAGGATAAATTGCAATCCTTAGCTTCATTTCAGACAAATATCATGCTTGGGTGAATGCAGAATTTTTACTGGAGAAGTGTCTGGTGGGTACTGTGGATGAGAGCCGGTGAAGACAACTATTGTATTACATTTAGTAATTGATTCATTGTTCTCATTTTCCATACTAAGCTAATCGGCCTCTGTCATTCATCCTTTTATAATGTAAAAGTTTTTCAATAAATAGATGTATGAAATGAGAACCTGGTAATGCTTCTGTGTCTTCATAATTACTTATCTATGAATGCTGTTGTTACATGATCGGCTTCATTTTGAATAAATTATTTGAAAAAATAATTTAATTAAATTTTCATACAATCATGCTTGATTTTTATATTTTATTTTAAACATGAAAATTGATTAAAAAAATTAATTAAATTAAATTCTTGTAAAATTTTAGATTTCAAATGGGTTGAAATGTGAGATGCTATTCAATTCGCTTTAAATTTAACCGATTGTCTATTCAATTTGAAATTTAATCAAATAAATTAAATTCTTAGGAGAGAAACCCAAATAAAATTGAACTAATGGTTGAATCTTACCGATGAAATTGAATGAAAAATTAAAATAATTTGGTTAAGTCAGTTGGATTCATCAATTTTTAAATAAATGTATAAATTTAATATATAGATTATATAAAATACATAAAATATATATGTAATTTTGATTAATTCGAAATGTTTGATCTTTTTATTATAAAAATTAAATCAAATTATAATAATTGAAAGTTTTAGAAAACTCAAATTGAATTTAATAATTGAACTTAAAAAAAGAAAAGAAAAAGCCTGTGGAGATTCAATACTATTTTTCAGTTAAACAAGTTAGTCCAGGAATAATCTCTGAAATTCCTATTTATTTCTCAAATCTCAACTCTTTGGAGGGATGCATACTTCGGTAAACGTAAAGCTATTCCCATGGATACAAGAAACGATCACATAGGTCTTACATTTCCTTACCCATAAAGAACTCTGGTCCTGCCACATGAATACAAAAGCAAAGCAAATGCCTCAACGGCCATTGTACAATTCCACTGTATTTTGATATAATCCAGTATCTAAGCAATAGGGAAAACCCTAACTTGATCAAGAACAGGACCACAAAGGGATCCAAAATCATCAATTCTATTATGGTAGAATGAACTGTAGAATGTAATTCTTGTTCTTGCTGAAATGGCTTTGAACTTGAAGCTTACAGTCTTGAACCTACCCTTTCCTTGGGACTCAAATGGAGCCTTATAGGTGTCCTTCCCAGCAAATGCCTCCACCATCATTGATCCATGGCAACCATTCTTTGCATCTCCTACAGCGAATGTGAGATTATAGACTTTGTTGGGAATTGTTCTGAGGATCTGGGCAATGGCACTTTCCCTCCCTGCAAGAAGCTCAACTGCAGCAAGTCCAAAAGGAACATTGAAGTGCTTTGAATCAATGAACTTCACAGCTTTAAGTGATTCAATGATCCAACCAGGAAGTGGGGATGTGAGATCTTCTTGTTTTGGAGGAAGGAGAACGCCATTGGAAGAGTTGAGAAAGCGATGAGGACCCTCTTCAAAGCCAGCATTTTTTACCAAATTATCTGCAAGAGATCATTTAAGACTAAAGATGAGACCATGGGAATCAACTCTCTTTAACCAGAACAAAATAAAGCATGGGAAAGATTTTCTTCAACCAAAATGCTTTGGTGTAAACGGTATATAAAAAAGTGAATAGCAGAAATGAATAAATAAATATAGAAAATGAATAAATTGTTAAGAAATGAACATAATACTAATACAAATCTTCCATTACCTCTTGTGGGCCTTGGAGGAAAGAGCTCCTTAATAGCGACAGCATCAATGAGTGGTCCACAAGCAGGGTCCTCTTGGACACCAGGATTGTGAAATATCACATTAGCAACATTAGATTTAGCCCTAAATCCCCAAGCATAAGTGTCACCACCATTACTACTATAAAGCGTCTGCAAAGGCAGGTCCCCGGACAAAGGAGGCACAGAGACTCTCAAAACCTCATCTTGGGCACAAGTTCTTGAAGCTCCAAATGTGAGGGCATATAGAGAGCTTGGTTTTACTGGTATTGTTTGAGAGATCGAAGCCTCATTGCCTAGTCTCACAGCGTGAACACCATGAGCCACAGCAAAATACATCCCACCAGGTTGTGGACCAGCAGAGATGTATTCCACTAAACCATTGGTGACCCAGCCAGGTAATGCGTATTTTCCTTTGAGTACTGTCTTGTTGAGGTCACTGGGTTTTGGTTTCTGCTCAAAGTTGCCATTTTTGAGGAATCCTGAAGGAATTGAAGATCAGAAAATAAGCAAAAAGGACTACAAAAAACCAGATCAGCTGTTGCATTACAAAAAGAGAAGAAGAAAACAAAAGAACAAAAACCCAACTCAAAAGAACAGATTTTTAAGCTAAACACTGGTTATCTAGAAGCAAATGAGGTTTAATTTAACTTGAAAGATGTGAACATTACCTTCCATGTATTTAGCAGCCAAAACAGATCCATTGAAGAGCAAGAAGAAAGCAAGCAACAGGGAAACACCCATTGCCATTTCTCAGAAGGGAATGAGCACAAGACAGAAGGAGGAGAAATGGGAAATGTTTTCGTATGGGGAGAGGGAGAGAAGCAAGAAAGCTTTAGATTTATAGTGAGAAAAAGGACAAAGAGAGTGAAATAAGTGATAATGGGCTGTTCTTTAGAGATTGGAGAGAAAACAAAAAAGGTTAGCAGGAATCACGTTCTACTGGTCTGACCCAGTTGTCTCTCTCTTCCTCGCCTCTGTTTTTTCAAACCGACACCTTTCTCCAATGTCCACAATCCATGGCAGTGGCAATTATGTAATTTCATCCCTCTTCCACTTCCCAAATAAGTCCAAATTATGATTGGGCTGTTGCATTGCATCTCATTCTTATCTCTTGCTTTAGATATTGTTGAAATTAATATGGTTAAATTAATTAAATTAATTAATTTAACCTAGATATGTCAGATTCTGTTTTCTGATATAATTTATGTTAACCCCACAATTCATCCGTGTGGGCTCATCATAATTAAGGAGTTACTTTTTCTATACGTGCATGTGCTCATTAGTGGACCTAAGGGCCAAGTACTATAATGAACCCACATGCACCTTCTGCTAAGAGGGAATGAAGGATCCTATACATATAGTCCCACAAATGCAACATGATTTATTGAAATTTTATTTTCTTGCTATAATTGAAATCTCAAATCTTGGATTCTGTCTATTAAGATTTGATAATTGTAATTAGTGACAAGCCCATGTGATCTACCCTTCCCTTCCTTCTTCTTTTGTACTTAGTGACTCTACAGTCAAGATTAGCAATAATAATCAACTTGAAATTATTGGAACAAGACCCTTTAACTCAAATTTTGTGTTGTGGTTTATAGCTGAAAACCAGCTCAATTCCACATCTCGAAAATGTTTTATTTAGTA
Organism: Hevea brasiliensis; assembly: GCF_030052815.1. NCBI lineage: Eukaryota > Viridiplantae > Streptophyta > Magnoliopsida > Malpighiales > Euphorbiaceae > Hevea > Hevea brasiliensis. The sequence goes on along the minus strand of NC_079506.1, from coordinate 6,262,186 downwards.
AGAACAATCTAAAATTTATAAAGGAAATTCTAGAATTGTTTTTCATTCGAAATAACCGCAACTTTGTTATTAATCAAATAAGAACTGATTTAATGAAAATATATGTGAATTATAATTTTTCAATTTAAAATTAATTATGATGAAAATTAATTACGTTTGACTGAGATTGATATTCAGATAATATATGTAATGGGAGAAATGATACATGTGACAATGGGCCTACAAGTTGACAACTCTTATAGGTGGTTAGGATGTGGCTGATGAATGGGTGAAAATAATGGGCCCACAAACCATGAGGCAACTTTGACTTAATGCCCAAGTCCGATGTTCCCAGCTATCCATGTCTTTTCTCTTAATCTCTCTCTTAAATTACAAAAGTTTGCATTGAGGCTACACATGTCTGAGACCTTCATTTACCAAAATGGCCTCTCGATGCCAAACCTTCAGGTCTTCTAAAATTCTTCATCATAGAATTGAACTATACAGTCATTGGACTTGCAAATCAATGCTCTAATAATCTATGAAGTACCTACTGATGCACTCCCATTTCTCCTTTCAACCACATTTATATCATTGAAAGCAAGGTTCTTGATCAGGACTTATGATCACATTAGACAATTATTGTTCCTGTCTTTGCCCAGTAGATTTCTAACATGAACATTGTCTTCCATGAACTAATATCGATGAGGTTCTTGATTACATTTGATGGATGATGTTCTTGACACAATGCCGCTACTTGCGTGATCATTCAAGTTGTTTGAACTGCCATGCTCATTCCAGCAGTCTTTTCTGATATTTTGAAGACGGAAACTCTTGTTTTCTTCTTGATTCAATGAACTAGTCTCAGCTGATGTCGATTGTTCTTTATCATTCTCCTGTTCCTGTTCCTGTTCCTGTTCCTGTTCCTGTTCCTGTTCTGTCTCGTGGTCTATAAATTGCTTCAGAGCATTGCTTCTGAATCTGATAATGTCCATTACCACTCTACAATCACCGTCACTTGACTCAGATGAAGAGCTTGAGGAGGAGGAGGATCCAGTGTCAATCTTGGCCTTGGCTGCGACCAATATGGCTTTCCCCCGGGCTCTCTTCTTTTCTTCCTTTTGCTCTGGTCTCAGATGTCTATAAACATATTTAAAATAAAACAGACACATAAACGTTTGTCAAAGAGGGAGGAGAAGCAGAATTACCTTCCCATGAATATTTGAGGAGCCACAAATGATCAGATATTCTCTGGTGGACTGCTTTGCCCATTAATTCTGATTCTAGGAACGTGAGTTATGTCACCCCAATAAACTTTAGCTGGGGACGACATCCTTCAATTTCCAAGTGTTGTAAAGAGGAGAGGTGATGCATCCCTTTAGTCAGTGATGCAAATCTTGGGCAACGCCAAATGATTTTTTCTTGAACAGAAGTGAAGTTCTGCAGCCACTCTTCTGGCAAAGATTGGAGTTCTTCCAATTCAATTTGGAAAGGGGTGGAGTCATCATGTTTGCCATTATAGTTTGCACTAATGGCTCTAGGCTGGCACTTTTCAGATATAGCGTACCATCAAGAAATGGAAACAGTAGCATCCAAGTTAGCTTAGGACAATTATAAATTTCCAGGAGAGAAAGACAGGGAAATCGGGGAGCGTCTGCTGGAGTTTCATCAGTATCCACCTTCTTCCACCACGCCTCCAGATCAATACAATTGTAAAGACGAAGCTCTTTCAAGGATGGGAAGAATGTTGATCCTCTCCCTCTTCCACCCTCACAACTATCTATATATTCTAAGCGACATAAATATCCAAGGCGTAAATATTTAAGAGAATGGATTTGATCTAAATGTGGGAGGCGCTTACATCTACTGCAATTTTCAATGTGAATTTGGACTAGACTTGTGAGGGAAGAAAACCAGAAGGCCAACTCCACAACTCCATAGTCAAATATCGTAAAATCTTTGAGATTTGGATGAGGCTGCAGACTTTGCAAACACTGCAGATCATAACCAGTATCTTTCCAGTTCCCCTCATTGCTTCGATTCCAGTCTAAAACCAGAGAGTAAAGATGGTGCTTCTCTTTCAAATTAGCAGCCTCAACATATGAAATGCCATTTTTCACGCATTGTAGATCCATGATCTTTAGCTCTCTCAAGTTGTTTAACCTGTTTAATTCATTCAAGCCACCCATTTGCTTACAGACTAAACTGTCTTTCGCCACCACAAAGCGCGTCAACTTCTCAAGGGAAGTCAATTGCCCAACCCCAAGAGGCATATGGGTCAAATCTAAACACTCAGAACAATCCAGATGCTTCAGGTTCACCATCTTGTGAATATGTGTAGGTAGTTCCTTAAGCTTTGAACAGTGGGAGAGGTTGAGAAATTCCAAATTATGCAGGTTGGTGATAGAATCAGGAAGTATCTTGAGTTTAGTGCTGTTGGAAAGATTAAGATACGTCAAATATTTCAACTCACCAATGGACTTTGGAATTCTCTCGATCCCTAAGCCATTCAAGTCCAACACCAATAAGTGCTTCAAACTACAACAAATTGCATCACATTGCGCTGCCTCAAGTTTGTTATGCATTATTGATTCAGTTTGGACTAGAAATGTGCGGACTTTTCTTACTTTGAGCAAGGATGTTGGAACTTGCCATGAGAGGTCTATGTGTATCAAGATGAAATGATACATGCCGAGTTTTTTCACCAATTGGTTCACCTTTCCATTTTGATAATATTGTAGTCTCCATCCCTGCCATTAATTTTGCTAGATCATGCATCAAGTCATGCATTTTGCAGCTCTCTACATTTCCCCTTCCACCCTTTTCCACATCTCGAAAAAAGGAGCTCCAAAAGAATTCTTTAAAATACCCACAGCTGATATCTTCAAGACATTGGCTAGAAGAAGGTGAGCTCACAAATCCTTGTGCTATCCACATTTGAATCAGTGTTTCTACTTTAATATTATAATCTTTTGGAAATAAGCTAAAATATGCAAAACACTGCTTCAAATGCAATGGCAGATGATCATAGCTCAATTTTAGTGCTTGTAAAATATAGTTTTCATGTTGAGGCACTAATGTTGAAAGTTCATTCTCCATAAAATGCAACCACTCAGTTTCTGGATCTTTAAAGTATAATAGGCTTCCTATCGACTTTATTGCCAGAGGAACCACAACAAATTTCTCTAAAATCTCCTTTCCAATTTTTATCACTGCAGGATTTTTCGGCTCTTGGTCATTAAACAATGATCTTAGAAACTTTTTGAGAACGTGTGGTTATCATGATCTTACTTCCCATTGCACCTCTCATTAACAATATCTTTAGATTATCCGAATTTTCACGATTTTCAGTCCACAAATCATCTAAAACAAGTAGAAAATTTTTCCCATTTACATTCCTTTCAAGATCATGTATCTAGCTCAAGACTTTCCGGCTTTCTTTTAGTTGCAGATTCTAAGATCTTTTTAACAATTGTTTTGAGCTCAAAAGTATCTGTAACACAAACCCACATCTTTAATTCAAAATGTGATTTAACTTTCTCATCATTGAATATGAGCTGAGCAAGTGTGGTTTTCCCCAATCCACCCATTCCAACTATTGAGATGATTGAAACATATTCCTCCCTGGAAGCCAATAAACGCTCTAGGATTGGGCTTTTGTCACCTTCCCTCCCAGCAACAATATCAGGTGAAGAGGAATCAGTCTCCCTCATCATCACCTCACTTTGCTCCTCTATACAAACCTCTAACTCAAATTGTCAATCAGCTTCAATCTCAGCCAATTTTTCCTAGTTGCCTTAATTTTCCTACCCATCTTAAAATCATAAGCAAGCTGATTGGAACGTGAAAAGAAAACATGTACCTTCTTTGTGGGTTTATTCCCATCCATAACTCGTCGTCGCAAGGCTTCAGTGGTGATCTATGTAGCACGGAAACGGAAACGTGGACACGGGGAAACGCGGAAATGGACACGGGGAAACGGCATTTTAAAAAATATAGGAAACGGAAACGTTGGGGAAACTTGTAAATATAAAAAATATAGGGGTATATTTATAAATAAATATATATATATATATAAACGCGGAAATGGACACGGGGAAACGGCATTTTAAAAAATATAGGAAACGGAAACGTGGGGGAAACTTGTAAATATAAAAAATATAGGGGTATATTTATAAATAAATAAATAAATAAATAAATAAATAAATAAATATATATATATATATATATATATATATATATATATATATATATATATATATATATATATATCATGAAAGATATTCAATAATAAATAAAGTCCAAATCAACATTTAAATTCAACCATAAAAATACATATTTAGAAGTTTCATACTTATAAGAAATAAATATTAACTACAACACATTCAAATGTTAAAAAAGAAAAGATAATGAAATTTATGACATTTCCTCAACTTCACTGTCTTTCTCCTTCTTCTTCTCCTGCTTATAGTTGCATTTTCATCTAACAAAACATACTCTAACTCTGGTTCATCCAATGAAAGGTTGGCAAATTCAAGAACTCCCACATCTTCCATACTCCCAAATTGATCACCACCAACATCCCACAATTTTGTCTTCTCATCATAATATTGGGAGGAGTTTCTCGACAGAAGACGAAGATTATTATGGATAAAAAACAAGTCCTCTGCACGTTTTGGAGTTAATTTATTCCTTCTACATGAATGAATGAAGGAATAAATACTCCAATTTCTTTCACAACAAGAGGAGGAAGTAGGTTGTCCAAGCACTTTAAAAGCCAACCTTTGAAGTAAAGGTGCATTAGAACCAAAACATGCCCACCATTTCCTAGGATCTGTAACATACATACTTCCAATAGAATCAGAATCAGCAAAAGGTCCACTTTTCAAAGAAAAATTTGCAAATTCATCATTTGCTATAATTCGCTCATCTTCATTAGAAAAAATCCTCCTAAAGCATTTAATTCTTTCAGTTGATACTTCTCCATCCATATGAGGAGGCACTCTACCTTCTCCCTCTTGAAGCCCATTTTTCACTATAAAATCTTCAAAAATAAGAAAATAAATTCAGAAAAAAAAAAAAATTATAACAAGAAGATGAGTATGTAAGTTAGAAATTTACCTTGGATTTAATGAATGGGCTAAACAATGAAGGGGAGTGTTGTTCTTTGCCCAACGATCAACAAGAATTCGATGAACCACATAATAAAAAGGAGAAAACCCATCTGTTTGCTTTCCTTCATGATCAAAAATAACTTGCTTCATCTTTTCAATTATAGAATCCCACAACTCATAAACCAGATGAAGGCATAGTTTGTCTGTGTTACAAACTCTGATCATGTTATAAATGGGCCTAGTAAAAGCAATGATGTAATCAACATTTTCCCACCAATCCTCATCTACCACTTTATCAATAACAAATCTAGCTTTGCCTTGGTCGTCTTCTCGGTATTGTGCCCATTGATCACTCATAACCATTGCTTCTAAAGCATGCCTAATAAGTTTAAATCTTTTAAGCATCACAACAATAGAAGCAAAACGAGTGTCAGCAACTGAAAGCAATTTCAAAGGGCTAAACCGATTATAAAATGCAAGCCTCATGGAATGATTCATTATAAAATTCTTGATTTGCAAAGCATCCCCATGGATTTTAGTGATCCAGTGACACACATCATAAGTTTCTTGATTAGTTTTCAAATTTTTTGCTGCACATATATTCTTCAAAGCAAGATTAAGAGTGTGCACAACACAAGGAGTCCAATAAATATGTCGAAACATTCCCTCAATGATTTCTCCAGCACCTTTACAATTTGAAGCATTATCAGTAATGACTTGTACCACTTTTTGATGACCCACCTCATCAATTACTTCTTTTAGCAAATTAGCAATAAATTGCTTATCTTTCACTTCACCAGAACAATCTACAGATTTGATAAACATGGGGCCAGACTCAGAAACAACCATAAAATTAATCAAAGGCCTCCTCTGGGGATCACTCCATCCATCACTCACAATACTAACACCCTTTTCTAACTAAGTGCTTTTAATTGGTTCAAGCAACCTCTCTACATTTGCTTTTTCTTGCTGAAGTAATGTGGTTCTCAATTTGTTATAACCAGGCAGCACATAACCACCCAAAACATGATTAGCAGCAAAAGAATAAGAACTCACATAATAAGGATTTCTAGCAAAATTAAAAGGTAGACCCCAGGTGTAGAACATTCTAACAATCTCTGCATCTAATTGAGCTCTAGTTTGCAAGTCAAAAGCTCTACCAAGAGGAGAATTATTAACTCTTCTTTTCTTCAAAGCTGCTGAAACACTTGGTTCAGTTATATTCAATGAAGGAACAGAAGTTATACTAATAAGCAAAGAAACTCGCCTAGATTGTGAATTGGTAATTTTGTTTGTTGCCTCATCCTCCTGTTTCCTCATTTCAGAAATACTATCATTCATCACTTTTTTACACACACCAATCCCTTTTTCAGTGATTTTCAATAAATGAGCCCTCACTCTAGTATAAGTCCCTTGCTTTTCTTATCCACAAAAATTGCATATCCATTTACAATTACCCCCTCATTCTCCAGTTTTCTCAAGTTTAGTTACATATCTCCACAAAGGATTAAATTCTTCCTCCCTAGTTTTTGAAAAAGTGGCACTGGTGCTATTTGCTTGGGTAGAATTTGAGTTCGAAGAATCCATTCAAATATTGTCCTATCAAAATGATAAAAAGAAAATGCAATTTTATACAATTTACAAATTATTTAAACAAATTATATAATAAGGATTAAAGCACAATGCAAATTATATATTAAAAGATTAAAGAATTAAATAATAGAATTGAATAAATTGACTATAAAAATTATTATGAAAAATTTTAATATATAATATAACGATACATTAAAGCAAATTATATTAAACACACTATATATAAATTATTACAAAAATATAAAATATATTAATATAAAATACAAATTTTGAATGTTGGAATTTTTTTTATTTATCATTAATTAGAATTTAAATTTGAAATTTTATAATTTTAAAAATAACTTTAAAAATATATTTATATTTGTCCTTAATTTCCTTCAAAATGTTGATTGTAAAAATATGGCAAATCTTGAAAATTTTTAGTGAATTTGGGAAATTTTTTTTTTTTTATCTTTCTTTTTTTTAAAAAAAAAAATATTTATGATAACTCCTCAAATTTGGTTTGAGAAAAATCTAATTATGGAATATACATTTAGAGAAAAAAAATTGATATTAAATATGATAAATTTATGATTAATTAATGGAATAAAATTGTAATTAATTAATAAAAGTTGCTTAATAAAATTGTTTCATAAAGAAATTAGAAAAGGAAAATAATAAATTAATAATAAGGAAAATAATAAATTAAATAATAATAAATTAATAAAATCCTAATATAAACCTAATACTTCACATTCACAATCGGGAAGAAAATAGGAAAGGGCATCGTTACTTACCTGTCGACTGTCGTTCCTCCCTTCGGCTGCTGCTGCTGCTTCTTCTTCTTCTTTTTCTTCTTCTTTTTCTTCTTCTTCTTCTTCTTCTTCTTCTTTTTCTGTTGATAAGGATGAAGAGGGCATATCAAAGAGAGAATATGGCAGATCAGAGAGAAAAGAAGAGAAAGGTGTTGCGATCCTTACCTGCGCTGCAAAGTGCGAAATGCGATGCTGCCAACTGCCGTTGAAGGTACTCCATTTCTTTTTCTTTTTCTTCTTCTTCCTTTTCTGTTGGTGAATGTTGTGAAGTGATCGATTTTAACCTACCAATTTTTCTTTCTTTTTTTTTTTTAATTTTCTTTAAAGAAACGCATTTCCGGCAACGGAAACGCGTTTTCGATTTTCAATATTTTCGGAAATGGCCCGGAAACGTTTCCCAGCTGTGTCAGGTCGTTTCCTTGTCAGAAACGTTTCCGACACTGGGAAACGTGACTCAGTGCCGTTTCCGTGCTTCATAGGTGGTGATCTCATCCAGCAAGTCATCCACATCATAAACAACTTCTTTGAGCTTCCCAAGCCAATCTTTGACTTGCTCGTTCATTGTCTGCTTCTTTTCTACATCAAGAAGAACAGCACGGATCCTGGAAATTGTGTTCTTGAGCTTGTCAAGTTCATCTAGAAGACCCCACCAGAGTCCAATCTCCCGGAAAGCAAGGGAAACCAATTTACTAAGGATTCCATCGGCAACAGTGAAGAGGACCCATTCTGCCATTTCTTAGTGTGGTTGCTAAAGAAGTAAAAAAGCGACCAGGCTGTCTGTCGACAGTAAGCAGATGATCGCCCGCTTGATTAGCAGAGGCAGATGAAGAAAAGTTTTTGGCACTGCGTTTGGATGGTTTGAAACTGTTTTTAAAATAAAATTTAAAAAAATTATTTTATTATTTTTATAATTAAAATTTATTAAATTTAATTTTAAATTATTTTTTAATATTATTTAATTAATGCATTTAAAAAAATATTTTTTAATAATAATTGCAATAATAATATGAAACGGTCTTCTAATAGTCGGCTGATCATATTCTTAACATTGTGTAAAACGTAACAGATGTCATCTTGTGTAATACTATTTAATTTTTATCTTTTTTTTTTTTTTTCTTTTGTCCTTCTATAAAAGGAGGATGGTTATTTCGTCAAGGGGGTAGAATGTAATAAAAGCTTTAGATTTTTCTTTTATTCTCATGATTTTCTAAATTTTTTCTCTTTCTCTCTCAAAAGTTTACAATCTATGTTATATTTATACTATCCTCCACCAGATATATAAGTATATTTTATATTTGCCTATGCGATAATCACATTTTTGAATAACAATGGAGAAGCATGTGACTTCTGTATATTCATATATAATAAGTGAAGCATGTGCCCTAACTTAATTTTAAATTTTTTGAGCATCTTTTAATACTATTAGAGTTAAAAAAAAAATTATCAGAGATTTAAATTATTATTATAATAGTCTGAGTCATTAGAATCAATGTAATAATATTATAATTCTACGTTCTGTGTGCTTATTATCTTGGTTTTTGATGTTAAAATTGGATTTATCACTTTTTGTTGCGATTTTCCTTTTTTTTTTTTCTCATTGAATTTGTGGTACACAATAAAAATGCAAGTATGTTTAGCAATCCTGTTAATGGTTGAGAAAAAATAAATTTTTTAAATGTATTAATTTTAATTATAAGAACTTTAACTTTATCAATTTAAAAAAAAAAAATTTTAAATAATATTTTTTTAAAAAAAAAAAAGAAAACTTGTTTTTTAGGGTCTCTTTTTTTTATAAAAAAATAACTTATACATGAAAAAATTTCAAATAATAATTTATGTTTATATTATTAATGTATAAGTATTTTTATATTTTAATAAAATTATTAAATTTTTAAAAATAATTTCCTCTTAATTTTCTTAAAAATGATTTAATGTTTTCTTTAATTAGAAAAATATTTTTTATGATTTATTTCTAAGCGTTTTAAATGCTAAAAAATTATGAAAATAAGATTATATTTTTCATAAAACAGATGAAGATTAGCTTTTTCTTTTTTTTCTTTTATATGTATATAAAATCATTGTAGCCAATTAACAGTGTTTACATTTTTAGATTTGTTGATAATTAATAGTTAATAGTTAAATGTAACTAATATATTTAGGCTTTTAATAATATTATGCATAATTATTGTTATTAGTAAATAAAATAACTAATAAAAGTATATATCGTGTTATTTATTTTATTTATTAAATTTTTAATATAATGAAATAAAAAAAACTTTAAATAATTAAGATTAGGTGAAGTGCCTTAAAATATGAGAAACAATCCATTAAATTTAATTGAATTATTTTCATCGATGCGTACAAGTTGAGTGTTTATATATTAGTTTAATTAAGTTTTTTATTATATTATTTTTATTTAATTTTATAATTTTACTGTAGAACTTTACTGTATTTATTTTTATTTTCATGTTAAAAAATTAATTTTTCTACAATAATTTAATTATTTACATTAATTTTAATAAATTAAAATTTATTTTTTGTTAATTTTAATAAAATATTTCTTTAAAATATTTATTTTAAAATCAATTATATTGTAATATGATTGAAGTATATTTTAATAATATTATAATAAAATATTGAGTTAAAATAATTTATTGTTTGAAAAAATAATTTAATAATCTTTTCAATTATTTTAATAATAAATATATTTATAAATTTTTTTTTTCATCAAATGTACTGATTGTTTCTCAATCACTTATAAATATTTTAACTAAATATATAATTATTTAAAATTTTAAATATTTATAAGTTCAAACTTAAATTAGCTTATAAATATTATGCGTTTATAAATATATATATATATATATCGTAAAAGCATCAATTAAATTAAAATTAATATATTCCATAAATGATTTTAACCAAAATGCTAGCTCATAATAACGTAGCAAATTGATATCACTAAAAAAAATACATAGTAATTCGTGATTAAATTATATTATTAACAATAAAATTAGTAACGAATCCATAAATCCATAGCTAAAAATACTTAGCGGCCAGAAAAAATACAGTAGCCCCAAAGAAGCTAAAACTTCATTCTTATCCTCTAAATGAACTATATATGTCATGACCAAATCAAAATGGATAGATACATAGCAGATGCATATGCCCAACAAGCTCAGTATGTGCCTTTATAATGATCACAAGGAACTCCAACAGCAGCCCCACGATGTAACCCCTATATAGAAAATTGAAATTAAAAAAAAAATCTATAAATCAGTAAAAATATGAATTGAAAATAAAAATTGATATGAGGAATTTTAAATTGCACATTAGGTCTTTTTTTGTTTCTTGAAAAATAACTTGCGTATAAAAAATATTTTCTGTAAAAATTATATTTTAAGAAAATATTTTTCATGAAAATATTTTTTATTTTTTAGTTGCAACGTTAAATTAATAGTACATATTTATATTATATATGTATAAATACTTTCCCATTTGAATAATATTGTCAAAATGAATTTCGCTTCTGAAAAGAAAAAAATTATTTTTTTTAAGAAAAATATCATTAACTCATTTTCTTGAGTGTTTTAATATAAAAATTACCTTAAGTTGGATGTGTAGGATTTTTGGAAACTGTTGATTTTTCCAAGATTTGTTTATGTTCAGTTTCTTGTACTGATTCTCCCACAAATATTTGCTCAGTAACTCGTGTTGATTCTTCCACTGATATTTGCTTATGTTCAGTAACTTCTGTTGATTCTTGCACCCATCTTGCTGTAGTCGCATGGGAATATGCAGTCCCCTCCTGAGATATTTGCTCAAGTGCAGCTGTAAGTATGTCCTTGAACTTAGTCTCAAACCGAGTACGCAACACTTTTGGAAACTTATCTAGACATGGTTTGAACTGTTGCTGTGATGCTTCTACTTGTAGTTGTCTCCGAAGTTCAGCTTGTAACATCTTTTTCAGCTCCATCTCAAACTCCACACTGAGAGTTTCCGAATGATATTGGCACTACAAGTCCACCAAGGTATAGAATTAGATATAGATAGATGATAAATCATACCATAAACTTGCTTTATAATTAATTAGATTAAGTTTTTCTAACTGAATAACTGATAAGTGCTAGTGTCGATTCCCATTCCCCTATAGAAAACGTATTTAAATATATGGAAAAGAATGTACCTTAATAGGTATGAATGGAGTTGGCACCCAAGTAATCAAGGTTCTTATCATATGTATTCCCGCATATGTCACCACTTTAACCCATTTGATTATTGTTGTGATAATGAAAACTGGAAGTGAAGGTACTGGAACTGGAACTTGAGGTTCTGAATCTGGAATTATGTTCATAGCTGGTGAAGGTGGAGGTTTATAGCTACAAGGACGACAGCACAGTGAATTCTGCCATTGGGGTGACTGCAGGTTGCTTTCCCCTTGAGATTTGTCCAATTGAAGGTAAAAACTTTGCGGTTCTTGAGTTATTTTTGTATCTTGTTGATCCACTTCTTGCACGTGCTCGCACCTTAGACTCCATGCTTGGCCATTTCCTCCTGCTGGCACTTTCTTGCACTGTAGATTCAACTTCTGGGATCCTTCCTTGTTTACCTCTTGTGAATTCAGCCACTCAACAAGCCATTTTGGTGGTTGGATGTTTCCTGCAGCTGGTGGATCGCCGTGAGATCGTAGTTTTTGTAGTGAAATCACTATCATGAATAGCGAAAGGGCTATTACGAAAAGCGGTACAAGCATAAACGCTATTTGCTCTCTCTTTAAATATTCTCTAAATGATTTTTGCTGAAGCGATTGTGTTGTTTGCACTTCAGTATCAGAAGAAGGTTTTTGATGATCATCTTTCGCAGCCATGAGAACTCACCACCTTCTTCTTCTTCTTCTTCTTCTCTCTCTCTCTTTTTATTTTTTTTTTTATAACTTGGATGCAAAGGAATGGAGATTGCATCCCTATATAGTCACAAGAAATATATATGCATATATGAATTGCGCGTATATTTTATTATTTTTAATACAATTATTTTTATCATTTTTATCATTTTTTATAAAAATTTTTCAAATTGTAACTTTAATTGAAAATATAACTATTTTAATTTAAATATTTTATTTTTATGTACAATAAAAGTATTCTATATAATTTATAAATAAATAATTATATGAATAATAAAAAAAATTGTTAAAAACTTTAAATTTTAATAGTTTTAACTATTATAAATTTTTTTACGTGTATACATATAAAAAAAAATTAAAATGTTATAACCGTTTTATTCATACACTCATTTTTATCATTTTAATGGAAAATTTTCAAATAATAATTTTAATTGAAAATATAATTTTTTTTAATTTAAATATTTTATTTTTACGTGCAATACAAGTGATTCTATATAATTTACAAATAGATAATTATATGAAATAATGGAAAAAAATAATTATTAAAAATTTTAAATTATATATATATATAGACACACGAAAAAAGACAAAAAAAATGTTATAAACAATTTTTATAATGTTGTAAACACTTTATTTTTTAAGTTTATAATATTCTCCTAATAATTGATTTATATTATATATTTTAGGTATAAAATTATTAATTTAAGTTAAATTTTATTTATTTCATATACGTGGATCAATTATATATAGGAGTAGCAAAAAAAGTAATAAAAAATTTCTTCCATTGATCTTTAAATAGAATCATACAAAAAATATAATATTTTAATAATTAAATACTTCACTTTAAAAAAGAATAAATATATGCGAATAAATAATTTTCTGCTTTTAAAAGGATATCCAATTTTTATTTTTAAATTTTATTAAATTTTTATAATTAAGTTTAATTTTATGGTTTTAAGTCTTTTACTAAATATATAAAATTAATTATATATTTTATAAGTATGAGATATTAATTGTATATTTTTATAAATGTAATTGGAATCTCTCTTATTAATTTGTAATGATAAATTATTAATATTATTTTTGTTGGCATTCAATTTTCCGTTGATTTTGATTCTGCTAATGTATGGATTTGTAATTTTATTTTTCATTTAGTAAAATCGTAATACTTGTTCACTTAATACGTTTTTCATATAATTTTTTTAATTTTACAAAAAGAGTCCTATTTATTTTAAAATTAAATTAAATCAATTGTTTGTCCAATTAGGATAAGGGATATTAAACAATTTCATATGTAGAATACTTAGCATCTTTCACTTTGGTTTAGTGATATATTTATTTAAAAAATATTAATTACAAAAGATGAAGAAAATTGATAAACGACAAAAAATAAAAATCAACCATTTTCTTTAAAGATGGAGAAAATTTTAATTAATAAGGAAAAAAAATAAAAATAATAACAAAAATTCTAATCCATAAATAGAGATATTTATAATGTGATTTTAAAAAAAAAATGATTTTTTTTCTTCAATGAGAAGAAAAATAGCCTTAAGCTATGCAATCTTGATGCTACTTTTCTTATGCCTTTAATGAAAATTCTACTTTTTTTCATGATATATATATAACCAATGCAAAATAAAAAAATTTCATTAATTTGAATGTAGTCTGAAAAATAAATAAATAAATAATTGAGCTTTTAAAAATTTAATATTTTATAAAAATTTAGTTTTTCAAAATTTAATATTGCTTTGTTCACGTTGATTTAATGCTTTCATACTTGATTTAATAATATTTTTATAGGTTAAATTTAATATAAAATTTTTTTTTGAGTAACATATATATATACATATATATATAAAAGGTATGTAGGAATAAATAATATAAAATTTTAGGTATAAATAGACTATGAAAAGTTATCAAACGAAAAAATATGCTAATCACAACAAAATCATACTGAGAACGCAAAGATTTTTTACGTGGAAAACCTCTTTGAAGAGGAAAAACCACGGGACTTTTACGTCCACCAAAGATCTCCACTATGATAAAAATAAGATTACAAATGTCTCATCCAAATTCTCATAGCAGCTACACAAATTAATCTAAACAACAACGAGAGATTAAACATAAGAGAAAATGTAGAAAAATGCATGATTTCACCATACAGAATGTAGATCCAAGTGTTCTCTATCTGCTGTCCACAAATCAGCCTGAATCGGACCACAATTGACTTTCCGATTGTCAAGTTGATCGAGTCTGCTCTGCTCATATAGCCCAAAGCTCATAATTTTCCTCTCCTCATGTTCCTCTCAATCAATTCTTGTCTCTACACCCACCAATAGCCAACAGAGGTGAGGTAACACATCGCTCAAGGCAAAGACGCCGATCTTGGACATCCCCAAATCTCTAATTATTGTAGATAAGTGAGATTCTGCAGTCCATCTAGCAGTAGAGATTCGGTTTCTTCTATGTGGCAAATCAGAGCTTCTTCAAATCAGAGAGAGGAGGAATGATCGATGAAGAAGAAAAAGAAAAGAAACAAAACTCCAAGAATATGACATATCTAATATATTTGGAAAAGCATAGCAAGGTTGTAATTGTAGCACTGGAGCTCCTCATTTCTTGTTTTGTTCTGTAACCACCATTCTTTCTACATGAGAGAATAAACATAAAAATAAATAATTAGATGATTGAATCAAGAAACTATCTTCTAAGTTTCCTTTGCACTAGTTCCAGATTTCAATTTATTACTTGGAATTTTCAGAGATGTGGACAATGTGAAATTCCATGTAAAATTCTTAAAATCCAGCAAAACTATATCACTGATGATCAAATTGACTTGAATATGCACCAAAATTCCCTGGAAAAGAAACCAAAGTTGAGAAATTAGTGAAATGAGAAAGATAAATAAGGTTCCTCAGTGAGTTAGAAGTTCAAGATCGAAGGACAAGTACCTGTGTATGAATCTTCTTGAAGTAGACTCTATTCCAAAGAATACTATGGATAGAAGCATGACCTGCTAACGCACTCAGCACCATTTGCATTTGTTCAACACTTCCCAATTTATTAGAATTTCAGGGATGTAAAAAACCAGTAATAGTGGGACTCCTCGTTCTGCCAGTTTATTGCTCTTTTCCCAAGGAATAGAGTTGCTAAATTTGTGGTGCATGGAATACTTATCCTTCACACTATTCTGTACAAATAGAATCAGAGAGTGAAAATTTTCTCCTATAAGTTCAGAAAAAAAAATAAGTCAAATTTGCGAATTGAAGAGAAGAATATACTTCATTTTCCTGTGCATTTATTTCTTTCCCAATCAAGTTGAACATTTGGGATGTGAGAAATGAAATGCCAATTTCCACATCTTTCTTGCAACTGGGGACAACCAATGATTAACAACTGTAGCAGTCTTCTTCTTTTCACCTTTGAAAAATGACTCATGTCATCAGTCCAATTGAATAGGTAAATGCACAGGGAAATGATTAGTTACTAAAGACGTGTGATTTCAGCAGGTTACATACATGGCTTGTGTTAGAGCAACCTGTTAAATCATCAGATTGTAGTCATTGTCTTGATATCTTCTCTGCTTCAATTTGTTAGAGAGAACTCACGCAAACAATTGCCAATTGTTCATGGAAGTGCGTGGAATCTGCAGAAAACTATCACAACAAAATAAAGTTTAAATGACTGACCAGGATAGGTGGTGAGGTTTGTTTGGCTATGCATTTTTGACAAGTTATCACACATCTGCAACCAGAAGAAATCTTTGCCTTCTACATAAGTGCTCCTAACAGTTAGACACCCTCCAATACCCTCCAATAGCTTTTGAACATTTTGCAGTGACTAATACTGAGATCTTGAATGAATATAAACCTTTCTATTTTCATCCAGGAATCTCCCTATTTGAGAACCTCCATATTCTCAAGAGAAGTTGACTTTTGAATTAATAAGTCAAAAAGCATAGGCCAATTCCGGAAGAGAAAAATAAAATGAGTGCAGAAAGTGAAGAATATCTAACTAATGATCTTTAGATAACTGCAATGGAAGGAAACAAAAAAACATCATTAACATTGTTCAGCTGTTACGACTAAGGGATGGGATGAGCTAGATGAGTTGGCTGGGCTGGATAAGTTGACTTAGGTGGGCAATATTCTGTTATTTTGTAGCGGTTAGCATAAATAGGGGAAGAATGGCTGTAATTGGGCATTCCTAGAATCACTAACAAATGCAGAATACCTCTTTCTCTCTTCTTCTCTAATTCTAATCTCATCCCTTTCTATTTCTCTTCTCTCCCATTCTAATTCTCTCCTCACCCAGTCCCTTTCTATCTCTTTCTCTCCCTATTTCTCTGTTTCAGCAATTGTGCAGGTCTGATATGTAACATCAGCTTACTTCTAATTCAGAGACTATGCCATAGTTTTCTTCAATTAAATATGATACAGGTATTGAATTCATACACTTATAATTGTCCAAGAAAAGGAATTCAGGAGAAGGATAAAGGCAGCAGAGAATACAGAGAGCATTTGTGGATAAATGAGATAGGTAATTTAATAATTGATGTGAGAAGCATCTGAATCCTTGACAAGTGTAGATAGGTACAGAAAAATGGCATCTTGAATTATACAGAGAGAAGCAGTGTAAAGAGTTACCTTCCAAGCTAACAAGAGCAAGAAGGTCTTGAGACCTCAAGCACCTCTGTCGACATAATCACCTTTGAAGACTGAGAAGCAATTATCAGAAGGGAATCCAGCATCCTGCAAGAGGAAAAGGAGGTCATGGAGTTGGTGATGAATGTCTCCAACAACGACAGCAGGGGAATCAGGAAGCAAAGCAAAGGTCATATGCAAGATTTCATCCAAAGACCAAAGTCAGAAGACATCCTGCAGCATGCATTTCGAACACAAGCATCCTGACATTTTTGCTGCTCCTTGCAAAGCCCATCTCCGTGAAGGCCTTTAAGGATGGCCATTTGATGCAGAACATACTCCAAAGGATTTTAGGAGTACACATTTTTTAGGAAGAAATATGGTAAATATAAATAGAGTTGTGATTGTGTACTCCTAATTGGATTAGATTGGGATCCTTAATTCATAATTAGATATTTAGGGTTACACAAACATTACATATAGGCATAGTTACTTTCAGTTTTGCTATGACAATTACTTGAGATTAATACAACTTTGAGAATTAGTTCTCTTTACAAGGATTGTACCTTGTTTGTTCTTTGTTCTTGTTCTACATCACCATTGCTATCAATCTCTTTCAATGAAATTGCTTTTTTAATAATTTGTCTAAAAATTATCATAAGCAAATAAATAAAGAATGGTTTATTACTAAGCCAATTACTAGAAGGCAAGAGTTCACGTGTTAATTAAAACACTAACAATCATTAAAAATAAAAGTAACCCAACAGAGACATGGATACCCTTGGATTTATATTTGATGTAATGCTTGAATGGTGGAGCAATAAAACACTAATAAGAATCAAAGATTTCATCATCATTACTATGCTTAAGCTTAGAAGGGATTTCATACCGGTTGCAAGTTGTCACCAAAATTTCCTATTCGTGCATGTCACCATATACAGAGTTAGAATTCTGCAGAAGAGGAAGATGGGAACAATGGTGGGGTCACAGCTGCAGCCTATGACCTTATACCTGCTTCAAGAATGCGAAGCAAATTCGTTTCTTCCTGCATACATAATTGTAGGGAGCATTATTTGAAGCTTGTTAATGGTTCATGAGGTTAGGATTTAAAGAAAATTTTGAAAAACAGTAAATTTCTCTTGCTTGCAATTTTGAAGAAACTAAGCAATGGACATAAAGAAAGTTGTTTGCTTTAAAATCTTTTAAAAAGAATCCAAAGACTATATTACCTTGATATTTTATATTGTATTCTTCAAAAAATGCTTGAAATGAAAAAATGTTTTCGAATGGATTCAGCATCTTAGTATTTGTTGATGTGATTCCTCATGCTTGATAAGCCAGTATATGTGGGAATTAAAGTGAAAGTCCAGTGCAAAATTAATCCTACATATCCGTTATCATGTCACTTGTCAAGAACACAAAGCACAAGAAATTTCCTGCAAATTTTATTGTAAAGGAAAATAAATTCCCGATTATTAAAAGAAGAAAAAAAGGGAAAATGAATACTCAGCATATTTGATGGTTGATTGAAAACAAATAATGACATAAAGATACTTACAACTCGAAGTTGGTACTGCTGATTTCCAATGGTATAGTGTAGCTAAATAATTAGGCATCTAATCTTCATAACTTGCATCATTCCATTTCCTGTGTAAAATTTCTCCTATAAGTTCAGAAAAAAAAAAAAAAAAAAAGAACGATTAAAGAGAAAAGCGTCAACTTACAGAAGCTGTAGATGTTTTTTCTTCGTCCTCTAGTAGATAGCGGCTCTCCCATTGAATTCTCTTGTAACCAACTTCAATATTTGGGATGTGAGAAATGAAAGGCCAATCTGCACCTTTTTTATTTGCGCATCTTTCGTTCAATAGTGGACAATCATCAATTTCCAATTCTCGTAAAGATGTTAGGGAATATATCTCTCGAGGCAGAGAAGTTAATCTTGGGCAACTAGTAATCTTTAAAGTGTGAAGAGAAGTGAGATTCTGCAATCCATCTGACGGTAGAGATTCGAGTTCCTCAATCTCCTTAATCTGAAGATTCTTCAATTTAGAGAGAGGAGGACTGATTGAGGAAGAAGAAGAAGAAGAAGAAGAAGAAGATATTGATGTTGTGAATATTTGCTGCACAAGTTGCACGCTCACTTTCCTCAATTCTAAATCTTCATCAAGAGATGGAAACTGAGGGATCCAACTCAAGTTAGGGCAACCTTCGCAAATGAACCGAGAAAGACAAGGAAATTGGAGTAGGTCTGGTGATGGTACGACGGTTGAATCATCACTATCATCTTCATACCTCTTCTTCCGCCATTCTATCAGCTTACGACAATACCTTAACATAAGAAACTTGAGGGATGGGAAGAATGATGTTCCTTGTCCCTCAATTTCTATGTATTCTAAATCATTTAATCCGTCAATCTCTAACTTTTGAAGAGAAGGGATTTGATACAGTGGTGGGAGATGCTGACATCTGCAAAACCGTAACTGAATATTGACAAGATTTGTGAGGGAAGAAACCCAACTTGGAAACCTGGTGCCTCTGTACGAACGCAACATTAACTCTTTAAGATTAGGATGCGATTGGAGATTTTGGAATGCCATTTCTTCACTTTGAACATTTGCATCATCATCTCGATCCGAAGATAAAGACAATGATTGAAGAAGCGACTTGTCTTTCAAAATAGGATTTATTATCCCATTTTTCACATATCCCAATTTTCTAATTGCAAGACTTCCTCTCAAATTGTTGAGGCTATTCAATTCATTTAATCCTCCAACATTCTTTGCCACTGAATTATCTTTTGCCACTACAAACCATGTCAACGTTCGAAGTGAAGTCAATTGCCCAAGCCCACGTGGCATATGGGTCAAATTCGAACAGCCACCACAATACAAATGCCTAAGATTAATCAGTTTTTTAATATCTTTAGGCAGTTCCTTCAGACTACTACAATCGGAGACATTTAGCACTTGTAAATTTTGTAGATTCGTAATAGAATTTGGAAGTGCTACGATTTCATCATTACGAGAAACATTAAGATATCTCAGATGTTTTAGTCTATTTATGGAATTGGACACTTTTTCAATCATTGCGCATGGCAAAAAAAACGTTCTCAATTTTAGTGGATTGCTTAATCCAGTAGTAATTTGTTGGGATGAATATAACGAGAAGTCAAATGACACATGACGGACACTTTCATCCACACTTTTTTCTTCAGAATTTATTCTGCAAATGCCCTTCCCAGCAGCAACTGAAGTTGCAAGGTAATGCATCAAATCATGCATTTTGCAACTTTCTACATTGCCTAATTCATCCCTCTCTACTTCCTGAAAAAATGACCTCCACCACAACTCTGTAAAATACTGTAACTCAATGTCTTCATCACATAAACTTGAACTTGATGACTCAATGAACCCTTGGGCAGCCCAAAGATGAATCAATTTTTTCACACGAATCACATAATCTTTGGGAAATAATGCACAAAATGCAAAACAATGTTTCAAATGTGATGGCAGATGATCATAACTCAATTGAAGGGTTGGCAAAATGTCATTCTCATTCTGAGCTATCTTAGAGAGTTCCTCTTGTAAGAAAACTGGCCATTCAGTTTCTGGATTTTTAAAGCATAAAATACTTGCAATTGTCTTTATTGCAAGGGGAACTCCAACACATTTACTAACAATCTCCTCCCCTGTTTTTTTAACACTTGAATCTTTTGGTTCTTGTCCTTTGAGAGCTACTCGAAGGAACAAAGACCAAGATTCAGTTGGAGATAAGCCTTTCAAAACGTAGGGTTCCACTGTGCTAGCTATATTTGCCACTCTTGTAGAGCGAGTGGTTACTAATATTTTACTCCCCCCAGAACCACCCACTAATAATTTCTTCAAACTATCCCATCTTTCACGATTTTCATTCCATACATCATCCAACACTAGCATATATTTTTTTCCATTAATAATTTCTCCAAGGTGAGATTTCAATGCTTCTAGCTCAAGTTCTTCTGACTTTGTACCCCTTGCAGACTCTAAGATTTTTTTAACAATCATTTTCACATCAAAAGGATCTGATACACAAACCCACAACTTTACTTCAAAACGTTTACTAACTTGCTCATCATTGAATATGAATTGAGCAAGTGTAGTCTTCCCTAATCCCCCAATTCCAACAATTGAGAGAACTGAAACATTCTCTTCACTGTTGGAAGCCAACAGAAAATCTATAATTGCCTTTTTGTCACCCTCTCTCCCAATAACAACTTCAGGCACAGAGGATTCAGTTTGATCCCTGACCTTAGTTGTATAACCCCTCTCCTCATTCTGAACCTCTAAGTTGAATGATTCTCTATCAGCATCTATCTCAAGTAATCTCTTCCTAATTGCCTTGATTTTATGACCCATCTTAAAACCATAAACAAGCCGATTCGAAGAAGAAAAGAAAAGGCTTACCTCCTTTGTCATTCTATTTCCAGTCATCACTCGGCGCTGCAAAGCTTCAGTGGCAAAGTCATCTATTAAGTCATCAGCATCATAAACAATTTCTTGAAGCTTTCCAAGCCAATCTTTGACTTGTTCGTTTAGGGCCGACTTCTTCTCAGCATCAAGAAGTACAGCCCGAATTCTGGAGACTGTGCCTTTGAGTTTCTGAAGCTCATCTTTGACACCCCAACACACTTCAATCTCTTGCAGGGCTTGAGGACTCAGCTTCCTAATGATCTCCCCAGCAATATCAAAGAGTACTCCTTCGGCCATTCTGGGTATTTTCGTTAGGTGTTTTTGAGGTTGTGAAGGGATGAAATGTTGCTGTGAAGATGATGGCAAAGCAATGCTAATATTTATAAGACACTCACGGAATGTTATTGCCTTGGAGGTGAAGTCTATGCGAATATGCCATGAGCACAGAAAGTAATTAGGGGGACCAGCGTGTACTTTGGAGCTCAAAATTCCTTAATTGTCATGCACTCTACCCTGAAATTCCTTGCTTTCCATGCCCATAAAGATAGCTAAAACATTAAAAATCTACTCTACCAAGTCATGAACATCTTCAAGCAAATATTTGGCTTGTAATAAATTTATCTGTTGCCACTAATTAATTAATATATGTTAATCATCTACAATCTTAGGGTTCATATCCCACAGTCTCAGCGTGGAGAATGTACCTTTTTTTTGTACTTGTATTTAACAAATTTTTGAATTACTAACAAAGTAAAAGATTTTGTACATATCAAATTCAAATGAACTGGTATTATTTTATTTAACATATTTATTATTATTATTGATCAATGAAAATATTTTAAACTTAATCAATAATTAAAGGGAAGTGCTAATTTTATGATAAAAAATTCATTAGTACAATATGAGAAAACTGACCAGTGTGTATCCCATCACAATTTAAAAAATATTATTCTATTTAGTTTCACGCTGTCTTTAAATATATATACAAATCATAGATATGGCTTTGTTTAGAAAAAATCACTTACATGAAAAAGAAACTTTAATTAAATTCTCACATAATCAAATTATTTTTGATATGATTTTAATTTCTTTCAAAATGATTTTTTTTTTTAAAGTTGAAATGAATTGAATTCTTTCACCTATTAGGTTTCTAAATATGAGAATTGTCAAAAAAAAAAAAGAAATCAATTGAATTAAATTTTTATAAAAATTATAGTTTCCAAATAGGGTGTTAATTATGACAAAGTTATTGTGCAAATAGTTTAGCAGTCATGGTATAGAAAGTCAAAGATTCAAACTTTAATAGTAAGAATTCAATTCAATTAATTTTTTTCATCAATTCTCATGTTTAAAATGAAAGAATTTAATTTTTTTTAATTTAGATTAAATTAATTCTTTTTAATTAATTTAGAGAGAGGAGGACTGATTGAGGAAGAAGAAGAAGAAGATATTGATATTCACATTACGAGAAACATCAAGATATCTCAGATGTTTTAGTCTATTTATGGAATTGGACACTTTTTCAATAATTACCCAATTCATATCAGACACCCGTAACTCTCTAAAGTTTGGAACAATAACTTCAGAGATTGACAACTTACATCATCACTAATAAAAAATTCTTGACATGGCAAAAGAAACGTTCTCAATTTTAGTGCATTGCTTAATCCAGCAGGAATTTATTAGGATGAATATAACCGGAAGTCAAATGACACGTGACGGACACTTTCATCCACACTTTTTTCTTTAGAATTTATTATGCAAATGCCCTTCCCAGCAACTGAAGTTGCGAGGTAGTGCATCAAATCATGCATTTTGCAATTTTCTACATTGCCTAATTCATCCCTCTTCACTTCTTGGAAAAATGACCTCCACCACAACTCCATAAAGTACTGGAGCCCTGTGTCTTCAACACATAGACTTGAATTTGATGACTCAATGAACCCTTGGACAACCCACAGATGAATCAATTTTTTCTCATCAATCACATAATCTTTGGGAAATAATGTACAATATGCAAAACAATGCTTCAAATGTGATGAGAGATGATCATAGCTCAATTTAAGTGTGTTTAAAATGACATTTTCAATTTGAGCTATTTTTGAAAGATCATTTTCTAAAAAAGGCAACCATTCTCTTTCTAGATCTCTAAAGTATAAAAGACCTGCAATTGTCTTTATTGCAAGGGGAACTCCAACACATTTCTTTATAATCTGCTCTCCGATTTCTTTCACTTTTGGACTCTCTGGCTCTTTCCCCTCGAACACTACTTTCTTAAACAAATATAAGTAATTAAATGTGCAAATCCTTTAATATGAATGTTTGGGCTTTAGCAGTGAAATTGACATTCTTTGCTTAATAAAGAATTAGGCATGGGCTTTGGTATATAAATTTGATTTAATTCGAAACTAAAAATTGATATATTCTGAAAAAAAAAATTCAATCTGGACTAGGATTACAGAAGAGGCAAATGCCGTGAAGACATGGGGAGGAATGGCAAAATATTTATAAGAGCTTTGGATATTAATGCTTGTGAATTACATTAGAAATCTATGCCTTGCGTAAAACTAAGTCATCAAATGATATACACTTGCTGATTCCTTTCCCTTTGGCAGGATGTAAAGTATTTATTATTGCAAGAACCAATCTTTTACGCTTTATCCTTTGTTTATCATTTGGATAAGAAATGCTTGAGCATCACATTTGAAATCTATGCCTTGCGTAAAACTAAGTCATCAAATGATATACACTTGCTGATTCCTTTCCCTTTGGCAGGATGTAAAGTATTTATTATTGCAAGAACCAATCTTTTACGCTTTATCCTTTGTTTATCATTTGGATAAGAAATGCTTGAGCATCACATTTGAAATCTATGCCTTGCGTAAAACTAAGTCATCAAATGATATACACTTGCTGATTCCTTTCCCTTTGGCAGGATGTAAAGTATTTATTATGGCAAGAAACAATCTTTTACGCTTTATACTTTGTTTATCATTTAAGGAAATATAAAGAAGAAGATTAAAGCAGAAAAAACCTACAAAATAATGGACACCTTTTCCTTTGCCAGGATGCAAGTATTTTACACTTTTGTCTTTGTTCATTATTGAAAGCAATATAAAGAAATAAAGATGCAATAATCCTTGAATAGGAATGTTTAGGCTTTGGCAGTGAAATAGGCCTCTTACATTGTTAAAGAAACGTACTTTCTTTGCTTTACAAGGAATTAACCATTGAAAGGAAAAAAAAAAAAAAAAAAAAAATAAGAAAAGAAAAAAAAGAGCATGGGCCTGGCATATGTGAATGCCCAGCACTAACAAATCAACATGTTCGCATTAAATTTTTCTTTTCTCCAAACCAGTTAGAGATTAAATATTCGATTTTTTTTTATTTAAATCTAATTTATCATAATATAAGACATATAATAATAAAAGACATAAGTTATATGATAGATTCACTTATTAAATATATAAATCTCATATTTTCATTTTTTAAATCTATAGTTTATAGAATTTTAACAAGAATTTCTCAATATAAATTATAGAGATTAAAACTCAATAACATTTTAGACCTTCTAATCTTCATATCTAAATTTTGAAATTATGTAGTGTTTGACTTTTTAATATGGAATCAGAATTAATTTTAGACCTCTCTATTATGCACATTCATATTGTCCCTTTGTTTATCATATATTTGCCTATTTCATGCTAAGCTTCAAATTATTTAATCGGGTCTTCACAATATATATGATCGGGTCTAGTCTGTGTTAAGAGGTGGCATTAAAGTTTGCCTGTTTCCTGCAAAATTTCATTTTTCGTTACGTTTTTTGACATGAAATTTGAGTTTTAATTATTTAGTTGGACCAACACATGTAGAAAAAAGTTGTTATCCATTGTGAATAATCCTTCATAATTTATATTATTTATAAATAATAAAAATATATATTTATAATGATAACCGTGTATATTTATCGTTAATAATATAAATAGTGATGAAAATTCATTGCAAATTATTTTTAACAACAGTATATTCGTTGTTAATACATTAAGCAATGGAAAAATATTCTATTCAATTTCGTTGCTAATCATTTTCAATGACAAAGTTATACATAGTTAATACTTTAAACAATAAGAAACTAAACAATATAAATTTTTCACTAATAATTTTAGGTGACGACTTAATCATCACTAAATAATTTTAATATTTAATATTACTATAATATATTAAAAATCTTATAATTCTATAATCTTAATTCTATAAGTATTACAAATTCATTAAAATTTATATATTTTATTATAATTATTAAAAATTAACTATTTAATTAAATAAAAAATTTATATTTATATCGCTAAATACAAAATTCCAATTCTATTCATTGGTAAACTTTTTATTTATTGTAAATTTATAACTTTTTTTTAAATATTAGTAACCGATAGTTTTTACATTTACATATCTATTTTGGTGCAACGAGAATCAAGATTGATTGACTTTGACTTATAATATAATTTTTTTTTTCCTTTTCTTCGCTACATTCTTTGTCTTTTCTTCTTTTACGGGCAAAATATATTTGCAAGTTTTTAAATTTTTTAAATTTTTATATATTATTCTTACGAGGATAGTTGTATGTGAATGTGATAACTAAAATTTTGTTATTATTGACAATATTAAATGAAGCAGATATTCTTATAAATTTAATGATATTTATATATAAATTGATTTTTCTTTTTTTATATTTAATATTGCTGCATACTATATTAGATGATTAATATCATTTTTACATAAAAAAATATATTTTACATGTACCTATTTAGTATAAATATATATTAATTATAATTTGTTAATATATATGCGCATGAACATATATATATATATATATATATATATATATATTTTTTTTTAATTTATTAGTCAATTTAGTTAGTTTATTGTTTTTAACCATAAGGTAATAAAAAGTATAATCAAATTTTTACATATATTTATGTGAAAGACTATACTCCTTGAATATTAATTTTAAACTATTATGTTTAGACTTTTAAAATAATAAAAACGAGAGGAAGATATAAAAAGGAAAACAAGAAAAAAAAAGATTGACTATTTAAGAGTATTAATTGTGCAATTAATATGAATTAATTAAAAATAAATGATTAAATTTATATTTATATTTATATTTTAATCTAGAATGTATTTATAACATGCTTAATATAATCTATAATAAAAAAAATACTTATTAAATATATTAAATAGATTTTAAAATTATTTATATCAAATAATATGACAATATAAAATTTTAATTGCCATGACCCAACCTATGGGCCGAACAGGCACTAGGACCTAGGCCAGCCTAAAGCCTCCGAGGCCCGTAGTAAGCCTAACTATTCATTAACTCAACTCTAAGGCCCATTTGGGCCAAATTTCAAGAAATCAACCGGACAGAGTCCGGCCATAAAATGGACCTTTCAACGGGGAGTTTTTGACTCACCCGACCTGTAAACACAATAAATAATCAATTGGGGAGCTCAGCTCATCCTCCACATACTCAAATTTCATAAAAATAAATGGGAGCTCAGCTCCCTCATCCAGTCCATCAAACATGCATAAAATATTAAGTTTACAGGTCCAAAATAACAATTTATATTACAGACCCAAATCAATAAATATTTCTAGCACATGCGGAAATTCTAAGATTTAACAGGTTTATATAAACATTAATAATCGACCTGCGAGGGAGAAAAGCAGGTTAATTTCAAAAATATCCTCCTGTGGCCTAGAAAATATTTAACAGGAGTGAGCGTTCGACTTAGAGAGTAAAATATCAATTTTAACCATAATCTCTATAACTATCTAAAACTAATGCACCCTGTAGAGTGAAATGCAACATCAGCAATATTTTCACATCATAACAGCAAAAAGGTAATTTGGAGCACTCACACACCCGATAATGTCAAACAATATATATATATGGGAGCCGATCCCTTATACAGCTCTCTTAATCCAACCTGTGCCAGTGAAGAACTCAGCTCGGACTTCCACTTAATAACCAAATCCGGGTCCCAGCGAAGAACTCAAGCCGTGTCTACCCCGAAGGACCGGGTCCCAGCGAAGATCTCAAGCCGTGTCTACCCGTCCTATCCATAGCCAACACCACATCAAACGCACACCAACGCACGCACACTGCTCCAAATTACCACAACAACATACATGGCACTTTCACAGTTGTGAATGCAACATAAAACGTGTCTAGAGTTTAACTACATAGATATATACATATAAGTGATGCATGGGCATGCTTGAACATATAATGATATCGAAATTACAATTAAAATTAATATTTTACTCACATACTTGACAGTGGTCATTGAGGCGGCTGGGCGGAGGAAGCTCACCTGACAATTTTATTACAATCATTTAATAAATTTGACTTAATACAAACTAAGAAAAGACCAAATACGTCCTAAGTCGTGCCGAAAATCCGGCAGAGTCTCCACTATACCTAGGACCTACCCAACCTGCAAAAGGGCTCAAAACGCACTTCTATATTCACAATTCATACACTCACAATTCAATCACATCACACAGCCCCTCCTGGGCCCATCCAAACAGTCCTCAATCACAATATGTAAATTTACAGTTTAGTCCTTATAATTGATCATTTTTGCAAAAACTACCCAAACAAGCTCTAAAAATTCTAAAACTTTGCCCCGCGGTCCTTAGCAATATTACTAGGCTAATGCAAAAAGAATCATAATTTTCTGAGTTACCACGAATATTTTATGGATTTTTAATCCCATTTAAGCACTAGAAAATTATGAAAAAGCAAGGTTCGGATTTACCTTTGCCGATTCCGACTCCGGGGATGCGCTCGGGATGTCTGACAATGGTGGGGTAGCCAAAATCTAGATCCAATTCGGAGACATTTTCTGTGATCAGTCTGTCTGGCCAGAAATTCACAGACCCGGACAACTGTCGAATTTCCGCGAATTGAAGATACCTACATGAAGCCCACAACACGGGGGTTAGTATATAAATTTTACGAAATTTTCTAAGCTTCTTTAATGCTCGGAAAAACACTACGAAGTTCCGTGGGACCCATCGAAAAATGGTGTTGGAAAATTTTGAAATTTATATTCCTGCGAAGCTCTCGACGAGTGGAGCACTCTGGTACTCTCAGTTTTCTTGTGGGGTTTACGGTTTGTGAGAAATCTAGCCTAAAAGTCAAAATGGGCTAAAACTTCCCAGACAAAAATTGGACAAACCGCTAGATGGATTTTGGTGTTCTTGGTGTCTATGAAAGCTCTCGAAGTGTCGATTGGTTTAGACACAAGACCCGGCCCGATTGGTGGTCGGATCGGCCAGATTTCGACCGGGAAGACGAAGCGGCGTGCTTGCGCATCGCGTCGCGTCGCTTCGTGCGACACTTGCTGGCGCTCAGTGGCGGCCGTGGTGGGGTGGGCGGGAGGTGCGCCCGGTGGGGAGTGGGAGAGCCAGTTGGCTGGCGGGCTGGGGTGGGATGAGAGAGAAAATGAGAGAGAGAGAGAGAGAGAGAGAGGAAGGTCAGGACGCGCGCGGGGAGAAGAAAAAGGAAGAAGAAAGGCCGGTCCTATCCGGTTCGGCTCTATTCAGCCGGTTCGATTCAGAATACAAAATTTTAAATTTTTACTCTGCCTTGGGACCGAAAACGAGGCCCAAAAATTCCGAAAAAAATTCTAGAAAACTCAGAAAAATTTGTAGACTCCAAATATATTTTTAGTTTTGCCACGTGGTCTTTAAATTAATTTTTAAAAATCATCAAAGTTTTATATTTTCGGGAAATCAAACCCGATTTCAAAAATCCAAAAAATCTCAAATAATTTCCTAAAATTTAAATAAAATTAAAACATCAATATTTGCCCAAAAATAATAAATTTAAAAATTAGGGGTGTTACATTAATATACTAACAAAATAAAAATGAAAATTTTATAATGATATTGCACTAAACTACAAAATATATTGTAAAAATTATCATATTTTTTAATTTCATAAATAATTTTCTTTCATATTAATTTAATTATGTAAATTAATATTATTTTAAATTAAAAAAAAATAAAACATGGGCAAATCAATAATTATTCAAATTAATATTATTTTAAATTAAAAAAAAAATAAAACGTGGGAAAATCAATGAACTAACTTATTATTATATCTTTTGTTTTGTGAAAAAATAAAATAA
Source organism: Hevea brasiliensis (assembly GCF_030052815.1). Taxonomy (NCBI): domain Eukaryota; kingdom Viridiplantae; phylum Streptophyta; class Magnoliopsida; order Malpighiales; family Euphorbiaceae; genus Hevea; species Hevea brasiliensis. The sequence continues at coordinate 6,232,511 of NC_079506.1, read as the reverse complement.
CAAAATTTGAACAAATTTAATTCAATAAGTTGACTTATATTTTTTATTAATTGATTTTAATTTTTAAACATCTTTACCTATTTATATTTCAAAAAAAAAACTTATTATTATATATATTTTGTTAAATTACATTTAAGTTTATAATTATGTTATTATTATATATAACACAAATTAATAAAAATATAATAATTTTACATTAATAATTTTTTTATCTATATTATTAATTATATTATTAATTAAAATAATAATAAAATGAAATTTTAATTTAAATAATTAAATATAACTTTCATCATATTATGATAATCATATGTTTAAAAAATTAATAAAAAATTATATATAAAAAAATTAAACCACGAGTACTAATTTAAAAAAATCGATACTAAAGTTTAATGATAATCTCAACACCACTTAATTGGTGAGGTTGAACTTGAAATTTTAATACAAATAAAAACTTCATATAACAGAAAAAAAAAAAAAAAGTTGATTCCTACTAAACTCGGAAATTTATACTCAACTTAATGTACCATTTGAATTTAATTTTTTATTATTAAATTTTACATACTTTTTAAAAGGAATTTAATAAATCCTGATTTTCTTATAAAGCAATAATAATATTAAAAAATATTGTCTGGTTGATATATCTGTATGCTTGAGATAACCCATCTAATTAGCTTTCTTTCCTTAATTATATGACCACAGAAAATAATATTTTATTGCCAACTGAATAAAAAAAGAAAATTGTATTTTATTTCTTTTTTAACAAATTTTGATAAATTTACAATTAAATTTAAATTTAAATCAGAAATTAAAGTCACAAAAATTAGAAGATTATGTAATTATGTAATTTCAATTTACATATATCATCAAAGATTTTTGGATTTTATATACAAGCATTTATAGATTTATATAATGTTTAAATTTATATATTATATTTGAAACGAGCATTAGAATTTGAGAATTAACTTGATAAAAATAAATAGAATCCTCTTTTTCTCTGCCCTTTCTCTTTATTGTAGGAAACTTTAAATATTCTAGCATGAATAATAATTTTTTATCAATAGAATATGATAACACGACTTATCCCTCCGTTGCTCTTGTAGGTCATAAAGGTTTCTTTAATCATTCAAAATAATTTTAATTGTCTATATATATATTTTTTTTTGCTTTAGTGAAAAGAATATTTTATACTTAATTTTTATTAATAAATTGTTAAATTTCATAAAAAATAAATAAAAATTTTGATAAAAAAATATAATTGCGCGAGTAAAAATTTTACACTTGTTTTTTAATCATTTAGGTTTTTATTTATAATGACGTATTGTGATAATATAAATAGTAAAATTTATTAGTAATTTTATGACTAGCTAACTGCACAACAAATTAATTACAACTTGTGCTCACATAAAAAATATACATGCAGTTATGTTTTCTCTAAAATTCATCATCTCCAAATGAAAAATGTTAATAATGTTACTTTCTTCCAATAACGTTTATAATAATGAAGACTAAAAATTATTTTTAGAATTGTGAAGCCACAAATTTAAATCGTTAATATGCCATATTGATTTGGAATAAAAATAATATGTATTCTATAAAACTTTGAGCAGTCCTTTCTTTTTGAATTAATTTTTGTGGGTGAGTTAGGCCTGATTTATTTTCTTTAAAAGATATTAGAATCTCCTCAATTAATATTAGGTCTTCCATAAGTGTTTCATGCTCCAAACAATGGCAGAATCAAGAGCACTAACAGGAACACTTGCCCCGAAGCTAAAAAAAAAAAAAATTCCTAAGACTATATTATAATTATATTTATGTGTACTAATGCTGCCTCCCTAACTGGATTAATGTTGCTCTTATCCTAGTCTAAATTTTCTCTTTTTTAATATATAAATTCAATTGTTCTTCATAAACTTATTTTGGTTCATTTCATTGTTCAATCTCATAATTAAATAAATATTTCAGCCCATTAAAATAACAAATCATAATTGCTAATATGCTTATAATATACCCTTAAAAACCTAAAAGTTCAAGGCTTATAATCATAATTAAGCAAAGAATATGATAAATTAAAAAGCATAATAATGAGTTAAGTCGCCTAAGTTGAAAGCCATTAATTAAAAGTACATACAGAAACGACAATATCAAAATAAAACCAAATGAATTGGAGACGCATTTCTCTCAATTATGAACTTTTTTAATTTTAATTTTATTAATATAATTAGAAAATTTTAACAAATTAGATCCAGCTAAACTCAAGGCCAATAGATCTATCCTTCATACCCAACTCAGAATCTAAAATGTTAAAGTAAAAAAAGCTTGGAAGTGAACATCCAAAAGAACAGACTACAAGGAGCCCGGGGGCTCCATCCCAATGGCTACCTAGTAAGAGAATGGGCCACCGTAGTAGCTTCTCTCGATTACAAACTTCAAAACTAAAAAACTTTACAATTACAAACATACAGATTATACATAACTTCAAAAATCTACCATCTAAACTCTGTTGAATATGAAGGGAGGATCATAAGATGCCTAACTTTTTTCTGATAAGTGAAGTTCATTTATCTCGCAATGGGCCAAAAGCATTCAATCATGTTGGAAAGTAACATATCGCTGCATATCTCCATAGTCTAGCCTTCTTCATCATTCAATAGCATAACTCGACACAAAACCGCCACCTTCTCAATTTTCAAGGGAGGTAAGATGTTGCATTGTATCTAGAGTCTAGATTAGATATTACGAGCCAAACATAGAAATAAAAATCCAGGAGTACATTAAATGGTCACTTCTTTGGGACCCATGCTTACTTCTTGATTTCCTGAATCAAATAAACTGGGTTTGTATGAGAAATTTAAGTAGCTTATGTGTATGAAAAGATCACACATGAAGGAAAACCAAAGAAACATAAATTTAAGAACATGACATACCACCAATTTGTTACAGCTTTTTGCACATCAAAAGAAGTAGGGTTGCAAGTAATTGCTGCCACAACATCTTGTTTTGGTTTCTGATAGTCCCTAATAACTTCTGCAGATGGAATCAAAATTAATCATTTATATCCATGAAAAGAACATAAACGTAGAAATTACATAACCCACAAAAGAGAGAGAGAGAGAGATAGAGAGAGAGAGAGATAGACAAAATAATGAGCTGCCAATGGATTTGACACCCTTTGCATTTGTTCACCACTTTCCAACTTATCAGAATTTCAGGGATGTAAACACCGTAACCCTGTGACTCTTTATTCTTGATGAGCCATTGTATAAATGAAGAAACTGAAAGACCAGTCAAAATCATTCAGAATTCATATCCATTATCATGTCATTTGTCAAGAACACAAGGCACGCAGAAATTTCCAACAAAATTTTTCCTTAAGCAAATAAATTCTCAATTATTAAAAAAAAAAATGAAGATAGGTACTCTGCATAGTTGATTGGTTGATTGAAAAGAATATGACAAAAAGATACTTACTCAATGTAATGTACTACCCATTTCAGAAGAAATAGAGTGGAAAAATTGTTGAGCAGCTAAAACTTTATCTCTCATCATTCCATGCCCTGCCCACATAGAATTAGCTACTGAAAATTTTTAAAATTTTCTCATCTAAGTAGAGATAAAAATTAATAATTTACAAAATTTAAGAGAAGGATCACCACCTTATTCATAATAAAAACAGTAAAACACTCCTAGAGAGAGTTCATATCCTGGCCTCAGCGGAGATTCTATACCATCAAATCCTAAAATTCAAATAATAATGAAAGGGTATGAAGATCAGTCTATTGTTCAACTTATTCATGTATAGGAAAATGCTGAAAAGGACAAAAACAGAACACAAGAAATATGGCATAAACACTAAATACTGCTACTTCTAACATATTTAGACTAGCAGAGAGGTTGCAGTTGCAGCTCGGGAGCTCCTCATATCCTGTTTTGTTGTATAACCAACGTCCTTCTACATGAAAGAAAATGGAGAGAATAAATATTAAAAAAAAAAGAGATGATACAAATCAAGAAACTACCTTCCAAGTGTCCTTAGCACTAGTGCCAGATACCAATAATTGTCAACAAGTGAGATGGGTATTTACAACTCACTGTATTACTTGTTTTGAAGACGGAATTGAAGTAGAGTCCATACAATATGTTTTTACAGCTGTCCACCGCACGCAGAATCAATGACTCAGAAGTTCTTCACCAGAACTTAAACTCGTTTTTTAAGAAGCAAAATTATCTTGGCCTGGATCATCTGGCAGCAAACGCCAAAGTTGTAATTGGATGTGTGAAAATTCTTCTGTGGAATATGATCTTCCAATGCATATTATGTCAAGCCAATCACAAAAATTCCTTCCAGGACATCTTGTGTTGGTTTCTCATCCATTATCATGTCAATTATCAAGAACACAAGAACACAAAAATTTCCTGAAAATTTCATCATAAAGCAAATAAAGTCTCAATTATTAAAAATAAAAACGAAAATGAGTACTCTGCATAGTTGATTGGTTGATTGAAGTCAAATAATGAACAAATAAATAAATAAATAAAATCTTACAGAGTAAATTTTAGTTTTGCTGATTTGCTAAGGAATGTGGTGGCTAAATTATTAGGCATTTAATCTTCATAACTTGTAATATCATTTCCTGTGCGTAGAAAATAAGAGTGTAAAATTTCAGACAAAAAGAAATTAAATAAGATTTTCCGATTGAAGAGAAACGCACCAACTTTCAGAAGCAGTAGAAGATTTTTCTTCGCCTTATTTTAGATAGGGGCTCTCTCATTGAATTCTTTTCCTATCAACTTTAATAATTGGGATGTGAGAAATGAGAGGCCAACCCTCACCCTTTTTATTCCACGTCTTTCCTTCAACAGGGGACAATCATTAATTTCAAATTTCTCGTAAAGAGGTGAGAGAACAGATCTGTCAAGGCAGAGACTCTATTCCCAAAATGGTTAACTGTTGAAGATTTGCGAGGGAAGAAAGTTAACCAGGGAACCTCCTGCCAATGCGTATCCCAGAAACCAAAGTTGCAAGGTCATGCATCAAAACACTCCTACCGAGATTCTAAAATTCAAATAATAATGAAATGGTATGAAAATCAGTTTATTGTTCGACTTATTCATGTACTGGAAAATGTTGGAAAGGACAAGAAACAGAATACAAAGAAATATGCCATACCATTGAATATTTTCTACTTCTAACATATTTGGAATAGCAGCGAAGATGTAATTGCAGCTCTAAAGCTTCCCATATCTTGTCTTGTTCTATAACCAGCATTCCTTCTACATGAAGAAAATAGAGAGAATAAATATTGAAAAGAAAAAAAAAATCAGATGATCGAATCAAGAAACTATCTTCCAAGTGCCCTTAGCATTAGTGCCAGATATCAATTTATCAATTAGAATTTTCAGAAATGTCAACAAGTGAAATTGGTACCTACAACTTAATTGTATTGCTTGTGTTTTTACTACCGTCCACAGCAGACAGACACAGAATCAGTGAGTTAGAAGTTCCTCTCCAGAACTTCATGCACGTTTTTCAAGGAGAAATACCTTTGCATGAATCATCTGGCAGCAATTAATCTTCCTTATCATTTCAATTTTCCTGTGCGTATTGCGTAAAGAATCAGAGTGTCAAATTTCAGATAAAAAATTAAAAAGAAGTTGCCAATTGAAGATAAAAGCACAACTTACAGATGTGGTAGAAGATTCTTCTTCGTCCTATAGTAGATAGCAGCCCTCCCATTGAATTCTCTTGTAATCAACTTCAATATTTGGGATGTGAGAAATAGAAGGCCAATCCTCACCCTCTTTTATTTGCACATCTTTCGCTCAGCAGGGGACATTTTCTAATTATCAATTGTCGTAAAGAGGTGAGGGAACGCATCTCTTGAGGCAGAGATGTTAATCTTAGGCACTCCAGAATCTCTAATTGTTGAAGAGAAGTGAGATTTTGCATTCCATCTCGAGGTAGAAATTTAAGATCCTCAATGTCCAATATAACGAGCCGCTTCAATTCAGGGAGAGGAGGAACGATTGAGGAAGAAGAAGAAGAAGAAGAAGCTGATGTTGTGATTATTTGCTGCACAAGTTGCAAGCTTACATTCTCCAATTGTAAACTTTCATCCATAGATGGAAACTGAGGGATCCAACTCAAATTAGGGCAAAAACTACAATTGAATTTAGAAAGACAAGGAAATTGGAGTAGCTCTAATATGATTGTTGACTTGTCACTATTATCATCATCATGGCTTCCGCTATCCTTTCAGCTTACGACATAAATAGAGATTGAGATATTTTAGAATGGAAAGAATTTAGTTTCTTGTCCCTCAATTTCTATGTATTCTAAATCATAAAATGGCAAAATCTCTAATTTTTGAAGAGAACGGATTTGATGCAGTGGTGGGAGATGCTGACAACTGCAACCCAACAACTCATTATTGACAAGATTTGTGAGGGAAGAAATCCAACTTGGAAACCTCTTTCCTCTGTACTCTTCCACTACTAACTCTTTGAGATTAGGATGGGGTTGGAGATTTTGGAATGCCGTTTCTTCCTTATCAACATTTGCATCATCATCTAGATACCGATTCGAATATAAAATCAATGATTGAAGAAGCGACTTGTTTTTCAAATTAGGATTTATTATCCCATTTTCCACATATCCCAAATTTCTAATCACAAGACTTCCTCCCAAATTGTTGAGGCTCTTCAATTCATTTAATCCTCCAACATTCATTGCGACTGAATTATCTTTTGCCACTACAAACCATGTCAACGTTCGAAGTGAAGTCAATTGCCCCAGCCCACGTGGCATATGGGTCAAAGACCAACAATCATCACAATGCAAATGCCTAAGATTAATCAGTTTTCTAATATCTTTAGGCAGTTCCTTCAGATTCTCACACCTTGAGACATTTAGCTCTTGCAAATTCTGCAGGTCCGCAACAGAATTTGGAAGTGTCCTAATTTCATCATTATGAGAAACATCAAGATGCCTAAGATTGATCAGTTTTTTAATATCTTTAGGCAGTTCCTTCAGATTCTTACAACATGACTCGTTTAGCGCTTGCAAATTCTGCAAGTCGGTAATAGAATTTGGAAGTGTCCTAATTCCATTATTGCCAGAAACATCAAGATATCCTAGATGTTTTAAGCTTTTTATGGAATTAGGCACTTTTTCAATTCTAGAATCTGAAAAAATTAACTTCTTAAAGTTTAAAAAATTAACTTCATGAATTGACATCTCATGTGATGTTTCCGAAAAAAATCTTTTACGTGGCAAAATAAATGTCCTCAGTTTCTTTGCATTACCCAATGCAACGGGATTTAATATGCCAATGCCTATTCGAGCAATTGAAGTTGCAAGGTCATGCATCAAATCATGCATTTTGCAACTTTTGATGTTCCCAAAACCATCCATTTTCACTTCTTGAAAAAATGACCTCCAACATAATTCCTTGAAGTATTTAAGCCCAATATCTTCAAGAGAATCTGTCGAACTTGATGACTTAATTAACCATTGGGCAACCCAAAGAAGAATCAATGTTTTCACATCAATTTTATGATCTTTGGGAAACAATGCACAGTGTACAAAACAGTGTTTCAAATGTGATGGGAAATAATTATAGCTCAATTTAAGTGTATTTAAAATATGATTTTCATTTTGAGCTATTTTCGAAATATCATTTTTTAGAAAAGGCAGCCAATCTCTTTCTGGATCTCTGAAGTATAAAAGACTTGCAATTGTCTTTATTGCAAGGGGAACTCCAACACATTTCTTCACAACCTCCTCAGCAATTTTTTTTGTCCTCGAATCGTTTGGTTCTTGTCCCTCAAGTGCTACTCGAAGGAACAAAGACAAAGATTCATTTAGAGATAAGCCTCCCAAAACATATGGTTCTAATGAGCTAGATATCTGTGCTACTCTTTCAGAGCGAGTAGTTACTAATATCTTACTTCCACAAAAACCACCCACTAATAATTTCTTTAGATTATCCCATTTTTCACGATGCTCATTCCACACATCATCCAGCACTAATAGATACCTTTTCCCATTCACAATATTTCCTAATTGAGATTTCAATGGCTCTAGATCAAGATCTTCTGACTTTGTACGTGTTGTAGACTCCAAGATTTTTCTAACAATCATTTTCACATCAAAAGGATCTGAAATACACACCCATATTGTTAACTCAAAATAATTCTTAATCTGCTCATCATTGAAGATGAGTTGAGCAATTGTGGTCTTCCCTAATCCCCCAATTCCAACAATTAAGAGAATTGAAACATTCTCTTCATTGTTGGATGCTAATAGAAGTTCTGTGATTGCCCTTTTGTCACCTTCTCTCCCCACAACTACTTCAGGCACAGAGGACTCAGTTTGATCCCTTGATGGGACGAATCTGCAAGTATATGGGTCGTCTCAAGTAATAAGTGATGAGTCAAGTATCATTCTCACGAGAATTTGCGGTTTGAGTACCAAACTATGAATGAATCGATTATTTGGGCTAATGATTGATGAATAAATGGTAAATATAAATAAGCAAGGTAAATTGATTAATCTAATAGGAATGGGTAAAGAGCAAACAAATAAATTCTAAATCTAGTTTGCAATTAAACTAAATTAATAATGGGTAATTTAAATAAAAGTCTAATTATGTTAGAAGTGATTCCAGAGTTGGGGGTTTATGCATAAATTAATTGGGATTTGTCTTTGGCATTCCAATTTTAAGAGAAAAATAGAGTTTGAAGGAAATTGATTCTAAATTCCTTTGATATCTTTTTCAAGTAAACCAAAGTATGTTCTAAAATAACCGAACCTACTTTCGTATGTTATTTGATTACTTTAAAACCCATTAAGTTTTATAACCAATAATTAATTCCTCTTAAAATCCTAGTTTATTTTTAAATCTAGGTGATTTTAAGTTCCAATCCTTGATTATCTATCAATGACTTTCACCGTTCGGTCCTTCAATCAAAGATTAACACAATACCCAATGGGTACCAACATTAGGTAAGTAAATCAAGCACACAAGAAAGGAATCCAAACTCGTATTTATGTAAAATAAGGAAATACCCAGTCCAAATCCACAAATTAATCTAAAACATATTTTCCAACTCTGAAATCCAAAAAGTTTACTCACTCATAATAGTATTTACAAGAAAGATTGATGGAAAAGTAAAAAAAAAACATGATAAGAGGACTAAAATAGAAAAACCCAGGTAGAAGAACCCAAAACTCTGGTTTTTGGATCTCCAAAAGATGGTTGCAGCAGCTCCTCCACAGAAAATGGCGTCTCCTCTCTCTACGTATATTTTCTTTCCTTTGTTTGTTTCTCCCCTTTTCTCTTGTGGCAAAAACTAGGAAATGATAAATTTATATGGTCCCAAAAAGTTGTCCTAAAAGTAAATAGGAGCCAAGGAGTGGATAGGAAATGAGGTATAAAATTATCCAAGTCAGCAGCATTATTCACGTTACGGCGATGCAGCAGGGTGCGGCTTAACCTAGCGACTTCTTCAGTAAATTTCAGCCTCTAGTTGCATTGTCTGCTTAAAGTTAAGCAGACCTTCAGCAAATCTCGGCAGGTTTGGAGTAAAATGGACTTTTCTGCTCATACTTGACTTCCAGCTTGACTTGTGCTGCATTTTAAGCACTGTCGCTTTACCCTAAGCAGGATCTTAAGCAATTATCGGCAGGTTGTGGAGCAAAAGCTTGAATATGTAAGATTTAAGCCGTGCTTGAATTTCAGCTTGAACAGGCTTAAGGTTAAGCTTATATGACATACTCTAAGCAACATAATAAGCAAAGTCTTAAGCAAATTTCGGCTAACTTGCTCTTTTAAAGCTTGATTTCTTCAACTTTCCTTCATGCTTAAAGAATTCCAAATTTCTTCAAATCACTTCCTAATGCACTCATTGATCTTCGATTTGCCACAAAATCCTATAAAAAATAACAAAATTACAAAAATCAAATATAAAGTATCTAAAGTTAACAAATAAGTTAAAATAAAGCTAAAAACATAAAATATACTAAAATATAAGGGCAAAATTGATACAAAACTATCCTAAAATGCCTATATGAAATGAGTGTAACATCCCTAACCTTAGTTGTATAAGCCCTCTCCTTCTTGTGAACCTTTAATTTGAATGATTGTTTATCAGCAACTATCTCATGCAATCTCTTCCTAATTACCTTAATTTTATGACACGTGTTAAAACCATAAACAAGCCGATTCAAAGACGAAAAGAAAAGGCTTACCTCCTTTGCCATTCTATTTCCAGTCATCACTTGGCGCCAGAGAGCTTCAGTGGCGAAGTCATCTAGCAAGTCATCAGCATCATAAACAACTTCTTGTAGCTTCTCAAGCCAGCCTTTCACTTGATGGTTTTGTTTTTGCTGCTCCTCAGCATCCAGAAGCACATCATGGATACTAGAAACTGTGGCCTCAAGTTTCCTAAGCTCATCTTTGACACCCCACCAGAATCCAATCTCGTCAAGGGCTCGAGAACCCATCTTATTAATGATCTCCCCAGCAATATCAAAGAGAATTCCATCTGCCATTTTTGGTTTTTTGGTTCGGTGGTTTTGAGTGCAAAAGTATGGAATGTTGTTGTGAAGATGATGGCAAGCAATGCTCAATATTTTATAAAACGGACTCGCAGTGGGGCTACTTGTCATTAGGACCAACAATATTAACTAGCCCATTATTACGTTAAGTGGGAATAATTATTATAATTATATTTACAAATTATATAATTAATATTTTAATGGAACAATAATTTTTTAATAAATACAAAAAATTAATTTTATATCATATGATTTAATATTTTATCATTTAAAAGATAAAAAATTAATTTTCATTAAAATGTATCCTAAACTATTCTTTAAAATGCTTAATATTTTGTTAAAAAAAAGATAAATGAAAAAATGGTTAATATTTCATATTGTTTTCTAACTCTTTTTTCTAATTTATTGTAGACTTTTTTAGGAAATTTATTTTAGACGTAGACTTCCATTCAAATAGAAATTTTTAAATATTTAATATTTATAAAAAACAATAATTTTTTTTTCTATTTCAAGAAAAAAAAATTATCTGTTTATCAAAACTTTTAGCCTTTTCTTTAATTTAATATTTTAGAATATATTTATATTACTTTCAAATTATAATAGAATTATGTTATAAAATTTGAATCTGTTATTTTTTATTTTAATTTTAGAATTTTCTTATTTTATTTAAAATATATAAATTTTTAATAACTAAGTCATTCATTGTTACAATGCAAAATAAGTAGAAGTAAGAATTGTAACACCCCTAATTTTTAAATTTTATCATTTTATGGATAAATATTAATATTTTGTTTTATTTAAATTGTAGGAAATTATTTGAGATTTTTCGGATTTTAGAAATTGGGTTCGATTTTCCGAAAATAAAAACTCTGATGATTTTTAAAAATTAATTTAAAGACCACATGGCAAAACTAAAAATATATTTGGGGTCTACAAATTTTTCTGAGTTTTCTAAAATTTTTTTCGGAATTTTTAGACTTCGTTTTCGGTCCCAAAGTAGAGTAAAAAATTTAAAATTTTGTATCCTGAATCGAACCCACCGACTCGAACCAGACCGAATCGGGCCGGCTGAATCGGGCCTGCTCCTTCTCCTCTTCCCGCGCGCGTTCTCCTCCTTCTCTCTCTCTCCCGTTTTCTCTCTTCTCTCACCTTCCCTCTCCTTCCCAGCCACGACCCGGCCGGCGCTCTGACCACCCCATTTCGCGGGCGACCTCACCTGCGCCGGAAACGTCATGCGAAGGATGCGACGTGCAGCGCGCCGCTTCATCTTCCTGGCCGATTCAGCCACCAATTGGGCCGGGTCTTGTGTCTAAACCCATCTACACCTCGAGAGCTTTCCATAGACACCAAGAACACCAAAATTCATCGAGCGGTTTGTCCAATTTTTGTCCGGAAAGTTTTAGCCCATTTTGAATTTTGGGCTAGATTTCTCGCAAACCGTGAACCCCACGAGAAAACCGAGAGTACCAGAGCGCTCCACTCGTCTAGAGCTTCGCGGTAATATAAATTTCAAAATTTTTCGACACCATTTTTTGGTGGGTCCCACGGAACTTCGTAGTATTTTTCCAAGCATTAAATGAGCTTAGAAAATTTTGTAAAAATTTATGTACTAACCCCCGTGTTGTGGGCTTCGTGTAGGTATCTTCAATTCACGGAAATTCGACAATTGTCCGGGTCTGTGAATTTCCGGCCAGACAGACTAGCTACCAAAAAAGTCTCCGAATTGGATCGAGATTTTGGCTATCCTACTATTGTCAGACGTCCCGAGCGCGTCCCCGAAGTCGGAATCGGCAAAGGTAAGCCCAAACCTTGCTTTTTCGTAATTTTCTAGTGCTTAAATGGGATTAAAAATCCATAAAATATTCGTGTTAGCTCAGAAAATTATGATTCTTTTTGCATTAGCCTAGTAATATTGCTAAGGACCGCGAGGCAAAGTTTTAGAATTTTTAGAGCTTATTTGGGTAGTTTTTGCAAAAAGGATCAATTATAAGGACTAAACTGTAAATTTACATATTGTGATTGATGACTATTTGGATGGGCCCAGGGGGGGCTGTGTGATGTGATTGAGTTGTGCGTGTATGATTTGTGGATATAAAGTGCGTTTTGAGCCCTTTTGCAGGTTGGGTAGGTCCTAGGTATAGGGGAGACTCTGCCAGATTTTTGGCACGACTTAGGACGTATTTGGTCTTTTTTTAGTTTATATTGAGTCAAATTTATTAAATGATTGTAATAAAATTGTCAGGTAAGCCGGGACAGCCTTCTTCCTCCGCCCAGTCGCCACAGTGATTGCTGTCAAGTCTGTGAGTAAAATATTAATTTTAATTGTAATTTCAATATTATTATATGTTTAAGCATGCCCATGCATTACTTATATGTATGTATCTATGTAGTTAAACTCTAGGCATGTTTTATGTTGCATTCACAACTGTTAAAGTGCCATGGATGTTGTTGTGGTAATTTGGAGCAGTGTGCGTGCGTTGGCGTGCGTGTGATGTGGTGTTGACTATGGATAGGACGGGTAGACACGGCTTGAGATCTTCGCTAGGACCCGGTCCTTCGGGGTAGACACGGCTTGAGTTCTTCGCTGGGACCCCGATTTGGTTATTTAAGTGGAAGTCCGAGCTGAGTTCTTCGTTGGCACAGGTTGGATTAAGAGAGCCATACATGTATTGTTTGACATTATCGGGTGTGTGAGTGCTCCAAATTACCTTTTTGCTGTTATGATATGAAAATATTACTGATGTTACATTTCACTCTACAGGGTGCATTAGCTTTAGATAGTTATAGAGATTATGGTTAAAATTGATATTTTACTCTCTGAGTCGAACGCTCACTCCTGTTCATTATTTTTCAGGCTACAGGTGGATTTTATTGTGGTTAACTTGCTTTTCTCCCTCACAGGTCGATTATTAATGTTTGTATAAACCTGTTAAATCTTAGAATTTCCGTATGTGCTAGAAATATTTATTTGAATTAGGTCTATAATATAAATTGTCATTCTGGACCTGTAAACTTATTATTTTATGTATGTTTGATGGACTGGATGAGGGAGTTGAGCTTCCAATTATTTTTATGACATTTGAGTATGTGGAGGGTGAGCTAAGCTCCCCAATTGATTATATATTGTGTTTACAGGTCGGGTGAGTCAAAAACTCCCCGTTGAAAAGTCCATTTTATGGCCGGACTCTGTCCGGTTGAATTCTTGAAATTGGGGCCAAATGAGCCTTAGAGTTGGGTTAAGGAATAGTTAGGCTTGCTACGGACCTCGGGGGCTTTAGGCTGGCCCAGGTCCTAGTGCCGGTCCGGCCCATAGGTTGGGTCGTGACAAGAATTTTAAATTTACATAAACTATAAAATTAATTTAAATAATAAAAAATATAATTTTAAATAATATAAATAATGAAGGATATCATTGACAAAATTAATGTCTCTCTTTTCCCATTGATAGATTATAGATTAATTATATTTTTATTTTTTTACTTATTAATTTTTTATTTTAATTAATTACTTCTTATAAAATTTTATATTAAATCTATATGAACTCTAAAATTAAAAATTTTAAATTTATACAAACATTAAAATTAATTTAAATAATAAAAATATAATTACAAATAATTTAAAAAATGAAAGATATTTTTAGCAAAATTAATGTTCCTTTTTCATACATTTATATACAATATAGATTTTATTATATGCCATTTTAGAGATGACTACAACATAATTAAATTAAAATGTTCTGTTTACTTGCATAACTCCGCCTAAGTAGCTTGCACTTAGCCGGTCCCAAGCCCGGATAAAGGAGGAGGGTTGCGGTAGGTGACAACCTGCGTAAAAATTTCGTCACACCTTATGATATGGATTCAAATGATATAAACGTTAGAGCGTCCTCTACTCACGACGCGCTATATCGGAGCCCGGGTGTAGTGAGAAATATGCAAGGGTGTTGGGCGTTCACCGAAAATGACGCGCCATGCCGACGCCCGGGTGTGGTGTTAAGTGAGCAAGGGTTCCCACATCATGGACGGGTGTGAGTAAAGAAATTAGTCCATAGGACAAATAGTAAAACAGATGGTGGAACAAAACACAAGATAGACATAGAAAACAATAGAAGATATCATAAAAGGAGATCAATTAGGAAGGACCACGATAGGAAGAGGATCAGGATTGGTACTTGAAATGTTTAGAGTGGAGAAAACGAATCCATATAATCGACCCCAAATCTTTGAGATAAAAGCTTAATCGAGTTGGGTTAAGTTTTCTGTTTACTTGCATATAAGTCCAATATGACAGGCAAATAATTGTAGTAGAGGTTTTTCTTGATATATGTAAGCTGGCATGTGGATATTTTTTTATGAAAAGACAAAAAATAAAGAAATAATTATTATTTACTTTTAACAAATTTAGTTCTTTTTTTCAGAAATATATTTGCTTTTCGTTCTTTTAGTTTTTCCTTTTCGAGGAGTTTTTTTTTCTTTTATAGAGTTGATTTTATTATACAGTTTATCTTTCTTTTTATCAATATTATTTTATATTTTATTGAAAATATATCAATTAATTTATAATTATTATTAATTAATTTTATTAAATAAATGAAATCTCTCAGACAATTATATTGTGTATAATTAAGAGCTCCACCAAAAAACAACAGATTGAGACATCAAAACAATTCAGTGGCAAATTAAAAAAATCTTCCTGGCCGGCGAACCACCAACCTAAAACAATCTTCCCCCGTCAACTATCGAGTTATTTTATTTATTTTTTTTAATTTTAAGTCTGCAGTTTTTGAGCGTTGGTCTCCTGTCCACATGTGAAAGTATAAAAATAATAAATTTATGACCCCATACATTTGTAGGGTACCACGTGTTTGGATTCATGGAAAAACATTCAATACGTTCTGAATTACTCGAGGGAGAAAGTTATAAAATTAAATGTATGATAGACACCTTGACAAGATATAATTGATTTTAGAGTACTCATTACAGACTTGAAATTATTGCATAGAGATATTGATTTTTATAATCAACTGAATCTCTTTTTCCTTAAATTTAAATACATAAGACATATGAATTTTGCTTGAAAAATTAAGTGTTACTACACTCGAAACATTTATTTGGTAGTTATTAACATAGGTTTTCAATGGCAAAGAAAAATCAAAGTAATCTTTAGAGTTATTAGTTAACACAAGATGTTAATTTTCTTGATAGGCCAGGCTTCCCTTACCATCTTCATTAAACATTTTTAAAGAAATATAAAATTTGGCAGTTTCAATTCACATTTCTTAATATTATTTTCTTATTAATTACAATCTCGACGATGATTTCAATGCAACTAAGATAAAATTTATTGTTTTGTTCCTATATGACAAATAAATTGAGTTTTGGTCTTCTTAGCATGAAATAATTAATTGATAAGGTTATGTGAGCCGAGTTCAAAAGTCTTCGTCTCCTTTCACGCGTTAATGTATAAAAATAATAAAATGAATTAATTAATTAATTTTAATTTAATGATATTAAAATATTTTTAACATTGTAAATATTTAATTTTATTAAATTTTAGATTTTTAAATTGCAAGATAATATATAGAAGAAAATAAAATTTTAACATTTTTATACAAAAGAAAAAAAAATATCCATTATACAAAATAAAAAAAAAAAAGAAGAGAGAGAGAGAGATAGACAAAAGAATGACCTGCCAGTGGATTTGACAACCTTTGCATTTGTTCACCACTTCCCAATTTATCAGAATTTCAGGGATGTAAACACTGTTACCCAGTGATTCTTCATTCTTGATGAGCCATTGTATAAATGAAGAAAGTGAAAGACCAGTCAAAATCATTCAGAATTCACATCCATTATCATGTCATTCGTCAAGAACACAAGCCCCACAGAAATTTCCAACAAAATTTTATCTTAAGCAAATAATTTCTCAATTATTAAAAAAGAAAAAAGATGAAAATGGGCACTCTGCATGGTTGATTGGTTGATTGATTATCATCGACAAATATAACTTTTAATTTTTATGTAAATTTTTAATATTAGTGATAAATATAAAAAAATTAATAAAATTAATCTAATTAATAAAAATAAAAACTTTTCTTGTTTATTTAATAAACTCAACTCACTAGAGAACACAAATAATACTTTCGAATGAACCATATAAACTGATGTTAATATGAGAAAAAAAACTTAATCTTAATGAGAAAAATTGATCCGAAAATAATTTTAACTATATATATGTGTGAGGGAAGGTTTAGAAAATAATTAAAAAAAGCATATAGTAGAATGAATTGTTATCTTATATAGCATTAATATCTCCTTCCAAAAAATGTCAACGTTTCTTACAGCCTTAATACTTATATGAAACATTTCACTTTGCAAGCTAATATACTAAATTTAATTTATAAAAATTATATTTATTAATATAATATACTGATATTAATTAACTTACAAAAAATTATTGATTACATAATATATTTTTTTAATTGTGAGATAATTACACAAACAGGCTTAGAGATAAGACACGTTCCATATTAAAACTATGACAACATTATCAAGATGCACTAAATTATATAAGTCCTTCACACATAGAGATGACAATGAATAGTATACTACGAATGAATATCACCCTACTTGAACTTGAATCCAATTAATAATTTCAATACCTGAACCTGTCTCAAACTTGATTATTATTATTCAAAAAATTCGAACCATTTAATTTTACATATTTTATTTATTAATCTATATAAAAAATATTTTTTATTAATAAGTTATATTTTAAAAAATTAATAATTCTATAAATCATTAAACTCTATTTATTTAAAATATAATATATTAAAATTTATAAATATTATTATAAAAATTATTATTTATTTATATAATAAATAGCTTCGGATAACAGATATACAACATACAAAACTCAACTCTGACATGGGTATTATTTCTCAAATCTAAACCCATCACAAACCCGATTACATATTATCCAAATTCGTCCTATTAAAACTTGGTTGGGTTGAACACCGGCAAATATTCAATTCGTTACCATCCCTATCCACACACACATTTATAATTGATATGAAATCTCAAAGGATTAGCTCACTTGTCACTGAATCCGTACACAACTCAAGCACATTGACTCACCCCTCGTCATGCATTAAATTTATAGAATATAAATTTAGTATTTATTCAATAGTATATAAATATTGTATTAACGTAATATATTAATATTAGTAAAAGAAATTTAATATTCTAATATTAATACATAAAATATTATTACTTATATAATATAAATTTAATATTTATTAAATATCACATAAACAGTACATTGATTCGATCTTATTTACACGTTAAATTTTTAATTCTCTGTTTTTATCTGATTTTAGATCGAAACAAAATACGAAAACCTTGAAAATGAAAAAAGAATTGTGTCGTATGTAACTCTAGGTCAGTACTCAATTTTACAATTTTATTCATCTTGCTTTGTGGCTACTGATATTGTTGATTTCCCTATGTAATTGCCATCTTTCTCTTTGTGGGTGTTGTCTTTATATTTCTACAAAAATTTATCTATTTATTTAGGATTACTGTTAATCAATTTTTAATGTGATCTTTTAAAAGACTATAACGCTTGTAATTGAGGGAACTACTCAAAAAGAAACTGATGAGATAACAAAACAATTTAGGAGTCTTGTGAAAAGGGATCTTATGTGAGATTTTAAGAAATTTATTTTATTTTGTAAGATTAAATTATAATTTTTTTAATGTTAATATTATTGAGTGTACATACCATGCGTAAAAAAGTAATCAGCAAAAAAAACTAAAATCAACTCCTCTCCTCTCTTTTTCTTTTTCCTTTTTCTTTTCTCTTTCATATCTCTTCTTTTTGACAGCTATGGCTACCTCTATATCAATTTCCTTTTTCTTTTATTATTTTATGTTAGTATTTTTTTTTTAACAATCGCTCAAATCTATATCGTTTTGGATCAAATATGTATCTATTTAAAGTAGATCTGAATTTTTCTCTTCAGATTTGTCTTTTAAAAATAGATTTGAAGTTCTCCTCATTATTATGATCCTATTTCTCCTCATTATTATGATTTTATTTTTCTCCTCTCAGTGAGATTTGTTTATTTATTTATTTTTTTCAACATTTGAATGAGTTATTTAGCAATTCAAAATACAGCATGAATCATTGATTTCTTTTGATTTGAGACTCAGGTATGAGTAATGCAGCTTGTTCCTCTATTGACGGTTGGTGTTTTCTTTGTTCATTCAAAATCAAAAAGGACTTGTTACTATCTGGAAAGTTATTCTACTCTATCCAGATCATATATAAATAGAATATTTTAATTATTTATATTTATATTTTTTCTTTTATAAAAATATTATATTATACTTATCTTATTATTCTTATTAAAAAAATGCCAAATTTATTAAGGGACAAATTGGCAATATTGACGAGTTAAGACAACATGCACCTACAAGACATGCTACTGCTATTACATAACTAATTCTAATTAAAATAATTACTCAATATACACAACTCCCATAGTTTAGCAATTTTTTACAAACTTGAATGTGGACAGCTAATCTTTACATGCAAGACTTGTTGGAAAAGTTTTAGGTGACCATCCACTATGCTCTTGGAAGCAAACACTTTTTGGCATTTTAATCATACATGCTTATATCCAATGGATGCCCTTGAACTATGGGCAGATATAGCAATATCATTATATGACTGTGTACAATTATTCCTTATATCTGTAACAGTTTCCAAGGAAACTAAAGCTAAGCAGAAAACAAAAGGTATATCAGCAGTAATACTTGTACTACTGGGCCACTACTGGAGTACTGGTCATAAAGTGAATTGAGAGATTTCACATACATTAACCTATAATACATATGTTAAAAAAAATAAAAGTAATTCTTAGATGTAACAACTTATTCATTGTTTATCTTGATTTTATCCAGCCAGCAAAGACATATCACTTGACCTACCAGGGTAGAGGTTTAAGTCGGTCAGTCTCACCTACCTAATGACTTTAAATAAATAAATAAATATATAAATATAAATATATATATATATACACACACACACAAACACATATACTAGACAAGATTTTAAATGCCCACAAGGATATTATTTGGTAGAAAAAAAAAAGCTTTATATTCCCTTAAATGCAGGACCTCTCGTACCTACCTATTACAAACCTTAAGACAACGTAGAATAGATTAATTATATCTATATTAACAATTTATTTTCTTGAATCTTATAGCGTAGAAAAGACTCAATACTAGCTTAGATTTTCCATTCATTTTGAAGAAGAAAAGAATAGTAAAAAAATTCATTTGAAATATGATAAAGTCATGAAATGAATATAAGGAAAAACTAATAATAAAATTATGGCTGAGCATAATTTAAAGAAGAAAAGAAAATAAATGGAAAATTCTAAAATTTATCAAAGAAAGGATAAAGACAAAGAAGTCTTGAACTTATTTGTATAATTTGATATTATACATTATATTCTATTGGGGAGTGTATATATATATATATATAATATTAAATGGACAGATCAATAGAGTTTTTTTATTAATTCCAGAAACCTAATCATGTAACTAAATTAATCATCTCATAACTCAAGAGTAAGTAATAAGCCAAAAGAAAAAAAATGTAGCCTTAATTTTGTTCATTATAGTAGCTATGTGCTAGCTACCGCATGTAACAAGAGAGTTCAATAATTCCTTCCTGACAAACATACATTTCTAAAATAAAATAAAATTGAACTATTAGATGACCCCTCTCTTATGAGTGGAATGACAAATGACACTCTACACCAATACTACTTAGGTTGACTATTTTTTTACAAAACCTAAGTAAAGCTATGATACAAAGAAAGTGTCGCACAAATTGACATTTTAGTATTCATAGGCTCCTATTTTTCCATATTCTCAACTAACTCTTCATGTTTCAACTTATCTACGTGTTTATGAAAATTTTGAAAAGCTAGTAAATGAGGCATTTTAAAAACTACATTTTATGTAAAGAAAAAGAAATTCATGGAAAAGCAACATCATCGAAAATGAAATAATCAAAATTAGCAAAGCAACAAGGGCAAGACTCAAACTTACAAACAATTGTCTTTCAAGTGCATGTATACTTACCACATGGGTAGCAACACTATAGAAATTCCCCACTGGAAGCTTCTAAAGCTCAACCTGTCTGAGCAATTGAAAACTAAAGAATCAATTAATTGACTTTATAAAGAGAATCACTACAATGCTCAGTAATGCTTAGTCCAACAAACTTCCAGAAATACAACCTTCAATAAATAATTTAATACTTATTGGGCTAATATACCTATTTTTAAAAATAAGAGAGACATACAGAGTTGCTCAAACTATACGGGAATTAAACTCATGAGCCATACTATGAAGTTGTGGGAGAGAATTGTGGAGCATCGACTACGTCATGATACTTCTATCTCTCTCAATCAATTTGGCTTTATGCCTGGTCATTCAACTATGGAAGCGATCTTTATCATTAGAAGTTTGATAGAGAAATATAGAGATGTGAAGAAAGATCTACACATCGTTTTTATTGATTTGGAGAAGGCTTATGATAGTGTTCCAAGAGATGTCTTATGGAATGTGTTTGAACAAAAAATGGTATCTATTAGGTACATACAAGTGTTGAAAGATATATATGAAGGAGCAACTACTATTGTGCGCACAGTGGGAGGGGACACGAGATTTTCCGATCTCAATAGGATTACACCAATGATCAGCTATAAGCCCTTACCTTTTTATATTAGTTTTAGATGAATTGACGAAACATATACAAGAGAGTATTCATTGGTGCATGATGTTTGCAAATGATATTGTTCTGATAAATTAGACGCGAGAAGGAGTCAATAGAAAGCTAGAGCTTTGGAGAAATACTCTAGAGTTAAAGGGCTTTAAGTTAAGTAGAACGAAGACAGAATACATGCATTGCAAATTCAGTGAAGGCCAAACTAGTGATAGGGAAGGAGTTAGTCTGGATGGAGTGGTACTGTCCCAAAGTAATCACTTTAAATATCTCGGCTCAGTCCTTCAAGTATATGGGGATGTGAGGAGGATGTTAGTCATAGGATTAAAGCCGGATGGTTGAAGTGGAGACGTGCCATGGGAGTTTTATGTGATCGCAAGATTTCCATTAAGTTGAAAGGAAAATTTTACCGTACAGCCATACGACCGGCTATATTATATGGTAGTGAGTGTTAGGCACTGAAGAAGTCGTATGCGTCTAAGATAAGAGTAGCAAAGATGAGAATGTTAAAGTGGATGAGTGGCCATACTAGACTAGATAAAGTCCATAATGAGAGTATTACAGAAAAGGTTGAAAAGGTAAAAGTGGTACCAATTGAGAATAAGTTGAGAGAAGTGAGATTGAGGTGGTTTGATCATGTAAAGCGTAGACATACGAAGACTCTAATTAGACAAATTGAGCCCATTATGTTTGTTAGAGGATAGAAAGAAGAAAAAGGACTAGATCTAAATTAACTTGGAGGAGAGTAGTACAATATGACCTAGAAGCATTTCACGTTTCTGAGACTTTAACCTAAAATCGTTTAGAGTGGAGAAAGTGAATCCATGTAGCCCACTTCAAATTTTTTGATAAATACTTAGTTGAGTTGAGTTGAGTTATTGGGCTAATAAGTTACCAATGAGTGAAAAAACAAAGCACAAGGAGTTGAATTCCTGGGATGTTGCGTGAAAGACCTGCTGAGATATAGAAAGGCAGGGCGTGAAATTGGAATGAAGAAGAGAGAGAAATTGAAGTAGCATTATTATAAGAAAGATTAATCAAAGATGTAGTCCAACAAAATAAATCACCAAGCCTAACTACCCAGCTCCACAACAGTAGGGAGCAAAACCAATAAACCAGACAGGCCAATAAACAAACAATTAAAAGACAATGAACAAACAGGTACAAAACTTCCAACTCTCAAACCAGGGGCCAAGATTTTCTGGCGTAACAGTCTAATTGAAACCACAAAGAAACACTTAAAAACCAGAAATTAAAAATGAAGCAAAACCATAACCTGTCTTAAGCCATTAACATAGATCTGATAGCCATCTCATTAAGATAAAAAATCAAGCACCTAGAAGGCAAGAACAGTAGACCAATTTTATCAAATAAACAAGAACATAAAACCACACAAAAGGCATAGCAACTTAACCCAAAACCATTAAAGAAAATAGAAATGAAAACAGAGAACAACAACACCCTAATGGTGATAATTTATTCTTGATAGAAAACCTAATTGCTGCAGTAGGAAGTGTATTTGAGAGTTTACCCAAATTGACATATAACTAAGAAAATTCATAGCATCATGTTTAAAAATCACAAATCACCCTAATGTATGCCAAGGGAGGCATCACACACAAGAAAGGGGAAAATGTAATTTGAAATCAAATAAAATCATATTTACCTATAATGTGTAGCTAAAGACTGAAGAAATCGTAGATGGATGAAAGTAGACGAACTCGTCAGTTAGCCCACGGTGCTATTTCACTCTAGCAATGTCGTCATCATCGGCTTGTGGAATGAGCGGAGAACATGCAAAGAGAAACGAGAGAGCGAGGAAGATAGATAGAGAGGAAGAGCGAGAAAGAGAGAGTGGAGGGACAGAGGGCGGGAAAAGGGGGGGGTGGTGGAGAGAGGGAAATAACGTGAAACTGTGAAAGGGGTGGCGCTCGCGCTGTTTAGGGGAGACGAAATTACAATTTGAAGGAGCTAAATTTCTCTAACGGATTATTAATCCGTTTGTATTATAATGAAAAATGGGAAATTTACACTAGTCCCTCAATTTTGATTAATATTACACTTTAATCTCTGTATTTTTAAAAATTAACATATTAGTCCTTGAGTTTTGTAAAAACGTGAGAAATGGAAGTCCTTTTAAAAATATAAATAATTTAGTCCCTGAATTTTTAATAATCAGAATAATTTAGTCCCTGAGTTTTTAACAATCAAAACAATTTAATCCTTCCGTCAAGAGACTAAAGTGTTATAATTTTAATATTACAATGACTAAATTATTATATATATTAAAAATGAGTGGATTAAAGTGTTAATTTTTGAAAATATGAAGACTAAAATATAATATTAGTCAAAACTGAGGAACTAAAGTGTTAATTTTTAAAAATTGAGAGATTAAAGTGTAATATTGACCAAAACTAGGAATGACATTATAAATTTTCTGTGAAAAAAATTGTATTGTTATATTAAGATAACAATTTTACTAACGGAAAGCTAAATACATCAGTATTTTCACAAATCGAATTTCAAACCGATTTAATTTTAGCTAGTGTATATATTGGAATTCAATGTTGGGATAAAAAATTACTTACGGAAATGTGTTTTCGTTAGTAAATTACGAACGGAAACAAATCAGTTAGTATTTTACAAACCGAATCAGTCGGTTTATAAAATCAGTCTGTAAATTGCTGATATCTTGTAGTCGTGGCGGAAACAGATGGCACGGCGTGCTGGTAAGGACCAAAGTGTTTTTCGCATTTTTAAGTGACGGAATTTTTATATTTCGCCACTGTGACTGAGGGAATGACTCCAGAATGACCCCCCATCCATAAATAGTTTTTTCTCCGACCCTTTTCTGGCATTTGGTGCCCTGCTCGATTTAACACTAATTTCCATCTACCACAAAGTATATAAGATACTTCTTTTTTCAATAATAACTAATTAATTTTATTAACATTGTACCTGACGGAAAAACATGAATTAGAAACACGAACACAACAACAAAGAAAGAGGTACGAAACCCACCCAACTCAAGAAAACAAACATGACAATAACAGCTCCCTAGAGGCAACATAGTCACTCTTCCTTATCTAACAGTCAAAAGCAATCACAATACCCAAAACACCCCAAAAAGAAAAATTGATATCCCCATTTAGTATATATATATATATATATATATATATATATATATATATATTGACGAGCAACTGAATTTTATTAAAATAAGGAGGGGAAAAACCACCAATTGCAGCACCAAGTAAAGGTAACTACAAGAGGTGATGAAAAAACCCCTCAAAAGAGAACTTGCAAACTAAGATAAGCTAAAGATACAACCTAAAACAAACCAAGACAGAACTACCCAATAAGCAAGGAAAAAGTTTAGTACATACATATTTATTGAACACTTATCATGCGTTACTTCAAGCCAGACGTGTAGGATTAGTTTGCTCGAAGTGGAAGCTGTAACAATTGACGCCAGAATAAACACCATCAACATGTTGCCTAATATCAAAACTCCCATCAGTAGAACGCCTGTCTCGCTGAGTGTAGGAGAAAGGAACATTACATGTGCCCCGTGTTGCCACATAATCAACTCTAACACTGCTCATTGATGGCACAACAACTTTATATGCAGCCTCTGCTTTTTTTGTTTCCTTGGTCGTTCTATTCCACTCCAACGAGTTGGTTACCTCAGCAGTGACTCCAATCTTTCCTTCAAATATGCATGGAAGACCAGTTTGGATGGTGGTTCTGACGCCTGTCATTATGGAGAGACTGTTGCTAAAAGTGTAAGAGCTAGTATCTTCATACAAAACCGTGATAGTATACTCTGATGCTTGTTTTGTATTATTACTAGCAGTGCCAGTGCCTGCTACGATAGGTCTCTCATCAAATATCCGAGCATCCTCCATGCGGTATACAACATCATAGAGGTGTCTTTCAAGAACAAGTTCTTGCACTTGCAATCTTGCTTCTGTGGTAATGGTGGAAACCGCAGCATTAAGACAATCTGTCTTTCCCTCGGTTGTAAGACGTTTACATAATCTCTCATTACCTGCATTGCGAAGAGCGATGGTATTATCGTTAACTTTGAGCGGCCAAAACAAAGTGTCAACGTTTGAGCCACTAGTGTCAGTAGAATCTACCCATATCCAACTAGGACTTAGTCTCCAAAACTTGCCATAAACTTTAGACGAGATGCGAATATGTCCGTCCGGATTATTGGTGACCTCGTAGGCCGTTGCCTCCTCATTGCCATCATCGGATGAGAATTGCAGGTACTCATGGCTCCCGAACCTGATAGCTTTGAGATACTTGCCATTGTCGCCTTTAAATGCTACATGCTTGGGCAATATCACTAATGTATCCCAATTGATAAAACTGAAATCATAGAAAGCATCTGAGGTACCTCTATCATTATCATCTACATAAAGGCGTGCAGGAGTCGATGCACTTATTCGCAGCCGCTTTCCGCTGTGAACGTGAATCAAGTGGAAGTAGCCATCACTATGCGAAATTGGCTCAAACAACGTACATGACCATTTGGATGTATCTGCCTCCGGTTGGTTGGAGCTGGCAAAAATCCGCATATCATTTGTGCTTGATCCTTGCCCACGCCGCGCCCAGTATTTATTGCCGCAACAAAATCGTAAGTGCACATACTTTCTGTCGATGTTTTTTCTCTCAAGCTCAATCTTGACGAATGGGCTAAAGATATCCTCTTCCCTACAGTTCACATAACCACGCGGCTCCTCGTTTTCAGTCATGTAATGTGCGTAGCGTCCTTTAAGAGATTTTGTAGTAATCACCGCGAACTGTGGAAGCTCAAGTGCCATATTGAATTGTCACTGTTCGCTTTCAAAAAAGGAAAACACCTTTGTTAATATTAAAGGTTCTTTGATGAGAAAGAAGTATGTATGCTTCCCTATTAAGTACTGCAATGCTTATTGATTCATTTATAGTGGCTGGAATAGGAAATGGTTTTGGGATAAGGTTGCAATGGAGTTCAGAAAACAAACAGGAAACTCGTTTTAGAACGCAATAAAAAAAAAAAAAAAAAAAAAAAAAAAACCTTTTTGTTTTATTTATAATAAAACAAATAAAACATTGTCATTAATAATAATAATAATAAAATAAAATACCTGACTCTATTTACATATCTAATTTTGAGTTTTAGTAACATTTATCAAGATTACACTTTTTTCTTTATAATTAACCATTAGATAATTTATTTTTTAATCCATCAGATAATGTTTATCTTCATTATATTTGTGTAATTCTATTGGCCACAATTTTATACAAACCCAATATCAAACACTTATAATCCCTTTTAAACACCACTATATGAGAATTTTATTAAACTCCAAATACCATATATAGAGTTTTTTTTTTTAATTTTATGATATTTTTATTTTATTTAAGATATATTAATTTTCAATCTATTAAGTTAAATTCTTTATTAATTTTTAATAATATTATTATTACATAACAAGAATTTATTTTTAATATTAAATAATAATAGTATAATATAGTAGACAATCTTTTACTAAAAAAGACAATTTTTTTTATAATTATTTTTAAATATTAAGATGAGAATGTAGACTTGTAGGAATAATTTTTTTTCCCTTTTTATATTAACTATGATGATAAAAAAAATTAATAAAAATCATTTTAACAACAAAATTTAAGTTATTTTTGTTGAATAATACGGTAAACAGCTTTTCAAAATAAAATTTTGAATACTTATTTTAAGTAATTTTTTTTTAGATGAATATAAGTTCAAAAAATTTCCTCAGTAAGGTAGGAAAGTTAAAAAAAAAAAAAAATTCTATTTTCATTTTATTTTCTAACTCTTTTTTTTTTAATTTATTTCACTTTTTTTAGGAAATTTTATTTTAGACTTAGACTTCTATTCAAATAAAAATTTGTAAATATTTCATTATTCATAAAAAAAAATAATAAAATTTTCTATTTCAAGAAAAAAAATATTTATCTGTTTATCAAAACTTTTAGCCTTTTGTTTAATTTCATGTTTTAGAATATATTTATATTACTTTCAAATTACAATAGAATTATATTATAAAATAAACTTCAATCTTATTTAAACAT
The DNA here is from genome assembly GCF_030052815.1 of Hevea brasiliensis. Classification (NCBI taxonomy): domain Eukaryota; kingdom Viridiplantae; phylum Streptophyta; class Magnoliopsida; order Malpighiales; family Euphorbiaceae; genus Hevea; species Hevea brasiliensis. The sequence continues at coordinate 6,205,045 of NC_079506.1, read as the reverse complement.
TAATTTTTAATTCTCTGTCTTTATCTAGTTTTAGATCGAAACAAAATATGAAAACCTTGAAAATAAAAAAAGAATTGTGCAGTTGTATGCAATTCTAGGTCAGTATTCAATTTTACAAGTTTTTGCATCTTGCTTTGTAGGTACTGATATTGTTGATTTCCCTATGTAGTTGTCAACTTTCTCTTTGTGGGTATTGTTTTTATATTTTCTACAAAAATTTATCTATTTATTCAGGATTATTGTTAATCAATTTTAAATATGATCTTTTAAAAGACTATAACGCTTGTAATTGAGAGAATTACTAAAAAAGAAACTGATGAGATATCAAAACAATTTAGGAGTATTGCGAAAAGGGTTCTTATGTGGCATTTTAAGAAATTTATTTTATTTTGTAAGATTAAATCATAATTTTTTTAATATTAATATTATCGAGTGTAGATACCATGGGTAAAGAAGTAATCAGAGAAAAAAAAGCTAAAATCAACCCTTCTCTTGTCCTCTTTTTTCTCTCTCTCTCTTTTATCTCTTTTTTTGAAATAGCTACCTTTATCAATTTCTTTTTCTTTTATCTTTTTTTTTTTAATAATCTTATAAATTTATATCCGTTTGGACTAGATTTGAATTTTTCTCTTTAGATTTGTGTTCTTTAAAAACAAATATGAGATTTTCTCTCTAATATTGGATTTTGTTTCTCCTTATTATTGTGATTTTATTTTTCTTCTTTCGGTGAGATTTATTTATTTATTTTTTTCAATATTCAAATGGATTATTTGACAATTCGAAATGCAGTATAGATTATTGATTTCTTTTAGTTGGAGACTCATGTATGGGTAAAGCTCTTCTATGAATAGAGTATGATAGTGTGGCCTATTCCTCCATTGACTGTTGGCGGTTTAGGATTAATTACTATTCGGAAAGCTATTCTACTCTATCTAGATCATATATAAACAGAATATTTTAATAATTTATATTTATATTTTTTATGAAAATATTATACTGTATTTATTTTATTATTTTTATTAATAAAATGTTAAATTTTCTCCTCTTAAAAAAAAAAAGGCGCGCTAAGCATAACGCTTACTGGTGCATAATTTATAATAATAATAATTTAACAATTGAAATAATATCTGCAAATCATAATTTCCGGGTCTTTTACATTTTTATTGCTCTTTGAAAGCAATTAATATTATCGGGATCTTTTATGATTATTTATTGTATTTTAAGTCTTAATTAATTTTTATCAATGCCCAAGAAACCTATAACAAATTATAAAAGCTGGATGCACGGGTGTATACTGGTTAGACAGCCATATGTCTGTCCAGTATATGTCTATCAGGCACGACATTATTGTTATTATAAATTATTGCATGGAGAAACTCTCTCTCTCTCTCTCTCTCTCTCTCTCTCTCTCTCTCTCTCTCTCTCTCTCTCTCTCTCTCTCTCTCTCTCTCTCTCTCTCTCTCTCAGTTTCCTTTCATGTGAATGAATCACCTCCACTGGAAGTCCTCTACTGAATTAATCGAATTGATAGCATTGAAAACTCCTTTTTTGTAAAGAAAAAAAAATTGATTTAACTGGTAAATATTTAAATAATTTAATAGGTAAGCTGATCTATGGATATTCTTCTCTCTCTCTCTCTCTCTCTCTCTCTCTCTCTCTCTCTCTCTCTCTGTTTCCTTTAATGTGAATGAATTACCTCCACTGGAAGTCCTCTACTGAATTAATCGAATTGATAGCATTGAAAACTCTCAGTTTCCTTTAATATTTATATTTTTTTATGAAAATATTATACTGTATTTATCTTATTATTTTTATTAATAAAATGTTAAATTTTCTCCTCTTAAAAAAAAAAGCAATAAGTAGCAATCATAATTTTTCAGAAAATTTATAATAGATAAGTCACTAAAATTTGAGTGGTTGTAGATAAGTTTCCAAAATAATAATAATCTTACTATTATTTTTGTGTACAACGTTTACTGATAAATCTGTTGTTTCTATTTCTTGACAAATTCCGCTCTCTTTCTCTATCTATTCTATTTTTGTTTGTCTGCAGCACTATTGTTATTTTCTCATGCCCTCTCTTTCTTCCAAATCAACATCACTAGCCCCTTTGAGTCAATAAATAAGAGTACGTAGCCTCTAAAACTATATATAAAAAAAAAGCAATCAGTAGCAATTATAATTTTTTAAAAATTTATAATAGATAAGTCACTAAAATTTGAGTGTTTGTAGATAAGTCACCAAAATAATAATAATCTTATTATTATTTTTGTGTACAACGTTTGCTGATCAATCTGTTGTTTCTATTTCTTGGCACTGATGTTTTTGGTGCAATTAATGAATTATTGGCACATGTGAATGTATAAATAAAATAATAAAAATTAATTAATTTTAATTTAATGATAAATTGATTTTGCTTTGTGAGGCACTGATGTTTTTGGTGCAATTAATGAATTTTCAAATTAAGAGAAGGAAAGGACAAAACATATGGCCCCATGTATTTATGAGGCATTACGGGTGAAGAAAAATTCAATACATACTGAATTATTTGAGGGAGACAGAAACAAATCTAAATGGTATGATAGACACGTGATAGGACCTAATGACTTTAAATTACTTATCCTAAACTTAGAATTATTGTATGAAAATACTATAATTGACTAAAATCCTTTCTCTTTAAATTTGAATAAGATAAAATCAATCAACTTTCCTTGAAAATTTAAATTTTACCAAACTTCAAACATTTATTTGGCCATCAATTACAAATAACTTTAAGAGTTATTAACATAAGTTTTCAATGGCAAAGAAAAATCGAAGTAAACTTCAGAGTTATTAATTAACACAAGGTGTTAATTTTCTTGATAGGCCAGGTTTCCCTTACCATCATCATTAAACATTTTTAATGAAATATAAAATTTGGCAGTTTCAATTCATATTTCTAAATATTATTTTGTTATTAATTTTCTATTAATTACAATCTTGAAAATGATTCCAATGCAATTAAAATAAAATTTATTGTTTACTTATGCTTTTGTGGTATTGAATCTCACATCTAGCATGTGTACCGTTAGTGATCAGTTAATAGAGACAGTTCATATGACATAGTTTCAAAGGACTGAAGGAAGAGAGACTGACTTTTTAATCCAAAATTTACATAGTTCCTACATGACAAATAAATAATACAAATGCTTTACCAATTAAATTATTAAGATCAAGTGAGGTAACTTGAAAAGAAATTAAATAAAGAGGTAATCTAATGAATTAATTGTGAAAAAACAAGTGCTTGTACGATACATATAGTTTTTTTTTTCAATTTTTAAAATAATTTTATAAATTAATATAATCGTATTTGTTTATTTTATTTAAGGTCTTGAATTTAAAATTTTCTTTATTTAATCATACTTTTTATATCTTGCACTTTTTTTTCTTTATTTTTCTTGTTACTCATCCAACCCAATATTAGCATAATTGTTCTTATATTATTGGGATCCATGCATATATTTAATAGGTGGACTAATCATAAATTATGTGTTTTAATTTATGATAGATCAAGTTTAGACAAGAAAAATCAATAGTCAAATATAAGCTTTGTAATTTTTAAACAAGTGATTATATTTTGAGAATACTATAGACACCTTTTTTATATAATCTAATAAATTAATTATGAAAAAACAACTGCTTGTACGATACATATAGTTTTTTTTTTAATTTTTAAAATAATTTTATAAATTAATATAATCGTATTTGTTTATTTTATTTAAGGTCTTGAATTTAAATTTTTCTTTATTTAATCATACTTTTTTTATCTTGCACTTTTTTTTCTTTATTTTTCCTGTTACTCATCCAACCCAATATTAGCATAATTGTTCTTATATTATTGGGATCCATGCATATATTTAATAAGTGGACTAATCATAAATTATGTGTTTTAATTTATGATAGATCAAGTATAGACAAGAAAAATCAATAGTCAAATATAAGCTTTGTAATTTTTAAACAAGTGATTATATATTGAGAATACTTTAGACACCTTTTTTATAGAGGGATTGAGGGTGTGAAAACTTAAACCAGACATTTGTTAGGTTTTAGCTATTGGACTAAACTAGATTAGACTATTGGACTAGACTAGATTAGACTATGGAAAACCTTGAAAATGAGAATAAAAGAAGGAAGGTTTTACAACTAGATTTTTTTTAATCACATAATTCAGGGTAATAGTAGAGATTTAAAGCTATAGGTTTCAAATCCAAATATCTTATATACGCACATATACATAAAAGGTTATTAATTTTGCTTTGTGAGGCACTGATATTATCAGCGCAATCAATGAATTTTCAATTTAAGAGAAGAGAAAAAGAAAAAGTATTTGATCCAATGAGGAAATTTTATTTAAACTCAGTTTATCATGAATTTAATACATAAATATGTAAGATTTATATTGATAAGTGCATAATTTATTAATTTTACTCCCATTACATTTAGTGTTTCTAGTGTGTTTTTATGAATAATTCAGTTGATTAAAGTATATTTATCATTTAGGCATATTTTTAGATAGTTGTTGTAATAATTGTGTTAAATGGAGATATTTTCAGCATTTGACATTTGCTGTATTTTTTAGGTGTTTCTAAAGTTGTGAGTCTCCAAATTGAGTGCTGTTTAATCCATTGAAAAGCTAAGATAGAGCACTACAAATGATAAAGAGAGACCAAAGCCCAAATCAGTCTCCAAGGTTGACAAAATAAGCTATGGATCTATTACAAAAGCACAGACTTGATATGTCATGATCAGTTTCAGTATTTATTTTGTATCTGGAGTTTTAGACGTCCAAATGAAGCAAGCCCAAGCCCAAGCCCAATTGAACCTTAAGAGCTACCTCTACAACTTCTATGAAGGGCTAGAAGCAAGATAAGGCCATTTTAATTGTCAAAAATGGCAATGAAGTCGTCACTATGGCCTGGACCGTTTATCTGAACCAGTCCTGATTTTTGGGCCATAACTTGGGTTGTAGACCTCAGATTTGGGCGAATGAGTACCCATTGGAAAGCTAAGAAATAGGGCTGCAACTTTCCTGAAGAGGGCAGAGACAGATTCGAAAAGGAAGTCACTAAAAATCGGCCTTAATTTTAGAGACGTGAATGCAGGCTGAAAATCTGTCTTTTGAATTTCAAAATTTTTCCTAGTTTGGTTCCTATCTTTGGGATTAGGTTTTTTATTATAAATGCGTCTTTGGGCAGCAACTAAAACACATCCAATTTAAACCTTCGTTCTCCATAGAAGACCTTCGTTCTCCATTCTCTTTTTAGATTTATTCTTTATCTTTCTTTATTTTTCTATAAGCCATGAACATGAGTGGCTAAGTTTTTAATTCAGTTCAAGGGATTCAAGTTCTTTTGCATGATTTGTGAGATCAGGTTCTTAATTTAATTTATGTCTTTTTGAATATCTATTGTTTTCTGATTTCTTTGTCTTTGATCTATTGAATGATTTGCTAAAAAGGCCTATTAGTTAATTGAGATCAATTGCTAGTTCATCTTCATAATCCGTAATTGTTGTGTAAGATTGAACATGAGTAGTAATTAGGTTTTATTGATTATGATCCTAGTTTTCGATAATAACCTAAGGAAACAATAGGGTGAATTAAATAATTTATGCTTTATAAATTGTTGTTCAGCTTAACTACTTCCTATTCTTAAAGCAGTTATTAATTTGATGAGGATTGCTTAATACCAATTCAGTTAATAATTAGAGTCAATAAGAGTGTTAGGCTCGAATTGATCAGTATAGGGAAGTTAGGGATTTTACCTCGCTGTTTGGTAAATCTACGTTAAGTATTCAATAAAAGATAATTGTATTTCTTTTGTCTATGATCGAATCAATGTATTGGAATGCAAATTACCTTGGACTGAAATTTGTTTAATTTGAGAGTTTCTTATTTAATTTTAGATCTTAATTTTGGATTTTTGATTTCTTCTTTGGATTGCGAATTACCCCCCCCCCCCCCAACCTTTGTTTCTTTTTTCCAGTACACAAGTGTATGAAATTTAATAATTCAGTCTCTATGGTTCGACCTGGATTTACCACTTACTGCAGAAAATATTTCATAATTGGTGATTTCAGTTAATTTAATTTCTGGTGGATTCGACAATCATCATATATATTTAATAAGTATATTCTACTATATATTATGTATTCTGAATTTCTAATAGGTTAGGTGTAAATAATAAACTTGATTTAGAATAGAAACTCTCTCTCAGAGTTTCTTTCCATGTGAAGTGCCTCAACCGGACTAATCCAATTAATAACATTGAAAACTCCATTTTTTCCATTTTCGTGGAGTTTTTTTTAATAGAATTTATTTTTTACACAGTTTATCTTTCTTTTTATTAATATTATTTTATTTTTTTTTGAAAATATATCAATTAATTTCAAATTATTATTAATTAATAAATGTAATCTCTCAAACCACAATAGCGATTAAGATTAAGTGTTCCATAAAAAAAAAAAAAGTTTGAAACATCAAAACAATTCAGTAGCAAATTATAAAAATCTTCCCCCCGACAACTATCAAGTTATTTTATTTGTTTTATTTAATTTATTTAATTTTAGGTGGGCAATTTTTGAGCGTTGGCCTCCTTGATAATAAATTTATAAGGTTAGATGAGATGACTTGAAAAGTCTTGGTCTCCTTTCCACATGTGAATGTAAATGTATAAAAATAATAAAAATGAACTAATTTTAATTTAATGATAATTTGATGTTGCATTGTGAGTTACTGATATTCCAGTGTAACCAATGAATTTTAAAGAATTTTCAATTTAAAAGAGAGAAAGGACAAAATATATGGCCCCATACATTTATAAGGTACTGCGCATGAAGAAAAGTTCAATACATATTGAATTATTGGAGGGAGAAAAAAAAAATTAAATGATATGACAGACACTTGACAAGAACTAATGACTTTGGAGCACTCATGCCCTAAACTTAGAATTATTGCATGGAGAAACTCTCTCTCTTTCTCTCTCTCTCAGTTTCCTTTCATGTGAATGAATCAGCTCCACTAGAAGTCCTCTACTGAATTAATCGAATTGATAGCATTGAAAACTCTCTTTTTTGTAAAGAAAAAAAAAATTGATCTAACTGGTAAATATTTAAATAATTTAATAGGTAAGCTGATCTATGGATATTCTTTTCTCTCTCTCTCTCTCTCTCTCTCTCTCTCTCTCAGTTTCCTTTCATGTGAATGAATCACCTCCACTGGAAGTCCTCTACTGAATTAATCGAATTGATAGCATTGAAAACTCCTTTTTTGTAAAGGAAAAAAAAATTGATTTAACTGGTAAATATTTGAATAATTTAATAGGTAAGCTGATCTATGGATATTCTTCATGAAAAGAAAAAATAAAAATAAAAAATAATTATTATCATTTGCTTTTAATAAACTCAAGGTAAAAAAATACAAGATGACTCCATTTTACGTTTCTTGAAAGTGATGGACATAATGCCAATATCAGTTTCTCCAAAAGATAAATATAAACCTATGTTTTAGATGTGCAAATTTTTTATTGGTATTCAAAAATTGTCCACTACAAATTAAAAAAAAATGTTAACAAAACTCACTGGTAAATTGGATAAATTGATTAAATATTAAAAGAATATATTTTTGGTATACAAGCTAATATACTAAATTTGATTTATAAAAATTATGTTTATTAATATAATATACTAATATTATTTAACTTATACAAATTTATTAATTATAATATATATTTTTTTTAATTGTGAGATAAACACATAGAGTTAGAGACAAGATACATTTCATATTAAAATTATGTCAATTTTATCAAGACGCGTTAACTTATGTAAGTTCTCTACACATAGAGATAACAATGGATAGTGTAATACAAAAATTACCTTGCTTGATTTCCCTATGTAGTTGTTATCTTTCTCTTTGTGGGTGTTGTTTTTATATTTTCTACAAAAATTTATCTATTTATTTAGGATTACTATTAATCAATTTTAAATACGATCTTCTAAAAGACTATAACGCTTGTAATTGACAAAACTACATAAAAAAAACTGATGAGATATCAAAACAATTTAGGAGTCTTGCGAAAAGGGATCGTATGTGGCATTTTAAGAAATTTATTTTATTTTGTAAGATTAAATCATAATTTTTTTTAATATTAATATTATTGAGTGTAGATACCATAGGTAAAGAAGTAATTGGCAGCAATCATAATTTTTCCAAAAATTTGTAATAGATAAGTCACCAAAATTTGAGTGGCTGTAAATAAGTCAAGGTCAATATTATTATTTTTGTGTACAACCTTTACTGATCAATCTGTTGTTTCTATTTCTCGGCAAATTCCTCTCTCTTTCTCCATCTATTCTATTTTTGTTTGTCTGCAGCACTGTTGTTTTGTTTCTCATGCCCTCTCTCTCTTCCAAATTAACACTACTAGCTCCTTTGAGTCAATAAATAGGGGTACGTAGTCTCTAAAGCTCTGTGTATAGTCCCGCGTAACTTAATGGCATAAGACACTTTTCGAATCTGGTCAGATCAGGATTTGAGGTTCCCCCTCCCCCTTTCCTCCTATTCCTTGACCGAAAAAAAAAAAAAAGTCTCTAAAGCTATAAAGTCCTAAAATGAAACTCTACTAAAGGCTCAATTAAAAAAAATAATAAAATAAAAACACTATGACATATCCTAACCAAACTAAGTTTACTTGAGAATTTTTCTATTTGAATTCATTTTAATTTATTCTTTGTTTTACAATTTAATTACTTGGTAAGGGGAAAATATAAATATATATATATATATATATATATATATATATATATATATATATATATATATATATATTTTTTTTATATTTAATGAGAAATATAAAAATAGTTATCAATTTATCATCCTTTCAATTATCTATAAAAATAGGTCAGCAATTTTTAAAAGACTATAACGCTTGTAATTGAGAGAACTACTAAAAAAAAAACTGATGAGATATCAAAAGATTATAACGCTTGTAGTCAGTGGGTAAAGAAGCAATCAGTTGTACTAATAATTTTTACAAAAATTTGTATTAGTTAAGTCACAAAAATTTGAGTGGTTGCAGGTAAGTCAAGGTGAATAGTATTATTTTTGTGTACAACGTATACTGATCAATCTGTTGTTTCTATTTCTTAGCAAATTCCTCTCTCTTTCTCCATCTATTCTATTTTTATTTGTCTGTAGCACTATTGTTCTGTTTCTCATGCCCTCTCTGTCTTCCAAATCAACACCACTAGCCCCTTTGGGTCAATAAATGGGGGTACGTAGTCTCTAAGGGGTCGTAAAATGAAACTTTGGTAAATATCATCCCTTCAATTATCTATAAAAATAGATCGGCAATTTTTGAGTCTTGACCTCCTTAGTCCTTAGTATGAAAGAATAGATTGATAAGGTCAGGTGAGATGATTTGAAAAGTCTTCGTCTCCTTTCCACATGTGAATGTATAAATAAAAATAATAAAAATTAATTAATTTTAATTTAATGATAAATTGATTTTGCATTGTGAGGTACTGATATTTTTAATGCAATCAATGAATTTTCAATTTAAGAAAAGGAAATGACAAAACATATGACCCTATATATTTGTAAGGTACTATGCGTGAAGAAAAATTCAATACACACTGAATTATTTGAGGGAGAAAGAAACAAATCTAAATGGTATGATAAACACTTGACAAGATTAGAGCACTCATGTTCTAGACTTAAAATTATTGTATGGAGTTACTGTTTTTGCAACCAACTCAAATCGTCTTCTCCTTATGTTTAAATACATAAAATCTATGAACTTTGCTTTAAAAATTAAGTTTTACCACACTCCAAATATTTATTTAGGCCATTAATTGCAAACAACTTTAGAGTTATTAACATAGGTTTTCAATGGAAAAGAAAATCAAAGTAAACTTTAGAGTTATTAAATAAAACAAGATGTTAATTTTCTTGATAGGCCAGGTTTCCCTTACCATCTTCATTAAACATTTTTATGAAATATAGAATTTGGCAGTTTCAATTCACATTTCTTAATATTATTTTCTTATTAATTTTCTATTAATTTAAGATGATTTCAATACAAGTAAAATAAAATTTATTGTTTACTTATATGTATAGTTCCTGCATGAAAAATAAATAATACGAATGCTTTACCAATTAAATTATTAGGATTAAGTGAGGTAACTTGAAAAGAAATTAAATAAAGAGATAATTTAATAAATTAATTGTCAAAAAAAAAGTGCTTGTATGATGCATAAATAGTTTTTTTTTTTAATTTTAAAATAATTTTATAAATTAATATAATTGTAAACATAAAATAATTATTTGTTTATTTTATTTAAGGTCTTGAAATTAAATTTTGCAAAGACTCAATAAGAATTGTTCTATTTAAATTCATTTTATTATTTGTTTAACAACTCTGCCTAAGTAGTTTGCGCTTAGCCGGTCCCAAGCCCGAATAAAGGAGGAGGGTTACGGTAGGTGACAACCAGCGTAAAAATTTCGTCACACCTTATAATATGGCGCCCAGGTGTGGTGTTAAATGAGCAAGGGTTCCCACATCATGGATGATTATGGGTAAAGAAGTTAGTCCATAAGACAGATAGTTGAACAAATAGTGAAAGAGAACACAAGATAGACATAAAGAACAATAGAAGATATCATAGAAGGATATCAATTAGGAAAGAACAGGATAGGAGGAGAATTAGGGTTGGTACTTGGAATGTTGAATCACTTACAGGAAAATTAATGGAGCTTGTGGATACCTTGTGTGACGCCCCTTACCCGTCTCTTTAGATTTGTGCTCTTTAAGAACAAATATGAGATTTTTTCTCTAATATTGGATCTTGTTTCTTCTTATTATTGTGATTTTATTTTTCTCCTTCCGGTGAGATTTTTTTTTTCAATATTTAAATGGGTTATTAAGCAATTCAAAATGCAATATAGATTATTGATTTCTTTTAGTTGGAGACTCAGGTATAGATAATACTCTTCTATCAGTAGAGCCTAGTAGTGTAGCATATTCCGCCATTGACGGTTGGTAGTTTAGGATTAATTACTATTCGGAAAGCTATTCTAGATCATATGTAAACAGAATATTTTAATAATTTATATTTATATTTTTTTATGAAAATATTATACTGTATTTATCTTATTATTTTTATTAATAAAATGTTAAATTTTCTCCTCTTAAAAAAAAAAGCAATAAGTAGCAATCATAATTTTTCAGAAAATTTATAATAGATAAGTCACTAAAATTTGAGTGGTTGTAGATAAGTCACCAAAATAATAATAATCTTATTATTATTTTTGTGTACAACGTTTACTGATCAATCTGTTGTTTCTATTTCTTGGCAAATTCCGCTCTCTTTCTCTATCTATTCTATTTTTGTTTGTCTGCAGCACTATTGTTATGTTTCTCATGCCCTCTCTTTCTTCCAAATCAACACCACTAGCCCCTTTGAGTCAATAAATAAGAGTACGTAGCCTCTAAAACTATATATATATATAAAAAAAAAGCAATCAGTAGCAATTATAATTTTTTGAAAATTTATAATAGATAAGTCACTAAAATTTGAGTGGTTGTAGATAAGTCACCAAAATAATAATAATCTTATTATTATTTTTGTGTACAACGTTTACTGATCAATCTGTTGTTTCTATTTCTTGGCACTGATGTTTTTGGTGCAATTAATGAATTCTTGGCACATGTGAACGTATAAATAAAATAATAAAAATTAATTAATTTTAATTTAATGATAAATTGATTTTGCTTTGTGAGGCACTGATTTTTTTGGTGCAATTAATGAATTTTCAAATTAAGAGAAGGAAAGGACAAAACATATGGCCCCATGTATTTATGAGGCATTACGGGTGAAGAAAAATTCAATGCATACTGAATTATTTGAGGGAGACAGAAACAAATCTAAATGGTATGATAGACACGTGATAGGACCTAATGACTTTAAATTACTTATCCTAAACTTAGAATTATTGTATGAAAATACTATAATTGACTAAAATCCTTTCTCTTTGAATTTGAATGGATAAAATCTATCAACTTTCCTTGAAAAATTAAATTTTACCAAACTTCAAACATTTATTTGGCCATCAATTACAAATAACTTTAAGAGTTATTAACATAAGTTTTCAATGGCAAAGAAAAATCGAAGTAAACTTCAGAGTTATTAATTAACACAAGGTGTTAATTTTCTTGATAGGCCAGGTTTCCCTTACCATCATCATTAAACATTTTTAATGAAATATAAAATTTGGCAGTTTCAATTCATATTTCTAAATATTATTTTGTTATTAATTTTCTATTAATTACAATCTTGAAAATGATTCCAATGCAATTAAAATAAAATTTATTGTTTACTTATGCTTTTGTGGTATTGAATCTCACATCTAGCATGTGTACCGTTAGTGATCAGTTAATAGAGACAGTTCATATGACATAGTTTCAAAGGACTGAAGGAAGAGAGACTGACTTTTTAATCCAAAATTTACATAGTTCCTACATGACAAATAAATAATACAAATGCTTTACCAATTAAATTATTAAGATCAAGTGAGGTAACTTGAAAAGAAATTAAATAAAGAGGTAATCTAATAAATTAATTGTGAAAAAACAAGTGCTTGTACGATACATATAGTTTTTTTTTTCAATTTTTAAAATAATTTTATAAATTAATATAATCGTATTTGTTTATTTTATTTAAGGTCTTGAATTTAAAATTTTCTTTATTTAATCATACTTTTTATATCTTGCACTTTTTTTTCTTTATTTTTCTTGTTACTCATCCAACCCAATATTAGCATAATTGTTCTTATATTATTGGGATCCATGCATATATTTAATAGGTGGACTAATCATAAATTATGTGTTTTAATTTATGATAGATCAAGTTTAGACAAGAAAAATCAATAGTCAAATATAAGCTTTGTAATTTTTAAACAAGTGATTATATTTTGAGAATACTTTAGACACCTTTTTTATAGAGGGATTGAGGGTGTGAAAACTTAAACCAGACATTTGTTAGGTTTTAGCTATTGGACTAAACTAGATTAGACTATTGGACTAGACTAGATTAGACTATGGAAAACCTTGAAAATGAGAATAAAAGAAGGAAGGTTTTACAACTAGATTTTTTTTTTAATCAGATAATTCAGGGTAATATTAGAGATTTAAAGCTATAGGTTTCAAATCCAAATATCTTATATACGCACATATACATAAAAGGTTATTAATTTTGCTTTGTGAGGCACTGATATTATCAGCGCAATCAATGAATTTTTAATTTAAGAGAAGAGAAAAAGAAAAAGATTTGATCCAATGAGGAAATTTTATTTAAACTCAGTTTGTCATGAATTTAATACATAAATATGTAAGATTTATATTGATAAGTGCATAATTTATTAATTTTACTCCCATCACATTTAGTGTTTCTAGTGTGTTTTTATGCATAATTCAGTTGATTAAAGTATATTTATCATTTAGGCATATTTTTATATAGTTGTTGGAATAATTGTGTTAAATGGAGAAATTTTCAGCATTTGACATTTGCTGTATTTTTCAGGTATTTCTAAAGTTGTGGGTCTCCAAATTGAGTGCTGTTTAATCCATTGAAAAGCTAAGATAGAGCACTACAAATGATAAAGAGGGACTAAAGCCCAAATCAGTCTCCAAGATTGACAAAATGAGCTATGGATCTATTGCAAAAGCTCAGACTTGATGTGTCACGATCAATTTCAGTATTTATTTTGTATCTGGAGTTTTAGATGTCCAAATAAAGCAAGCCCAAGCCCAATAGAACCTTAAGAGCCACCTCTACAACTTCTATGGAGGGTTGGAAGCAAGATAAGGCCATTTTAATTGTTAAAAATGGTAATGAAGTCGTCACAATGGGCTGGACTGTCTATCTAAACCAGTCTCGGTTTTGAGGCCATAACTTGGGCTGTAGACCTCAGATTTGGGCGAATGAGTACCCGTTGGAAAGCTAAGAAATAGGGCTACAACTTTCCTGAAGAGGGCAGAGACAGATTCGAAAAGAAAGTCACTAAAATTTGAATCTGTTATTTTTTATTTTAATTTTAGAATTTTCTTATTTTATTTAAAATATATAAATTTTTAATAACTAAGTCATTCATTGTTACAATGCAAAATAAGTAGAAGTAAGAATTGTAACACCCCTAATTTTTAAATTTTATCATTTTATGGATAAATATTAATATTTTGTTTTATTTAAATTGTAGGAAATTATTTGAGATTTTTCGGATTTTAGAAATTGGGTTCGATTTTTAGAAAATAAAAACTCTGATGATTTTTAAAAATTAATTTAAAGACCACGTGACAAAACTAAAAATATATTTGGGGTCTACAAATTTTTCTGAGTTTTCTAAAATTTTTTTCGGAATTTTTGGACTTCGTTTTCGGTCCCAAAGTAGAGTAAAAAATTTAAAATTTTGTATCCTGAATCGAACCCATCGACTCGAACCGGACCGAATCGGACCGGCCGAATCGAGCCTGCTCCTTCTCCTCTTCCCGCGTCCGTTCTCCTCCTCTCCCTCTCCCGTTTTCTCTCTTCTCTCACCTTCCCTCTACGGCCAGCCACCTTCCCAGCCACCCCACGGCCGGCGCTCTCCCCACCATTTCATGCCGCCTCTGAACGCCGGGAAACGTCATGCGAAGAGACGCGACGTGCAGCGGGCCGCTTTGTCTTCTCGGCCAATCCGGCCACCAATTTGGCCGGGTCTTGTGTCTAAACTCATCTACACCTCGAGAGCTTTCCATAGATACCAAGAACACCAAAATTCATCGAGCGGTTTGTCCAATTTTTGTCCGGGAAGTTTTAGCCCATTTTGAATTTTGGGCTAGATTTCTCGCAAACCGTGAACCCCACGAGAAAACCGAGAGTACCAGAGCGCTCCACTCGTCGAGAGCTTCGCGGTAATATAAATTTCAAAATTTTTTGACAATGTTTTTTGGTAGGTCCCACGGAACTTCGTAGTGTTTTTTTAAGCATTAAATGAGTTTAGAAAATTCCGTAAAAATTTATGTACTAACCTCTGTGTTGTGGGCTTCGTGTAGGTATCTTCAATTCGCGGAAATTCGACAATTGTCCGGGTCTGTGAATTTCCGGTCAGACAGACTAGCTACTGAAAAAGTCTCCAAATTGGATCGAGATTTTGGCTATCCTACCATTTTCAGATGTCCCGAGCGCGTCCTCGGAGTCGGAATCGACAAAGGTAAGCCCGAACCTTACTTTTTCGTAATTTTCCAGTGCTTAAATGGGATTAAAAATCCATAAAATATTCGTGTTAGCTCAAAAAATTATGATTCTTTTTGCATTAGCCTAGTAATATTTCTAAGGACCGCGGGGCAAAGTTTTAGAATTTTTAGAGCTTATTTGGGCATTTTTTGCAAAAAGGATCAATTATAAGGACTAAACTGTAAATTTACATATTGTGATTGATGACTATTTGGATGGGCCCAGGAGGGGCTGTGTGATGTGATTGAGTTGTGCGTGTATGATTTGTGGATGTAAAAGTGCGTTTTGAGCCCTTTTGCAGGTTGGGTAGGTCCTAGGTATAGGGGAGACTCTGCTGGATTTTCGGCACGACTTAGGACGTATTTGGTCTTTTTTTAGTTTATATTGAGTCAAATTTATTAAATGATTGTAATAAAATTGTCAGGTAAGCCGGGACAGTCTTCTTCCTCCGCCCAGCCGCCACAGTGATTGCTGTCAAGTCTGTGAGTAAAATATTAATTTTAATTATAATTTCAATATTATTATATGTTTAAGCATGCCCATGCATCACTTATATGTATGTATCTATGTAGTTAAACTCTAGGCATGTTTTATGTTGCATTCACAACTGTTAAAGTGCCATGGATGTTGTTGTGGTAATTTGGAGCAGTGTGCGTGCGTTGGCGTGTGTGTGATGTGGTGTTGACTATGGATAGGACGGGTAGACACGGCTTGAGATCTTCGCTGGGACCTGGTCCTTCGGGGTAGACACGGCTTGAGTTCTTCGCTGGGACCCCGATTTGGTTATTTAAGTGGAAGTCTGAGCTGAGTTCTTCGTTGACACAGGTTGGATGAAGAGAGCCATACATGTATTGTTTGACATTATCGGGTGTGTGAGTGCTCCAAATTACCTTTTTGCTGTTATGATGTGAAAATATTGCTGATGTTACATTTCACTCTACAGGGTGCATTAGCTTTAGATAGTTATAGAGATTATGGTTAAAATTGATATTTTACTCTCTGAGTCGAACGCTCACTCCTGTTTATTATTTTTCAGGCTACAGGAGGATTTTATTGTGGTTAACTTGCTTTTCTCCCTCACAGGTCGATTATTAATGTTTGTATAAACCTGTTAAATCTTAGAATTTCCGCATGTGTTAGAAATATTTATTTGAATTGGGTCTGTAATATAAATTGTCTTTCTGGACCTGTAAACTTATTATTTTATGTATGTTTGATGGACTGGATGAGGGAGCTGAGCTCCCATTTATTTTTATGACATTTGAGTATGTGGAGGGTGAGCTGAGCTCCCCAATTGATTATATATTGTGTTTACAGGTCGGGTGAGTCAAAAACTCCCCGTTGAAAGGTCCATTTTATAGCCGGACTCTATCCGGTTGAATTCTTGAAATTGGGCCCAAATGAGCCTTAGAGTTGGGTTAAGGAATAGTTAGGCTTGCTACGGACCTCGGGGGTTTTAGGCTGGCCCAGGTCCTAGTGCCGGTCCGGCCCATAGGTTGGGTCGTGACAAGAATTTTAAATTTACATAAACTATAAAATTAATTTAAATAATAAAAAATATAATTTTAAATAATATAAATAATGAAGGATATCATTGACAAAATTAATGTCTCTCCTTTCCCATTGATAGATTATAGATTAATTATATTTTTATTTTTTTACTTATTAATTTTTTATTTTAATTAATTTCTTCTTATAAAATTTTATATTAAATCTATATGAACTCTAAAATTAAAAATTTTAAATTTATACAAACATTAAAATTAATTTAAATAATAAAAATATAATTACAAATAATTTAAAAAATGAAAGATCGATATTTTTAGCAAAATTAATGTTCCTTTTTCATACATTTATATACAATATAGATTTTATTATATGCCATTTTAGAGATGACTACAACATAATTAAATTAAAATTTTCTGTTTACTTGCATAACTCCGCCTAAGTAGCTTGCACTTAGCCGGTCCCAAGCCCGGATAAAGGAGGAGGGTTGCGGTAGGTGACAACCTGCGTAAAAATTTCGTCACACCTTATGATATGGATTCAAATGATATAAACGTTAGAGCGTCCTCTACTCACGACGCGCTACATCGGAGCCCGGGTGTAGTGAGAAATATGCAAGGGTGTAGGGCGTTCACCGAAAATGACGCGCCATGCCGACACCCGGGTGTGGTGTTAAGTGAGCAAGGGTTCCCACATCATGGACGGGTGTGGGTAAAGAAATTAGTCCATAGGACAAATAGTAAAACAGATGGTGGAATAGAACACAAGATAGACATAGAAAACAATAGAAGATATCATAAAAGGAGACCAATTAGGAAGGACCACGATAGGAGGAGGATCAGGGTTGGTACTTGGAATGTTTAGAGTGGAGAAAACGAATCCATATAACCGACCCCAAATCTTTGAGATAAAAGCTTAATCGAGTTGAGTTAAGTTTTCTGTTTACTTGCATATAAGTCCAATATGACAGGCAAATAATTGTAGTAGAGAAAGTAATTAGAGTTTTTCTTGATATATGTAAGCTGGCATGTGGATATTTTTTTATGAAAAGACAAAAAATAAAGAAATAATTATTATTTACTTTTAACAAATTTAGTTCTTTTTTTTCAGAAATATATTTGCTTTTCGTTCTTTTAGTTTTCCCTTTTCGAGGAGTTTTTTTTTTCTTTTATAGAGTTGATTTTATTATACAGTTTATCTTTCTTTTTATTAATATTATTTTATATTTTATTGAAAATATATCAATTAATTTATAATTATTATTAATTAATTTTATTAAATAAATGAAATCTCTCAGACAATTATAGTGAGTATAATTAAGAGCTCCACCAAAAAACAACAGATTGAGACATCAAAACAATTCAGTGGCAAATTAAAAAAATCTTCCTAGCCGGCGAACCACCAACCTAAAACAATCTTCCCCCGTCAACTATCGAGTTATTTTATTTATTTTTTTTAATTTTAAGTCTGCAGTTTTTGAGCGTTGTGATGCATACATTTTGCATAGTCATTTAGGTCTAATTTCATAGCCATTTTATTTTATTATTAGTTATTTTTAGCTAATTTCATTAGTTATTTAGTTAGTTTTTCATAATTGTGAATTTTGGATTAATTTGTAATTTTTACTTTGTTTTGTAGGAAAAATGGTGTTTGTGAAGGACTGAAAAGAAATTTTGCCATTGAGGAGTGACTTCTACAGCCAAAGATGTCAAAAACAAGTTTTCAAGCTGAAATATGCATTGACCAAATTGTGCATAACTTGCCGCATAAGCTATGCGGATCTGCATAAGGAGAAAAATCACTGTTCCAATACCTGCCGAAATGTGCATAAGGAGACTGCATAGCTTATGCACATTCACGCCTCCCTTATGCACTTTCACGGAATTGTGCATAACCTATTCACCAAGTCATGCAGTTTCGCATAAGTGAACCAGAAACCGAAAATCGCATAAGGGCGCATGACTTATGCAGTCCACTTATGCAGTCCCATAAAGAGTTCATTAATGAGCTGGCAGAAGATTCCCTCAGAAAATCCCTCATCAAACACACCATTTTAGGGCTCTATGTCAGAAAATGCTATAAATAGTCCCATTTCCCATTTTAGAAGGGGAGACAAGAGGAAGAAAAGGAGAGGAAGACAAGGAAGAGGTGTAGGGAGCAGCTGAAGAGTCACTTTCACCTTCCACACCATTTTCAACCAAGATTTGCAGATTTCTTTCTTTCCTTACATTTTTCCTACATTTCTAGTGTTTAGTTTCTTGTTCCTTAGCTTAAATTAAAGCTTTATTTCCATTTAAACTCAATATATCTTGTAAGCATTATGGATAGTGAGTAGTTTTATTTTGATTCTGGAGTAAGGGTTGTAATATTTGAGATATTTTGTGGATTTTGATTGGGTAATCCATATTTTGTGGTCTTAATGAGTTTTATTCATTTCTTGTGTGCTTAATGACATGCTTAGTGTAGGATCCCATTAAGTAATGTTCTTAATCCATGGTCGAGGCACCGAAAGGAGAAGGCCTTGTGATAGATAATCAAGAAATTGGACTTAATTAACTTAGATCTAGAAATAGACTAAGGATTAAGAGGATTCACAGATTAATTAAAGAACTTAATGGGTCTTAATTAACTCTAAGTCCACGAAAGTAGGATTAGATTGATTAAGGCACTCTTTGTCTCACTCGAAAGGGTATTCAAAGGATTTAAGAATTAATCTCCTTAAAACCCGTAAGTTCTACAAGATTGGATATCCAATTTAAAATCCCAAAATGGCTCGAATATGAAATCCCGAACTCCGGAATCGCCTTTTTATCATTGTTAATTTTCAATCAAATTTAATTGCTTGCCATTTTAAATTTTGCCATACTTGAACTTGCTTATTTCAATTCGATGCAACTTTAGTTTAATTAATACATTGTTGAATAGATTATTAATTTTGCACACATAGATTTCATACTCCATTACCCATCAATTCATTACTTTAATTTTAAAATAGCTCAATTTAGTCAACTTTTATATCAAAAATTCAATCATTAACACAACTCCTCGTGGGAACGATATCTTTTCTATATTACTTGTACGACCCGTGCACTTGCGGTTGGGCCACATCAAGTTTTTGGCGCCATTGCCTGGGAGTTGTTTGTTTAAGATTGAATTCTTGATTATTTTAGTTTTTTATAGTTTTATCTTTGTTATCTTTTCATTTTGTGTTTGTTTGTTCTTTTTCAGGTACTTTTAATCTTTTATGAGAAGAGCTAGAAGCACAAGTGACACATCCTTATTGTTTAATCCTGAAATAGAGAAATTTTGTAAAGCCAACAAGAAAGAAACCAGAAAAAGAAAAGTAGCTTTGAGAGAAACTGAATTAGAAGCAGACATGGCTAATGAAAGAATGAGAATTGGTGGTAATGCTAGAATTGATCGAAACAATGAAAATGCAGCCCAAGGTGAAGAGATTATAAATGCTAATGTGCCTAGGGGAAGTATGATGGATCATGCTTTTCCTCGTTTTGATGACTTGAGAGAGAGCATAGCAAGACCAAGAATTGATGCAAATAGCTACAAGATGGATTTTGGAGTTTTTCAAATGATTCAGAATTCTCAATTTCGAGGACATCCTTCTGAAAATCCACACACACATCTGAAGAAGTTTGCTATGATTTGTGATATGCAAAAACAACCTGGAGTGTCTGATGATGCAGCAAGATTGAAGCTATTCCCATTCTCTTTGAAAGATAGAGCATTGGATTGGCTTGACTCTTTACCTCACAACTCCATTACAAATTGGGAGCAACTCACTGATGCATTTCTTGCACAATATTTTCCACCTGGAAAAACTCAAGAATTGAGGAATCAAATGACAGCTTTCAGACCAAGAGAAGATGAAACTCTTTATGAATCATGGATGAGATGGAAAGAATTAGAAAGACAATGCCCACATCATGCCATTCCAAAATGGATGATAAACCAGAATTTTTACACCAATGTCACTCCTGCAATCAGAGGGATTATTGATGCTCAAACAGGAGGAGAATTTATTATGAAGCATGAAGATGAAGCTTATGAGCTATTGGAGAAAATTGCAAAGAATACTCATCTTTGGAGTAGTCCAAGAGGACCAGCTCCAACTCAAAAGAGGCAAGCTGCTGGAATGTATGACCTTGATCCATTCAACATAATTAATGCAAAATTTGATGCACTTACAAATGTTTTGGCTAAGAAGATGGAAGACTTAAGTATGTTGGTTAGTTCATCATCATCATCTGGAAGTTCACAACAAGTTGCTTATGCAGAGGGAACTACTAGCTGTGGAGTAGACTATGGAGAACAAGCAGCATATGTTGGTAATTATGGAAACAAGCAAATGGGGAATCCTTACTCTCAAACTTATAATCCAACTTGGAGGAATCATCCTAACTTTTCATGGGGAAATCAGCAAGGTCAAGTTCCAAATCAGAATTTTCAACCACAACAGCAACAAGGAATTCCATATCAGCAAAATAGGCAACCATTGCCTAATTTTCAGCAGAAAAATATGAATCCTCCACCAAAACAGCAAGAACAAAGTTCCACCATAGAAGCTTTATTGCAACAGATTCTTGCTAACCAAAATAAGCATGATGAGGAGATGAGAGAGATGAAAGCAAGGCTAGAACAGATGCAAACACATAATGAATCTTTGGAAAATCAGATTGCACAACAAGCATCTTCCTCAGGTACCAAGTCTTTTGGAAAACTTCCAAGTCAACCAGAAAACCCAAGAGAGCAGTGTCAAGCTATTACTTTAAGAAGTGGGAAAGTTGTAAATGATGAGAAGAGTGAAAATAGTGAGAAGAGAGAAAATGAAAAAGAAACTGATGAGAGTGAAAAACAAGAGAGTGAAAAACAAGAGAGTGCAGAAAAATGTAAAGAGGAAATTGAAGAGAAGGAAGAGAAGTATATACCTCCTGAGCCCTACAAGCCACAACTTCCCTTCCCACAAAGATTTCAAAAAGCCAAGCTTGATAGGCAATTTGGGAAGTTTTTAGAGGTCTTGAAGAAGCTTTACATAAATGTGCCTTTTATTGATGCTCTTTCACAAATGCCCTCTTATGCAAAATTCTTGAAAGAAATTCTCTCAAACAAGAGGAAACTTGAAGATCATGAAACAGTAGCTTTGACAGAAGAATGTAGTGCTATCCTTCAAAGAAAACTTCCTCCAAAGCTCAAGGATCCAGGGAGTTTTTCAATTCCATGCCACATTGGGGAATCATGTTCTACAAAAGCTTTATGTGATTTAGGGGCTAGTGTTAGCCTCATGCCCCTCTCCATTTATGAGAAGCTCAATATGGGAGATCTAAAGCCAACCCACATTTCTCTCCAGTTAGCTGACAGATCAATTAAGTATCCTGAAGGGATTTTGGAGAATGTGCCTCTGAAGGTTGAAAAGTTCTATATACCTGTTGACTTTGTCATCTTGGACATGGAAGAGGATTCTAATATTCCAATTATCTTGGGAAGACCCTTTCTAGCTACAGCAGGAGCATTGATTGATGTTAAGGGAGAAAAATTGACTCTTAGAGTTGGTGAAGAGCAATTGGTTTTCAATATTAATAACACTATGAAGAAGCATCATTCTGAAGCTGATACTTGCTTGAGAGTTGATATTATTGATGAGCTGGTTGAAGAACACTTCAGAAAGAAATATCCAGAAGATCCACTTGAAAATTGTTTGATTCATGGAGGAGGCATAGACTATGATAACCCTCATGTGGCTGCATATGCTCAACATTTAGAGGGTAGTCCACCATTCATTTCTGCTCCAGTTTTTCAACTCACACAAAAGGAAAAAGCAGAATCTAAGCAACCATCATTCAAGGAAGAAGATGCACCTAAGGTAGAACTTAAGCAACTTCCTTCTCAGCTCAGGTATGAATTTCTTGGCACCAATAACACTTATCCAGTAATTGTAAATGCAAACTTGAGTACCTTAGAGGCTGATAAGTTGTTAAGAGTGTTGAGGCAATTTAGGAAAGTTTTAGGATACACCATAGATGACATTAAGGGAATAAGCCCACACTTTTGCATGCACAGAATCATTTTGGAAGAAAATTGTAAGCCATCTATTGAACATCAGAGGAGGTTGAACCCAAATATGAAAGAAGTTGTTCAAAAAGAAATTTTGAAGCTGCTTGATGCAGGGATCATATATCCCATCTCAGACAGTACTTGGGTGAGCCCAGTACATGTTGTCTCAAAAAAGGGTGGAATGACAGTGGTAAAAAATGAAAATAATGAATTAATTCCCACCAGAACAGTGACTAGTTGGCGAATGTGCATAGATTACAGAAAATTAAATGTTGCCACTAGAAAAGATCATTTTCCACTTCCCTTCATTGATCAGATGTTAGAAAGACTGGCTAGGCATTCTTATTCTTGCTATTTAGATGGATATTCAGGTTTTTTTCAAATCCCTATCCATCCAAATGATCAAGAGAAAACGACTTTTAGTTGTCCATATGGAACCTTTGCTTATAGGAGGATGCCATTTGGGTTGTGTAATGCACCAGCCACTTTTCAAAGGTGCATGATGGCAATCTTCTCAGATTTCATTGAAGACATAATGGAGTTTTTTATGGACGATTTTTCTGTTTATGGATCTTCATTTGACATATGCTTGGCTAACCTTTCTAAAGTTTTGCAGCGATGTGCGAATCGACCTTGTGTTAAACTGGGAAAAGTGTCATTTCATGGTTCAGGAAGGGATAGTGCTTGGACATTTGGTGTCTAACAGAGGAATAGAGGTTGATAAAGCCAAAGTTGAAGTGATAGAGAAGATGGCTCCTCCTACCAATGTCAAAGGAATTCGAAGTTTTCTAGGATATCTTTGGGTTCTCTGACGCTTTATCAAGGATTTTTCTAAAATAGCTAAACCTTTGTCTAATTTGTTAAGTCATGACATACCATTTGTATTTGACCAAGAGTGTTTGGATGCCTTTTGCAGGTTGAAGCAAGCTCTTATCACTGCACTAATCATGCAACCACCTGATTGGAGCCTACCTTTTGAAATTATGTGTGATGCTAGCAACTATGCAATTGGAGCTGTTCTTGGTCAAAGAAAGGACAAAAAGGCTTATGCTATTCATTATGCTAGTAGAACACTGGATGAGGCTCAAACAAATTATGCAACAACTGAAAAGGAATTTTTAGCAATTGTCTTTGCATTGGAAAAGTTCAGACCTTACATTATTGACTCAAAGGTGGTTATATTTTCAGATCATGCAGCCATCAGGTATTTGCTCCATAAAAAGGAGGCTAAACCTAGGCTCATTAGGTGGATTCTGATGCTACAAGAGTTTGACTTGGAGATTAGAGATAAGAAGGGAGCTGAAAATGTAGTTGCTGATAATCTTAGTAGGTTGAAATTGGATGATGAAGAATTGGATGAAATCCCTATTGATGAGTTTTTCTTGGATGAACAACTTTTCTCTCTTGTTGCTAAACTACCTTGGTATGCAGACTTTGTGAATTATCTATCTTGTGGAGTTTTACCTCTAGGTATGACATGGCAACAAAAGAAAAAGTTTTTGCATGAGGTGAAGTTTTATAGATGGGATGATCCTTTACTCTTTAGGAGATGCTGTGATGGTTTAATAAGAAGATGTATTCCTGATGAGGAGACACAGAGTATTATGCATCATTGCCATGCTTTTGATTATGGAGGACATTTTGGAATCTTTAAAACAGCTAGTAAAATTTTGCAAGCTGGTTTCTTTTGGCCAAATCTTTTTAAGGATGTGAGGAAATTTGTGTTGGAATGTGATAAATGCCAAAGGAGTGGAAATTTGTTAAAAAGAGATCAAATGCCCCTAAATGATATTCTTGAAGTGGAATTATTCGATGTTTGGGGAATAGATTTTATGGGGCCATTTCCTCCTTCATTTGGTAATAGATACATCCTAGTTGGAGTTGACTATGTGTCAAAGTGGGTGGAAACTATTGCAACTCCAACTAATGATGCTAGAGTGGTAGTGAAATTCTTGAAGAAATCTGTCTTGAGTAGATTTGGAGCTCCTAGGGCTATAAATAGTGATGGTGGTTCACATTTTTGCAATAAGCAATTTGAGAGCTTAATGAGGAAGTATGGTGTAGTGCACAAGATAGCTACCCCATACCACCCTCAAACTTCAGGACAAGTTGAAATTTCTAACAGAGAGCTCAAACATATCTTGGAGAAAACAGTGAACAATTCTCGAAAAGATTGGTCTATCAAACTAGATGATGCTTTATGGGCATATAGGATTGCCTACAAAACCCCTATTGGAACTACTCCCTTTAGGTTGGTATATGGTAAGTCTTGTCATTTACCTATGGAGCTAGAACATAGAGCATATTGGGCCATTCAGACCTTGAATTTTGATCTTAAGTAAGCTGGTGAAAAGAGACTATTGCAACTTAATGAGCTTGAAGAATTGAGGATGGATGCTTATGAAAGTGCCCGTATTTACAAAGAAAGAACTAAAGTTTGGCATGATAAGCATCTTAGAAAAAAGGAATTCAAAGAGGGTGATTTAGTTTTATTATTCAACTCAAGATTGAAATTGTTCCCTGGAAAACTTAAATCAAGGTGGACTGGTCCATATAGAGTTTCTAAGGTTTTCCCTTATGGAGCAATTGAAATTTGGAGTGAAAAATCTGGGAATTTTAAGGTCAATGGGCATAGATTGAAACATTACATAACTGGAGACCCAATAAAGGGAGCAAGCTGTTACAAGCTCTTCGATCCCTCACCTCTTTTCAGTAAAATTCATGAAAAGTCCAGCTAAGGACTATAAATTAGCCCTCTTGGGAGGCATCCCAAGTCCTTTTATTTTGCTTTTGCTGATTTACTTTTACTTTCATTACTTTTGTTTTTATCTTGAATCTCCCCAAATTCAATTTTTTGACATTGTTGAATTTTGTCCCTTGTAGATGTATTTCAATGAAGAAAGGCTGGTGAACTGCTGGGGAATAACCCTTAACTGATATTTTACTCTTCAACACTCCCAAAATTGATTGATTTTTGCTGCATAACCTGTGCAGGTCTGCTACCTAGTTTATGCAGAGAGGAAGAAGAAATTCTGCAGCAAAGAGGGTGTCTGCAGCAGATGGCTTATGTTCTTGGTGAGGTTGGGTGCGTAACTTTTAAGTATATGTGCTTTTAATGTTAATATGGTGGTAAGTGAGCCATTTTTGCAGTTATGAGTTTATTTGGGGTGTGAGATTTAAGATGGACATGCTGCATTTTCTTGGCATGACTTGGGGAGTTCATCATTTGTGAATAGATGCAACTTTATGTAGATTTTATTGAGTTTTAATGTGCTAAATGTTGATTTGCAGAATTTGAGTCAAAATGGCATGGGTCACAAATGCCTTTTATGCAGCATTCACTTTTACAAGCATGTGTGATGTAATTTTGATGGATTTTGTATATATTGATATGATTTTGGTGATAATTTTTCATGATTTATGCTTAATAGAATTATATTTCTTCATTCTAGGGTATTTTTCACACTTGCAAATCATTTTCCATTGCAATCTCAATCTTGTTGAACTGTGCATAAGCAACTGCATAGCTTATGCAATCCTGCATAACCACAATTCTTGCCATTTTCATCTCTGTTGTAAACTGCATAAGGTAGTGCATAGCTTATGCAACTCTGCATAGCCACAATTTTGTCAAATTTCATACCTACCGAGACTTGCATAAGTGTGTGCATGACTTATGTACATTTGCATGACTTCAAATCCTGCATTTTCTCTCTCTGCCGAAGTCTGCAAAAGGAGGGTGTATGACTTATGCACTTCCGCATAACCAGAAACTCTGAAATCCAAAATCTGTCGAGACCTGCAAAAGGAGGGTGCATGACTTATGCACTTCTGCATGACCACCAACCCAAAATTCCAAAACCCACTGAAAAGTGCATAAGCAGAGTGCATAGCTTATGCACAACTGCATGACCACTCTCCCTGAAAGTCAAAACTTGTCGAACAGTGCATAAGGACAGTGCATGACTTATGCACTTTTGCATGAGCTATTTCTCTGAAGTCCAAAACAAGCCGAAACTTGCATAAGTTAGTGCATAAGCTATGCACTCCTGCATAATCAGTTTTTCACACCTTTTTATCACCCACCTAAACATGCATAAGAGAGTGCATAAGTTATGCACAACTCACTTTTCACTTATGCAGTTTTTACACAAACCCTGTTCAAATCAAATTTCTTTTCGGCAACCAATTTTCCCACCTCCACTTCCCGACTCTTCTATTCACGACCGTCCTTCCACCTCCATTTCTCCCGGCATTTTCCCTCTTATTCTTCTCCACTCACATTTCCACCGCATAAACCCTAATTTCTCCCTACATTTTTTATTTCCGCCCTCATCTCCTCCATCTTCACCATCGGGAACCATGGAGTCGCCTCCTCATTCTCCTCAAACTTCCCCTCTCCAGGTTTCGCCATTATCAATGCGGCCCCCCAACCCCGATTCCCCTCAACAAGAAACACCTCCACCACCCTCCACAGCCACGTATAAACGAAAAATCAGGTCGAAATCCACCCGACCCATGGCCTCTGCACCTCCTCTCTCAAAGCGCAAAGAACCACCCACCACCCCAAGGTCAGAGCCTCCACCCAAAAAGCCAAAAACTTCAACCTCCACACCCTCTTCCAGCAAAAAGCAATTGTCAGCAACCTCACAGGTCTCCAAACTACCTTGGTCCCTTCCTGATGCCACTCACAAAGCAACATTTAAATGACTTAAGGAAAGGAAGGTGCAACCCACTAGGTATATTTCTGTGGACTCTCTCCAGTCACTTGGTTTATCTGACAATGTGGTTGCCTATCTTGATGGTATGGATTGGATGGAATTTGTGCACAAGCAAGAAATTGTTTACCCAGCTTTAGTTTTGGAATTTATTTCCTCATTCTTTGCCACCCTGAAATTGCATGATGTAGATTTTAAGCCAACTATGAAATTTAGATGTTTGGGGCAAAATAGAGAGTTATCATTGGATCAATTTCATAGCATTCTTGGTTTTGCAATTGATGGGCTATTTAGAGTGCCATATACAGGGGTAGAGGTAGCGAACAAGGGTATTTGGAATGCTGCTCAATTTTGGAGAATTATCACAAACTAACCTCAGACTTTTTCTGCTGGCAGATCAAAAACCTCTCAAATACTTGACCCTGCACTTAGGTTTATTCATAGACTGATTGCTAGCACTATTTTGGGCAGAGGGACTAGTTCTGGTGCTGTGGAGAAATCTGAATTATTCATGTTATGGTGTGCTTTTCACAAGGTCAAGGTTTCTCCTGGTTATTTCTTTTGTGAGCATGTGTTGCATATTGCCACCAAATCCATAGGTGACATTGTCTTGGGTGGGCTCATAACAGTTATAGCCAAGCATTTTGGTTTTAATCCTGAAGAGCACCCAATACCAGCACTTGTGGACACCTTATATTTTGATGCTGCACACCTATCCAAAACAGGGTTCAGTTTGCCACATTCGACATTGCACAACCAGCAGTGAATCGAACCCACCGCACAAACTGTAAGCCCAACCTGTCCAATCACCCCACAAGACTTCATCAACCTACCCCACCCCTCAATCTGCACAGAGACCCCAGCCTTTCTCGCCACCCACACCTCCTACAAACCCTCCACATCCACAGCCCCTCCTGCATTCAACACTAAAGCCTTATTCACCTATCTTGAAAGGCTTAGTGATGATATATACTTTGTGGATAGGAAGCTTGACACTGGTCTTGATACACTCAAGGATCGTCATGATCACCTATTTGACCTTGTCATGGAAACCAGGGACAAGCAGAAAGAATTGAAGGAGATGATGAAGAAACTCATGATTTTTCTGGGAATGCCACCTCCACCTCCATCACCTCCTCCAGCACCATCATTTCGACAGAATGATGCAACCAAATTTCTTAGCAACATCTATGGACAAGGGCAAAACAATAGAACTAGATTAGTTTTTGTTTTACTTTTGTTCAAACTTGTAGGACTTTTTCTTTGTACATATGTTCAAACAATTATAGTTTGTTTTGAATTCTGTTAGTTTGTTTTGAATTAGTTTGTTTTGAATTCTGTTTTTCTTAAAGTTCTATTGGATGGCCATTACATTAGTTTTCCATTGATTTTCACTGCCTTTACTGCCCTTTTGTGCATAATTGTCCATATATTGTATATTTTTGCATGCTTCTACTGGTGGTTGCACATTTTTCCTTGCTAATCATCATGCAGCAGCTTTTGGATATACTGCACAGGCTGTGAATTCCCTTATGCAATTATTTTGCATAGCCTGTGCAGCCCTTTATGCCACTTATGCAGAACTGCACAGGCTGTAATCCCCTTATGCAAATGTCCTGCATAGCCTGTGCAGCCCTTATTGCCACTCATGCAAAACCGCACGGCTTATACACCCTACTTATGCACCTGTTCTGGACAGCACTTTATTCTGCATAACCTGCGCAGCTTCTTATGCATTCCCATTATCTCTTGACTTCTCATCTGCTCTATACCAGGTAACCTTTTCTTTTTGCTCTTAACATTTCACAATTCCTGGTAATTACTATTTGCTTTGAGTTTTGATAATGCATTGCTTGAGACATTGAGGACAATGTCCAATTTTGAGTTTGGGGGTGCACATTTTGATTTTTGTTTCATTTTTCACATTTTGAGTATAAGAACATCTCATCCCATTTCATTTACATATATTGTAAATATTTTACATATACATCCACACATACATATACATAACACATTTACACACACATTATACATCACTTAGAAATTGTACACATTGCAGACAAATAGACAAATAGATTTCCTACATTTAGTTAATGCATTACTCATTTTTAGGAATCATGCATCATGCATTAAAATCTTTTGCCAAATCCCTTGAATATTGAAAAGTTGCCTATGAGAGTGATTTGACTCACCCTTTAGTTGGGTTTGTGGATTGAAAGTTTCCTAAGAGGTGCAAGGTTTTGAAGTGTCTATCCCTTGCCTATATCTTCTTAGCCAAAAAGCCACCCAACTAGTCATTTGGAGATGGAAATGTTTAGAGGGAATTATTGGATATAAGGTAGTCAAATGATGTCTCACCAATCCTAGAACAAATTTTCTAAACCTTTCAAGGCGAAATACCAGCTTGTACTTTAAAAGAGAGATGATTAGGCATTCTTTGATTTAAACCTTCTCATTTTAAGCCTTTGGCCCTTTTCATAATTAAATTGACCCTTGAAAACCCCTTTGAGCTTTTTGTCCCTAATTTTTCTTAAAACCCTTATTACTACCTAGCCAATGAACCAAACACTCCAACCCTTTTTATGAGAATAATTATTTACAACATTAGGTACATATATATATATATATAAAATAAAAAAAAATAAAAAAAAATATAATAAAGGGAGAAGAAATGCTTGTCATCTTGTAAAAATGCTAGTATATGTGCTTTTCACCATTGTCATTCAAAATGAAAGAAATCCACCCAAAGTATTAAAAGAAATGAGTTTGGGGGTGGCAAATTTTAGGGACAATCATCAAAAGAAAATGAATCAAAATGTCCCTCCATTTTTATGTGTTTTGTAAACTATGCTAGCACTTGACAATCCTCATTGTGTATTTCTCTCCCCCATATATATATATATAAATATATATATATATATATATATATATATATAAATATATATATATATATATATATATATATATATAATAAAATAAGAAGTGTACCTTATGTTTCAAAAATTGAAAATATTCTCATGCTTTGAATCCTTTTTTCCCATCTTTCTTCTTAGCCTCATTTTGAACCCCATGGCCCCATTACATCCCTAAAAAGACCTTTGATCTCTTGATAGTACTTGCTACATTAGTGGAGATAGGAGTAGGGATTTTCCTATGGGATTGGAAAAATTACCTATTCATTCATTAATTCCATCATTCTATATAGAGACACTTTGCCTATTGATTGTCCTAGAATTTCTTTTGAACTTGACTCTCTCTTTAGATTGGTTGGTTTGGGGATTTTGAATGATAATTGACTTGATGGCTAAGCGGTGAAAGCTTGGATAAGCATTAAATTCTTTGCATTTTGAAGGATGGGTATATGGATTGCTGGTATGGCTAAAGGGGTGTTAAGTTACTTTAATAGGTGATTTTCATAGCTCTTTGGATAAGGCACCCCTAAAAACTTTGCATCACATTTTAAAGTTTGCTTGAGGACAAGCAAAAGCTTGAGTTTGGGGGTATTTGATGCATACATTTTGCATAGTCATTTAGGTCTAATTTCATAGCCATTTTATTTTATTATTAGTTATTTTTAGCTAATTTCATTAGTTATTTAGTTAGTTTTTCATAATTGTCAATTTTGGATTAATTTGTAATTTTTACTTTGTTTTGTAGGAAAAATGGTGTTTGTGAAGGACTGAAAAGAAATTTTGCCATTGAGGAGTGACTTCTACAGCCAAAGATGTCAAAAACAAGTTTTCAAGCTGAAATATGCATTGACCAAATTGTGCATAACTTGCCGCATAAGCTATGCGGATCTGCATAAGGAGAAAAATCACTGTTCCAATACCTGCCGAAATGTGCATAAGGGGACTGCACAGCTTATGCACATTCACGCCTCCCTTATGCACTTTCACGGAATTGTGCATAACCTATGCACCAAGTCATGCAGTTTCGCATAAGTGAACCAGAAACCAGCCGAAAACTGCATAAGGGACTGCATGACTTATGCAGTCCCATAAAGAGTTCATTAATGAGCTGGCAGAAGATTCCCTCAGAAAATCCCTCCTCAAACACACCATTTTAGGGCTCTATGTCAGAAAATGCTATAAATAGTCCCATTTCCCATTTTAGAAGGGGAGACAAGAGGAAGAAAAGGAGAGGAAGACAAGGAAGAGGTGTAGGCAGCAGCTGAAGAGTCACTTTCACCTTCCACACCATTTTCAACCAAGATTTGCAGATTTCTTTCTTTCCTTACATTTTTCCTACATTTCTAGTGTTTAGTTTCTTGTTCCTTAGCTTAGATTAAAGCTTTATTTCCATTTAAACTCAATATATCTTATAAGCATTATGGATAGTGAGTAGTTTTATTTTGATTCTGGAGTAAGGGTTGTAATATTTGAGATATTTTGTGAATTTTGATTGGGTAATCCATATTTTGTGGTCTTAATGAGTTTTATTCATTTCTTGTGTGCTTAATGACATGCTTAGTGTAGGATCCCATTAAGTAATGTTCTTAATCCATGGTCGAGGCACCGAAAGGAGAAGGCCTTGTGATAGATAATCAAGAAATTGGACTTAATTAACTTAGATCTAGAAATAGACTAAGGATTAAGAGGATTCACAGATTAATTAAAGAACTTAATGGGTCTTAATTAACTCTAAGTCCACGAAAGTAGGATTAGATTAATTAAGGCACTCTTTGTCTCACTCGAAAGGGTATTCAAAGGATTTAAGAATTAATCTCCTTAAAACCGTAAGTTCCACAAGATTGGATAACCAATTTAAAATCCCAAAATGGCTCGAATATGAAATCCCAAACTCCGGAATCGCCTTTTTATCATTGTTAATTTTCAATCAAATTTAATTGCTTGCCATTTTAAATTTTGCCATACTTGAACTTGCTTATTTCAATTCGATGCAACTTTAGTTTAATTAATACATTGTTGAATAGATTATTAATTTTGCACACATAGATTTCATACTCCATTACCCATCAATTCATTACTTTAATTTTAAAATAGCTCAATTTAGTCAACTTTTATATCAAAAATTCAATCATTAACACAACTCCTCGTGGGAATCTTTTCTATATTACTTATACGACCCGTGCACTTGCGGTTGGGCCACATCACGTTGGTCTCCTGTCCACATGTGAAAGTATAAAAATAATAAATTTATGACCCCATACATTTGTAGGGTACCACGTGTTTGGATTCATGGAAAAACATTCAATACATTCTGAATTACTCGAGGGAGAAAGTTATAAAATTAAATGGTATGATAGAAACTTTGACAAGATATAATGATTTTAGAGTACTCATTATAGACTTGAAATTATTGCATAGAGATATTGATTTTTATAATCAACTGAATCTCTTTTTTCCTTAAATTTAAATACATAAGACATATGAATTTTGCTTGAAAAATTAAGTGTTACTACACTCGAAACATTTATTTGGTAGTTATTAACATAGGTTTTCAATGGCAAAGAAAAATCAAAGTAAACTTTAGAGTTATTAGTTAACACAAGATGTTAATTTTCTTGATAGGCCAGGTTTCCCTTACCATCTTCATTAAACATTTTTAAAGAAATATAAAATTTGGCAGTTTCAATTCACATTTCTTAATATTATTTTCTTATTAATTACAATCTCGACGATGATTTCAATGCAACTAAGATAAAATTTATTGTTTTGTTCCTATATGACAAATAAATTGAGTTTTGGTCTTCTTAGTATGAAATAATTAATTGACAAGGTTATGTGAGCCGAGTTCAAAAGTCTTCGTCTCCTTTCACGCGTTAATGTATAAAAATAATAAAATTAATTAATTAATTAATTTTAATTTAATGATATTAAAATATTTTTAACATTGTAAATATTTAATTTTATTAAATTTTAGATTTTTAAATTGCAAGATAATATATAGAAGAAAATAAAAATTTAACATTTTTATACAAAAGAAAAAAAAAATTATCCATTATACAAAATAAAAAAAAAAAAAAGAAGAGAGAGAGAGAGATAGACAAAAGAATGACCTGCCAGTGGATTTGACAACCTTTGCATTTGTTCACCACTTCCCAATTTATCAGAATTTCAGGGATGTAAACACTGTAACCCTGTGATTCTTCATTCTTGATGAGCCATTGTATAAATGAAGAAAGTGAAAGACCAGTCAAAATCATTCAGAATTCACATCCATTATTATGTCATTCGTCAAGAACACAAGCCCCACAGAAATTTCCAACAAAATTTTATCTTAAGCAAATAAATTCTCAATTATTAAAAAAGAAAAAAGATGAAAATGGGCACTCTGCATGGTTGATTGGTTGATTGAAAAGAATATGACAAAAAGATACTTACTCAATGTAATGTGCTACCTGTTTCAGAAGAAATAGAGTGGAAAAATTATTGAGCAGCTAATTATTTATAATAGCATTTTATAATAGTATTAAAGTGGCAATTGACATTAATTGATTATCATCGACAAATATAACTTATAATTTTTATGTAAATTTTTAATATTTAATGATAAATATAAAAAAATTAATAAAATTAATCTAATTAATAAAAATAAAAACTTTTCTTGTTTATTAAATAAACTCAACTCACTAGAGAACACAAATAATATTTTCGAATGAACCATATAAACTGATGTTAATATGAGAAAAAAAAACTTAATCTTAATGAGAAAAATTGATCCGAAAATAATTTTAACTATAAATATGTGTGAGGGAAGGTTTAGAAAATAACTAAAAAAAGCATATTGTAGAATGAATTGTTATCTTATATAGCATTAATATTTCCTTCCAAAAAATGTCAACGTTTCTTAAAACCTTAATACTTATATGAAACATTTCACTTTGCAAGCTAATATACTAAATTTAATTTATAAAAATTATATTTATTAATATAATATACTGATATTAATTAACTTACAAAAAATTATTGATTACATAATATAATTTTTTAATTGTGAGATAATTACACAAACAGGCTTAGAGATAAAAACCGTTCCATATTAAAACTATGACAACATTATCAAGATGCACTACATTATATAAGCCCTTCACACATAGAGATGACAATGAATAGTATACTACAAATAAATATTACCCTACTTGAACTTGAATCCAATTAATAATTTCAATACCTGAACCTGTCTCAAACCTGATTATTATTATTCAAAAAATTCAAACCATTTAATTTTACATATTTTAATTATTAATCTATATAAAAAATATTTTTTATTAATAAGTTATATTTTAAAAAATTAATAATTCTATAAATCATTAAACTCTATTTATTTAAAATATAATATATTAAAATTTATAAATATTATTATAAAAATTATTATTTATTTATATAAAAAATAGCTTCTGATAACAGATATACAACATACAAAACTCAACTCTGACATGAGTATTATTTCTCAAATCCAAATTCATCACAAACCCGATTATATACTATCCAAATTCGTCCTATTAAAACTTGGTTGGGTTGAACACCGGCAAATATTCAATTCGTTACCATCTCTATCCACACACACATTTATAATTGATATGGAATCTCAAAAGATTAGCTCACTTGTCACTGAATCCATACACAACACAAGCACGTTGACTCACCCCTCGACATGCATTAAATTTATAGAATATAAATTTAGTATTTATTCAATAGTATATAAATATTGTATTAAAGTAATATATTAATATTAGTAAAAGAAATTTAATATTCTAATATTAATACATAAAATATTATTACTTATATAATATAAATTTAATATTTATTAAATATTATATAAAGAGTACATTGATTCTATCTTAATTAAACATTAAATTTTTAATTCTCTGTTTTTATCTGATTTTAGGTCGAAACAAAATATGAAAACTTTGAAAATGAAAAAAGAATTGTCGTATGTAACTCTAGGTCAGTACTCAATTTTACAATTTTATTCATCTTGCTTTGTGGGTACTGATATTGTTGATTTCCCTATGTAATTGCCATCTTTCTCTTTGTGGGAGTTGTCTTTATATTTCTACAAAAATTTATCTATTTATTTAGGATTACTGTTAATCAATTTTAAATATGATCTTTTAAAAGACTATAACGCTTGTAATTAAGGGAACTACTCAAAAAGAAACTGATGAGATAACAAAACAATTTAGGAGTCTTGCGAAAAGGATCTTAAGCGGCATTTTAAGAAATTCATTTTATTTTGTAAGATTAAATTATAATTTTTTAATATTAATATTATTGAGTGTAAATACCATGCGTAAAGAAGTAATCAGCAAAAAGGCTAAAATCAACTCCTCTCTTTTCTTTTTTTTTTTTTTTTTCTTTTCTCTTCCATATCCCTTTTTTTGACAGCTACCAGTGAATTTTTCACCCGTGGCTACCTCTATATCAATTTCCTTTTTCTTTTATTGTTTATTGTTAGTATTTTTTTTTAACAGTCACTCAAATCTATATCGTTTGGATCAAATATGTATCTATTTAAAGTAGATCTGAATTTTTCTCTTTAGATTTGTCTTTTAGGAATAGATTTGAAGTTCTCCCCAATATTATGATCCTATTTCTCCTCATTATTATGGTTTTATTTTTCTCCTCTCAGTGAGATTTGTTTTTTTTTTTTTTTTCAACATTTGAATGAGTTATTTAGCAATTCAAAATATAACATGAATCATTGATTTCTTTTGGTTTGAGACTCAGGTACGGGTAATGCAGCTTGTTCCTCCTATTGACGGTTGGTGTTTTCTTTGTTTATTCAAAATCAAAAAGGACTTGTTATTATTCGAAAAGCTATTCTACTCTATCTAGATCATATATAATAGAATATTTTAATTATTTATATTTATATTTTTTCTTTTATAAAAATATTATATTATACTTATCTTATTATTCTTATTAAAAAAAATGCCAAATTTATTAAGGGACAAATTGGCAATATTGACGAGTTAAGACAACATGCACCTACAAGACATGCTACTGCTATTACATAACTAATTCTAATTAAAATAATTACTCAATATACACAACTCCCATAGTTTAGCAATTTTTTACAAACTTGAATGTGGACAGCTAATCTTTACATGCAAGACTTGTTGGAAAAGTTTTAGGTGACCATCCACTATGCTCTTGGAAGCAAACACTTTTTGGCATTTTAATCATACATGCTTATATCCAATGGATGCCCTTGAACTATGGGCAGATATAGCAATATCATTAACTAAAGCTAAGCAGAAAACAAAAGGTATATCAGCAGTAATACTTGTGCTACTGGGCCACTACTGGAGTACTGGTCATAAAGTGAATTGAGAGATTTCACATACATTAACCTATAATACATACTCAACTCAACTCAACTCAACTAAGCCTTTATCCCAAAAATTTGGGGTCGGCTATATGGATTCGCTTTTTCCACTCTGAACGATTTTGGGTTAAATCCTCAGAAATGTGTAATGCTTCTAAGTCATGCTGTACTACTCTCCTCCAAGTCAATTTAGGTCTACCCCTTTTTTTCTTTCTATCCTCTAGCCTAATGTGCTCTACTTGTCTAACTGGAGACTCCGTATGTCTACGCTTCACATGACCAAACCACCTCAATCTCCCTTCTCTCAACTTATCTTCAATTGGCACCACTCCTACCTTTTCTCTAATACTTTCATTACGGACTTTATCTAGTCTAGTATGGCCACTCATCCACCTTAACATTCTCATCTCTGCAACTCTTATCTTAGATGCATACGACTCTTTCAGTGCCCAACACTCACTACCATATAGCATAGCCGGTCGTATGGTCAGACGGTAAAATTTTCCTTTTAATTTATTGGGAATCTTACGATCACATAAAACTCCGTGGCACGTCCACTTCAACCATCCGGCTTTAATCCTATGACTAACATCCTCCTCACATCCCCATCTACTTGAAGGATCGAGCCTAGATATTTAAAGTGATTACTTTGGGACAAGTGCC
This sequence comes from Hevea brasiliensis, assembly GCF_030052815.1. Lineage (NCBI taxonomy): Eukaryota > Viridiplantae > Streptophyta > Magnoliopsida > Malpighiales > Euphorbiaceae > Hevea > Hevea brasiliensis. The sequence goes on along the minus strand of NC_079506.1, from coordinate 6,167,489 downwards.
ACTCCATTCAAACTAACTCCTTCCCTATCACCGCTTGGCCTTCACCGAACTTGCAATGCATGTATTACATCTTCGTTCTACTTAACTTAAAACCCTTTGACTCTAGAGTACTTCTCCAAAGTTCTAGCTTCCTATTGACTCCTTCTCGTGTCTCATCTATCGTAACAATATCATCCATAAACATCATGCACCAAGGAATACTCTCTTGTATATGTTTAGTCAGTTCATCTAAAACTAATGTAAAAGGTAAGGGCTTATGGTGATCCTTGGTGTAATCCAATTGAGATCGGAAAATCTCTTGTGTCCCCTCCCATTGTGCGCACAATAGTAGTTGCTCCTTCATACATATCTTTCAATACTTGTATATACCTAATAGATACCCTCTTTTGTTCTAACGCATTCCATAAGACCTCTCTTGGAACACTATCATAAGCCTTCTCCAAATCAATAAAAACCATGTGTAGATCTTTCTTCCCATCTCTATATTTCTCCATCAAGCTTCTAATGAGAAAGATCGCTTCCATAGTTGAACGACCAGGCATGAAACCAAATTGATTGAGAGAGATAGAAGTATCATGACGTAGTCGATGCTCCACAACTCTCTCCCACAACTTCATAGTATGGCTCATGAGTTTAATTCCCCTATAGTTTGAGCAACTCTGTATGTCTCCCTTATTTTTAAAAATAGGTACTAAAATACTCTTCCTCCATTCATCAGGCATTTTCTTTGAGTTTAGAATCTTATTAAATAATTTAGTTAACCATGCCACTCCCATCTCCCAAATACTTCCACACTTCAATTGGTATTTCATCTGTCCATGTGCTTTACCTACTTTCATTCTCTTAAGTGCTTCCTTTACTTCTAAAGATCTAATCCTTCTAGTATAATTTACATTCTTTTCTATTGTTCTATAATCTATATTCACGCTATTTTCATTTTGACTATTATTAAAGAGATCATTAAAATAATTTCTCCATCTTTCTTTAATGTCCTCATCTTTCACCAACACTTTTCCTTTTTATCCTTAATGCACCTAACTTGATTGAGATCTTGACATTTCCTTTCTCTACTCCTTGCTAATCTATAAATATCTTTCTCCCCTTCTTTAGTTCCAAGTTTCTCATATAACTTTTTAAAGGCCTGTGCTCTTGCTTGGCTAACTGCCTTTTTTGCCTCTTTCTTTGCTATCTTGTACTGTTCATATGCCTCATTATTATCACATTTAGGTAATTTCTTATACCATTCCCTTTTTCTCTTCACTGCCTTTTGTACTTCCTCATTCCACCACCATCTCTCTTTTGAGGGTGGTCCATGTCCTTTAGACTCCCCAAGTACTTTTCTAGCTACTTCTCTAATCTTTGATGCCATCTGTATCCACATATCATTGGCCTCCATATCTAGCTTCCATACTTCGGACTCAAGAAGCTCATTTTTGAACTTCACTTGCTTTACTCCTTTGAACTCCCACCACTTTGTTCGAGCTACACTATTTCTTCTGACCTTACTTGAATTGTTCCTAAACTTGACATCCAAGACCACCAATCGATGTTGACTTGTTAAAGCCTCTCTTGGAATGACCTTGCATAGAGCTTTATTTGTCTTTCTGGTTAAGAGGAAGTCGATTTGGCTTCTATGTTGCCCACTTTTGAAAGTCACTAAATGTGACTCTCTTTTTATAAAGTAGGTATTTGCTAGTATTAGGTCGTATGCCATAGCAAAATCCAGGATGTTTTTTCCCTCCTCATTTCGACTGCCAAAACCAAAACCTCCATGAACATTCTCATAACCTTGCCTATCACTTCCTACATGTCCATTCAAATCTCCACCAATGAAAACATTCTCTTCATTCGGTATGCTTTGCATTAAATCATCCATATCTTCCCAAAACCTTTGTTTACTCTCACTATCTAGTCCTATTTGTGGGGCATAAGCACTAACTACATTTATTGTTTCTCATTATAGTACTAGCTTTACTAGTATAATTCTATCTTCTACTCTTTTCTTAGCTATTATAACGTCTTTCAATGTCTTGTCTATGATTATGCCCACTCCGTTCTTGTTACTCTCCTTTCTGGCAAACCACAGCTTGTACCCTGAATTACCCACTTCCTTGCTTTTCTCTCCTACCCATTTAGTCTCCTGAATGCAAGCAATATTCACCCTTCTCCTTTCCAAGGTATCCACAAGCTCCATTAATTTTCCTGTAAGTGATCCAACATTCCAAGTACCAACCCTGATCCTCCTCCTATCCTGCTCCTTCCTAATTGGTCTCCTTCTATGATATCTTCTATTATTTTCTATGTCTATCTTGTGTTCTGTTCCACTATTTGTTCTATTATCTGTCTTATGGACTAACTTCTTTACCCACACCCGTCCATGATGTGGGAACCCTTGCTCACTTAACACCACACCCGGGCGCCGGCATGGCGCGTCACTTTCGGTGAACGCCCTACACCCTTGCATATTTATCACTACACCCGGGCTCCGATGTAGCGCGTCGTTAGTAGAGGACGCCCCAACGTTTATATCATTTGAATCCATATCATAGGGTGTGACGAAATTTTTACGCTGGTTGTCACCTACCGCAACCCTCCTCCTTTATCCGAGCTTGGGACCGGCTAAGCGCAAACTACTTAGGCGGAGTTTAACCTATAATACATATGTTAAAAAAAATAAAAGTAATTCTTAGATGTAACAACTTATTCATTGTTTATCTTGACTTTATCCAGCCAGCAAAGACATATCACTTGACCTACCAGGGTAGAGGTTTAAGTCGGTCAATCTCACCTACCTAATGACTAAATAAATAAATAAATATATATATATATATATATATATATATACACACACACACAAACACATATACTAGACAAGATTTTAAATGCCCACAAGGATATTATTTGGTAGAAAAAAAAAAGCTTTATATTCCCTTAAATGCAGGGTACCTACCAAATACAAACCTTAAGACAACGTAGAATAGATTAATTATATCTATATTAACAATTTATTTTCTTGAATCTTATAGCGTAGAAAAGACTCAATACTAGCTTAGATTTCCATTCATTTTGAAGAAGAAAAGAATAGTAAAAAAATTCATTTGAAATATGATAAAGTCATGAAATGAATATAAGGAAAAACTAATAATAAAATTATGGCTGAACATAATTTAAAGAAGAAAAGAAAATAAATGGAAAATTCTAAAATTTATCAAAGAAAGGATAAAGACAAAGAAGTCTTGAACTTGTTTGTATAATTAGATATTATACATTATATTCTACTTGGGAGTGTATATATATATATAATATTAAATGGAAAGATCAATATAGTTTTTTTAATCAATTCCAGAAACCTAATCATGTAACTAAATTAATCATCTCATAACTCAAGAGTAAGTAATAAGCCAAAAGAAAAAAATGTAGCCTTAATTTTGTTCATTATAGTAGCTATGTGCTAGCTACCGCACGTAACAAGAGAGTTCAATAATTCCTTCCTGACAAACATACATTTCTAAAATAAAATAAAAATTGAAATATTAGATGAACCCTCTCTTATGAGTGGAATGACAAATGACACTCGACACCAATACTACTTAGGTTCACTATTTTTTTACAAAACCTAAGTAAAGCTATGATACAAAGAAAGTGTCGCACAAATTGACATTTTAGTATTCATAGGCTCCTATTTTTCCATATTCTCAACTAACTCTTCATGTTTCAACTTATCTACGTGTTTATGAAATTTTGAAAAGCTAGTAAATGAGGCATTTTAAAAACTACATAGACACAGATTTATGTAAAGAAAAAGAAATTCATGGAAAAGCAACATCATCGAAAATGAAATAATCAAAATTAGCAAAGGAACAAGGGCAAGACTCAAACTTACAAACAATTGTCTTTCAAGTGCATATATACTTACCACATGGGTAGCAACACCATAGAAATTCCCCACTGGAAGCTTCTAAAGCTCAACCTGTCTGAGCAATTGAAAACTAAAGAATCAATTAATTGACTTTATAAAGAGAATCACTACAATGCTCAGTGATGCTTAGTCCAACAAACTTCCAGAAATACAACCTTAAATAAATAATTTAATACTTATTGGACTAATGTACCTATTTTTAAAAATAAGGGAGACATATAGAGTTACTCAAACTATACGGGAATTAAACTCATGAGCCATACTATGAAGTTGTGGGAGAGAGTTGTGGAGCATCGACTACATCATGATACTTCTATCTCTCTCAATCAATTTGACTTTATGCCCGGTCGTTCAACTATGGAAGCGATCTTTCTAATTAGAAGTTTGATGGAAAAATATAGAGATGTGAAGAAAGATCTACACATCGTTTTTATTGATTTGGAGAAGACTTATAATAGTATTTCAAGAGATGTCTTATGGAATATGTTAGAACAAAAGAGGGTATCTATTAAGTATGTACAAGTGTTGAAAGATATGTATGAAGGAGTAACTACTATTGTGCGCACAGTGAGAGGGGACACAAGAGATTTTCCGATCTCAATTGGATTACACCAAGTATCAGCTATAAGCCCTTATCTTTTTACATTAGTTTTAAATGAATTGACGAAACATATACAAGAGAGTATTCTTTGGTGCATGATGTTTGCGGATGATATTGTTCTGATAGATTAGACGCGAGAAGGAGTCAATAGAAAGCTAGAGCTTTGGAGAAGTACTTTAGAGTCAAAGGGCTTTAAGTTAAATAGAACGAAGACAGAATACATGCATTGCAACTTCAGTGAAGGTCAAACTGGTGATAAGGAAGGAGTTAGTCTGGATGGAGTGGTACTGTCCCAAAGTAATCACTTTAAATATCTAGGCTCAGTCCTTCAAGTATATGGAGGATGTGAGGAGGATGTTAGTCATAGGATTAAAGCCGGATGATTGAAGTGGAGACGTGCCGTTTTATGTGATCGCAAGATTTCCATTAAGTTGAAAGGAAAATTTTACCGTACAGCCATACGACCGGCTATGTTATATGGTAGTGAGTGTTAGGCACTGAAGGAGTCGTATGCATCTAAGATAAGAGTAGCAGAGATGAGAATGTTAAGGTGGATGAGTGGCCATACTAGACTAGATAAAGTCCGTAATGAGAGTATTACAGAAAAAGTAGAAGTGGTGCCAATTGAGAATAAGTTGAGAGAAGGGAGATTGAGGTGGTTTGATCATGTGAAGCGTAGACATACGAAGGCTCCAATTAGACAAGTTGAGCATATTATGTTTGTTAGAGGATAGAAAGAAAAAAAAGGAGTAGATCTAAATTAACTTGGAGGAGAGTAGTACAACATGTGGAGAAAGTGAATCCATGTAGCCGACCCAAATTTTTGGAATAAAGACTTAGTTGAGTTGAGTTATTGGGCTAATAAGTTACCAATGAGTGAAAAAACAAAGCAAAAGGAGTTGAATTCCTGGGATGTTACGTAAAAGACCTGCTGAGATATAGAAAGGCAGGGCGTGAAATTGGAATGAAGGAGAGAGAGAAATTGAAGTAGCATTATTATAAGAAAGATTAATCAAAGATGTAGTCCAACAAAATAAATCACCAAGCCTAACTACCCAGCTCCACAACAGTAGGGAGCAAAACCAATAAACCAGACAGGCCAATAAACAAACAATTAAAAGACAATGAACAAACAGGTACAAAACTTCCAACTCTCAAACCAGGGGCCAAGCTTTTCTGGCGTAACAGTCTAATTGAAACCACAAAGAAACACTTAAAAACCAGAAATTAAAAATGAAGCGAAACCATAACCTGTCTTAAGCCATTAACATAAATCTGATAGCCATCTCATTAAGATAAAAAAATCAAGCACCTAGAAGGCAAGAACAGTAGACCAATTTTATCAAATAAACAAGAACATAACACCGCACAAAAGGCATAGCAACTTAACCCAAAACCATTAAAGAAAATAGAAATGAAAACAGAGAACAACAACACCCTAATGGTGATAATTTATTCTTGATGGAAAACCTAATTGCTGCAGTGGGAAGTGTATTTGAGAGTTTACCCAAATTGACATATAACTAAGAAAATTCATAGCATCATGTTTAAAAATCACAAATCACCCTAATGTATGCCAAGGGAGGCATCACACATAAGAAAGGGGAAAATTTAGTTTGAAATCAAATAAAATCATATTTACCTATAATGTGTAGCTAAAGACTGAAGAAATCGTAGATGGAGGAAAGTAGACGAACTCGTCAGTTAGCCCACGGTGCTATTTCACTCTAGCAATGTCGTCATCATCGGCTTGTGGAATGAGCGGAGAACATGCAAAGAGAGACGAGAGAGCGAGGAAGATAGATAGAGAGGAAGAGCGAGAAAGAGAGAGTGGAGGGACAGAGGGCGGGAAAGGGGGGTGTGGAAATAACGTGAAACTGTGAAAGGGGTCGCGCTCGCGCGGTTTAGGGGAGACGAAATTACAATTTGAAGGAGCTAAATTTCACTAACGGATTATTAATCCGTTTGTATTATAATGAAAAATGGGAAATTTACACTAGTCCCTCAATTTTGATTAATATTACAATTTAATTTCTGTATTTTTAAAAAGTAACATATTAGTCCTTGAATTTTGTGAAAACGTGAGAAATGGAAGTCTTTTTAAAAATATAAATAATTTAGTCCCTGAATTTTTAATAACCAGAACAATTTAGTCTATGAGTTTTTAACAATCAAAACAATTTAATCATTTCGTCAAGAGACTAAAGTGTTATAATTTTAATATTAGAATGACTAAATTATTATATATATTAAAAATGAGTGGATTAAAGTGTTAATTTTTGAAAATATAAAGATTAAAATATAATATTGATCAAAATGAGAAACTAAAGTGTTAATTTTTAAAAATTAAGAGATTAAAGTGTAATATTGATCAAAACTAGGAATGAAATTATAAATTTTCTGTGAAAAAAATTTTATTGTTATATTAAGATAACAATTTTACTAACGGAAAGCTAAATACATCAGTATTTTCACAAATCGAATTTGAAACCGATTTAATTTTAGCTAGTGTATATATTGGAATTCAATGTTGGGATAAAAAATTACTTACGGAAATGTGTTTTCGTTAGTAAATTACAAACGGAAACAAATCAGTTAGCAAATATGATAGCATAAATATAATTTACAAACTAATTTAACTTAGAGGTTAGTAAACAGTTTGTATTTTACAAACCGAATCAGTCGGTTTATAAAATCAATCTGTAAATTGCTGATATCTTGCAGTCGTAGCGGAAACAGATGGCACGGCGTGCTAGTAAGGACCAAAGTGTTTTTCGCATTTTTAAGTGACGGAATTTTTATATTTCGCCACTATGACTGAGGGAATGACTCCAGAATGACCCCCCATCCATAAATAGTTTTTTCTCCGACCCTTTTCTGGCATTTTGTGCCCTGCTCGACTTGGTACCGAAAAAAGTCCCCTCTAAATAGAGGGTCCATTAATGAATCGCTATTTTCTTCCGTGTCCATCGAAAATATCACAAAATTAGAAATAATTATTCAGTAAATGATGTGGCCCAACCGCAAGTGCACGGGTCGTACAAGTAATATATAAAAGATATCGTTCCCACGAGGAGTTGTGTTAATGATTGAATTTTTGATATAAAAAAGTTGACTAAATTGAAGTAATTTTGAAATTAAAACAATAGATTGAGTGGGTATTGGAGTATGAAATTTATATGTGCAAAATTGATAATCTATTCAACTATGTAATGATTTAACTAAAATTGCATCAATTTGAAATAAGCAAGTTCAAATATGGCAATATTCAAAATGGCAAGCAATTAAATTTGATTAGAAATTAACAATGATAAAAAGGTGATTCCGGAGTTCGGGATTTCATATTCGAGCTATTTTGGGATTTTAAATTGGTTATCCAATTTTATGAAACTCATGGGTTTTAAGGAGATTAATTCTTAAATCCTTTGAATTCCCTTTCGAGTGAGACAAAGAGTGCCTTAATCAATCTAATCCTACTTTCGTGGACTTAGAGTTAATTAAGACCCATTAAGTTCTTTAATTAATCTGTGAATCCTCTTAATCCTTAGCCTATTTCTAGGTCTAAGTTAATTAAGTCCAATTTCTTGATTATCTATCACAAGGCCTTCTCCTTTCGGTACTTCAACCATGGATTAAGAGCATCACTTAATGGGATCCTACACTAAGCATGTCATTTAGCACACAAGAAATGAATAAAACTCATTAAGACCACAAAATATGGATTACCCAATCAAAATCCACAAAATATCTCAAATATTACATCCCTTACTCCAGAATCAAAATTAAACTACTCACTATCCATAATGCTTACAAGATATATTGAGTTTAAATGGAAATAAAGCTTTAATCTAAGCTAAGGAATAAGAAATTAAACACTAGAAATGTAGAAAAATATAAGGGAAGAAAGAAATCTGCAAATCTTGGTTGAAAATGGTGTAGAAGGTGAAAGTGACTCTTCAAATTCTGCCTCTCCTCTTCCTTTCCTTTTCTGCTCCTTGTCTCCTTCTTTTTTTCCTATTCTAAAATGGGAAATGAGACTATTTATAGCATTTTCTGACATGGAGCCCTAAAATGGTGTGTTTGAGGAGGGATTTTCTGAGGGAATCTTCTGCCAGCTCATTAATGAACTCTTTATGGGACTGCATAAGTGGACTGCATAAGTTATGCAGTCCCTTATGCGCTTTAACGATTCTGGTTCACTTATGCGAAACTGCATGACTTGGTGCATAGGCTATGCAAAGTTCCGTGAAGGTGCATAAGGGAGGCGAGAATGTGCATAAGCTATGCAGTCTCCTTATGCACATTTCGGTTGGTTCTGGAACAGTGATTTTTCTCCTTATGCAGATCTGCATAGCTTATGCGGCAAGTTATGCACAATTTGATCAATGCATATTTCAGCTTGAAAACTTGTTTTTGACATCTTTGGCTGTAGAAGTCACTCCTCAATGGCAAAATTTCTCTTCAGTCCTTCAAAAACACCATTTTTCCTACAAAACAAAGTAAAAATTACAAATTAATCCAAAATTGACAATTATGAAAAACTAACTAAATAACTAATGAAATTAGCTAAAAGTGACTAATAATCAAATAAAATGGCTATGAAATTAAACCTAAATGATTATGCAAAATGTATGCATCAAATACCCCCAAACTCAAGCTTTTGCTTGTCCTCAAGCAAACTTTAAAATGTAATGCAAAATTTTTAGGGGTGCCTTATCCAAAGAGCTATGAAAATCACCTATTAAAGTAACTTAACACCCCTTTAGCCATACCAGCAATCCATATACCCATCCTTCAAAATGCAAAGAATTTAATGCTTATCCAAGCTTTCACCGCTTAGCCATCAAGTCAATTATCATTCAAAATCCCCAAACCAACCAATCAAAAGAGAGGGTCATGCTCAAAAGGAATTCTAGAACAATCAATAGTCGAAGTGTCTCTATATGGAATGATGGAATTGAATGAATGAATGAATAGTTTTCCAATCCCATAGGCAAATTCCCTACTCCTATCTCCACTAATGTAGCAAGTACTATCAAGAGATCAAAGGTCTTTTTAGGGATGTAATGGGGCCATGGGGTTCAAAATGAGGCTAAGAAGAAGAATGGGTAAAAAGGATTCAAAGCATGAGAATATTTCCAATCTTAACAACATAAGGTACACTTCTTATTTTATTATAATTTTTTTTTTTTGTATATATGGAAGAGAGAAGTACACAATGAGAATTGTCAAATGCTAGCATAGTTTACAAAACACATAAAAATGGAGGGACATTTTGATACTTTAAACTTGTATTTTGCATTTTCTTTTGATGATTGTCCCTAAAAATGCCACCCCCAAACTCATTTCTTTTAATACTTTGGGTGGATTTCTTTCAATTTGAATGGCAATAGTGAAAAGCACATATACTAGCACTTTTACAAGATGACAAGCACTTCTTCTCCCTTTTATTGTATATTTTTTTCTTTTTTTTATTTTTATTTTTATTTTTTTAGAAAGTGTACCTAATATTCAATATTATTCTCATGAAAAGGGTTGGAGTGTTTGGTTCATTGGCTAGGTAACAATAAGGATTTCAAGAAAAACTAGGGATAAAAAGGCTCAAAGGGGTTTTCAAAGGTCAATTTTAATTAGGAAAAAGGGCCAAAGGTTTAAAATAAGAAGGTTTAAATCAAAGAATGCCTAATCATCTCTCTTTTCAAGTACAAGCTGGTATTTCGCCTTGAAAGGTTTAGAAAATTTGTTCTAGGATTGGTGAGACATCATTTGACTACCTTATATCCAATAACTCCCTCTAAGCATTCCAATCTCCAAAGGACTAGTTGGGTGGCTTTTTGGCTAAGAAGATATAGGCAAGGGATAGACACTTCAAAACCTTGCACCTCTTAGGAAACTTTCAATCCACAAACCCAACTAAAAGGTGAGTCAAATCACTCTCATAGGCACATTTTCAATACTCAAGGGATTTAGCAAAAGATTTTAATGCATGGTGCATGATTCCTAAAATGAGTAATGTATTAACTAAATGGAGGAAGTCTATTTGTATGCAATGTGTACAATTTCTAAGTGATGTATAATGTGTGTGTAAATGTGTTATGTATATGTATGTATGGATGTGTATGTAAATATTTACAATATATGTAAATGGAATGGGATGAGATGCTCCTATACTCAAAATGTGAAAAATGAAGCAAAAATCAAAATGTACACCCCCAAACTCAAAATTAGACATTGTCCTCAATGTCTCAAGCAGTGTATTATAAAAACTCAAAGTAAATAGGATTTACCAGGAATTGAGAGATTTAAGAGCAAAAAGAAAGAGTTACCTGGTATGGAGCAGATGAAAAGTCAAGATATAATGGGGATGCATAAGAAGCTGCACAGGTTATGCAGAGTAAAGTCTTTGTCGAGCAGTGCATAAGGAAGGTGCATAAGTCAAGGCTCGCATGAGTGGCAATAAGGACTGCACAGGCTATGCAGAACATTTGCATAAGAGAATTCACAGCCTGTGCAGTATATTCAAAAGCTGTTGCATGATGATTAGCAAGGAAAAATGTGCAACCACCAGTAGAAGCATGCAAAAATATACAATGTATGGACAATTATGCACAAAAGGGCAGTAAAGGCAAGGAAAATCAATGAAAAACTAATGTAATGGCCATCCAATAGAACTTTAAGAAAAACAGAATTCAAAACAAACTAATTCAAAACAAACAAACATAATTCAAAACAAACTACAATTGTTTGAACATATTTACAAATAAAAAGTCCTACAAGTTTGAACAAAAATAAAACAAAAACTAATCTAGTTCTATTGTTTTGCCCTTGTCCATAGATGTTGCTAAGGGGCTAGTTGCTTCTGGCTGCTGTCGAAATGATGGTGCTGGAGGAAGTGATGGAGGTGGAGGTGGCAAAAATAGTGCCGAAAACAAAATTTTGATTTGAACAGGGCATGTGTTAAGGCTGCATAAGTTAAAAGTGAGTGTGCATAACTTATGCACTCTCTTATGCATGATTCGGTGGGGATAAAAAAATGTGAAAAACTGATTATGCAAGAGTGCATAGCTTATGCACTAACTTATACAAGTTTCGGCTTGTTTTGGATTTCAGAGAAATAGGTCATGCAAAAGTGCATAAGTCATGCACTCTGCTTATGCACTTTTCGGTGGGTTTTGGTGTTTGGAAGAGTGGTTATGCGGAAGTGCATAAGTCATACACTCTGCTTATGCACCTCTTGGCAAATTTTGGTGTTTGGAAAATGTGGTCATGCAGTTGTGCATAAGCTATACACTCTGCTTATGCACCTCTCGGTAGGTTTTGGTGTTTGGAAAATGTGGTCATGCAGTTGTGCATAAGCTATGCACTCTGCTTATGCACCTCTCGGTAGATTTTAAGATTTGGGAAGTGAGGTTATGCAGAAGTGCATAAGTCATGCACTCTGCTTATGCACCTCTCGGCAGCTTTTGAAATTTGGGGAGTGAAGTTATGCGGGAGTGCATAAGTCATGCACTCCCCTTATGCACCTCTCGGCAGATTTGGTTTTTCAGAGAATCGGGTCATGCAGAAGTGCATAAGTCATACACTCTGCTTATGCACCTCTCGGTAGGTTTTGGATTTCAGATTTTCTGGTTATGCGGAAGTGCATAAGTCATGCACCCTCCTTATGCAGACTTCGGCAGAGAGAGAAAATGCAGGATTTGAAGTCATGAAAATGTGCATAAGTCATGCACACACTTATGCAAGTCTCGGTAGGTATGAAATTTGGCAAAAATATGGCCATGCAGAGTTGCATAAGCTATGCACTCTCCTTATGCAGTTTGCAACAGGGATGAAAATGGCAAGAATTGTCGTTATGCAGGAGTGCATAAGCTATGCAGTTGCTTATGCACAATTCAACAAGATTAAGATTGCAATGGAAAATGATTTGCAAGTGTGAAAAAAATACCCTAGAATGAAGAAATATAAATCTATTAAGCATAAATCATGAGAAATTATCACCAAAAACACATCAATATATACAAAATGCATCAAAATTATATCACACATGCTTGTAAAAATGGATCCTGCATAAAAGGCCTTTGTGAACCATGCCATTTTGACTCAAATTCTGCAAATCAACATTTAGCACAATAAAAAATCAATAAAACCTGCATAAAGTTGCATCTATCCACAAATGATGAAATGAACTCTCCAAGTTATGCCAAGAAAATGCAGCATGTCCATCTTAAATCTCACACCCCAAATAAACTCAAAACTGCAAAGATGACCCACTTACCACCATATTAACATTAAAAGCACAAATATTAAAAAGTTATACACCCAACCTCACCAAGAACATAAGTAATCTGCTGCAGACCCTTCCTTGCTGCAAAATGTCATTTTTCCTCTGCATAAACCAGATAGCAGCTCCTGCACAGGTTATGCAGCAAAAACCAATCAGTTTTTGGAGAGTTGAAGGACAAAATTTTCAGGTTAAGAATCACTCCCCAGCAGTTCACCAACCTTCCTCCATTGAAATACATCTACAAGGGGCAAGATTCAACAATGTCAAAAATTGAATTTGGGGAGATGAAGATAAAAACAAAAGTAATGAAAATAAAAGTAAATCAACAAAAAGCAAAATAAAAGAACTTGGGGTGCCTCCCAAGAGCGCTAATTTATAGTCCTTAGCTGGACTCTTTTCATGTTTCATGGTGGCTGGAATTGGAATTTACTGCCTCTATTTTCAATAGGTGCTTCAATGAATCTATACTTCATTTTCTTTCCATCACATGAGAAGATCCTTGTTGCTTTGTCTAAAAATCCAATCATTTCTTTCTTGACAACCTTTGGTGCAACTTTTTCTTTGAGAGATGGTTGCTTGACCTCACTTTTCTCCACTTGCTCAAGTTGAAAGATTGATGCCATATGACAAAGAGGATTACCCTTTAAATGTTGTGCAAATGCAACCTCTTTTGGATTTTCATCATTGATACTCCCTTCATGGATAAGACAACTTTCAAGAGAAGCCTTCGGATAGCTCTTTCTAAAGTGCTCTTTTACTAACTCATCAACTATATCAATTCTCAAACAAGAGTCTACGTCTTCATGTTGCTTCTTCTTATCATTGCGAATGTTAAAGACTAAATGATCCTCTCCGACTCTGAGAGTAAGCTTTTCACCTTTCACGTCAATCAAAGCACCAGCTGTAGCTAGGAAAGGCCTCCCTAAAATGATTGAGATATTAGAATCCTCTTCCATGTCCAAGATGACAAAGTCAACAGGTATATAGAATTTCCCAACCTTCAGAGGCACATTCTCTAAAATCCCTTCAGGATACTTAATTGATCTATCAGCTAACTGAAGAGAAATGTGGGTTGGCTTAAGATCTCCCATGTTGAGCTTCTCATAGATGGAGAGGAGCATAAGGCTTACACTAGCCCCTAAATCACATAAAGCTTTTATAGAACATGAATCCCCAATGTGGCATGGAATTGAAAAACTCCCTGGATCCTTGAGCTTTGGAGGAAGTTTCCTTTGGAGGATAGCACTGCATTCCTCAGTTAAGGCTACAGTCTCATAATCTTCAAGTCTCCTCTTATTTGAGAGAATTTCTTTTAGAAACTTAGCATAAGAAGGCATTTGGGAAAGAGCATCAATAAAAGGCACATTTATATATAGCTTCTTCAAAACCTCTAAGAACTTCCCAAATTGCTTATCAAGCTTGGCTTTTTGAAATCTCTGTGGAAAGGGAAGCTGTGGCTTGTAAGGCTCTGGAGGTATGTATTTCTCTTCTTTTTCTTTTCTTGCACTCTCTTTCTTTTCACTCTCTTGTTTTTCATTTTCATCAACATCTTCCTCATTTTCTCTCTTCTCACTTTTTTCACTCTTCTCATTATGCACTATTTTACCACTTCTCAGTGTAATGGCATGACACTGCTCTCTTGGGTTTTCCGATTGACTTGGAAGTTTTCCAAAAGACTTGGTACCTGAGGAAGATGCTTGTTGTGCAATCTGATTTTCCAACATTCTGTTATGTGTTTGCATCTGTTCTAGCCTTGCTTTCATCTCTCTCATCTCCTCATCATGCTTAGTTTGGTTGGCAAGAATTTGTTGCAATAAAGCTTCTGTAGAGGAACCTTGTTCTTGCTGTTTTGGAGGAGGATTCATATTTTTCTGCTGAAAATTAGGCAATGGTTGCCTATTTTGCTGATATGGAATTCCTTGTTGCTGTTGTAGCTGAAAATTCTGATTTAGAACTTGACTTTGCTGATTTCCCCATGAAAAGTTGGGATGATTCCTCCAAGTTGGATTATAAGTTTGAGAGTAAGGATTCCCCATTTGTTTGTTTCCATAATTACCAACATATACAGCTTGCTCTCCATAGTCTACTCCATAGCTGGTAGTTCCCTCTGCATAAGCCACTTGTTGTGAACTTCCAGATGATGATGATGAATTAACTAACATACTCAAATCTTCCATCTTCTTAGCCAAAACATTTGTAAGTGCATCAAACTTTGCATTAATCATGTTGAATGGATCAAGATCATACATTCCAGCAGCTTGCCTCTTTTGAGTTAGAGTTGGTCCTCTTGGACTACTCCAAAGATGAGTGTTCTTTGCAATTTTCTCCAATAGCTCATAAGCTTCATCTTCATGCTTCATAATAAATTCTCCTCCTGTTTGAGCATCAATAATCCCTCTGATTGCAGGAGTAACATTTGTGTAAAAATTCTGGTTTATCATCCATTTCGGAATGGCATGATGTGGGCATAGTCTCTCTAATTCCTTCCATCTCATCCATGACTCATATAGAGTTTCATCTTCTCTTGGTCTGAAAGCTGTCATTTGATTACTTAATTCTTGAGTTTTTCCAAGTGGAAAATATTGTGCAAGAAATGCGTCAGTGAGTTGCTCCCAATTTGTAATGGAGTTGTGAGGTAAAGAATCAAGCCAATCCAATGCTCTATCTTTCAAAGAGAATAGGAATAGCTTCAATCTTACTGCATCATCAGACACTCCAGGTTGTTTTTGCATATCACAAATTATAGCAAACTTCTTCAGATGTGTGTGTGGATTTTCAGAAGGATGTCCCCCGAATTGGGAATTCTGAATCATTTGAAGAACTCCAAAATCCATCTTGTAACTATTTGCATCAATTCTTGGTCTTGCTATGCTCTCTCTCAAGTCATCAAAACGAGGAAAAGCATGATCCATCATACTTCCCCTAGGCACATTAGCATTTATAATCTCTTCACCTTGGGCTGCATTTTCATTGTTTCAATCATTTCCAGCATTACCGCCACCAATTCTAATTCTTTCATCAGCCATGTTTGTTTCTAATTCAATTTCTCTCAAAGCTTCTTTCCTTTTTCTGGTTTCTTTCTTGTTGACTTTGCAAAATTTCTCAATTTCAGGATTGAACAATAAGGAGGTGTCACTTGTGCTTCTAGCTCTTCTCATAAAAGATTAAAAGTACCTGAAAAAGAACAAACAAACATAAAATGAAAAGATAACAAAAATAAAACTATAAACAACTAAAATAATCAAGAATTCAATCTTAAACAAACAACTCCCCGGCAACGGCGCCAAAAACTTGATGTGGCCCAACCGCAAGTGCACGGGTCGTACAAGTAATATAGAAAAGATATCGTTCCCACGAGGAGTTGTGTTAATGATTGAATTTTTGATATAAAAAAGTTGACTAAATTGAAGTAATTTTGAAATTAAAACAATAGATTGAGTGGGTATTGGAGTATGAAATTTATATGTGCAAAATTGATAATCTATTCAACTATGTAATGATTTAACTAAAATTGCATCAATTTGAAATAAGCAAGTTCAAATATGGCAATATTCAAAATGGCATGCAATTAAATTTGATTAGAAATTAACAATGATAAAAAGGTGATTCCGGAGTTCGGGATTTCATATTCGAGCTATTTTGGGATTTTAATTGGTTATCCAATTTTATGAAACTCATGGGTTTTAAGGAGATTAATTCTTAAATCCTTTGAATTCCCTTTCGAGTGAGACAAAGAGTGCCTTAATCAATCTAATCCTACTTTCGTGGACTTAGAGTTAATTAAGACCCATTAAGTTCTTTAATTAATCTGTGAATCCTCTTAATCCTTAGCCTATTTCTAGGTCTAAGTTAATTAAGTCCAATTTCTTGATTATCTATCACAAGGCCTTCTCCTTTCGGTGCTTCAACCATGGATTAAGAGCATCACTTAATGGGATCCTACACTAAGCATGTCATTTAGCACACAAGAAATGAATAAAACTCATTAAGACCACAAAATATGGATTACCCAATCAAAATCCACAAAATATCTCAAATATTACATCCCTTACTCCAGAATCAAAATTAAACTAATCACTATCCATAATGCTTACAAGATATATTGAGTTTAAATGGAAATAAAGCTTTAATCTAAGCTAAGGAATAAGAAATTAAACACTAGAAATGTAGAAAAATATAAGGGAAGAAAGAAATCTGCAAATCATGGTTGAAAATGGTGTAGAAGGTGAAAGTGACTCTTCAAATTCTGCCTCTCCTCTTCCTTTCCTTTTCTGCTCCTTGTCTCCTTCTTTTTTTCCTATTCTAAAATGGGAAATGAAACTATTTATAGCATTTTCTGACATGGAGCCCTAAAATGGTGTGTTTGAGGAGGAATTTTCTGAGGGAATCTTACACACTCATTAATGAACTCTTTATGGATCGCATAAGTGGGATCGCATAAGTTATGCAGTCCCTTATGCAGTTTTCGGCTGATTCTGGTTCACTTATGCGAAACTGCATGACTTGGTGCATAGGCTATGCAAAGTTCCGTGAAGGTGCATAAGGGAGGCGAGAATGTGCATAAGCTATGCAGTCTCCTTATGCACATTTCGGTTGGTTCTGGAACAGTGATTTTTCTCCTTTTGCAGATCTGCATAGCTTATGCGGTAAGTTATGCACAATTTGATCAATGCATATTTCAGCTTGAAATCTTGTTTTTGACATCTTTGGCTGTAGAAGTCACTCCTCAATGGCAAAATTTCTCTTCAGTCCTTCAAAAATACCATTTTTCCTACAAAACAAGGTAAAAATTACAAATTAATCCAAAATTGACAATTATGAAAAACTAACTAAATAACTAATGAAATTTGTAACACCCCCGTTATATAGCCTGGTATATTTCACTGTTCCGGAGACCGGTGTCGGTCCGGACAATTAATAGGATTAGGGCCACACTTAAGACAACTTGAGAAGCCATAAACATAAATAATTAGTAATGTTTAATTAGTTAACTATAAATAAGAAAAACAAAACATAAGAGGTTAAACGAGCCGAGAGTCACAGCGATGAGTGACCTCCTGAACGATCACAAGTCATTTTAAACTCAAATTTTGAACCGTAAAAAGTGACGCTGCGGTCCTTAGGACCCTTATGAACACAGTGGAAAAGAGAAAATCATGAAAAAGAACTGTTAAGTCAGTCAAATAATTAGGTCAGGGAGCCGGAAGAAATATTGGATTATTTGCAAACCGATGAGCAGTGAGGGGCAATGTGGTCAATTGACCCCGAGAGCTGACTCCTGACCTAACTGTCAAATAAAATCGGAGAAAAGAAAATTTCGGAATCGAGAATTAAATTAAAGAACTAATAGAAAAAAAAAAAGAGAAAAAGAGATGAAAATGAAAAAGTCAAAAGTTATGACATCATGCATGATGTCATAACTAAAGTAATAAATTGAATTATTTAATTTGGGAATTAGGGGTCTTCCATAAGCCAAAAAAAAAAACGTGTAAAGGAAACCAAAGGAAAAAAATTAGGATTTTCTTCTTCCTTGCCACCCCACTTTCCTCCCAAATTCCTCCATGAATGGTCCTCCATTTAAGCTTACATTTAAGCTTAATTTTCTTCACTTAATCCAAATAACTCTCTTAAAAACCACCCTAGAGCTTGTTATTGCAACTTAAGAAGGAGATTACAAGAAGAAAGAAGAATTAAAGATAGGGTTTTGAAGCTTTAACAAAAGGTTAGTATGTTAAATTGTTACTTTTCCATTCAAATGCATGTTTAGGTAATTAAGTGAGCTAATAACTTGATTTAAATGAAACAAATATGGGGAAAGAATTAAATTGAAATTTTGGGCAGCTTGAGAGGAGTGTGGTTTGCATGAATATGATGCAATTGAGTGAGTTTAGAAGCTTTACTTAGTGAAATGATTAACATTAAAATTATTAGAAGTAGTTAAATGCAAGAGTTAGTGAGATTAAGGTTTCAATGCTAGGGTTTATGGACCAAAATTTGGAGAAATGCATAAATGG
This sequence comes from Hevea brasiliensis, assembly GCF_030052815.1. Lineage (NCBI taxonomy): Eukaryota > Viridiplantae > Streptophyta > Magnoliopsida > Malpighiales > Euphorbiaceae > Hevea > Hevea brasiliensis. The sequence continues at coordinate 6,148,671 of NC_079506.1, read as the reverse complement.
CATGTTTAACCTATTGTGAAATGAAATAATGGTCAATTATGACCAAATAAGTTGTGTGGGAATGATAGGAATGAAAACTAAATTCGGAGGTTAATGGTCATGCTGCTGGCAGCATGACCAAACCCACTTTGAAGGACCAAAACTAAATTTTACAAGCCCAATTGATATGCCACCAATTGGAGATGAAAATAGACATAAAAGAGCACAATTTTCATTAAGGAACCATGGCCAAAAACTGACCAAAACTTGGTGAAACAATTGACCAAAGTGAGTTGATTGCAGGCTGCCACTGCACAAAACTGACCAAATGAATAGTAACTGTTCATTTGGTCATAACTCGAGCTAGGTAGGTCAAATTGATCTGAAATTTTGCCAGCAATTAGATATGATATAGACCTAAAACTTTCATGAAGAACACCAACCCAAATTAGGCCATTAACTCATTCAAATCATTGAGCAAAGTTAAAATTTCTGTACTGAAATTTTGCAGATTTTTAGTTGAGCAGCAAAGTTTGGATAGCTATAACTCTCTCTAGAAAACTCGGATTTAGGCGATTCTTGAACCGATGGAAACCTAAGACATAGTACAACATTTCATATGAAGAAAGTGAGACCGAATTATGAACTTAACTTGATCAAACAATTGACCAAAGTTGAACCAAAAATCTGACAGCACCTAAATTGCAGTATGAACAGTGCACGTGAACAGTAAACTTATTTTGGCCATAACTTGAGCTACAAAACTCCGATTGAGGTGATCCAAAAATGAGAATACACTTAAGACAATAAGGAACATTTTCTATGAAGGAAGTTTTGTCAAATTCCAACAGTAGATCGACCAATGGAATAGTGCAACTTCGGAAAACCAAAACCGAAAATTGGCAATTTTGCCAAAATGACCTAAGCTTTAAACAAATGACCAAAACCAACAAGTTTGGTGACCAAAATGTGGTATATGGGTGAAGTTGGAGTTCCCATACCCATTAAGCCTTAGAAAGTCAATAATTTGACTTGAATAGTGCAGTGAATAGTAACCCGAAACACAAAATTTCGAGAACGTCGAATTTAACACGTTAGAGCTAGCTAAATGTGAAATTAAGTTTATTTTGGATTTATTTTAAGTTCTAGTACTGAAACATTGTAAAATTGTGTGTTTCAGTTGAAAAGAATATCGGGAAGGAACCCGAGGAACCGAGTCGAGGCTAAAGGACGACTGCTTGATGTTTGTGCACAACATATACTTTTATAATCATCTTTTGCATATCGTTTTAAATAATGTGAAATATTGGATTATGACATTCTTATGATGTTGATCTAAATTGTTGAAAGTTATTATGTATATTTGAAAAGAAAATGTTTAGCAAATTGTTAAAATAAGTTTTGAAACCACAGTGTCATGACCACATATTTGAACACCTCACTAGCACGACTAGTGGGGGTAATTAGTTTCGAATTTTGATTCCTTCTCTGGAGAAGTGTTGAGGTGTGCCAGTAGAAGAGGATGTGAATGGATATCCATATATTTGAGCTAGCTAGCCTTGTGATGTGATTTCTCTTTAGCCTCTGGCTATTGAGATTCTATTTGTTTCGAATGGCATGATTTAACTGTGGGTTTTATGAAATGTGTTTTGATACTTTGAAATAAACTTGGTTTACATGTAAAATCTTACAATGCATGATTGTATTTAATTTTCATGTTTAATCAAATTTTTGAATGAATGTGCTTTAAGTTTTGCATAAAGATTATTTTAGTATATTGTGCACCACTGAGTCTTAGTACTCAGCGATAGCTTTATTCTTTGCCGCAGATACAGAGATTAGAGGAGCAGATCGAGTCACGAGGTGTGTGAAGTCATCAGTTTGAAGCCTTCGGGTATAATTTATACCCTAACTGTAAATACTTCTTTTGATGTATATATTGCACATAAATGTATGGACATGTAAAAATGGGTCTTGAGCAGCTTGTACACAAATTTGTATGAAGTTTGTAATAAAGTTTAGTTTGTGTTTCTTTTGATATAAATTTGTAAGGTTATGTATAAATTATTTTGTTTTTAATGAAATATGAATGATATTGATTGATAGTATTTTGAGAATTATTGAACTTGTGAATTTTGATAAATTGATTGAGTTTGATTGTGAAACCAAGTAGTGGTTGAGAAAATCTTTTAGAAGTGCTTTTACAGTATTCAAGAACGGTTTTATCAAAATACAGAGGAAACTCACAAAATTTTTATCAAATTTATGGAAAACTAAAATGGCCAAAAATATTAATTAGTTTTAATTTCAACTAAATGTTTTAAATACTCATTAGAAATGCTCACCACTTGTCAAAGATAAGAAAATTGTTTTAAAATCCCTTGTAGGGTACTTAATGAGTTATCGGTAGGTGAAGTTCGGTAGTTCATTAGGTATTCTACGGGATCATGTTATGCCTTACAGAGGGGTAAGGTGTGACATGTTTTAGTGGTATCAGAGCAAAATTTTTGAAGTATGTTTTAGCTTGTGAATTTGTGTCTTTTCTTTGTTAAGTACAACTGCTCAATGTCCATATTTGTTACATACAGTGCATTACATCATGAATATGAACTAACGGAGGGAAATCTCCTTGTGTTACTTGTTCAGGAGATACCCTAACTTCAGCTTGAAATGGAAGAAGGGGATCGCTCAGTTGAGCAGTCTGTTGAAGCTGAGGCACAAGGGGAAGCCCCAGCTTTACCGAATGTCAAGGTCAAGAAGACTAGCCACAAATGCCGCAAATTCTGCACGCATTCGCCAGAGATAGCGGCAATGTTTCAACAAATGGCTGGGGGTATGCCTGCTCAAGCTCCACCCCAACCACCTGTGGCACAACCACTGCCTCCAGCCAGACAATATGATAAATTATTGAAGTATGGGGCTGCAGAATTTAAGGGTACAGTAGACCCACTTGAGGCAGAGCAATGGCTTGAAAGAATGGACAGAGTATTTAAGAAGCTGCACTGCCAAGATGAATTAAAGTTTGAGTATTCTGTGTCTCTACTGCAAGGGGATGCGTATGACTGGTGGAAGACCATCCCCCACAGCTTGGCTGAACCACCAGTGCTAACCTGGGATGACTTTATCAGAGAGTTCAGACAGAAATACATCCCAGACGCATATGTTGATCAGAAATTGCAAGAGTTTTTGAGTCTAAAACAAGGGAATAGATCAGTGGCAGAGTATGAGAGGGAGTTCTCCCGCCTGAGTCACTATGCGGAGAGTCTCCTTACTACCAGTAAAGCAAGATGCAAGAGATTTGAGACGGGTTTGAAGCCCAGCATACGGATGCAAGTTATAGGATTTCGACACAGCAACTTCTCAGAACTTATGTCCCAAGCACTTGAACTGGAAAGAGTTGAAGCAGAAGCAACCCCAGTGAAGGAAAAAGTCGAGAAATTAGAAAAAGACAAGGGGGAAAAATCAGTTGAGCAGAGTTCTGGTGCTACCTCCGGAAAGAAAAAGAAGTTTAGTGGACCCAGCAGGGGTCGAGGTGGCAGATTTGGCAGAGGCAGATTTTCCGGTCGAGACCCCTAGGTCCTGGTCGTGATCAGCGAGGGTTCACATTACGCCGCCTGTGAGACTTGTGGCAAGATTCATGGGGGGGAATGTTATTGGGCCACTGGAGCCTGCTTTAACTGTGGAGGCAAGGGCCATATAGCTAAAGATTGTACTAGTGCTCCGAGATATGGTCCACTCCTACTGCTGAAGGATCTATTCAGAGTCCTGCTCCCAGAGGTTCACAGTCAGTTGGCAGAGGAAGAGGCAGAGGTAGAGGCACTGCTTCAGGCAGTCAGGGCACAATTGGTCAGTCAGGACAAGGAAGTGCTTCAACCAGAATCTACGCAATGAAACAGCGAGAAGAGGCTGAGACTTCTGATGTGGTAGCTGGTACATTCTCTATCTCTGATCAAGATGTATTTGTATTGTTTGATCCGGGTTCAACTCATTCATATGTTAGTGCTAGCATAGTCAGTTCACTTGCTGTTCCATGTGTGCAAATGGGTTTTGAAGTGCTAGTAACTAGTCCATTAGGACAAGAGGTCCGGGTCAACAGAATCTATAGAGACTGTCCTTTGGTGATCCAAGGACATGTTTTCCTGTCAGACTTGATTGAAATGCCCTTCAGAGAGTATGATATTATCTTGGGCATGGATTGGTTAGCCAGGCATCATGCTATGATTGGATCAGAGATCAAGATACACTTTTGGTCTCCCTCTGTACGGTGATGTGGTAATACATGGGGAGAGGCATTTACTGCCATCAAACATCATTTCGGCTGCACTAGCCAGAAGAATGATCAGAAAGGGGTGTGAAGCATACTTGGCACATGTGATAGACACCCAAGTGGGGAGTCCAGCACTAAGGGACATCCCTACGGTATGTGACTTTCCGGATGTATTTCCTGATGAACTACCAGGATTACCTCCAGAAAGAGAAGTGCAATTTGAGATTAATGTTATGCCTGGTGTGGACCCAATCTCCATAACGCCATATAGAATGGCACCTGCAGAATTGAAAGAGTTGAAAGTGCAGTTGCAAGAATTGCTTGACAAGGGCTTTATCCGCCCTAGTGTGTCACCTTGGGGAGCGCCAGTGTTGTTTGTAAAGAAGAAAGATGACACTCTCCGCTTGTGTATTGATTATCGGCAGTTGAATAAGGTGACAATAAAGAATAGATATCCATTACCCGCATTGATGACTTGTTTGATCGGTTGAGGGGTGCAATGTTCTCCAAAATTGACTGAGATCGAGTTATTATCACCGAAAGTACAAGAGCAAAGTATTTCTAAATCGCCTTGAGAACCCGCTATGGCCATTATGAGTTCTTGGTCATGCCATTCGTTAACTAATGCTCCTACGCTTTTATGGATCTGATGAACACTATTTTCAGACCATACCTCGACCAGTTTGTTGTGGTATTCATAGATGATATATTGGTCTATTCGAGGAATGCAGAAGAGCATGATAGGCATCTGCGGATTGTACTGCAGACTTTGAGAGAGAAACAACTATATGCCAAATTGTCGAAGTGTGAATTTTGGCTGAAAGAAATATCTTTTTTGGGGCATGTAGTATCAGAAGAGGGCATTAAGGTAGATCCAAGTAAGATTGAAGCTGTCCTTAATTGGAGGCCACCTAAATGTCACAGAAATTCGTAGTTTTCTGGGTTTAGCTGGATACTACCGTAGATTTGTGAAGGGATTCTCCATGTTGGCATCTCCATTGACCAAGCTGCTTAGAAAAGATGTAAAATTTCAGTGGACGGACAAATGCCAGCAAAGCTTTAATGAATTGAAGAGATGTTTGACAGAGGCTCCAGTCTTGACTTTACCTACACCGGGTAAAGAATATACAGTTTACAGCGATGCTTCTCATAATGGGTTAGGTTGTGTGTTGATGCAAGATCGAAATGTCATTGCCTATGCATCACGCCAGCTAAAACCGCATGAGAGGAATTATCCGACACATGACTTGGAGCTTGCAGCTATAGTGTTTGCTCTTAAGATCTGGAGACATTATTTGTATGGGGAGAAATGTTACATCTACACAGATCATAAGAGTTTGAAGTATTTGGGCACCCAGAAAGAGTTGAATTTGAGACAGAGGAGATGGTTAGAGTTGATAAAAGACTATGATTGTCTGATAGACTATCAGCCAGGGAAAGCTAATGTTGTGGCTGACGCCCTAAGTCGCAAGACTATGGCGAGTCTACAGGTTACTCCTTTGTCTTTGGTACATGAGTTAAGATCATTGCATGCCAGCTTAGAGATTAATGATGAGGGGCAGACAGCAGTTGCATGGCATGTACAGCCAGTATTGATTGATCAGATCAGAATGGCTGCTCAGAATGATCATAAATATCGAAGTCGATGGAAGAAGTCCGACAGGCAAGAAACGTAATTCTCACCGAAATGATGGTCTATTGCTACACCAGGCGTAATGTGTGTTCCTAATGATGTTGAATTGAGGAGGATCATTTTAAAGGAAGCACATGAGTCTCCTTTTGCCATGCACCCTGGTGGTACAAAAATGTATAGAGGGCTAAAGGAGCATTACTGGTGGATGGGTATGAAGAGAGATGTGGCAGAGTTTGTATCCAAATGCCTAACTTGTCAAGTGAAGTGAAGCGAGCATCAAGTACTGGCTGGTTGTTACATCCACTACCGATGCAGTGGAAATGGGAGAGAATAACGATGGATTTTGTGATGGGACTTCCGAGGACACAAAAGAGTCATGATGCGCTTTGGGTCATTGTTGACCGACTAAATCGCTCATTTTCTCGCCGATTCGGATGGACTACAATTTGGACAGATTGGCGGTTGTACATCGATGAGATTGTGAGATTGCATGGAGTGCCGATTCATTGTATCGACATGAGATCCTAGGTTCACTTTTAGACTCGGGTAGTCTTGAGAGAGCCCTAGGAACTAGATTGAACTTCGATCTTGCATTCCATCCACGCATGCATGGCCACCGAGAGGGTAATTCGGATCTTGGAGGATATGCTACGGGCTTGTGTTATTGAGTTTGAGGGTAGTTGGGATACACACTTGCCTTTGATTGAGTTTGCTTACAACAACGACTACCAATCAACCATTGGGATGCCTCCATATGAAGCTTTGTATGGCGAAAATGTAGAACACCGTTGTGTTGGGATGACGTGGGTGAAAGAAAGATGATTGGACCCAAATTGTTCAACAAATGAAGAGTAAATCAGGTTTATCAGAGATCGACTTAAGACTGCATCAGACCGTCAGAAGTCCTACATTGATTTAAAAAGAAGGGATATTGAGTATGCAGTGGGTGAGAAAGTTTTCCTCAAAGTTTCTCCTTGGAAGAGAATTATGAGATTCGGCAGAAAGGGGAAACTGAGTCCTCGTTTCATTGGGCCATATGAGGTTCTGGAAAGAGTGGGTCCTTTGGCATATCGGTTGGCACTACCTCCAGAGTTGGAAAAGATACATAATGTCTTCCATGTGTCTATGTTGAGGAGGTATCGATCAGACCCATCTCATGTACTACCAGTAGAAGAAATAGAAGTGAATCCAGACCTCACATATGAAGAAGAACCCATAAAGATTCTGGCTTATGAGGTGAAGCAGCTACGGAATAAGCAGATACCGTTGGTAAAAGTGCTGTGGAACCATCATTCGGGCCAAGAAGCTACTTGGGAACGAGAGGAGGACATGAGGAGACAACACCCACAATGCTGTTGAGATTGATACTGTAAAATTTCGAGACGAAATTTATTTAAGAGGGGGAGAATTGTAACACCCCCGTTATATAGCCTGGTATATTTCACTGTTCCGGAGACCGGTGTCGGTCCGGACAATTAATAGGATTAGGGCCACACTTAAGACAACTTGAGAAGCCATAAACATAAATAATTAGTAATGTTTAATTAGTTAACTATAAATAAGAAAAACAAAACATAAGAGGTTAAACGAGCCGAGAGTCACAGCGATGAGTGACCTCCTGAACGATCATGAAGTCATTTTAAACTCAAATTTTGAACCGTAAAGTGACGCGGTCCTTAGGACCCTTATGAACACAAGTGGAAAAGAGAAAATCATGAAAAAGAACTGTTAAGTCACCAAATAATTAGGTCGTGGAGCCGGAAGAAATATTGGATTATTTGCAAACCGATGAATCGGCGAGGGGCAATTTGGTCAATTGACCCCGAGAGCTGACTCCTGACCTAACTGTCAAATAAAATCGGAGAAAAGAAAATTTCGGACTCGAGAATTAAATTAAAGAACTAATAGAAAAAAAAAAGAGAAAAAGAGATGAAAATGAAAAGTCAAAGTTATGACATCATGCATGATGTCATAACTAAAGTAATAAATTGAATTATTTAATTTGGGAATTAGGGTCTTCCATAAGCCAAAAAAAAACGTAAAGGAAACCAAAGGAAAAAATTAGGATTTTCTTCTTCCTTGCCACCCCACTTTCCTCCCAAATTCCTCCATGAATGGTCCTCCATTTAAGCTTACATTTAAGCTTAATTTTCTTCACTTAATCCAAATAACTCTCTTAAAAACCACCCTAGAGCTTGTTATTGCAACTTAAGAAGGAGATTACAAGAAGAAAGAAGAATTAAAGATAGGGTTTTGAAGCTTTAACAAAAGGTTAGTATGTTAAATTGTTACTTTTCCATTCAAATGCATGTTTAGGTAATTAAGTGAGCTAATAACTTGATTTAAATGAAACAAATATGGGGAAAGAATTAAATTGAAATTTTGGGCAGCTTGAGAGGAGTGTGGTTTGCATGAATATGATGCAATTGAGTGAGTTTAGAAGCTTTACTTAGTGAAATGATTAACATTAAAATTATTAGAAGTAGTTAAATGCAAGAGTTAGTGAGATTAAGGTTTCAATGCTAGGGTTTATGGACCAAAATTTGGAGAAATGCATAAATGGCATGTTTAACCTATTGTGAAATGAAATAATGGTCAATTATGACCAAATAAGTTGTGTGGGAATGATAGGAATGAAAACTAAATTCGGAGGTTAATGGTCATGCTGCTGGCAGCATGACCAAACCCACTTTGAAGGACCAAAACTCAAATTTTACAAGCCCAATTGATATGCCACCAATTGGAGATGAAAATAGACATAAAAGAGCACAATTTTCATTAAGGAACCATGGCCAAAAACTGACCAAAACTTGGTGAAACAATTGACCAAAGTGAGTTGATTGCAGGCTGCCACTGCACAAAACTGACCAAATGAATAGTAACTGTTCATTTGGTCATAACTCGAGCTAGGTAGGTCAAATTGATCTGAAATTTTGCCAGCAATTAGATATGATATAGACCTAAAACTTTCATGAAGAACACCAACCCAAATTAGGCCATTAACTCATTCAAATCATTGAGCAAAGTTAAAATTTCTGTACTGAAATTTTGCAGATTTTTAGTTGAGCAGCAAAGTTTGGATAGCTATAACTCTCTCTAGAAAACTCGGATTTAGGCGATTCTTGAACCGATGGAAACCTAAGACATAGTACAACATTTCATATGAAGAAAGTGAGACCGAATTATGAACTTAACTTGATCAAACAATTGACCAAAGTTGAACCAAAAATCTGACAGCACCTAAATTGCAGTATGAACATTGCACGTGAACAGTAAACTTATTTTGGCCATAACTTGAGCTAAAAAACTCCGATTGAGGTGATCCAATAATGAGAATACACTTAAGACAATAACTAACATTTTCTATTAAGTAAGTTTTGTCATATTCCAACAGGAGATCGACAAATGGAATAGTGCAAATTCTGAAATCCAAAACGGAAAAGTGGCAATTTTGCCAAAATGACCTAAGCTTTAAACAAATGACCAAAACCAACAAGTTTGGTGACCAAAATGTGGTATATGGGTGAAGTTGGAGTTCCCATACCCATTAAGCCTTAGAAAGTCAATAATTTGACTTGAATAGTGCAGTTAAAAGTAAACATAAACACAAAATTTCGAGAACGTCGAATTTAACACGTTAGAGCGAGCTAAATGTGAAATTAAGTTTATTTTGGATTTATTTTAAGTTCTAGGACTGAAACATTGTAATTTTGTGTGTTTCAGTTGAAAAGAATATCGGTAAGGAACCCTAGGAACCGAGTCGAGGCTAAAGGACGACTCGTTTGAGGTTTGTGCACAACATATACTTTTATAATCATCTTTTGCATATCGTTTTAAATAATGTGAAATATTGGATTATGACATTCTTATGATGTTGATCTAAATTGTTGAAAGTTATTATGTATATTTGAAAAGAAAATGTTTAGCAAATTGTTAAGATAAGTTTTGAAACCACAGTGTCATGACCACATATTTGAACACCTCACTAGCACGACTAGTGGGGGTAATTAGTTTCGAATTTTGATTCCTTCTCTGGAGAAGTGTTGAGGTGTGCCAAGAGAAGAGGATGTGAATGGATATCCATATATTTGAGCTAGCTAGCCTTGTGATGTGATTTCTCTTTAGCCTCGGCTATTGAGATTCTATTTGTTTCGAATGGCATGATTTAACTGTGGGTTTTATGAAATGTGTTTTGATACTTTGAAATAAACTTGGTTTACATGTAAAATCTTACAATGCATGATTGTATTTAATTTTCATGTTTAATCAAATTTTTGAATGAATGTGCTTTAAGTTTTGCATAAAGATTATTTTAGTATATTGTGCACCATCGAGTCTTAGTACTCGTGATAGCTTTATTCTTTGTCGCAGATACAGAGATTAGAGGAGCAGCAGATCGAGTCTTGAGGTGTGTGAAGTCATCAGTTTGAAGCCTTGGGTATAATTTATACCTTAACAGTAAATACTTCTTTTGATGTATATATTGCACATAAATGTATGGACATGTAAAAATGGGTCTTGAGCAGCTTGTACACAAATTTGTATGAAGTTTGTAATAAAGTTTAGTTTGTGTTTCTTTTGATATAAATTTGTAAGGTTATGTATAAATTATTTTGTTTTTAATGAAATATGAATGATATTGATTGTGATATTTTGAGAATTATTGAACTTGTGAATTTTGATAAATTGATTGAGTTTGATTGTGAAACCGAAGTAGTGGTTGAGAAAATCTTTTAGAAGTGCTTTTTACAGGTATTCGAAGAACGGTTTTATCAAAATACAGAGGAAACTCTGTCAAAATTTTTATCAAATTTGCGGAAAACTAAAATGGCCAAAAATATTAATTAGTTTTAATTTCAAGTAAATGTTTTAAATACTCATTAGAAATGCTCACCACTTGTCAAAGATAAGAAAATTGTTTTAAAATCCCTTGTAGGGTACTTAATGAGTTATCGGTAGGTGAAGTTCGGTAGTTCATTAGGTATTCTACGGGATCATGTTATGCCTTACAGAGGGGTAAGGTGTGACAAAATTAGCTAAAAGTGACTAATAATCAAATAAAATGGCTATGAAATTAAACCTAAATGATTATGCAAAATGTATGCATAAGTAAAGCCGACGTGCTATAATACATTAATATGCAACAAGTCAATTATATATTATTATACAGTATATTAATTTGTTAACTTGTATCTTACAGTTTATTGATTTCTTAACCTGTGAATCAGATTAAAAGGGGGCGGAATTGTACATTCAGAGTACTGTCTATTAAAAAATTGTAACGCCCTCACCATAGGTAGTCCGTACAATTTACTGTTCCGACGACTCATATCTGTTCGGACAGTCAAAATATCTGGAACTACACCTAAACTATAGTGAGGAGGCATAAATTAATGAAATAAATATTAAAAAAATATATATATAGGAAAAATTTTGAGAAATAAAATAAAATTTAGAGAATTTATTAATTGGTATAAAAAAATAAAAATAATCCGATGAGCACCATGAAAGGCATTTTGGTCATTTCACCCCTAGAGATGAAATTTGACTTAAATGTCAAATTAAAATTTGGAAATAGAATAATTAACATAAATTAATTTTATGAATTTAAATTTGAAAAATGAGAAGAGAAAGAAGAAGAAAAGAAAAGAAAAGAAAAGGAAAGAAAAGGAAAGAAAGGAAATAGATTTATGAAATTAAAAAAAAAATAAAGTACACATAAATGTATATAAATAGACACAAGAAGACAAAACCCCACCAACCATTCTTCTTCCTCTTCTCTCTTTCTCCTTGCCGTTCCCTTGGTCTCTCCCTCCCCACCATTGTTATCAAGCTTAAAGCTTGATTTGCCAAGCTTTCACTCACCAAAACCCATAGACCCCTTCACAAAAAATTTAGCCCACACCATAAGGAAGCTTTAGATACCCATAAGAAGAAGAAAGATTAAAGTTTGAAGTGGGTCACAAGAGGTTAGTGCACTAATCCCTCTTCTTCTCTTTATTAAACATGAAAAGCATGTTTAGCTAAGCATAAAAACCATTAAAACAAAAAGAAAATCTAGAGGAAAGAACCCTTGAATTTTTGGCAGCCATGGAACTTGAAGTTTATTGCTTTTAAGTGATGAAAAATGGTTCCATGAGAATGTGTAATTAGTTGAAATGTTTGGGTGTTTGATTGTGTAGTGTTTGTGTAAATTTGAAACTTTGAAAACTAGGGTTTGTGTAAATGTTGAGGACTTTGTGTAAAATGTTGAAATTGACCTATTGGGATGAGATTGTTGCTTATAGAAGTGTATTGCATGCAAATTGAAGTAAGGAAGTTGGAGGAGATTGAGTTTTGGAAGTGTTAATTTTCTGCAGGTTGTGTTTGTTGAGGGCAGTGTACATTTTAGGCCATAAATAAAATTGTGTGACCCCAATTGGTATGAGGCCAATTGGAGGTGAAACTAGACCCAAAATAGCCCATTTTCCATGAAGAAACCATGCCCAAATTCTGTCCGAAACTTGAGCCAAATACTGTCCAAATTCGGATTTCCCTGCAACCCAACCCAGAAAATGACCAAATGAACAGTACGTGTTCATTTGGTCATAACTCTCTCTATACTGGTCCAAATGACCTAAAATTTTACCCATGGAAAGTTTAGACATAGGGCTACACTTTTCATGAAGACCACTCAACCCAGTTTTGCCTTTAACAAATTCAAATTGTTAGCACAAGTTGGGTCACTGAAACTGCCAACCCAGAAAATGACCAAATGAACAGTACGTGTTCATTTGGTCATAACTCTCTCTATACTGGTCCAAATGACCTAAAATTTTACCCATGGAAAGTTTAGACATAGGGCTACACTTTTCATGAAGACCACTCAACCCAGTTTTGCCTTTAACAAATTCAAATTGTTAGCACAAGTTGGGTCACTGAAACTGCCAACCCAGAAAATGACCAAATGAACAGTACGTGTTCATTTGGTCATAACTCTCTCTATACTGGTCCAAATGACCTAAAATTTTACCCATGGAAAGTTTAGACATAGGGCTACACTTTTCATGAAGACCACTTAACCCAGTTTTGCTTTTAACCAATTCAAATTGTTAGCACAGGTTGGGTCATTGAAACTGCCAACCCAGAAAATGTCCAAAAATACTATTCCTTTGGTATTTTGACCATAACTTGAGTTCTATAACCCCAAACTCAGTGATTTAAAAACTGAAATTCAAGTTTAATCATAGAGGAGCAATTGTTATGAAGGAATTGTGACTAATTAAACATCCCAACCTAGTCAAATTCCTAGATAAATATAACACATCAACATGAACCTAAAGAAAGGTTCATGGGAAAAATGCTATATAGGATAATTCAAATACTTATAAAGAAAATTTAATATTAAAAATGATATGAATATGTAAATTAGGACTAATGTCCTATTAATATGAAATTTATGGTACCAATGAATAGTACTAGAAAATAGTAATAGTGAATAGTGCTAAATTAATTAAAAATATTTAATTGCCCATAGTATACCTAGACTTATTTATTTAGTTGGATAAATTGGTATACCAATTAGGGACTACAGATAGCAGTACTGCCTACCGAAAAAATCATGAACTGACAATATATGTCTGGTATGATTGTTCTACAGGCTATATGCCTACTTTATTTCTGGCTTTACAAGCCTGACAGCGGGTCTCGTGCCCGACAGCTGGCCTCGTGCCTGACAGACGTATACTGGATAGACATATGGCTGTCTAACCAGTATACACCCGTACATCCAACTTTTATAATTTGTTATAGGTTTTCTTGGGCACTGATAAAAAAAAAAATTAATTAAGACTTAAAATACAATAAGTAATCATAAAAGATCCCAATAATGTTAATTATTTTCAAAGAGCAATAAAAATATAAAAGACCCAGAAATTATGAGTTGCATATATTGTTTCAAATTATTAAATTATTGTTATTATAAATTATGCACCACTAAGCGTTATGCTTAGCGCGTTGGTTTTCCATCGCGTAGGTACTGGAGATCGATCGCGTGCAAAGGCGGCACTGATGAGTGCAGCGTGCAGCTTTGATCAGATCTGCCATTGTCCAGAGTCACCTCACCGGTCTGTTGTATTTTTGTAGGGCCCATGTATAGACTAGTATTTTGGTTCATTATGTTTAGTCATGATGTAATTACTAGTTTATGATGTATTTCATTTTGGACTTGTAATTAAACTTTGAGATTGAAATGAAAACTTGTAATTTATTATCTATGAATTTCTATATGAATGCAATAGATAGTACTTCATTTTGAGATTTCATAAATAATTGTAAATGATATGATACATGAGAATATGATGTAGAAATGTGTGAAATGAATATGGACATGTTAACAGGTGATTAGTGGAACCCGCCAGATGCTAATAAAATAAGAGAGGCTCTGTCCGGGTCTCCACAGAAATAAGATATAAAAAAAAAAAAAAATTTCTACACATAGAATACATGTTTTAAATGACATCAAAAGTTTACAATAGATATAATAAAACAAGATAGGGTGCTCCGGCACCGAATGTGGCACTTCTTGCTCGGCTATACTGTAGACAGGTAAGGGGCGTCACATTTAGTGGTATCAGAGCCTAGGTTTAGGCGGTCCTAGACCTAGATAGATAGAAAGAAATAGTTGCATCACATGCATGGGCCTTTAGATAGAGTCGAGGTGACACTAATGCAGATCTGTTCTTTGTCTTTTTATAGGATCGATGGCATCTGATCCTTCAGAGCACGGACCTCCAAGACCGATAGAGGAGGAAGTAGAGAGTCACGCACCTGCTCCTAGTCGAGGGAGAAGTGGCAGTAGAGCAGAGTCATCTCGAGGTACTGTGAGTAGGGCACAGCAGGCCTTCTATGAACAGATGACACAGCTGTTCCGTCAGTTCGCCGGAGCCATTCCCCAGCCACAGCCACCTCCACCTCCACAGCCACAGCCACAGCCACAACCTATACACAGATCTCCACTAGAGAGACTGCGAAAGTATGGGGCAATTGATTTCAGAGCTAAGAGGGATGATGATCCAGCCGCAACAGAGTATTGGCTGGAGAGGACAGAGAGGGTACTGCAGCAGTTGCACTGCACCCCAGATCAGCAGTTGGAGTGTGCTCTGTCACTGCTACAGGAGGATGCATATAGATGGTGGGTGACAGTATCTAAAGTGGTACAGCCTACACATATCACTTGGGATTTCTTTCTGGCTGAATTCAGAAAGAAATACATCAGTCATGTGTACTTGGAGGCCAGAAGGAGAGAATTCCTGGCACTGAGGCAGAGGCAGCTGACAGTCTCCGAATATGAGCGAGAATTCATGAGACTTAGCGAATATGCATTGGAGTTGATGCCGACAGAGGTTGATAAATGCAGAAGATTTGAGGATGGACTGAATGACAACATCAGGTTAATAGTGACGTCCCACCACTTCACAGATTTCTCTCTGTTGATAGCATCAGCCCTTGATGTGGAGAGAGTCAGAAATGAAGAGCAGTCCAGAAAAGATAGGCAACGCAAGAGGGGTTCTGGGTCTGGTCAGTCCGGTTCAGCAGACACGGGTAGTAAGAGACCCAAGGAGTCTCAGGGACAGACTCAAGGTCGGGGCAAGAAACAAAAGTCTCGGTTTGCTCCAAGGAGAGGAGGAGGACAATCTGGTGCATCAGTGGGTAGTTCACCTGGTGCAGCTACACGGGGATCAGCCCCACCACCTGCTTGTGTACATTGTGGTAGACCCCACAGAGGAGAGTGCAGATTGTTGACAGGTGGATGTTTTAGATGTGGGTCTACGGATCACTTCCTGAAGGATTGTCCACAGAGGAACACTAGTGCTCCCACTGCTCCACCTCAGATGGAGAGGTCTACCCCAGCAGCACAGAGGGGTAGGAGACCTGCGAGGCCTGATACAGCTGGCACATCACAGAGGCCTACTGCAGAGACAGTCCAGAGGCAGGAGATTAGGGTAGCACCTCGTGCTTATGCCATGAGAGCTCGAGATGAGCCAGAGCCAGCTGATGTCATTAGAGGTACATTTTCTTTTTATGACCTGCTAGTATGTGCATTGATTGATCCGGGTTCCACACATTCATATGTGTGTATCACACCACCAATTGATAGAGGGGTACAAATAGAGGAGCTAGAGGAGGACATACAAGTCACAAACCCTTTAGGCCATAGTGTCATGGTGAAAAAGGTCTACAAGGGTTGTCCTCTAAAAATACAAGGGTATGAGTTTTTAGCTGACTTGATTGAGCTACCATTCCATGAGTTCGATGTGATATTAGGTATGGACTGGTTATCACGTCATCAGGCAATGGTAGATTGTCGACTAAAGAGGATGTCACTACAGACAGTAGATGGGGATGTGATTACAGTTGTGGGTGAAGGAACGGGTTGTCTTTCCACCATCATATCAGCCACAACAGCCAGAAGATTGATAAGAAAGGGCTGTGAGGCTTTCTTAGCACATGTGGTTGATACCAGGAAGACTAGCCCAAGCATGCAGGAGATCCCCACTATATGTGAATTTCCGGATGTGTTTCCGGAAGAGTTGCCGGGTTTACCACCTAATAGAGAAGTGGAGTTTGCTATAGAGGTTATGCCGGGTACTGCACCAATGTCCATTGCTCCATATAGGATGGCACCTACTGAACTGAGAGAGTTGAAAGTTCAGTTACAGGAGCTACTAGACAAGGGCTTCATACGCCCTAGTGTGTCACCCTGGGGAGCACCAGTGCTATTTGTGAAGAAGAAGGACGGTACCCTTCGACTATGTATAGACTACCGGCAGCTGAATAAGGTGACTGTGAAAAACAAATACCCTTTACCTAGGGTAGATGACCTATTTGATCAATTGAGGGGAGCTGGAGTATTCTCCATGATAGATCTCAGATCAGGCTATCACCAGTTGAGAGTGAAGGAGACAGATGTTCCTAAAACTGCTTTCAGGACCCGGTATGGACACTATTAGTTCCTAGTGATGCCATTTGGGCTAACAAATGCACCAGCAGCTTTCATGGACCTAATGAATCGCATCTTTCATCCCTATTTGGATTGGTTTGTTGTGGTCTTTATAGATGATATCTTGGTGTATTCTAAGAACCGGGAAGAGCATGATGAACACCTGAGAGTAGTACTACAGACACTGCGGGAAAAACAGTTGTATACTAAGTTATCCAAGTGTGACTTCTGGTTGGATGAGATATCCTTTCTTGGACACATTGTGTCAGCAGATGGAATCAGGGTAGATCCAAGGAAGATTGAAGCAATAGTTGAATGGAAGCCTCGTAAATGTAAGTCGAAGCTTTTTGGGGTTAATTTGGATACTACAGAGATTTGTGAAGGGATTTTCCCTTATAGCAGCCCCACTGACTAAGTTACTGCATAAGAATGCAAAGTTTGACTGGAATGAAAAATGTCAAATCAGCTTTGAGAAGCTGAAGGCTATGCTTACAGAAGCTCCAGTGTTAACACAGCCAGAGTCAGAGAAAGACTATGTGATCTACAGTGATGCCTCTCACAATGGGCTTGGGTGTGTTCTGATGCAGGAAGGGAAAGTAGTTGCCTATGCTTCTAGACAACTAAGGCCACATGAAAAGAACTACCCAACTCATGATCTGGAATTGGCGGCAATAATATTTGCATTGAAGATATGGAGGCATTACCTATATGGTGAGAAGTGTTACATCTACACTGATCACAAGAGTCTAAAGTACTTGCCAACTCAGAAGGAACTCAATCTGAGACAGAGGAGACGGATTGAATTCCTTAAAGACTATGACTGTGTGATCGACTACCATCCTGGGAAAGCAAATATAGTGGCTGACGCCCTAAGCAGGAAGTCCATGATGGCTTTGAGAGCATTGAATGCTCGGCTGTCTTTAGCACAGGATGGGGTACTTTTGGCTAAGTTGTGTGTAAAGCCAAGTTTGTTACAGCAAATACAAGAGGCACAGTTAAGGGATGAAAAGTTGCTAACTGTTATGGGCAAAACTCAAGAGGGGAAGGAGACTGATTATGAGTTGAAAGGAGATAGGTGCCTGCATTTATAAAGGCGAATATGTGTACCAAGAGATGAGGAACTGAAGAAGAATATCTTGAAAGAGGCGCACAGTAGCTTCCATGCTATGCATCCAGGAAGTACCAAGATTTACCAAGACCTGAAAACACATTATTGGTGGCCTGGAATGAAGAAAGAGATTGGTGATTTTGTGACTAGATGTTTGACATGCCAAAGAGTTAAGGTGAGCATCGAGTTCCATCGTGGTTGTTGCAACCTATATCTATACCGTAATGGAAATGGGACCGCATTACCATGGATTTTGTGACTGGGCTACCATTGACACAGAGGAAGCATGATACTATATGGGTGATTGTGGATAGATTGACCAAGTCAGCTCATTTCCTACCAGTTAGAACCAGCTACTCATTAGAGAGATTTGCAGAAATTTACATAGATGAGATAGTCCGGCTACATGGAGTGCCAACATCGATCATATCTGATCGAGACCCGAGATTTACTTCGAGGTTTTGGAAGAGGCTACAGGAGTCTTTAGGCACTCGACTACACTTCAGTACGGCTTTTCATCCACAGACGGATGGACAGTCAGAACGGGTGATTCAGGTATTGGAGGATATGTTGAGAAGCTGCATCATTGATTTTGAAGGAAGTTGGGAGAAGTATCTTCCTTTGGTAGAGTTTGCTTACAACAACAGCTACCAAGCCAGTATAAAAATGGCTCCATATGAAGCGTTGTATGGGAGGAGATGTAGAACTCCCTTATGCTGGACAGAAATGGGTGAGGAGAAAATAGTGGGCCCAGATTTAGTGAGACAGACAGAGGAAAAAGTGAAACTCATCAGAGACAATTTGAAAGTCGCCTCGGACAGACAGAAGTCATATGCTGACCTGAGGAGAAAGGATATAGAGTATGAGGTTGGCGAGAAGGTGTTTCTAAAGGTATCACCTTGGAAGAAAGTGCCAAGATTTGGTAAAAAGGGTAAGTTGAGCCCTAGGTTTATTGGTCCCTACGATGTCATTGAGCGTGTGGGTCCAGTAGCCTACAGGCTAGCTTTACCACCTGAGCTGGACAAGATCCACAGTGTATTCCATGTGTCGATGCTCAGGAGATACAGATCAGATCCTTCACATGTCATTTCAGCAGAGGAGATAATTGTGCAACCTGATTTGACATATGAAGAAGAACCAGTCAGAATCTTGGCACGGGAAGTGAAAGAACTCAGAAACAAGAGGATCCCACTAGTGAAAGTCTTGTGGAGACACCACAACACGGAAGAAGCGACATGGGAGAGCGAGGAGACGATGAGGCAGCAGTTCCCTCAGCTCTTCACATTAGGTAAATTTCGAGGACGAAATTTCTATTAGAGGGGAAGAATTGTAACGCCCTCACCATAGGTAGTCCGTACAATTTACTGTTCCGACGACTCATATCTGTTCGGACAGTCAAAATGTCTGGAACTACACCTAAACTATAGTGAGGAGGCATAAATTAATGAAATAAATATTAAAAAAATATATATATAGGAAAAATTTTGAGAAATAAAATAAAATTTAGAGAATTTATTAATTGGTATAAAAAAATAAAAATAATCCGATGAGCACCATGAAAGGCATTTTGGTCATTTCACCCCTAGAGGTGAATTTTGACTTAAATGTCAAATTAAAATTTGGAAATAGAATAATTAACATAAATTAATTTTATGAATTTAAATTTGAAAAATGAGAAGAGAAAGAAGAAGAAAAGAAAAGAAAAGAAAAGGAAAGAAAAGAAAAGAAAGGAAATAGATTTATGAAATTAAAAAAAAAATAAAGTACACATAAATGTATATAAATAGACACAAGAAGACAAAACCCCACCAACCATTCTTCTTCCTCTTCTCTCTTTCTCCTTGCCGTTCCCTTGGTCTCTCCCTCCCCACCATTGTTATCAAGCTTAAAGCTTGATTTGCCAAGCTTTCACTCACCAAAACCCATAGACCCCTTCACAAAAAATTTAGCCCACACCATAAGGAAGCTTTAGATACCCATAAGAAGAAGAAAGATTAAAGTTTGAAGTGGGTCACAAGAGGTTAGTGCACTAATCCCTCTTCTTCTCTTTATTAAACATGAAAAGCATGTTTAGCTAAGCATAATAACCATTAAAACAAAATGAAAATCTAGAGGAAAGAACCCTTGAATTTTTGGCAGCCATGGAACTTGAAGTTTATTGCTTTTAAGTGATGAAAAATGGTTCCATGAGAATGTGTAATTAGTTGAAATGTTTGGGTGTTTGATTGTGTAGTGTTTGTGTAAATTTGAAACTTTGAAAACTAGGGTTTGTGTAAATGTTGAGGACTTTGTGTAAAATGTTGAAATTGACCTATTGGGATGAGATTGTTGCTTATAGAAGTGTATTGCATGCAAATTGAAGTAAGGAAGTTGGAGGAGATTGAGTTTTGGAAGTGTTAATTTTCTGCAGGTTGTGTTTGTTGAGGGCAGTGTACATTTTAGGCCATAAATAAAATTGTGTGACCCCAATTGGTATGAGGCCAATTGGAGGTGAAACTAGACCCAAAATAGCCCATTTTCCATGAAGAAACCATGCCCAAATTCTGTCCAAAACTTGAGCCAAATACTGTCCAAATTCGGATTTCCCTGCAACCCAACCCAGAAAATGACCAAATGAACAGTACGTGTTCATTTGGTCATAACTCTCTCTATACTGGTCCAAATGACCTAAAATTTTACCCATGGAAAGTTTAGACATAGGGCTACACTTTTCATGAAGACCACTCAACCCAGTTTTGCCTTTAACAAATTCAAATTGTTAGCACAAGTTGGGTCACTGAAACTGCCAACCCAGAAAATGACCAAATGAACAGTACGTGTTCATTTGGTCATAACTCTCTCTATACTGGTCCAAATGACCTAAAATTTTACCCATGGAAAGTTTAGACATAGGGCTACACTTTTCATGAAGACCACTCAACCCAGTTTTGCCTTTAACAAATTCAAATTGTTAGCATAATTTGGGTCACTGAAACTGCCAACCCAGAAAATGACCAAATGAACAGTACGTGTTCATTTGGTCATAACTCTCTCTATACTGGTCTAAATGACCTAAAATTTTACCCATGGAAAGTTTAGACATAGGGCTACACTTTTCATGAAGACCACTTAACCCAGTTTTGCTTTTAACCAATTCAAATTGTTAGCACAAGTTGGGTCATTGAAACTGTCAACCCAGAAAATGTCCAAAAATACTATTCCTTTGGTATTTTGACCATAACTTGAGTTCTATAACCCCAAACTCAGTGATTTAAAAACTGAAATTCAAGTTTAAACATAGAGGAGCAATTGTTATGAAGGAATTGTGACTAAATAAACATCCCAACCTAGTCAAATTCCTAGATAAATATAACACATCAACATGAACCTAAAGAAAGGTTCATGGGAAAAATGCTATATAGGATAATTCAAATACTCATAAAGAAAATTTAATATTAAAAATGATATGAATATGTAACTTAGGACTAATGTCCTATTAATATGAAATTTATGGTACCAATGAATAGTACTAGAAAATAGTAATAGTGAATAGTGCTAAATTAATTAAAAATATTTAATTGCCCATAGTATACCTAAACTTATTATTTAGTTGGATAAATTGGTATACCAATTAGGGACTACAGATAGCAGTACTGCCTACCGAGAAAATCATGAACTGACAATATATGTCTGGTATGATTGTTCTACAGGCTATATGCCTACTTTATTTCTGGCTTTACAAGCCCGACAATGTCTCGTGCCCGATACCGCCTCGTGCGACAGACGATATCTTGGATAGACATATGGCTGTCTAACCAGTATACACCCGTACATCCAACTTTTATAATTTGTTATAAGTTTTCTTGGGCACTGATAAAAAAAAAAAATTAATTAAGACTTAAAATACAATAAGTAATCATAAAAGATCCCAATAATGTTAATTATTTTCAAAGATAAATAAAAATATAAAAGACCTAGAAATTATGAGTTGCATATATTGTTTCAAATTATTAAATTATTGTTATTATAAATTATGCACCACTAAGCGTTATGCTTAGCGCGTTGGTTTTCCATCGCGTAGGTACTGGAGATCGATCGCATGACGCAAGAAGAAGACAGAGTGCAATCGTGAGCTTTGATCAGATCTGCCATTGTCCAGAGTCACCTCACCGGTCTGTTGTATTTTGGTAGGGCCCATGTATAGACTAGTATTTTGGTTCATTATGTTTAGTCATGATGTAATTACTAGTTTATGATGTATTTCATTTTGGACTTGTAATTAAACTTTGAGATTGAAATGAAAACTTGTAATTTATTATCTATGAATTTCTATATGAATGCAATAGATAGTACTTCATTTTGAGATTTCATAAATAATTGTAAATGATATGATACATGAGAATATGATGTAGAAATGTGTGAAATGAATATGGACATGTTAACAGGTGATTAGTGGAACCCGCCAGATGCTAATAAAATAAGAGAGGCTCTGTCCGGGTCTCCACAGAAATAAGATATAAAAAAAAAAATTTCTACACATAGAATACATGTTTTAAATGACATCAAAAGTTTACAATAGATATAATAAAACAAGATAGGGTGCTCCAGCACCGAATGTGGCACTTCTTGCTCGGCTATACTGTAGACAGGTAAGGGGCGTCACAAAAATAGTAAATAATTATTTAATTGTAATTATTTGTTGCATATTGACATAGCAAATTGATTTCACTGAATAATTATTGATAAGTCGGATGTGATAATCGCACCAATTGCATTACAGAGATTTTTTTTTCTTTTTTTTTTTTTGTGGGAATTTTTAACACTAATTTCATCTACCACAAAGTATATAAACTATGGTTATAATTTATAAGATACTTCTTTTTTAATAATAACTAATTAATTTTATTAACATTGTACCTGACGGAAAAACATGAATTAGAAACACAAACACAACAACAAAGAAAGAGGTACGAAACCCACCCAACTCAAGAAAACAAACATGACAATAACAGCGCCCTAGAGGCAACATAGTCACTCTTCCTTATCTAACAGTCAAAAGCAATCACAATACCCAAAACACCCCTAAAAGAAAAATTAATATCCCCATTTAGTATATATATATATATATATATATTGACGAGCAACTGAATTTTATTAAAATAAGTAGGGGAAAAACCACCAATTGCAGCACCAAGTAAAGGTAACTACAAGAGGTGATGAAAAAACCCCTCAAAAGAGAACTTGCAAACTAAGATAAGCTAAAGATACAACCTAAAACAAACCAAGACAGAACTACCCAATAAGCAAGGAAAAAGTTTAGTACATACATATTTATTGAACACTTATCATGCGTTACTTCAAGCCAGACGTGTAGGATTAGTTTGCTCGAAGTGGAAGCTGTAACAATTGACGCCAGAATAAACACCATCAACATGTTGCCTAATATCAAAACTCCCATCAGTAGAACGCCTGTCTCGCTGAGTGTAGGAGAAAGGAACATTACATGTGCCCCGTGTTGCCACATAATCAACTCTAACACTGCTCATTGATGGCACAACAACTTTATATGCAGCCTCTGCTTTTTTTGTTTCCTTGGTCGTTCTATTCCACTCCAACGAGTTGGTTACCTCAGCAGTGACTCCAATCTTTCCTTCAAATATGCATGGAAGACCAGTTTGGATGGTGGTTCTGACGCCTGTCATTATGGAGAGACTGTTGCTAAAAGTGTAAGAGCTCTTATCTTCATACGAAACTTTGATAGTATACTCTGATGCTTCTTCTGTGTTATTACTAGCAGTGCCAGTGCCTGCTACGAAAGGTCTCTCATCAAATATCCGAGCATCCTCCATGCGGTATACAACATCATAGAGGTGTCTTTCAAGAACAAGTTCTTGCACCTGCAATCTTGCTTCTGTGGTAATGGTGGAAACCGCAGCATTAAGACAATCTGTCTTTCCCTCGGTTGTAAGACGTTTACATAATCTCTCATTACCTGCATTGCGAAGAGCGATGGTATTATCGTTAACTTTGAGCGGCCAAAACAAAGTGTCAACGTTTGAGCCACCAGTGTCAGTAGAATCTACCCATATCCAACTAGGACTTAGTCTCCAAAACTTGCCATAAACTTTAGACCAGATGCGAATATGTCCGTCCGGATTATTGGTGACCTCGTAGGCCGTTGCCTCCTCATTGCCATCATCGGATGAGAATTGCAGGTACTCATGGCTCCCGAACCTGATAGCTTTGAGATACTTGCCATTGTCGCCTTTAAATGCTACATGCTTGGGCAATATCACTAATGTATCCCAATCGATAAAACTGAAATCATAGAAAGCATCTGAGGTACCTCTATCATTGTCATCTACATAAAGGCGTGCAGGAGTCGATGCACTTATTCGCAGCCGCTTTCCGCTGTGAACGTGAATCAAGTGGAAGTAGCCATCACTATGCGAAATTGGCTCAAACAACGTACATGACCATTTGGATGTATCTGCCTCCGGTTGGTTGGAGCTGGCAAAAATCCGCATATCATTTGTGCTTGATCCTTGCCCACGCCGCGCCCAGTATTTATTGCCGCAACAAAATCGTAAGTGCACATACTTTCTGTCGATGTTTTTTCTCTCAAGCTCAATCTTGACGAATGGGCTAAAGATATCCTCTTCCCTACAGTTCACATAACCACGCGGCTCCTCGTTTTCAGTCATGTAATGTGCGTAGCGTCCTTGAAGAGATTTTGTAGTAATCACCGCGAACTGTGGAAGCTTAAGTGCCATATTGAATTGTCACTGTTCGCTTTCAAAAAAGGAAAACACCTTTGTTAATATTAAAGGTTCTTTGATGAGAAAGAAATATGTATGCTTCCCTATTAAGTACTGCAATGCTTATTGATTCATTTATAGTGGCTGGAATAGGAAATGGTTCTGGGATAAGGTTGCAATGGAGTTCAGAAAACAAACAGGAAACTCGTTTTAGAACGCAATCAAATAAAACAAAAAAAAAAAAAAAACCTTTTTGTTTTATTTATAATAAAACAAATAAAACATTGTCATTAATTAAAAAAAAAAAAAAGAATACCTCACTCTTTTTATATCTCTAATTTTGAGTTTTAGTAACATTTATCAATATTACACTTTTTTTTCTTTATGATTAACCATTAGATTTTTTTTTTTTTTTAGAATCTATCAGATAATATTTATCTTTATTATATTTGTGTAATTCAATTGGCCACAATCTTATACAAACCCAATATCAAACACTTATAAGCCCATTTAAACATTACTATATGAAAATTCTATTAAATTCCAAAAACCATATATAGAGTTTTTTGATTATTTTTTTTTATTTTTTTAATTTTATGATATTTTTATTTTACTTAAGATATATTAATTTTCAATCAATTAAGTTTAATTCTTTATTAATTTTTAATAATATTATTATTACATAACAAGAATTTATTTTTAATATTAATTAATAATAGTATATAGTAGACAATCTTTTACAAAAAAAGGCAATTTTTTTGATAATTATTTTTAAATATTAAGATGAGAATGTAGACTTGTAGGAATAATTTTTTTTCCCTTTTTATATTAACTATGATGATAAACAAATTAATAAAAATCCGTTTAACAACAAAATTTAAGTTATTTTTGTTGAATAATACGGTAAACAGCTTTTCAAAATAAAATTTTGAATACTTATTTTAAGTAATTTTTTTTAGATGAATATAAGTTCAAAAAATTTCCTCAGTAAGGTAGGAAAGTTTTAAAAAAAAAAAAAAATCTATTTTCATTTTATTTTCTAACTCTTTTTTTTTTAATTTATTTCACTTTTTTTAGGAAATTTTATTTTAGACTTAGACTTCTATTCAAATAAAAATTTGTAAATATTTCATTATTCATAAAAAAAAAAAAAAAATTCTATTTCAAGAAAAAAAATATTTATCTGTTTATCAAAACTTTTAGCCTTTTGTTTAATTTCATGTTTTAGAATATATTTATATTACTTTCAAATTACAATAGAATTATATTATAAAATAAACTTCAATCTTATTTAAACATTAATTTTTAATTCTCTGTCTTTATGTAATTTTAGATCGAAACAAAATATGAAAACCTTGAAAATAAAAAAAGAATTGTGCAGTTGTATGCAATTCTAGGTCAGTATTCAATTTTACAAGTTTTTGCATCTTGCTTTGTAGGTACTGATATTGTTGATTTCCCAATGTAGTTGTCAACTTTCTCTTTGTGGCTATTGTTTTTATATTTTCTACAAAAATTTATCTATTTATTCAGGATTATTGTTAATCAATTTTAAATCTGATCTTTTAAAAGACTATAACGCTTGTAATTGAGAGAATTACTCAAAAAGAAACTGATGAGATATCAAAACAATTTAGGAGTATTGCAAAAAGGGTTCTTATGTGGCATTTTAAGAAATTTATTTTATTTTGTAAGATTAAATCATAATTTTTTTAATATTAATATTATCGAGTGCAGATACCATGGGTAAAGAAGTAATCCGAGAAAAAAAAGCTAAAATCAACCCTTCTCTTGTCCTCTTTTTTCTCTCTCTCTTTTATCTCTTTCTTTGAAATAGCTACCTTTATCAATTTCTTTTTCTTTTATCTTTTTTTTTTTTAATAATCTTATAAATTTATATCCGTTTGGACTAGATTTGAATTTTTCTCTTTAGATTTGTGTTCTTTAAAAATAAATATGAGATTTTCTCTCTAATATTGGATCTTGTTTCTCCTTATTATTGTGATTTTATTTTTCTCCTTCGGTGAGATTTATTTATTTTTTTTTTTCAATATTCAAATGGATTATTTGGCAATTCGAAATGCAGTATAGATTATTGATTTCTTTTAGTTGGAGACTCATGTATGGGTAATGCTCTTCTATGAATAGAGTATGATAGTGTGGCCTATTCCTCCATTGACTGTTGGCGGTTTAGGATTAATTACTATTCGGAAAGCTATTCTACTCTATCTAGATCATATATAAACAGAATATTTTAATAATTTATATTTATATTTTTTTATGAAAATATTATACTGTATTTATTTTATTATTTTTATTAATAAAATGTTAAATTTTCTCCTCTTAAAAAAAAAAAAAAGACGCGCTAAGCATAACGCTTACTGGTGCATAATTTATAATAACAATAATTTAACAATTGAAATAATATCTGCAAATCATAATTTCCGGGTCTTTTACATTTTTATTGCTCTTTGAAAGCAATTAATATTATCGGGATCTTTTATGATTACTTATTGTATTTTAAGTCTTAATTAATTTTTATCAGTGCCCAAGAAACCTATAACAAATTATAAAAGCTGGATGCACGGGTGTATACTGGTTAGACAGCCATATGTCTCTCTCTCTCTCTCTCTCTCTCTCTCTCTCTCTCTCTCTCTCTCTCTCTCTCTCTCTCTCTCTCTCTCTCTCTCTCTCTCTCTCTCAGTTTCCTTTCATGTGAATGAATCACCTCCACTGGAAGTCCTCTACTGAATTAATCGAATTGATAGCATTGAAAACTCCTTTTTTGTAAAGAAAAAAAAATTGATAAAACTGGTAAATATTTAAATAATTTAATAGGTAAGCTGATCTATGGATATTCTTCTCTCTCTCTCTCTCTCTCTCTCTCTCTCTCTCTCTCTCTCTCTCAGTTTCCTTTAATGTGAATGAATTACCTCCACTGGAAGTCCTCTACTGAATTAATCGAATTGATAGCATTGAAAACTCCTTTTTTGTAAAGAAAAAAAAATTGATTTAACTGGTAAATATTTAAATAATTTAATAGGTAAGCTGATCCATGGATATTCTTCATGAAAAGAAAAAAATAAAAAAAAATTATTATTATCATTTGCTTTTAATAAACTCAAGGTAAAAAAATACAAGATGACTCCATTTTACGTTTCTTGAAAGTGATGGACATAATGCCAATATCAGTTTCTCCAAAAGATAAATATAAACCTATGTTTTAGATGTGCAAATTTTTTATTGGTATTCAAAAATTGTCCACTACAAATTAAAAAAAAAATGTTAACAAAACTCACTGGTAAATTGGATAAATTGATTAAATATTAAAAGAATATATTTTTGGTATACAAGTTAATATACTAAATTTGATTTAAAAAAATTATGTTTATTAATATAATATACTAATATTATTTAACTTATACAAATTTATTAATTATAATATTTTTTTTTTTTAATTGTGAGACAAACACATAGAGTTAGAGGCAAGATACATTTCATATTAAAATTATGTCAATTTTATCAAGACGCGTTAACATATGTAAGTTCTCTACACATAGAGATAACAATGGATAGTGTAATACAAAAATTACCTTGCTTGATTTCCCTATGTAGTTGTTATCTTTCTCTTTGTGGGTGTTGTTTTTATATTTTCTACAAAAATTTATCTATTTATTTAGGATTACTATTAATCAATTTTAAATGCGATCTTCTAAAAGACTATAACGCTTATAATTGAGAAAACTACATAAAAAAAAACTGATGAGATATCAAAACAATTTAGGAGTCTTGCGAAAAGGGATCGTATGTGGCATTTTAAGAAATTTATTTTATTTTGTAAGATTAAATCATAATTTTTTTTAATATTAATATTATTGAGTGTAGATACCATGGGTAAAGAAGTAATCGGCAGCAATCATAATTTTTCCAAAAATTTGTAATAGATCAATATTATTATTTTTGTGTACAACCTTTACTGATTAATCTGTTGTTTCTATTTCTCGGCAAATTCCTCTCTCTTTCTCCATCTATTCTATTTTTGTTTGTCTGCAGCACTGTTGTTTTGTTTCTCATGCCCTCTCTTTCTCTTCCAAAGTAACACCACTAGCTCCTTTGAGTCAATAAATAGGGATATGTAGTCTATAAAACTATATATATATATAAAAAAAAAAAAAAGCAATTAGTAGCAATCATAATTTTTCAGAAAATTTATAACAAATAAGTCACTAAAATTTGAGTGATTGTAGATAAGTCACCAAAATAATAATAATCTTATTATTATTTTTGTGTACAACGTTTACTGATCAATCTGTTGTTTCTATTTCTTGGCACTGATGTTTTTGGTGCAATTAATGAATTCTTGGCACATGTGAATGTATAAATAAAATAATAAAAATTAATTAATTTTAATTTAATGATAAATTGATTTTGCTTTGTGAGGCACTGATGTTTTTGGTGCAATTAATGAATTTTCAAATTAAGAGAAGGAAAGGACAAAACATATGGCCCCATGTATTTATGAGGCATTACGGGTGAAGAAAAATTCAATACATACTGAATTATTTGAGGGAGACAGAAACAAATCTAAATGGTATGATAGACACGTGATAGGACCTAATGACTTTAAATTACTTATCCTAAACTTAGAATTATTGTATGAAAATACTATAATTGACTAAAATCCTTTCTCTTTGAATTTGAATAGATAAAATCTATCAACTTTCCTTGAAAAATTAAATTTTACCAAACTTCAAACATTTATTTGGCCATCAATTACAAATAACTTTAAGAGTTATTAACATAAGTTTTCAATGGCAAAGAAAAATCGAAGTAAACTTCAGAGTTATTAATTAACACAAGGTGTTAATTTTCTTGATAGGCCAGGTTTCCCTTACCATCATCATTAAACATTTTTAATGAAATATAAAATTTGGCAGTTTCAATTCATATTTCTAAATATTATTTTGTTATTAATTTTCTATTAATTACAATCTTGAAAATGATTCCAATGCAATTAAAATAAAATTTATTGTTTACTTATGCTTTTGTGGTATTGAATCTCACATCTAGCATGTGTACCGTTAGTGATCAGTTAATAGAGACAGTTCATATGACATAGTTTCAAAGGACTGAAGGAAGAGAGACTGACTTTTTAATCCAAAATTTACATAGTTCCTACATGACAAATAAATAATACAAATGCTTTACCAATTAAATTATTAAGATCAAGTGAGTTAACTTGAAAAGAAATTAAATAAAGAGGTAATCTAATAAATTAATTGTGAAAAAACAAGTGCTTGTACGATACATATAGTTTTTTTTTTCAATTTTTAAAATAATTTTATAAATTAATATAATCGTATTTGTTTATTTTATTTAAGGTCTTGAATTTAAATTTTTCTTTATTTAATCATACTTTTTATATCTTGCACTTTTTTTTCTTTATTTTTCCTGTTACTCATCCAACCCAATATTAGCATAATTGTTCTTATATTATTGGGATCCATGCATATATTTAATAGGTGGACTAATCATAAATTATGTGTTTTAATTTATGATAGATCAAGTTTAGACAAGAAAAATCAATAGTCAAATATAAGCTTTGTAATTTTTAAACAAGTGATTATATATTGAGAATACTATAGACACCTTTTTTATGTAATCTAATAAATTAATTATGAAAAAACAACTGCTTGTACGATACATATAGTTTTTTTTTCAATTTTTAAAATAATTTTATAAATTAATATAATCGTATTTGTTTATTTTATTTAAGGTCTTGAATTTAAATTTTTCTTTATTTAATCATACTTTTTATATCTTGCACTTTTTTTTCTTTATTTTTCCTGTTACTCATCCAACCCAATATTAGCATAATTGTTCTTATATTATTGGGATCCATGCATATATTTAATAAGTGGACTAATCATAAATTATGTGTTTTAATTTATAATAGATCAAGTTTAGACAAGAAAAATCAATAGTCAAATATAAGCTTTGTAATTTTTAAACAAGTGATTATATATTGAGAAGACTTTAGACACCTTTTTTATAGAGGGATTGAGGGTGTGAAAACTTAAACCAGACATTTGTTAGGTTTTAGCTATTGGACTAAACTAGATTAGACTATTGGACTAGACTAGATTAGACTATGGAAAACCTTGAAAATGAGAATAAAAGAAGGAAGGTTTTACAACTAGATTTTTTTTAATCACATAATTCAGGGTAATAGTAGAGATTTAAAGCTATAGGTTTCAAATCCAAATATCTTATATACGCACATATACATAAAAGGTTATTAATTTTGCTTTGTGAGCCACTGATATTATCAGCGCAATCAATGAATTTTCAATTTAAGAGAAGAGAAAAAGAAAAACTATTTGATCCAATGAGGAAATTTTATTTAAACTCAGTTTATCATGAATTTAATACATAAATATGTAAGATTTATATTGATAAGTGCATAATTTATTAATTTTACTCCCATTACATTTAGTGTTTCTAGTGTGTTTTTATGAATAATTCAGTTGATTAAAGTATATTTATCATTTAGGCATATTTTTAGATAGTTGTTGTAATAATTGTGTTAAATGGAGATATTTTCAGCATTTGACATTTGCTGTATTTTTTAGGTGTTTCTAAAGTTGTGAGTCTCCAAATTGAGTGTTGTTTAATCCATTAAAAAGCTAAGATAGAGCACTACAAATGATAAAGAGAGACCAAAGCCCAAATCAGTCTCCAAGGTTGACAAAATGAGTTATGGATCTATTATAAAAGCACAGACTTGATATGTCACGATCAGTTTTAGTATTTATTTTTTATCTGGAGTTTTAGACGTCCAAATGAAGCAAGCCCAAGCCCAAGCCCAATTGAACCTTAAGAGCTACCTCTACAGCTTCTATGAAGGGCTAGAAGCAAGATAAGGCCATTTTAATTGTCAAAAACGGCAATGAAGTCGTCACTATGGCCTGGACCGTCTATCTGAACCAGTCCCGGTTTTTGGGCCATAACTTGGGCTGTAGACCTCAGATTTGGGCGAATGAGTACCCATTGGAAAGCTAAGAAATAGGGGCTGCAACTTTCCTGAAGAGGGCAGAGACAGATTCGAAAAGGAAGTCACTAAAAATCGGCCTTAATTTCAGAGACGTGAATGCAGGCTGAAAATCTGTCTTTTGAATTTCAAAATTTTTCCTAGTTTGGTTCCTATCTTTGGGATTAGGT
This sequence comes from Hevea brasiliensis, assembly GCF_030052815.1. Classification (NCBI taxonomy): domain Eukaryota; kingdom Viridiplantae; phylum Streptophyta; class Magnoliopsida; order Malpighiales; family Euphorbiaceae; genus Hevea; species Hevea brasiliensis. The sequence continues at coordinate 6,116,745 of NC_079506.1, read as the reverse complement.
TTTTTATTATAAATGCGTCTTTGGGCAGCAACTAAAACACATCCAATTTAGACCTTCGTTCTCCATAGAAGACCTTCGTTCTCCATTCTCTTTTTAGATTTATTCTTTATCTTTCTTTATTTTTCTGTAAGCCATGAACATGAGTGGCTAAGTTTTTAATTGAGTTCAAGGAATTCAAGTTCTTTTGCATGATTTGTGAGACCAGGTTCTTAATTTAATTTATGTCTTTTTGAATATCTATTGTTTTCTGATTTCTTTGTCTTTGATCTATTGAATGATTTGCTAAAAAGGCCTATTAGTTAATTGTTTGATGAGATCAATTGCTAGTTCATCTTCATAATCCGTAATTGTTGTGTAAGATTGAACATGAGTAGTAATTAGGTTTTATTGATTATGATCCCAGTTGTCGATAATAACCTAAAGAAACAATAGGGTGAATTAAATAATTTATGCTTTATAAATTGTTGTTCAGCTTAACTACTTCCTATTCTTAAAGCAGTTATTAATTTGATGAGGATTGCTTAATACCAATTCAGTTAATAATTAGAGTCAATAAGAGTGTTGGGCTCGAATTGATAAGTATAGGGAAGTTAGGGATTTTACCTCGCTATTTGGTAAATCTACGTTAAGTATTCAATAAAAGATAATTGTATTTCTTTTGTCTATGATCGAATCAATGTATTCGAATGCAAATTACCTTGGACTGAAATTTGTTTAATTCGAGAGTTTCTTATTTAATTTTAGATCTTAATTTTGGATTTTTGATTTCTTCTTTGGATTGCGAATTACCCTCCCCCCCCCCCCCCCCAACCTTTGTTTCTTTTTTTCAGTACACAAGTGTGCGAAATTTAATAATTCAGTCTCTATGGTTCGACCTGGATTTACCACTTACTGCAGAAAATATTTCATAATTGGTGATTTCAGTTAATTTAATTTCTGGTGGATTCGACAATCATCATATATATTTAATAAGTATATTCTACTATATATTATATATTCTGAATTTCTAATAGGTTAGGTGTAAATAATAAACTTGATTTAGAATAGAAACTCTCTCTCAGAGTTTCTTTCCATGTGAAGCGCCTCAACCGGACTAATCCAATTAATAACATTGAAAACTCCATTTTTTCCATTTTCGTGGAGTTTTTTTTAATAGAATTTATTTTTTACACAGTTTATCTTTCTTTTTATTAATATTATTTTATTTTTTTTTGAAAATATATCAATTAATTTCAAATTATTATTAATTAATAAATGTAATCTCTCAAACCATAATAGCGATTAAGATTAAGTGTTCCATAAAAAAAAAAAGTTGGAAACATCAAAACAATTCAGTAGCAAATTATAAAAATCTTCCCCCCGACAACTATCAAGTTATTTTATTTGTTTTATTTAATTTATTTAATTTTAGGTGGGCAATTTTTGAGCGTTGGCCTCCTTGATAATAAATTCATAAGGTTAGATGAGATGACTTGAAAAGTCTTGGTCTCCTTTCCACATGTGAATGTAAATTTATAAAAATAATAAAAATGAACTAATTTTAATTTAATGATAATTTGATGTTGCATTGTGAGTTACTGATATTCCAGTGTAACCAATGAATTTTAAAGAATTTTCAATTTAAAAGAGAGAAAGGACAAAATATATGGCCCCATACATTTATAAGGTACTGCGCATGAAGAAAAGTTCAATACATATTGAATTATTGGAGGGAGAAAAAAAAATTAAATGATATGACGGACACTTGACAAGAACTAATGACTTTGGAGCACTCATGCCCTAAACTTAGAATTATTGCATGGAGAAACTCTCTCTCTCTCTCTCTCTCTCTCTCTCTCTCTTTCTCTCAGTTTCCTTTCATGTGAATGAATCAGCTCCACTAGAAGTCCTCTACTGAATTAATCGAATTGATAGCATTGAAAACTCTTTTTTTTGGAAAGAAAAAAAAAATTGATTTAACTGGTAAATATTTAAATAATTTAATAGGTAAGCTGATCTATGGATATTCTTCTCTCTCTCTCTCTCTCGCTCTCTCAGTTTCCATTCATGTGAACGAATCACCTCCACTGGAAGTCCTCTACTGAATTAATCGAATTGATAGCATTGAAAACTCCTTTTTTGTAAAGAAAAAAAAAATTGATTTAACTGGTAAATATTTAAATAATTTAATAGGTAAGCTGATAACTCCGCCTAAGTAGTTTGCGCTTAGCCGGTCCCGAGCCCAGATAAAGGAGGAGGGTTGCGGTAGGTGACAACCAGCGTAAAAATTTCGTCACACCCTATGATATGGATTCAAATGATATAAACGTTGGGGCGTCCTCTACTAACGACGCGCTACATCGGAGCCCGGGTGTAGTGATAAATATGCAAGGGTGTAGGGCGTTCACCGAAAGCGACGCGCCATGCCGGCGCCCGGGTGTGGTGTTAAGTGAGCAAGGGTTCCCACATCATGGACGGGTGTGGGTAAAGAAGTTAGTCCATAGGACAGATAGTAGAACAAATAGTGAAATAGAACACAAGATAGACATAGAAAACAATAGAAGATATTATAGAAGGAGACCAATTAGGAAGGAGCAGGATAGGAAGAGGATCAGGGTTGGTACTTGGAATGTTGGATCACTTACAGGAAAATTAATGGAGCTTGTGGATACCTTGGCAAGGAGAAGGGTGAATATTGCTTGCATTCAGGAGACTAAATGGGTAGGAGAGAAAAGTAAGGAAGTGGGTAATTCATGGTACAAATTGTGGTTTACCGGAAAGGAGAGAAACAAGAACGGAGTGGGTATAATCATAAACAGAACATTGAAAGACGCAGTAGTAGCTGTGAAAAGAGTAGGAGATAGAATTATACTAGTAAAGCTAGTACTAGAAGGAGAAACAATAAATATAGTTAGTGCTTATGCCCCACAAATAGGACTAGACAGTGAGAGTAAACAAAGGTTTTGGGAAGATATGGATGATTTAATGCAAAGCATACCGAATGAAGAGAATGTTTTCATTGGTGGAGATTTGAATGGACATGTAGGAAGTGATAAACAAGGTTATGAGAATGTTCATTGAGGTTTTGGTTTTGGCAGTCGAAATGAGGAGGGAAAAAACATCCTGGATTTTGCTATGGCATACGACCTAATACTAGCAAATACCTACTTTAGGATTGCTATTCGGAAAGCTATTCGGATTGGTAGTTTAGGATTAATTACTATTCGGAAAGCTATTCTAGATCATATGTAAACAGAATATTTTAATAATTTATATTTATATTTTTTATGAAAATATTATACTGTATTTATCTTATTATTTTTATTAATAAAATGTTAAATTTTCTCCTCTTAAAAAAAAAAAGCAATAAGTAGCAATCATAATTTTTCAGAAAATTTATAATAGACAAGTCACTAAAATTTGAGTGGTTGTAGATAAGTTTCAAAAATAATAATAATCTTATTATTATTTTTGTGTACAACGTTTACTGATAAATCTGTTGTTTCTATTTCTTGACAAATTCCGCTCTCTTTCTCTATCTATTCTATTTTTGTTTGTCTGCAGCACTATTGTTATGTTTCTCATGCCCTCTCTTTCTTCCAAATCAACACCACTAGCCCCTTTGAGTCAATAAATAAGAGTACGTAGCCTCTAAAACTATATATAAAAAAAAAAAAAGCAATCAGTAGCAATTATAATTTTTTAAAAATTTATAATAAATAAGTCACTAAAATTTGAGGGTTGTAGATAAGTCACCAAAATAATAATAATCTTATTATTGTTTTTGTGTACAACGTTTACTGATTAATCTGTTGTTTCTATTACTTGGCACTGATGTTTTTGGTGCAATTAATGAATTCTTGGCACATGTGAATGTATAAATAAAATAATAAAAATTAATTAATTTTAATTTAATGCTAAATTGATTTTGCTTTTTGAGGCACTGATGTTTTTGGTGCAATTAATGAATTTTCAAATTAAGAGAAGGAAAGGACAAAACATATGGCCCCATGTATTTATGAGGCATTACGGGTGAAGAAAAATTCAATACATACTGAATTATTTGAGGGAGACAGAAACAAATCTAAATGGTATGATAGACACGTGATAGGACCTAATGACTTTAAATTACTTATCCTAAACTTAGAATTATTGTATGAAAATACTATAATTGACTAAAATCCTTTCTCTTTAAATTTGAATAAGATAAAATCAATCAACTTTCCTTGAAAATTTAAATTTTACCAAACTTCAAACATTTATTTGGCCATCAATTACAAATAACTTTAAGAGTTATTAACATAAGTTTTCAATGGCAAAGAAAAATCGAAGTAAACTTCAGAGTTATTAATTAACACAAGGTGTTAATTTTCATGATAGGCCAGGTTTCCCTTACCATCATCATTAAACATTTTTAATGAAATATAAAATTTGGCAGTTTCAATTCATATTTCTAAATATTATTTTGTTATTAATTTTCTATTAATTACAATCTTGAAAATGATTCCAATGCAATTAAAATAAAATTTATTGTTTACTTATGCTTTTGTGGTATTGAATCTCACATCTAGCATGTGTACCGTTAGTGATCAGTTAATAGAGACAGTTCATATGACATAGTTTCAAAGGACTGAAGGAAGAGAGACTGACTTTTTAATCCAAAATTTACATAGTTCCTACATGACAAATAAATAATACAAATGCTTTACCAATTAAATTATTAAGATCAAGTGAGGTAACTTGAAAAGAAATTAAATAATGAGGTAATCTAATATATTAATTATGAAAAAACAAGTGCTTGTACGATACATATAGTTTTTTTTTCAATTTTTAAAATAATTTTATAAATTAATATAATCGTATTTGTTTATTTTATTTAAGGTCTTGAATTTAAATTTTTCTTTATTTAATCATACTTTTTATATCTTGCACTTTTTTTTTTTCCTGTTACTCATCCAACCCAATATTAGCATAATTGTTCTTATATTATTGGGATCCATGCATATATTTAATAGGTGGACTAATCGTAAATTATGTGTTTTAATTTATGATAGATCAAGTTTAGACAAGAAAAATCAATAGTCAAATATAAGCTTTGTAATTTGTAAACAAGTGATTATATTTTGAGAATACTATAGACACCTTTTTTATAGGGGGATTGAGGGTGTGAAAACTTAAACCAGACATTTGTTAGGTTTTAGCTATTGGACTAAACTAGATTAGACTATTAGACTAGACTAGATTAGACTATGGAAAACCTTGAAAATGAGAATAAAAGAAGGAAGGTTTTACAACTAGATTTTTTTTTAATCAGATAATTCAGGGTAATATTAGAGATTTAAAGCTATAGGTTTCAAATCCAAATATCTTATATACGCACATATACATAAAAGGTTATTAATTTTGCTTTGTGAGGCACTGATATTATCAGCGCAATCAATGAATTTTTAATTTAAGAGAAGAGAAAAAGAAAAAGATTTGATCCAATGAGGAAATTTTATTTAAACTCAGTTTATCATGAATTTAATACATAAATATGTAAGATTTATACTGATAAGTGCATAATTTATTAATTTTACTCCCATCACATTTAGTGTTTCTAGTGTGTTTTTATGCATAATTCAGTTGATTAAAGTATATTTATCATTTAGGCATAATTTTAGATAGTTGTTGGAATAATTGTGTTAAATAGAGAAATTTTCAGCATTTGACATTTGCTGTATTTTTCAGGTGTTTCTAAAGTTGTGGGTCTCCAATTTGAGTGCTATTTAATCCATTGAAAAGCTAAGATAGAGCACTACAAATGATAAAGAGGGACTAAAGCCCAAATCAGTCTCCAAGATTGACAAAATGAGCTATGGATCTATTGCAAAAGCTCAGACTTGCTGTGTCACGACCAGTTTCAGTATTTATTTTGTATCTGGAGTTTTAGACGTCCAAATGAAGCAAGCCCAAGCCCAATAGAACCTTAAGAGCCACCTCTACAACTTCTATGAAGGGCTGGAAGCAAGATAAGGCCATTTTAATTGTTAAAAATGGTAATGAAGTCGTCACAATGGGCTGGACTGTCTATCTAAACCAGTCTCGGTTTTGGGGCCATAACTTGGGCTGTAAACCTCAGATTTGGGCGAATGAGTACCCGTTGGAAAGCTAAGAAATAGGGCTACAACTTTCCTGAAGAGGGCAGAGACAGATTCGAAAAGAAAGTCACTAAAATTTGAATCTGTTATTTTTTATTTTAATTTTAGAATTTTCTTATTTTATTTAAAATATATAAATTTTTAATAACTAAGTCATTCATTGTTACAATGCAAAATAAGTAGAAGTAAGAATTGTAACACCCCTAATTTTTAAATTTTTTCATTTTATGGATAAATTTTAATATTTTGTTTTATTTAAATTGTAGGAAATTATTTGAGATTTTTCGGATTTTAGAAATTGGGTTCGATTTTTCGAAAATAAAAACTCTGATGATTTTTAAAAATTAATTTAAAGACCACGTGGTAAAACTAAAAATATATTTGGGGTCTACAAATTTTTCTGAGTTTTCTAAAATTTTTTTCGGAATTTTTGGACTTCGTTTTCTGTCCCAAAGTAGAGTAAAAAATTCAAAATTTTGTATCATGAATCGAACCCACCGACTCGAACCGGACCGAATCGAACCCGCCGAATCGGGCCTGCTCCTTCTCCTCTTCCCGCGCGCGTTCTCCTCCTTCTCTCTCTCTCCCGTTTTCTCTCTTCTCTCACCTTCCCTCTCTGGCCAGCCGCCTTCCCAGCCACCCCAGCCCGCCGGCGCGCCTCCCCAGCCACCCCAGCTCGCCGGCTGCCTCCTGGAACGCCGGGAAACGTCATGCGAAGAGACGCGACGTGCAGCGCGCCGCTTCATCTTCCCGGCCGATCCGGCCACCAATTGGGCCGGGTCTTGTGTCTAAACCCATCTACACCTCGAGAGCTTTCCATAGACACCAAGAACACCAAAATCCATCGAGCGGTTTGTCCAATTTTTGTCCGGGAAGTTTTAGCCCATTTTGAATTTTGGGCTAGATTTCTCGCAAACCGTGAACCCCAAGAGAAAACCGAGAGTACCAGAGAGCTCCACTCGCCGATAGCTTCGCGGTAATATAAATTTCAAAATTTTTCGACACCATTTTTTGGTGGGTCTCACGGAACTTCGTAGTATTTTTCTAAGCATTAAATGAGCTTAGAAAATTCCTTAAAAATTTATGTACTAACCCCCGTGTTGTGGGCTTCGTGTAGGTATCTTCAATTCGCGGAAATTCGACAATTGTCCAGGTCTGTGAATTTCCGACCAGACAGACTAGCTATTGAAAAAGTCTCCGAATTGGATTGAGATTTTGGCTATCCTACCATTGTCAGACGTCCCGAGCGCGTCCCAGGAGTCGGAATCGGCAAAGGTAAGCCCAAATCTTGCTTTTTCGTAATTTTCTAATGCTTAAATGGGATTAAAAATCCATAAAATATTCGTGTTAGCTCAGAAAATTATGATTCTTTTTGCATTAGCCTAGTAATATTGCTAAGGACTGCGGGGCAAAGTTTTAGAATTTTTAGAGCTTATTTGGGCAATTTTTGCAAAAAGGATCAATTATAAGGACTAAACTATAAATTTACATATTGTGATTGATGACTATTTGGATGGGCCCAGGAGGGGCTGTGTGATGTGATTGAGTTGTGCGTGTATGATTTATGGATATAAAAGTGCGTTTTTTAGCCCTTTTGCAGGTTGGGTAGGTCCTAGGTATAGGGGAGACTCTGCCGGATTTTCGGCACGACTTAGAACGTATTTGGTCTTTTTTTAGTTTATATTGAGTCAAATTTATTAAATGATTGTAATAAAATTGTCAGGTAAGCCGGGACAGCCTTCTTCCTCCGCCCAGCCGCCACAGTGATTGCTGTCAAGTCTGTGAGTAAAATATTAATTTTAATTGTAATTTCAATATTATTATATGTTTAAGCATGCCCATGCATCGCTTATATGTATGTATCTATGTAGTTAAACTCTAGGCATGTTTTATGTTGCATTCACAACTGTTAAAGTGCCATGGATATTGTTGTAGTAATTTGGAGCAGTGTGCGTGCGTTGGCGTGTGTGTGATGTGGTGTTGACTATGGATAGGACGGGTAGACACGGCTTGAGATCTTCACTGGGACCTGGTCCTTCGGGGTAGACACGGCTTGAGATCTTCGCTGGGACCCCGATTTGGTTATTTAAGTGGAAGTCTGAGCTGAGTTCTTCGTTGGCACAGGTTGGATTAAGAGAGCCATACATGTATTGTTTGACATTATCGGGTGTGTGAGTGCTCCAAATTACCTTTTTGCTATTATGATGTGAAAATATTGCTGATGTTACATTTCACTCTACAGGGTGCATTAGCTTTAGATAGTTATAGAGATTATGGTTAAAATTGATATTTTACTCTCTGAGTCGAACGCTCACTCCTGTTCATTATTTTTCAGGCTATAGGAGGATTTTATTATGGTTAACTTGCTTTTCTCCCTCACAGGTCGATTATTAATGTTTGTATAAACCTGTTAAATCTTAGAATTTCCGCATGTGTTAGAAATATTTATTTGAATTGGGTCTGTAATATAAATTGTCATTCTGGACCTGTAAACTTATTATTTTATGTATGTTTGATGGACTGAATGAGGGAGCTGAGCTCCCATTTATTTTTATGACATTTGAGTATGTGGAGGGTGAGCTAAGCTCCCCAATTGATTATATATTGTGTTTACAGGTCGAGTGAGTCAAAAACTCCCCGTTGAAATGTCCATTTTATGGCCGGACTTTGTCCGGTTGAATTCTTGAAATTGGGCCCAAATGAGCCTTAGAGTTGGGTTAAGGAATAGTTGGGCTTGCTACGGACCTCGGGGGCTTTAGGCTGGCCCAGGTCCTAGTGCCGGTCCGGCCCATAGGTTGAGTCGTGACAAGAATTTTAAATTTACATAAACTATAAAATTAATTTAAATAATAAAAAATATAATTTTAAATAATATAAATAATGAAGGATATCATTGACAAAATTAATGTCTCTCCTTTCCCATTGATAGATTATAGATTAATTATATTTTTATTTTTTTACTTATTAATTTTTTATTTTAATTAATTACTTCTTATAAAATTTTATATTAAATCTATATGAACTCTAAAATTAAAAATTTTAAATTTATACAAACATTAAAATTAATTTAAATAATAAAAATATAATTACAAATAATTTAAAAAATGAAAGATATTTTTAGCAAAATTAATGTTCCTTTTTCATACATTTATATACAATATAGATTTTATTATATGCCATTTTAGAGATGACTACAACATAATTAAATTAAAATTCTCTGTTTACTTGCATAACTCCGCCTAAGTAGCTTGCACTTAGCCGGTCCCAAGCCCGGATAAAGGGGGAGGGTTGCGGTAGGTGACAACTTGCGTAAAAATTTCGTCACACCTTATGATATGGATTCAAATGATATAAGCGTTGGGCGTCCTCTACTCACGACGCGCTACATCGGAGCCCGGGTGTAGTGAGAAATATGCAAGGGTGTAGGGCGTTCACCAAAAACGACGCGCCATGCCGACGCCCGGGTGTGGTGTTAAGTGAGCAAGGGTTCCCACATCATGGACGGGTGTGGGTAAAGAAATTAGTCCATAGGACAAATAGTAAAACAGATGGTGGAACAGAACACAAGATAGACATAGAAAACAATAGAAGATATCATAAAAGGAGACCAATTAGGAAGGACCACGATAGGAGGAGGATCAGGATTGGTACTTGGAATGTTTAGAGTGGAGAAAACGAATCCATATAACCGACCCCAAATCTTTGAGATAAAAGCTTAATCGAGTTGGGTTAAGTTTTCTGTTTACTTGCATATAAGTCCAATATGACAGGCAAATAATTGTAGTAGAGGTTTTTCTTGATATATGTAAGCTGGCATGTGGATATTTTTTTATGAAAAGACAAAAAAGAAAGAAATAATTATTATTTACTTTTAACAAATTTAGTTCTTTTTTTCAGAAATATATTTGCTTTTCGTTCTTTTAGTTTTCCCTTTTCGAGGAGTTTTTTTTTTTCTTTTATAGAGTTGATTTTATTATACAGTTTATCTTTCTTTTTATCAATATTATTTTATATTTTATTGAAAATATATCAATTAATTTATAATTATTATTAATTAATTTTATTAAATAAATGAAATCTCTCAGACAATTATAGTGAGTATAATTAAGAGCTCCACCAAAAAACAACAGATTGAGACATCAAAACAATTCAGTGGCAAATTAAAAAAATCTTCCTGGCCGGCGAACCACCAACCTAAAACAATCTTCCCCCGTCAACTATCGAGTTATTTTATTTATTTTTTTTAATTTTAAGTCTGCAGTTTTTGAGCGTTGGTCTCCTGTCCACATGTGAAAGTATAAAAATAATAAATTTATGACCCCATACATTTGTAGGGTACCACGTGTTTGGATTCATGGAAAAACATTCAATACGTTCTGAATTACTCGAGGGAGAAAGTTATAAAATTAAATGTATGATAGACACCTTGACAAGATATAATTGATTTTAGAGTACTCATTACAGACTTGAAATTATTGCATAGAGATATTGATTTTTATAATCAACTGAATCTCTTTTTCCTTAAATTTAAATACATAAGACATATGAATTTTGCTTGAAAAATTAAGTGTTACTACACTCGAAACATTTATTTGGTAGTTATTAACATAGGTTTTCAATGGCAAAGAAAAATCAAAGTAAACTTTAGAGTTATTAAATAACACAAGATGTTAATTTTCTTGATAGGCCAGGTTTCCCTTACCATCTTCATTAAACATTTTTAATGAAATATAAAATTTAGCAGTTTCAATTCACATTTCTTAATATTATTTTCTTATTAATTTCAATCTCGACAATGATTTCAATGCAACTAAAACAAAATTTATTGTTTTGTTCCTATATGACAAATAAATTGAGTTTTGGTCTCCTTAGTATGAAATAATTAATTGATAAGGTTATGTGAGCCGAGTTCAAAAGTCTTCGTCTCCTTTCATGCGTTAATGTATAAAAATAATAAAATTAATTAATTAATTAATTTTAATTTAATAATATTAAAATATTTTTAACATTGTAAATATTTAATTTTATTAAATTTTAGATTTTTAAATTGCAAGATAATATATAGAAGAAAATAAAAATCTAACATTTTTATAAAAAAGAAAAAAAAATATCCATTATACAAAATAAAAAAAAAAAAAAAAGAAGAGAGAGAGAGAGATAGACAAAAGAATGACCTGCCAGTGGATTTGACAACCTTTGCATTTGTTCACCACTTCCCAATTTATCAGAATTTCAGGGATGTAAACACTGTAACCCTGTGATTCTTCATTCTTGATGAGCCATTGTATAAATGAAGAAAGTGAAAGACCAGTCAAAATCATTCAGAATTCACATCCATTATCATGTCATTCGTCAAGAACACAAGCCCCACAGAAATTTCCAACAAAATTTGATCTTAAGCAAATAAATTCTCAATTATTAAAAAAGAAAAAAGATGAAAATGGGCACTCTGCATGGTTGATTGGTTGATTGATTATCATCGACAAATATAACTTATAATTTTTATGTAAATTTTTAATATTTAATGATAAATATAAAAAAATTAATAAAATTAATCTAATTAATAAAAATAAAAACTTTTCTTGTTTATTTAATAAACTCAACTCACTAGAGAACACATAATATTTTCGAATGAACCATATAAACTGATGTTAATATGAGAAAAAAAACTTAATCTTAATGAGAAAAATTGATCCGAAAATAATTTTAACTATAAATATGTGTGAGGGAAGGTTTAGAAAATAACTAAAAAAAGCATATAGTAGAATGAATTGTTATCTTATATAGCATTAATATTTCCTTCCAAAAAATGTCAACGTTTCTTAAAACCTTAATACTTATATGAAACATTTCACTTTGCAAGCTAATATACTAAATTTAATTTATAAAAATTATATTTATTAATATAATATACTGATATTAATTAACTTACAAAAAATTATTGATTACATAATATAATTTTTTAATTGTGAGATAATTACACAAACAGGCTTAGAGATAAAACACGTTCCATGTTAAAACTATGACAACATTATCAAGATGCACTAAATTATATAAGCCCTTCACACATAGAGATGACAATGAATAGTATACTATAAATAAATATTACCCTACTTGAACTTGAATCCAATTAATAATTTCAATACAGAACTGTCTCAAACCTGATTATTATTATTCAAAAATTCAAACCATTTAATTTTACATATTTTCATTAGTAATCTATATAAAAATATTTTTTTATTAATGATTTATATTTTAAAAAGTTAATAATTCTATAAATCATTAAAATCTATTTATTTAAAATATAGTATACTAAAAATTTATAAATATTATTATAAAAATTATTATTTATTTATAAAAAAAATAGCTTCGGATAACAGATATACAATATACAAAACTCAACTCTGACATGAGTATTATTTCTCAAATTCAAATTCATCACAAACCCGATTACATACTATCCAAATTCGTCCTATTAAAACTTGGTTGGGTTGAACACCGGCAAATATTCAATTCTTTACCATCCCTATCCACACACACATTTATAATTGATATGGAATCTCAAAGGATTAGCTCACTTGTCACTGAATCCATACACAACACAAGCACATTGACTCACCCCTCGACATGCATTAAATTTATAAAATATAAATTTAATATTTATTCAATAGTATATAAATATTGTATTAAAGTAATATATTAATATTAGTAAAAGAAATTTAATATTCTAATATTAATACATAAAATATTATTACTTATATAATATAAATTTAATATTTATTAAATATTATATAAACAGTACATTGATTCTATCTTATTTAAACATTAAATTTTTAATTCTCTATTTTTATCTGATTTTAGGTCGTAACAAAATGTGAAAACCTTGAAAATGAAAAAAGAATTGTGTCGTATGTAACTCTAGGTCAGTACTCAATTTTACAATTTTATTCATCTTGCTTTGTGGGTACTGATATTGTTGATTTCCCTATGTAATTGCCATCTTTCTCTTTGTGGGTGTTGTCTTTATATTTCTACAAAAATTTATCTATTTATTTAGGATTAGTGTTAATCAATTTTAAATGTGATCTTTTAAAAGACTATAACGCTTGTAATTGAGGGAACTACTCAAAAAGAAACTGATGAGATAACAAAACAATTTAAGAGTCTTGCGAAAAGAGATCTTATGTGGCATTTTAAGAAATTTATTTTATTTTGTAAGATTAAATTATAATTTTTTTAATATTAATATTATTGTGTAGATACCATGCGTAAAAAAGTAATAAGCAAAAAAGCTAAAATCAACTCCTCTCTTCTCTTTTTCTTTTTCTTTTTTCTTTTCTCTTCCATATCCCTTTTTTTGACAACTACCTCTACAACTTCTATGAAGGGCTAAAAGTAAGATAAGGCCATTTTAATTGTCAAAAACGGCAATGAAGTCGTCACTATGGCCTGGACCGTCTATCTGAACCAGTCCTGATTTTTGGGCTATAACTTGGGCTGTAGACCTCAGATTTGGGCGAATGAGTACCCATTGGAAAGCTAAGAAATAGGGCTGCAACTTTCCTGAAGAGAGCAGAGACAGATTCGAAAAGGAAGTCACTAAAAATCGGCCTTAATTTCAGAGACGTGAATGTAGGCTGAAAATCTGTCTTTTGAATTTCAAAATTTTTCCTAGTTTGGTTCCTATCTTTGGGATTAGGTTTTTTATTATAAATGCGTCTTTGGGCAGCAAACTAAAACACATCCAATTTAGACCTTCGTTCTCCATAGAAGACCTTCGTTCTCCATTCTCTTTTTAGATTTATTCTTTATCTTTCTTTATTTTTCTGTAAGCCATGAATATGAGTGGCTAAGTTTTTAATTCAGTTCAAGGGATTCAAGTTCTTTTGCATGATTTGTGAGACCAGGTTCTTAATTTAATTTATGTCTTTTTGAATATCTATTGTTTTCTGATTTCTTTGTCTTTGATGTATTGAATGATTTGCTAAAAAGGCCTATTAGTTAATTGTTTGATGAGATCAATTGCTAGTTCATCTTCATAATCCGTAATTGTTGTGTAAGATTGAACATGAGTAGTAATTAGGTTTTATTGATTATGATCCCAGTTGTCGATAATAACCTAAGGAAACAATAGGGTGAATTAAATAATTTATGCTTTATAAATTGTTGTTCAGCTTAACTACTTCCTATTCTTAAAGTAGTTATTAATTTGATGAGGATTGCTTAATACCAATTCAGTTAATAATTAGAGTCAATAAGAGTGTTGGGCTCGAATTGATCAGTATAGGGAAGTTAGGGATTTTACCTCCCTGTTTGGTAAATCTACGTTAAGTATTCAATAAAAGATAATTGTATTTCTTTTGTCTATGATCGAATCAATGTATTGGAATGCAAATTACCTTGGACTGAAATTTGTTTAATTGGAGAGTTTCTTATTTAATTTTAGATCTTAATTTTGGATTTTTGATTTCTTCTTTGGATTGCGAATTACCCCCCCCCCCCCAACCTTTGTTTCTTTTTTCCAGTACACAAGTGTACGAAATTTAATAATTTAGTCTCTATGGTTCGACCTGGATTTACCACTTACTGCAGAAAATATTTCATAATTGGTGATTTCAGTTAATTTAATTTCTGGTGGATTCGACAATCATCATATATATTTAATAAGTATATTCTACTATATATTATGTATTCTGAATTTCTAATAGGTTAGGTGTAAATAATAAACTTGATTTAGAATAGAAACTCTCTCTCAGAGTTTCTTTCCATGTGAAGCGCCTCAACCGGACTAATCCAATTAATAACATTGAAAACTCCATTTTTTCCATTTTCGTGGAGTTTTTTTTAATAGAATTTATTTTTTACACAGTTTATCTTTCTTTTTATTAATATTATTTTTTTTTTTGAAAATATATCAATTAATTTCAAATTATTATTAATTAATAAATGTAATCTCTCAAACCATAATAGCGATTAAGATTAAGTGTTCCATAAAAAAAAAAGTTTGAAACATCAAAACAATTCAGTAGCAAATTATAAAAATCTTCCCCCCGACAACTATCAAGTTATTTTATTTGTTTTATTTAATTTATTTAATTTTAGGTGCGCAATTTTTGAGCGTTGGCCTCCTTGATAATAAATTGATAAGGTTAGATGAGATGACTTGAAAAGTCTTGGTCTCCTTTCCACATGTGAATGTAAATGTATAAAAATAATAAAAATGAACTAATTTTAATTTAATGATAATTTGATGTTGCATTGTGAGTTACTGATATTCCAGTGTAACCAATGAATTTTAAAGAATTTTCAATTTAAAAGAGAGAAAGGACAAAATATATGGCCCCATACATTTATAAGGTACTGCGCATGAAGAAAAGTTCAATACATATTGAATTATTGGAGGGAGAAAAAAAAAATTAAATGATATGACAGACACTTGACAAGAACTAATGACTTTGGAGCACTCATGCCCTAAACTTAGAATTATTGCATGGAGAAACTCTCTCTCTCTCTCTCTCTCTCTCAGTTTCCTTTCATGTGAATGAATCAGCTCCACTAGAAGTCCTCTACTGAATTAATCGAATTGATAGCATTGAAAACTCTCTTTTTTGTAAAGAAAAAAAAAATTGATCTAACTGGTAAATATTTAAATAATTTAATAGGTAAGCTGATCTATGGATATTCTTTTCTCTCTCTCTCTCTCTCTCTCTCTCTCTCTCTCTCAGTTTCCTTTCATGTGAATGAATCACCTCCACTGGAAGTCCTCTACTGAATTAATCGAATTGATAGCATTGAAAACTCCTTTTTTGTAAAGGAAAAAAAAATTGATTTAACTGGTAAATATTTGAATAATTTAATAGGTAAGCTGATCTATGGATATTCTTCATGAAAAGAAAAAATAAAAATAAAAAATAATTATTATCATTTGCTTTTAATAAACTCAAGGTAAAAAAATACAAGATGACTCCATTTTACGTTTCTTGAAAGTGATGGACATAATGCCAATATCAGTTTCTCCAAAAGATAAATATAAACCTATGTTTTAGATGTGCAAATTTTTTATTGGTATTCAAAAATTGTCCACTACAAATTAAAAAAAAATGTTAACAAAACTCACTGGTAAATTGGATAAATTGATTAAATATTAAAAGAATATATTTTTGGTATACAAGCTAATATACTAAATTTGATTTATAAAAATTATGTTTATTAATATAATATACTAATATTATTTAACTTATACAAATTTATTAATTATAATATATTTTTTTTTAATTGTGAGATAAACACATAGAGTTAGAGACAAGATACATTTCATATTAAAATTATGTCAATTTTATCAAGACGCGTTAACTTATGTAAGTTCTCTACACATAGAGATAACAATGAATAGTGTAATACAAAAATTACCTTGCTTGATTTCCCTATGTAGTTGTTATCTTTCTCTTTGTGGGTGTTGTTTTTATATTTTCTACAAAAATTTATCTATTTATTTAGGATTACTATTAATCAATTTTAAATGCGATCTTCTAAAAGACTATAATGCTTGTAATTGACAAAATTACATAAAAAAAAAAACTGATAAGATATCAAAACAATTTAGGAGTCTTGCGAAAAGGGATCGTATGTGGCATTTTAAGAAATTTATTTTATTTTGTAAGATTAAATCATAATTTTTTTTAATATTAATATTATTGAGTGTAGATACCATAGGTAAAGAAGTAATCGGCAACAATCATAATTTTTCCAAAAATTTGTAATAGATAAGTCACCAAAATTTGAGTGGCTGTAAATAAGTCAAGGTCAATATTATTATTTTTGTGTACAACCTTTACTGATCAATCTGTTGTTTCTATTTCTCGGCAAATTCCTCTCTTTCTCCATCTATTCTATTTTTGTTTGTCTGCAGCACTGTTGTTTGTTTCTCATGCCCTCTCTCTCTTCCAAATTAACACCACTAGCTCCTTTGAGTCAATAAATAGGGGTACGTAGTCTCTAAAGCTCTGTGTATAGTCCCGCGTAACTTAGTGGCATAAGACACTTTTCGAATCTGGTCAGATCAGGATTTGAGGTTCCCCCTCCCCCTTTCCTCCAGTTCCTTGACCAAAAAAAAAAAAAAAGTCTCTAAAGCTATAAAGTCCTAAAATGAAACTCTAGTAAAGGCTCAATTAAAAAAAAATAATAAAAATAAAAACACTATGACATATCCTAACCAAACTAAGTTTACTTGAGAATTTTTCTATTTGAATTCATTTTAATGTATTCTTTGTTTTACAATTTAATTACTTGGTAAGGGGAAAAAATATATATATATATATATATTATTTTTTTATATTTAATGAGAAATATAAAAATAGTTATCAATTTATCATCCTTTCAATTATCCATAAAAATAGGTCAGCAATTTTTAAAAGACTATAACGCTTGTAATTGAGAGAACTACTAAAAAAAAAAAAACTGATGAGATATCAAAAGATTATAACGCTTGTAGTCAGTGGGTAAAGAAGCAATCAGTTGTAATAATAATTTTTACAAAAATTTGTAATAGTTAAGTCACAAAAATTTGAGTGGTTGCAGGTAAGTCAAGGTGAATAGTATTATTTTTGTGTACAACGTATACTGATCAATCTGTTGTTTCTATTTCTTAGCAAATTCCTCTCTCTTTCTCCATCTATTCTATTTTTATTTATCTGTAGCACTATTGTTCTGTTTCTCATGCCCTCTCTGTCTTCCAAATCAACACCACTAGCCCCTTTGGGTCAATAAATGGGGGTACGTAGTCTCTAAGGGGTCGTAAAATGAAACTTTGGTAAATATCATCCCTTCAATTATCTATAAAAATAGATCGTCAATTTTTGAGTCTTGACCTCCTTAGTCCTTAGTATGAAAGAATAGATTGATAAGGTCAGGTGAGATGATTTGAAAAGTCTTCGTCTCCTTTCCACATGTGAATGTATAAATAAAAATAATAAAAATTAATTAATTTTAATTTAATGATAAATTGATTTTGCATTGTGAGGTACTGATATTTTTAATGCAATAAATGAATTTTCAATTTAAGAAAAGGAAATGACAAAACATATGACCCTATATATTTGTAAGGTACCATGCGTGAAGAAAAATTCAATACACACTGAATTATTTGAGGGAGAAAGAAACAAATCTAAATGGTATGATAAACACTTGACAAGATTAGAGCACTCATGTTCTAGACTTAAAATTATTGTATGGAGTTACTGTTTTTGCAACCAACTCAAATCGTCTTCTCCTTATGTTTAAATACATAAAATCTATGAACTTTGCTTTAAAAATTAAGTTTTACCACACTCCAAATATTTATTTAGGCCATTAATTGCAAACAACTTTAGAGTTATTAACATAGGTTTTCAATGGAAAAGAAAATCAAAGTAAACTTTAGAGTTATTAAATAAAACAAGATGTTAATTTTCTTGATAGGCCAGGTTTCCCTTACCATCTTCATTAAACATTTTTAATGAAGATATAAAATTTGGCAGTTTCAATTCACATTTCTTAATATTATTTTCTTATTAATTTTCTATTAATTTAAGATGATTTCAATACAAGTAAAATAAAATTTATTGTTTACTTATATGTATAGTTCCTGCATGACAAATAAATAATACAAATGCTCTACCAATTAAATTATTAAGATTAAGTAAGGTAACTTGAAAATAAATTAAATAAAGAGATAATTTAATAAATTAATTATCAAAAAAAAAGTGCTTGTATGATGCATAAATAGTTTTTTTTTTAATTTGAAAATAATTTTATAAATTAATATAATTGTAAACATAAAATAATTATTTGTTTATTTTATTTAAGGTCTTGAAATTAAATTTTGCAAAGACTCAATAAGAATTGTTCTATTTAAATTCATTTTATTATTTGTTTAACAACTCTACCTAAATAGTTTGCGCTTAGCCGGTCCCAAGCCCGGATAAAGGAGGAGGGTTACGGTAGGTGACAACCAGCGCAAAAATTTCGTCACACCTTATGATATGGCGCCCAGGTGTGGTGTTAAATGAGCAAGGGTTCCCACATCATGGATGATTATGGGTAAAGAAGTTAGTCCATAAGACAGATAGTAGAACAAATAGTGAAAGAGAACACAAGATAGACATAAAGAACAATAGAAGATATCATAGAAGGATATCAATTAGGAAAGAACAGGATAGGAGGAGAATCAGGGTTGGTACTTGGAATGTTGAATCACTTACAGGAAAATTAATGGAGCTTGTGGATACCTTGTGTGACGCCTCTTACCCGTCTCTTTAGATTTGTGCTCTTTAAGAACAAATATGAGATTTTCTCTCTAATATTGGATCTTGTTTCTTCTTATTATTGTGATTTTATTTTTCTCCTTCCGGTGAGATTTTTTTTTTTCAATATTTAAATGGGTTATTTAGCAATTCAAAATGCAATATAGATTATTGATTTCTTTTAGTTGGAGACTCAGGTATAGATAATACTCTTCTATCAGTAGAGCCTAGTAGTGTGGCATATTCCGCCATTGACGGTTGGTAGTTTAGGATTAATTACTATTCGGAAAGCTATTCTAGATCATATGTAAACATAATATTTTAATAATTTATATTTATATTTTTTTATGAAAATATTATACTGTATTTATCTTATTATTTTTATTAATAAAATGTTAAATTTTCTCCTCTTAAAAAAAAAAGCAATAAGTAGCAATCATAATTTTTCAGAAAATTTATAATAGATAAGTCACTAAAATTTGAGTGGTTGTAGATAAGTTTCCAAAATAATAATAATCTTACTATTATTTTTGTGTACAACGTTTACTGATAAATCTGTTGTTTCTATTTCTTGACAAATTCCGCTCTCTTTCTCTATCTATTCTATTTTTGTTTGTCTGCAGCACTATTGTTATTTTCTCATGCCCTCTCTTTCTTCCAAATCAACATCACTAGCCCCTTTGAGTCAATAAATAAGAGTACGTAGCCTCTAAAACTATATATAAAAAAAAAGCAATCAGTAGCAATTATAATTTTTTAAAAATTTATAATAGATAAGTCACTAAAATTTGAGTGTTTGTAGATAAGTCACCAAAATAATAATAATCTTATTATTATTTTTGTGTACAACGTTTGCTGATCAATCTGTTGTTTCTATTTCTTGGCACTGATGTTTTTGGTGCAATTAATGAATTATTGGCACATGTGAATGTATAAATAAAATAATAAAAATTAATTAATTTTAATTTAATGATAAATTGATTTTGCTTTGTGAGGCACTGATGTTTTTGGTGCAATTAATGAATTTTCAAATTAAGAGAAGGAAAGGACAAAACATATGGCCCCATGTATTTATGAGGCATTACGGGTGAAGAAAAATTCAATACATACTGAATTATTTGAGGGAGACAGAAACAAATCTAAATGGTATGATAGACACGTGATAGGACCTAATGACTTTAAATTACTTATCCTAAACTTAGAATTATTGTATGAAAATACTATAATTGACTAAAATCCTTTCTCTTTCAATTTGAATAGATAAAATCTATCAACTTTCCTTGAAAATTTAAATTTTACCAAACTTCAAACATTTATTTGGCCATCAATTACAAATAACTTTAAGAGTTATTAACATAAGTTTTCAATGGCAAAGAAAAATCGAAGTAAACTTCAGAGTTATTAATTAACACAAGGTGTTAATTTTCTTGATAGGCCAGGTTTCCCTTACCATCATCATTAAACATTTTTAATGAAATATAAAATTTGGCAGTTTCAATTCATATTTCTAAATATTATTTTGTTATTAATTTTCTATTAATTACAATCTTGAAAATGATTCCAATGCAATTAAAATAAAATTTATTGTTTACTTATGCTTTTGTGGTATTGAATCTCACATCTAGCATGTGTACCGTTAGTGATCAGTTAATAGAGACAGTTCATATGACATAGTTTCAAAGGACTGAAGGAAGAGAGACTGACTTTTTAATCCAAAATTTACATAGTTCCTACATGACAAATAAATAATACAAATGCTTTACCAATTACATTATTAAGATCAAGTGAGGTAACTTGAAAAGAAATTAAATAAAGAGGTAATCTAATATATTAATTATGAAAAAACAAGTGCTTGTACGATACATATAGTTTTTTTTTCAAATTTTAAAATAATTTTATAAATTAATATAATCGTATTTGTTTATTTTATTTAAGATCTTGAATTTAAATTTTTCTTTATTTAATCATACTTTTTATATCTTGCACTTTTTTTTTTTTTTCCTGTTACTCATCCAACCCAATATTAGCATAATTGTTCTTATATTATTGGGATCCATGCATATATTTAATAGGTGGACTAATCATAAATTATGTGTTTTAATTTATGATAGATCAAGTTTAGACAAGAAAAATCAATAGTCAAATATAAGCTTTGTAATTTGTAAACAAGTGATTATATTTTGAGAATACTATAGACACCTTTTTTATAGGGGGATTGAGGGTGTGAAAACTTAAACCAGACATTTGTTAGGTTTTAACTATTGGACTAAACTAGATTAGACTATTGGACTAGACTAGATTAGACTGTGAAAAACCTTGAAAATGAGAATAAAAGAAGGAAGGTTTTACAACTAGATTTTTTTTTTTAATAAGATAATTCAGGGTAATATTAGAGATTTAAAGCTATAGGTTTCAAATCCAAATATCTTATATACGCACATATACATAAAAGGTTATTAATTTTGCTTTGTGAGGCACTAATATTATCAGCGCAATCAATGAATTTTTAATTTAAGAGAAGAGAAAAAGAAAAAGATTTGATCCAATGAGGAAATTTTATTTAAACTCAGTTTATCATGAATTTAATACATAAATATGTAAGATTTATATTGATAAGTGCATAATTTATTAATTTTACTCTCATCACATTTAGTGTTTCTAGTGTGTTTTTATGCATAATTCAGTTGATTAAAGTATATTTATCATTTAGGCATAATTTTAGATAGTTGTTGGAATAATTGTGTTAAATGGAGAAATTTTCAGCATTTGACATTTGCTGTATTTTTCAAGTGTTTCTAAAGTTGTGGGTCTCCAAATTGAGTGCTATTTAATCCATTGAAAAGCTAAGATAGAGCACTACAAATGATAAAGAGGGACTAAAGCCCAAATCAGTCTCCAAGATTGACAAAATGAGCTATGGATCTATTGCAAAAGCTCAGACTTGATGTGTCACGACCAGTTTCAGTATTTATTTTGTATCTGGAGTTTTAGACGTCCAAATGAAGCAAGCCCAAGCCCAATAGAACCTTAAGAGCCACCTCTACAACTTCTATGAAGGGCTGGAAGCAAGATAAGGCCATTTTAATTATTAAAAATGGTAATGAAGTCGTCACAATGGACTGGACTGTCTATCTAAACCAGTCTCGGTTTTGGGGCCATAACTTGGGCTGTAAACCTCATATTTGGGCGAATGAGTACCCGTTGGAAAGCTAAGAAATAGAGCTACAACTTTCCTGAAGAGGGCAGAGACAGATTCGAAAAGAAAGTTACTAAAATTTGAATTTGTTATTTTTTATTTTAATTTTAGAATTTTCTTATTTTATTTAAAATATATAAATTTTTAATAACTGATGTGGCCCAACCGCAAGTGCACGGGTCGTACAAGTAATACAGTAAAGATATCGTTCCCACGAGGAGTTGAGTTAATGATTGAATTTTTGATATAAAAGTTGACTAAATCGAAGTATTTTTGAAATTAAAGTAATGAATTGATGGGTATTGAGAATGTGAAATCTATATGTGCAAAATTAATATTCTATTCATCAATGTTTAATTAAACTAAAATTGCATCAAATTGAAATAAGCAAGTTCAAATATAGCAAGATTCTAAAATGGCAAGCAATTAATTTCAATTGAAAATTAACAATGGTAAAAAGGCGATTCCGGAGTTCGGGATTTCATATCCGAGCTATTTTGGGATTTTAGATCGGTTATCCAATTTTATGAAACTTATGGGTTTTAAGGAGATTAATTCTTAAATCCTTTGAATTCCCTTTCGAGTGAGACAAAGAGTGCCTTAATCAATCTAATCCTACTTTCGTGGACTTAGAGTTAATTAAGACCCATTAAGTTCTTTAATTAATCTGTGAATCCTCTTAATCCTTAGCCTATTTCTAGGTCTAAGTTAATTAAGTCCAATTTCTTGATTATCTATCACAGGGCCTTCTCCTTTCGGTGCTTCAACCATGGATTAAGAACATCACTTAATGGGATCCTACACTAAGCATGTCATTAAGCACACAAGAAATGAATAAAACTCACTAAGACCACAAAATATGGATTACCCAATCAAAATCCACAAAATATCTCAAATATTATAAACCTTACTCCAGAATCAAGATAAAACTACTCACTATCCATAATGCTTACAAGATATATTGAGTTTAAATGGAAATAAAGCTTTAATCTAAGCTAAGGAATAAGAAATTAAACACTAGAAATGTAGAAAAATGTAAGGAAAGAAAGAAATCTGCAAATCTTGGTTGAAAATGGTGTGGAAGGTGAAAGTGACTCCTCAAATTCTGTCTCTCTTCTCCTTTCCTTTTCTGTTCCTTGTCTCCTCTTTCTAAAAATGGGAAATGAGACTATTTATAGCATTTTTTTGACATGGAGCCCTAAAATGGTGTGTTCTAGGAGGAATTATCTGAGGGAATCTTCTGCCAGCTCATTAATGAACTCTTTATGGATCAGCATAAGTGGATCGTGCATAAGTTATGCAGATCCCTTATGCGATTTTACAGTTCTGTTCACTTATGCGCATGACTTGGTGCATAGGTTATGCACAATTCCGTGAGAGTGCATAAGGGAGGCGTGAATGTGCATAAGCTATGCAGTCTCCTTATGCACATTTCGGCAGATATTAGAACAGTGATTTTTCTCCTTATGCAGATCTGCATAGCTTATGCGGCAAGTTATGCACAATTTGGTCAATGCATATTTCAGCTTGAAAACTTGTTTTTGACATCTTTGGCTGTAGAAGTCACTCTTCAATGGCAAAATTTCTCTTCAGTCCTTCAAAAACACCATTTTTCCTACAAAACAAAGTAAAAATTACAAATTAATCCAAAATCGACAATTATGAAAAACTAACTAATTTACTAATGAAATTAGCTAAAAATAACTAATAATAGAATAAAATGGCTATGAAATTAGATCTAAATGACTATGCAAAATGTATGCATCAAATACCCCCAAACTCAAGCTTTTGCTTGTCCTCAAGCAAACTTTAGAATGTGATGCAAAATTTTTTTTAGGGGTGCCTTATCCAAAGAGCTATGAAAATCACCTATTAAAGTAACTTAACACACCTTTAGCCATACCAACAATCCATATACCCATCCTTCAAAATGCAAAGAATTTAATGCTTATCCAAGCTTTCACCGCTTAGCCATCAAGTCAATTATCATTCAGAGTCCCCAAACCAACCAATCAAAAGAGAGAGTCATGCTCAAAAGGAATTCTAAGACAATCAATAGCCAAAGTGTCTCTATATAGAATGATGGAATTAAATGAATGAATGGATAATTTTCCAATCCCATAGGCAAATTCCCTACTCCCATCTCCACTAATGTAGCAAGTACTATCAAGAGATCAAAGGTCTTTTTAGGGATGTAATGAGGCCATGGGGGTTCAAAATGAGGCTAAGAAGAAAAAGGGGTAAAAAGGCTTCAAAGCATGAGAATATTTTCAATTTTGAAACATAAGGTACACTTCTTATTTTATTATATTCTTCTTTTTTTTATTTTATATATATATATATTTATAGAGGAGAGAAATACACAATGAGAGTTGTCAAGTGCTAGCATATTTTACAAAACTCATAAAGATGAAGGGACAATTTGATACTTTGACTTGTATTTTGCATTTTCTTTTGATGATTGTCCCTAAAATTGCCACCCCCAAACTCATTTCTTTTAATACTTTGGGTGGATTTCTTTCAATTTGAATGACAATAATGAAAAACACATATACTAGCACTTTTACAAGATGACAAGCATTTCTTCTCCCTTTTATTGTATATTTTTTCTTTTTTTTTTTTTTTTTTATAAAGTGTACCTAATATTCAATTATCCTCATGAAAGGGGTTGGAGTGTTTGGTTCATTGGCTAGGTAGCAACAAGGGTTTCAAGGAAAATCAGGAATAAAAAGGCTCAAAGGGGTTTGCAAGGGTCAATTTTAATTAGGAAAAGGGCCAAAGGTTTAAAATAAGAAGGTTTAAATCAAAGAATGCCTAATCATCTCTCTTCTCAAGTACAAGCTGGTATTTTGCCTTGAAAGGTTTAGAAAATTTGTTCTAGGATTGGTGAGACATCATTTGACTACCTTATATCCAATAATTCCCTCTAAGCATTCCAATCTCCAAAGGACTAGTTGGGTGGCTTTTTGGCTAAGAAGATATAAGCAAGGGATAGACACTTCAAAACCTTGCACCTCTTAGGAAACTTTCAATCCACAAACCCCAACTAAAAGGTGAGTCAAATCACTCTCATAGGCACATTTTCAATACTCAAGGGATTTGGCAAAAGATTTTAATGCATAGTGCATGATTCCTAAAATGAGTAATGTATTAACTAAATGGAGGAAGTCTATTTGTGTATTTGTGTGCAATGTGATGTATAATGTGTATGTAAAATATTTACAATATATGTAAATGGAATGGGATGAGATGCTCCTATACTCAAAATGTGAAAAATGAAGCAAAAATCAAAATGTGCACCCCCAAACGCAAAATTAGACATTGTCCTCAATGTCTCAACTCAAAGCAAGTATTAATTACCAGGAATTGTGAAAGTTAAGAGCAAAAAGAAAGAGGTACCTGGTATGGAGCAGATGAGAATTCAAGATATAAAGGGATGCATAAGAAGCTGCACAGGTTATGCAGAGTTAAGTGCTGTCCAGAACATGTGCATAAGTAGGGTGCATAAGCCGTGCGGTTCTGCATGAGTGGCAATATGGGTTGCATAGGCTATGCAGGACATTTGCATAAGGGGAATACAGCCTGTGCAGTTCTCCATAAGTAGCAAAAAGGGTTGCACAGGCTATGCAAAATATTTGCATAAGGAAATTCATAGCCTGTGTAGTGTATACAAAAGCTGCTGCATGATGATTAGCAAGGGGAAATGTACAACCAGCAGTAGAAGCATTGAAATATATACAGAGTATGGGCAAATATGTACAAAAGGGCAGTAAGTGCAATGAAAATCAAAGAAAACTAATGTAATAGCTATCCAATGAAACTTCAAGAAAAACAGAATTTGAAACAAACTAATTCAAAACAAACAAACATAATTCAAAACAAACTATAAATGTTTGAACATATTTACAAAGGAAAAGTCCTACAAGTTGGAACAAAAGTAAAACAAAAACTAATCTAATTCTATTGTTTTGCCCTTGTCCAAGGATGTTGCTAAGAAATTTGGTAGGCTGGTTCTTTGTCGAAATGATGTCTTTGGAGGAGGTGATGGAGGTGGGGGTGGCATGCCCAGAAAGATCATGAGTTGCTTCACCATCTCCTTCAATTCTTTCTGCTTGTCCCTGGTTTCCATGACAAGGTCAAATAGGTGATCATGACGATCCTTGAGTGTATCAAGACCAGTGTCAAGCTTCCTATCCACAAAGTATATATCATCACTAAGCCTGTCAAGATAGGTGAATAAGGCTTTAGTGTTGAATGCAGGAGGGGCTGTGGATGAGGAAGGTTCAGCTGTAGGAGGTGTGGGCTGAGCAGAAGCTGCTGGGGTCTCCTGTGCAGATGGAGGGGGTGGGGTAGGTTCAGTAGAGTGCTGTGGGACTGATGGAAAAGGTTGGGCTTCTGGTTGTGCAATGGGCTCGAGCCACTGCAGTTGTGCAATGTCAAAATGTGGCAAACTGAACCCTGTTTTGGATAGGTGTGCAGTATCAAAATATAAGGTGTCCACAAGTGCTGGTATTAGGTGCTCTTCAGGATTAAAACCAAAATGCTTAGCTATAACTGTTATGAGCCCACCCAGGACAATGTCACCTATGGATTTAGTGGCAATATGCAACACATGCTCACAAAAGAAATAACCAGGAGAAACCTTGACCTTGTGAAATGCACACCATAACATAAATAATTCAGATTTCCCCACGACACTGTAACTAGTCCCTCTGCCCAATATAGTGCTAGCAATCAGCCTATGAATAAACCTAAGTGCAGGGTCAAGTATTTGAGAAGTTTTGGATCTCCCAGCAGAGAAAGTCTGAGGTTGGTTGGTGATGATTCTCCAGAATTGTGCAGCATTCCAAATACCCTTGTTTACTACCTCTACTCCAGTATGTGGTACTCGAAATAACCCATCAATTGCAAAACCAAAAATGCTATGAAATTGGTCCAATGCCAGCTCTCTATTTTGCCCCAAACATCTAAATTTCATAATTGGCTTATGGTCTACATCATGCAATTTGAGGGTAGCAGAGAATGAAGAAATAAACTCCAAAACTAGAGTTGGATAAACTATCTCCTGCTTATGCACAAATTCCATCCAACCCATACCATCAAGATATGCAACTACATTGTCAAATAAACCAAGAGATTGTAGAGAATCGGCAGAAATATACCTAGTGGGTTGTACCCTCCTATCCTTGAGTCTCTTAAAAGCTGCCTTTTGAATTATATCAGGAAGAGGCCAAGGTAGCTTTGATACCTGTGAAGCTACTGAAATTGGCTTTTTGCTGGAAGAGGGTGTGGAGGCTGGAGTTTTTGGCTTTTTGGGTGGTGGTTCCGACAATGGGGTGGGTGGTTCTTTGCGTTTGGAAAGAGGAGGTGCAGAGGACATGGGTCGCACAGATTTCGACCTAACTTTCCGCTTATAGGTGGTTGTGGGAGGTGGTGGGGGTGTCTCTTGTAGAGGGGAATCGGGATTGGGAGGTAGCGTTGATAATGGCGACACCTGGAGAGGGGAAGTTTGAGGGGAATGGGGAGGTGATTCCATGGGTTTCCGATAGTGAGGATGGAGAAGATGAGGGCGGAAATGAAAATGCAGGGGGAAGTTAGGGTTTATGCGGTGAAAATGCGAGTGGAGAAGAAGGGGAGAGGAAGGGTTATGCGGGAATGAGGATCGTGAGAGAAGAAAAACAGTGAACAGGGATATCGGGGTGAAGGTGGGAAAGAAAAAAAATTTGCCGAAAAGAAAAGTTTGATTTAAACGGGTTTTGTAAAAACTGCATAAGGGGAAAGTGAATGTGCATAGCTTATGCACTAGCTTATGCAAGTTTCGCCCTGTTTTGAAGTTCAGAAAAATATGTCATGCAGAAGTGCATAGGTCATGCACTCTGCTTATGCAGGTCTCGGCAACTTTTGAAATTTGAGGAGTGAAGTCATGCGGGAGTGCATAAGTCATGCACTCCCCTTATGCACCTCTCGGCAGATTTGGTTTTTCAGAGAATCGGGTCATGCAGAAGTGCATAGGTCATGCACTCTGCTCATGCAGACTTCGGCAACTTTTGGAATTTGGGTTGGTGGTCATGCAGGTGTGCATAAGCTATGCACTCTGCTTATGCACTCTTCGGTGGGTTTTGAGATTCAGAGTGTGAGGTCATGCAGAAGTGCATAAGCTATGCACTCTGCTTATGCACCTCTCGGCAAGTTTGGAATTTTCGGATTTCTGGTCATGCAGAAGTGCATAAGTCATGCACTCTGCTTATGCACCCCTCGGCAGGTTTGAATTTTTGGAGTTTCTGGTTATGCAGAAGTGCATAAGTTATGCACTCTGCTTATGCAGGTTTCGAAAGATATGAAATTTGACAAAATTAGGCTATGCAGAGTTGCATAAGCTATGCACTCTCCTTATGCACTTGCAATAAGGGTGAAAAATGGCAAGAATTGTGGTTATGCAGGATTGCATAAGCTATGCAGTTGCTTATGCACAATTCAACAGGATTAAGATTGCAATGGAACATGAATTGCAAGTGTGAAAAATACTCTAGAATGAGGAAATATAATTCTATGAAGCATAAACCATGAGAAATTTTCACCAAAAACACATCAATACATATAAAGTCCATCAAAATTGCATCACACAAGCTTGTAGAAGATGGATCCTGCATAAAAGACCTTTGTGAACCATGCCATTTTTACTCAAATTCTGTAAATCAACATTTAGCACAATATAAACTCAATAAAACCTGCACAAAGTTGCATCTATCCATAAATGATGAAATGAACTCTCCAAGTTATGCCAAGAGAATGCAATATTGTCCACCTTGAATTCCACAACCCAAATAATTTCAAAACTACAAAGATGACCAATTTAACATTAAAAGCATATATACTTAAAAGTTACACACCCAACCTCACCAAAAACACAAGCCATCTGCTGCAGATACCCTTTTTGCTGCAGATTTCATTTTTCCTCTGCATAAACCAGATTGCAGCTCCTGCACAGGTTATGCAGCAAAAACCTATCAGTTTTTGGGAGAGTTTGAAGGACAAAATTTTCAAGTTAAGAATCACTTCCCCAACAGTTCACCAGCCTTTCTTTATTGAAATACATCTACATGGGACAAGATTTAACAATGTCAAAAATTGAATTTGGGGAGATTTAAGATAAAAACTAAAGCAATGAAAATAAAGGTAAATCAGCAAAAGCAAAATAAAAGGACTTGGGATGCCTCCCAAGAGGGCTAATTTATAGTCCTTAGCTGGACTCTTCATGAATTTCACTGAAAAGAGGTGAGGGATTGGAGAGCTTGTAACAGCTTGCTCCCTTTATTGGGTCTCCAGTTATGTAATGTTTCAATCTATGCCCATTGACCTTAAAATTCCCAGATTTTTCACTCCAAATTTCAATTGCTCCATAAGGGAAAATCTTAGAAACTCTATATGGACCAGTCCACCTTGACTTAAGTTTTCCAGGGAACAATTTCAATCTTGAGTTGAACAACAAAACTAAATCACCTTCTTTGAATTCCTTTTTCCTAAGATGCTTATCATGCCAAACTTTAGTTCTTTCTTTGTAAATACGGGCACTTTCGTAAGCATCCATCCTTAGTTCCTCAAGCTCATTGAGTTGCAATAGTCTCTTTTCACCAGCTTGCTTAAGATCAAAATTCAAGGTCTGAATGGCCCAATATGCTCTATGTTCTAGCTCCACAGGTAAATGACAAGACTTACCATACACCAACCTAAAGGGAGTAGTTCCTATAGGGGTTTTGTAGGCAGTCCTATATGCCCATAAAGCATCATCTAGTTTGATAGACCAATCTTTCCGAGAATTGTTCACTGTTTTCTCCAAAATATGTTTGAGCTCTCTGTTAGAAATTTCAACTTATCCTGAAGTTTGAGGGTGGTATGGGGTAGCTATCTTGTGCACTACACCATACTTCCTCATTAAGCTCTTAAATTGCTTATTACAAAAATGTGAACCACCATCACTAATTATAGCCCTAGGAGCTCCAAATCTGCTCAAGACAAATTTCTTCAAAAATTTCATTACCACTCTAGCATCATTAGTTGGAGTTGCAATAGCTTCCACCCACTTTGACACATAGTCAACCCCAACTAAGATGTATCTATTACCATATGAAGGAGGAAATGGCCCCATAAAATCTATTCCCCAAACATCAAATAATTCCACTTCAAGAATATTATTTAGGGGCACTTGATCTCTTTTTGACAAATTTCCACTCCTTTGACATTTATCACATTCCAACACAAATTTCCTCACATCCTTAAAAAGATTTGGCCAAAAGAAACCAGCTTGCAAAATTTTACTAGCTGTTTTAGAGATTCCAAAATGTCCTCCATAATCAGAAGCATGGCAATGATGCATAATACTCTGTATCTCCTCTTCAGGAATACATCTCCTTATTAAACCATCACAGCATCTCCTAAAGAGTAATGGATCATCCCATCTATAAAACTTCACCTCATGCAAAAACTTTTTCTTTTGTTGCCATGTCATACCTAGAGGTAAAACTCCACAAGATAGATAATTCACAAAGTCTGCATACCAAGGTAGTTTAGCAACAAGAGAGAAAAGTTGTTCATCCAAGAAAAACTCATCAATAGGGATTTCATCCAATTCTTCATCATCCAATTTCAACCTACTAAGATTATCAGCAACTACATTTTCAGCTCCCTTCTTATCTCTAATCTCCAAGTCAAACTCTTGTAGCATCAGAATCCACCTAATTAGCCTAGGTTTAGCCTCCTTTTTACGGAGCAAATACCTGATGGCTGCATGATCTGAAAATATAACCACCTTTGAGTCAATAATGTAAGGTCTGAATTTTTCCAATGCAAAGACAATTGCCAAAAATTCCTTTTCAGTTGTTGCATAATTTGTTTGAGCTTCATCTAGTGTTCTACTAGCATAATAAATAGCATAAGCCTTTTTATCCTTTCTTTGACCAAGAACAGCCCCAATTGCATAGTTGCTAGCATCACACATAATTTCAAAAGGTAGGCTCCAATCAGGTGGTTGCATGATTGGTGCAGTGATAAGGGCTTGCTTCAACCTGCAAAAGACATCCAAACACTCTTGGTCAAATACAAATGGTGTGTCATTACTTAACAAATTAGACAAAGGTTTGGCTATTTTAGAAAAATCCTTGATAAAGCGTCTGTAGAACCCAGCATGTCCTAGAAAACTTCGAATTCCCTTGACATTGGTAGGAGGAGCCATCTTCTCTATCACTTCAACTTTGGCTTTATCAACCTCTATTCCTCTGTTAGACACCAAATGTCCAAGCACTATCCCTTCCTGAACCATGAAATGACACTTTTCCCAGTTTAACACAAGGTCAGTATCTGCATATCGCTGCAAAACTTTAGAAAGGTTAGCCAAGCATATGTCAAATGAAGATCCATAAACAGAAAAATCGTCCATAAAAACCTCCATTATGTCTTCAATGAAATCTGAGAAGATTGCCATCATACACCTTTGAAAAGTGGCTGGTGCATTACACAACCCAAATGGCATCCTCCTATAAGCAAAGGTTCCATATGGACAAGTAAAAGTGGTTTTCTCTTGATCATTTGGATGGATAGGGATTTGAAAAAAACCTGAATATCCATCTAAATAGCAAAAGTAAGAATGCCTAGCTAGTCTTTCCAACATTTGATCAATGAAGGGAAGTGGAAAATGATCTTTCCTAGTGGCAATATTTAATTTTCTGTAATCTATGCACATTCGCCAACTAGTCACTGTTCTGGTGGGAATTAATTCATTATTTTCATTTTTTACCACTGTCATTCCACCCTTTTTTGGAACAACATGTACTGGGCTCACCCAAGTACTGTCTGAGATAGGATATATGATCCCTGCATCAAGCAACTTCAAAATTTCCTTTTTAACAACTTCTTTCATATTTGGGTTCAACCTCCTTTGATGTTCAATAGATGGCTTACAATTTTCTTCCAAAATGATTCTATGCATGCAAAAGTGTGGGCTTATTCCCTTAATGTCATCTATGGTGTATCCTAAGACTTTTCTAAATTGTCTCAACACTCTTAACAACTTATCAGCCTCCAAGGAACTCAAGTTTGCATTTACAATTACTGGATAAGTGTTATTGGTGCCAAGAAATTCATACCTGAGCTGAGAAGGAAGTTGCTTAAGTTCTACCTTAGGTGCATCTTCTTCCTTGAATGATGGTTGCTTAGATTCTGCTTTTTCCTTTTGTGTGAGTTGAAAAACTGGAGCAGAAATGAATGGTGGACTACCCTCTAAGTGTTGAGCATATGCAGCCACATGAGGGTTGTCATAGTCTATGCCTCCTCCATGAACCAAGCAATTTTCAAGTGGATCTTCTGGATATTTCTTTCTGAAATGTTCTTCAACCAGCTCATCAATAATATCAACTCTCAAGCAAGTATCAGCTTCAGAATGATGCTTCTTTATAGTGTTATTAATATTGAAAACCAATTGCTCTTCACCAACCCTAAGAGTCAGCTTTTCTCCCTTAACATCAATCAATGCTCCTGCTGTAGCTAGAAAGGGTCTTCCCAAGATGATTGGGATATTAGAATCTTCCTCCATGTCCAAGATGACAAAGTCAACAGGTATATAGAACTTTCCAACCTTCAGAGGCACATTCTCCAAAATCCCTTCAGGATACTTAATTGATCTATCAGCTAACTGAAGAGAAATGTGGGTTGGCTTAAGATCTCCCATATTGAGCTTTTCATAAATGGAGAGGGGCATAAGGCTAACACTAGCCCCTAGATCACATAAAGCTTTTGTAGAACATGATTCCCCAATGTGGCATGGAATTGAAAAACTCCCTGGATCCTTGAGCTTTGGAGGAAGTTTCCTTTGGAGGATAGCACTACATTCTTCTGTCAAAGCTACAGTTTCATCATCTTCAAGTTTCCTCTTATTTGAGAGAATTTCTTTCAAGAATTTTGCATAAGAGGGCATTTGTGAAAGAGCATCAACAAACGGCACATTTATGTAAAGTTTCTTCAAAACCTCTAAGAACTTCCCAAATTGCTTATCAAGCTTGGCTTTTTGAAATCTTTGTGGAAAGGGAAGTTGTGGCTTGTAGGGCTCAGGAGGTATATACTTCTCTTCCCTCTCTTCAATTTTCTCTTTACATTTTTCTGCACTCTCTTGTTTTTCACTCTCATCAGTTTCTTTCTCATTTTCTCTCTTCTCACTGTTTTCACTCTTCTCATCATTTATAACTTTCCCACTTCTTAAAGTAATAGCTTGACACTGCTCTCTTGGGTTTTCTGGTTGACTTGGAAGCTTTCCAAAAGACTTGGCACCTGAGGAAGATGCTTGTTGTGCAATCTGATTTTCCAGTATTCTGTTATGTGTCTACATCTGTTCCAGCCTTGCTTTCATCTCTCTCATCTCCTCATCATGCTTATTTTGGTTAGCAAGAATCTGTTGCAATAAAGCTTCAGTGGTGGAATTTTGTTCTTGCTGTTTTGGTGGAGGATTCATATTTTTCTCACAAAATTAGGCAATGGTTGCCTATTTTGCTGATATGGAACTCCTTGTTGCTGTTGTGGTTGAAAATTCTGATTTGGAACTTGACTTTGCTGATTTCCCCATGAAAAGTTGGGATGATTCCTCCAATTTGGATTGTAAGTTTGAGAATAAGAATTCCCCATATGTTTGTTTCCATAATTACCAACATATGCTGCTTGTTCTCCATAATCTACTCCACAGCTGGTAGTTTCCTCTGCATAAGCCACTTGTTGTGAACTTCCAGATGATGATGTTGAACTAACCAACATACTCAAATCTTCCATCTTCTTAGCCAAAACATTAGTAAGTGCATCAAACTTTGCATTAATCATGTTGAATGGATCAAGATCATACATTCCAGCAGCTTGCCTTTTTTGAGTTGGAGCTGGTCGTCTTGGACTTTTGTGTAAATTCTACTCCAAAGATGAGTATTCTTTGCAATTTTCTCCAATAGCTCATAAGCTTCATCTTCATGCTTCATAATAAATTCTCCTCCTGTTTGAGCATCAATAATCCCTCTAATTGCAGGAGTGACATTTGTGTAAAAATTCTGGTTTATCATCCATTTCGGAATGGCATGATGTGGGCATTGTCTCTCTAATTCCTTCCATCTCATCCATGACTCATATAGCGTTTCATCTTCTCTTGGTCTGAAAGCTGTCATTTGATTCCTCAGTTCTTGAGTTTTTCCAGGTGGAAAATATTGTGCAAGAAATGCATCAGTGAGTTGCTCCCAATTTGTAATGGAGTTGTGAGGTAAAGAATCAAGCCAATCCAATGCTCTATCTTTCAAAGAGAATGGGAATAGCTTTAATCTTGCTGCATCATCAGACACTCCAGGTTGTTTTTGCATGTCGCAAATCATAGCAAACTTCTTCAGGTGTGTGTGTGGATTTTCAGAAGGATGTCCTCCAAATTGAGAATTTTGAATCATTTGAAGAACTCCAAAATCCATCTTGTAGCTATTTGCATCAATTCTTGGTCTTGCTATGCTTTCTCTCAAGTCATCAAAATGAGGAAAAGCATGATCCATCATACTTCCCCTAGGCAGATTAGCATTAACAACTTCTTCACCTTGGGCTGCATTTTCGTTGTTTCGATCATTTCCAGCATTACCAACACCAATTCTAATTCTCTCATCAGCCATGTCTGCTTCTAATTTGGTTTCTCTCAAAGCTTCTTTCCTTTTTCTGGTTTCTTTCTTGTTGGCTTTACAAAATTTCTCAATTTCAGGATTGAATAATAAGGATGTATCACTTGTGCTTCTAGCTCTTCTCATAAAAGATTAAAAGTACCTGAAAAAGAACAAACAAACACAAAATGAAAAAATAACAAAAATAAAACTATAAACAACTAAAATAATCAAGAATTCAATCTTAAACAAACAACTCCTTGCAACGGCGCCAAAAACTTGATGTGGCCCAACCGCAAGTGCACGGGTCGTACAAGTAATACAGTAAAGATATCGTTCCCACGAGGAGTTGAGTTAATGATTGAATTTTTGATATAAAAGTTGACTAAATCGAAGTATTTTTGAAATTAAAATAATGAATTGATGGGTATTGAGAATGTGAAATCTATATGTGCAAAATTAATATTCTATTCATCAATGTATTAATTAAACTAAAATTGCATCAAATTGAAATAAGCAAGTTCAAATATAGCAAGATTCTAAAATGGCAAGCAATTAATTTCAATTGAAAATTAACAATGGTAAAAAGGCGATTCCGGAGTTCAGGATTTCATATCCGAGCTATTTTGGGATTTTAGATCGGTTATCCAATTTTATGAAACTTATGGGTTTTAAGGAGATTAATTCTTAAATCCTTTGAATTCCCTTTCGAGTGAGACAAAGAGTGCCTTAATCAATCTAATCCTACTTTCGTGGACTTAGAGTTAATTAAGACCCATTAAGTTCTTTAATTAATCTGTGAATCCTCTTAATCCTTAGCCTATTTCTAGGTCTAAGTTAATTAAGTCCAATTTCTTGATTATCTATCACAGGGCCTTCTCCTTTCGGTGCTTCAACCATGGATTAAGAACATCACTTAATGGGATCCTACACTAAGCATGTCATTAAGCACACAAGAAATGAATAAAACTCACTAAGACCACAAAATATGGATTACCCAATCAAAATTCACAAAATATCTCAAATATTACAACCCTTACTCCAGAATCAAGATAAAACTACTCACTATCCATAATGCTTACAAGATATATTGAGTTTAAATGGAAATAAAGCTTTAATCTAAGCTAAGGAATAAGAAATTAAACACTAGAAATGTAGAAAAATGTAAGGAAAGAAAGAAATCTGCAAATCTTGGTTGAAAATGGTGTGGAAGGTGAAAGTGACTCCTCAAATTCTGCCTCTCTTCTCCTTTCCTTTTCTGCTCCTTGTCTCCTCTTTCTAAAAATGGGAAATGAGACTATTTATAGCATTTTTCTGACATGGAGCCCTAAAATGGTGTGTTCTAGGAGGAATTATCTGAGGGAATCTTCTGCCAGCTCATTAATGAACTCTTTATGGGATCAGATAAGTGGATCGCATAAGTTATGCGATCCCTTATGCGATTTTAGCTGGTTCTGGTTCACTTATGCGAAACTGCATGACTTGGTGCATAGGTTATGCACAATTCCGTGAGAGTGCATAAGGGAGGCGTGAATGTGCATAAGCTATGCAGTCTCCTTATGCACATTTCGGCAGATATTAGAACAGTAATTTTTCTCCTTATGCAGATCTGCATAGCTTATGCGGCAAGTTATGCACAATTTGGTCAATGCATATTTCAGCTTGAAAACTTGTTTTTGACATCTTTGGCTGTAGAAGTCACTCTTCAATGGCAAAATTTCTCTTCAGTCCTTCAAAAACACCATTTTTCCTACAAAACAAAGTAAAAATTACAAATTAATCCAAAATCGACAATTATGAAAAACCAACTAATTTACTAATGAAATTAGCTAAAAATAACTAATAATAGAATAAAATGGCTATGAAATTAGATCTAAATGACTATGCAAAATGTATGCATCAATAACTAAGTCATTCATTGTTACAATGCAAAATAAGTAGAAGTAAGAATTGTAACACCCCTAATTTTTAAATTTTATCATTTTATGGATAAATATTAATATTTTGTTTTATTTAAATTGTAGGAAATTATTTGAGATTTTTCGGATTTTAGAAATTGGGTTCGATTTTTCGAAAATAAAAACTCTGATGATTTTTAAAAATTAATTTAAAGACCACGTGGCAAAACTAAAAATATATTTGGGGTCTACAAATTTTTCTGAGTTTTCTAAAATTTTTTTCGGAATTTTTGGACTTCGTTTTCAGTCCCAAAGTAGAGTAAAAAATTCAAAATTTTGTATCGTGAATCGAACCCACCGACTCGAACCGGACCGAATCGGACCGGCCGAATGGGGCCTGCTCCTTCTCCTCTTCCCGCGCGCGTTCTCCTCCTTCTCTCTCTCTCCCGTTTTCTCTCTTCTCGCACCTTCCCTCTCCGGCCGGCCGCCTTCCCAGCCACCCCAGCTCGCCGGCCGCCTCCTGGAATGCCGGGAAACGTCATGCGAAGAGACACGACGTGCAGCGCGCCGCTTCGTCTTCCCGGCTGATCCGGCCACCAATTGGACCAGGTCTTGTGTCTAAACCCATCTACACCTCGAGAGCTTTCCATAGATACCAAGAACACTAAAATCCATCGAGCGGTTTGTCCAATTTTTGTCCGGGAAGTTTTAGCCCATTTTGAATTTTGGGCTAGATTTCTCGCAAACTATGAATCCCACGAGAAAACCGAGAGTATCAGAGCACTCCACTCGTCGAGAGCTTCGCGGTAATATAAATTTCAAAATTTTCCGACACCGTTTTTTGGTGGGTCCCACGGAACTTCGTAGTATTTTTCTAAGCATTAAATGAGCTTAGAAAATTCCGTAAAAATTTATGTACTAACCCCCGTGTTGTGGGCTTCGTGTAGGTATCTTCAATTCGCGGAAATTCGACAATTGTCCAGGTCTGTGAATTTCCGGCCAGACAGACTAGCTACCGAAAAAGTCTCCTAATTGGATCGAGATTTTGGCTATCCTACCATTGTCAGACGTCCCGAGCGCGTCCTCGGAGTAGGAATCGGCAAAGGTAAGCCCGAACCTTGCTTTTTCGTAATTTTCTAGTGCTTAAATGGGATTAAAAATCCATAAAATATTCGTGTTAGCTCAGAAAATTATGATTCTTTTTGCATTAGCCTAGTAATATTGCTAAGGACCGCGGGGCAAAGTTTTAGAATTTTTAGAGCTTATTTGGGCAGTTTTTGCAAAAAGGATCAATTATAAGGACTAAACTGTAAATTTACATATTGTGATTGATGACTATTTGGATGGGCCCAGGAGGGGCTGTGTGATGTGATTGAGTTGTGCGTGTATGATTTGTGGATATAAAGTGCGTTTTGAGCCCTTTTGCAGGTTGGGTAGGCCCTAGGTATAGGGGAGACTCTGCCGGATTTTCGGCAGGACTTAGGACGTATTTGGTCTTTTTTTAGTTTATATTGAGTCAAATTTATTAAATGATTGTAATAAAATTGTCAGGTAAGCCGGGACAGCCTTCTTCCTCCGCCCAGCCGCCACAGTGATTGCTGTCAAGTCTGTGAGTAAAATATTAATTTTAATTGTAATTTCAATATTATTATATGTTTAAGCATGCCCATGCATCGCTTATATGTATGTATCTATGTAGTTAAACTCTAGGCATGTTTTATGTTGCATTCACAACTGTTAAAGTGCCATGGATATTGTTGTAGTAATTTGGAGCAGTGTGCGTGCGTTGGCGTGTGTGTGATGTGGTGTTGACTATGGATAGGACGGGTAGACACGGCTTGAGATCTTCACTGGGACCTGGTCCTTCGGGGTAGACACGGCTTGAGTTCTTCGCTGGGACCCCGATTTGGTTATTTAAGTGGAAGTCTGAGCTGAGTTCTTCGTTGGCACAGGTT
Source organism: Hevea brasiliensis (assembly GCF_030052815.1). NCBI lineage: Eukaryota > Viridiplantae > Streptophyta > Magnoliopsida > Malpighiales > Euphorbiaceae > Hevea > Hevea brasiliensis. The sequence continues at coordinate 6,077,641 of NC_079506.1, read as the reverse complement.
GGATTAAGAGAGCCATACATGTATTGTTTGACATTATCGGGTGTGTGAGTGCTCCAAATTACCTTTTTGCTATTATGATGTGAAAATATTGCTGATGTTACATTTCACTCTACAGGGTGCATTAGCTTTAGATAGTTATAGAGATTATGGTTAAAATTGATATTTTACTCTCTGAGTCGAACGCTCACTCCTGTTCATTATTTTTCAGGCTATAGGAGGATTTTATTATGGTTAACTTGCTTTTCTCCCTCACAGGTCGATTATTAATGTTTGTATAAACCTGTTAAATCTTAGAATTTCCGCATGTGTTAGAAATATTTATTTGAATTGGGTCTGTAATATAAATTGTCATTCTGGACCTGTAAACTTATTATTTTATGTATGTTTGATGGACTGAATGAGGGAGCTGAGCTCCCATTTATTTTTATGACATTTGAGTATGTGGAGGGTGAGCTAAGCTCCCCAATTGATTATATATTGTGTTTACAGGTCGAGTGAGTCAAAAACTCCCCGTTGAAAGGTCCATTTTATGGCCGGACTTTGTCCGGTTGAATTCTTGAAATTGGGCCCAAATGAGCCTTAGAGTTGGGTTAAGGAATAGTTAGGCTTGCTACGGACCTCGGGGGCTTTAGGCTGGCCCAGGTCCTAGTGCCGGTCCGGCCCATAGGTTGGGTCGTGACAAGAATTTTAAATTTACATAAACTATAAAATTAATTTAAATAATAAAAAATATAATTTTAAATAATATAAATAATGAAGGATATCATTGACAAAATTAATGTCTCTCCTTTCCCATTGATAGATTATAGATTAATTATATTTTTATTTTTTTACTTATTAATTTTTTATTTTAATTAATTACTTCTTATAAAATTTTATATTAAATCTATATGAACTCTAAAATTAAAAATTTTAAATTTATACAAACATTAAAATTAATTTAAATAATAAAAATATAATTACAAATAATTTAAAAAATGAAAGATATTTTTAGCAAAATTAATGTTCCTTTTTCATACATTTATATACAATATAGATTTTATTATATGCCATTTTAGAGATGACTACAACATAATTAAATTAAAATTCTCTGTTTACTTGCATATCTCCGCCTAAGTAGCTTGCACTTAGCCGGTCCCAAGCCCGGATAAAGGGGGAGGGTTGCGGTAGGTGACAACTTGCGTAAAAATTTCGTCACACCTTATGATATGGATTCAAATGATATAAACGTTAGAGCGTCCTCTACTCACGACGCGCTACATCGGAGCCCGGGTGTAGTGAGAAATATGCAAGGGTGTAGGGCGTTCACCGAAAACGACGCGCCATGCCGACGCCCGGGTGTGGTGTTAAGTGAGCAAGGGTTCCCACATCATGGACGGGTGTGGGTAAAGAAATTAGTCCATAGGACAAATAGTAAAACAGATGGTGGAACAGAACACAAGATAGACATAGAAAACAATAGAAGATATCATAAAAGGAGACCAATTAGGAAGGACCACGATAGGAGGAGGATCAGGATTGGTACTTGGAATGTTTAGAGTGGAGAAAACGAATCCATATAACCGACCCCAAATCTTTGAGATAAAAGCTTAATCGAGTTGGGTTAAGTTTTCTGTTTACTTGCATATAAGTCCAATATGACAGGCAAATAATTGTAGTAGAGGTTTTTCTTGATATATGTAAGCTGGCTTGTGGATATTTTTAATGAAAAGATAAAAAATAAAGAAATAATTATTATTTACTTTCAACTGATTTTCTGTTTTTCAGTAATATATGTGCTTTTCGTTCTTTTAGTTCCCCCTTGACGTGGAGTTTTTTTTTTTCTTTTTATAGAGTTGATTTTTTTATATAATTTATCTTTCTTTTTATTAATATTATTTTCATATTTTATGAAAAATATATCGATTAATTTAAAATTATTATTAATTAATTTTATTAAATAAATGTAATCTCTCAAACAGTTATAGTGAGTATAATTAAGAGTTCCAATAAAAAAAAAGATTGAGACATCAAAACAATTCAGTAGTAAATTTAAAAAAATCTGCCTGGCCGGTGAACGACCGACTTAGAAAAATCTTCCCCCGTCAACTATCAAGTTATTTTATTTATTTTATTTTAGGTGGGCAATTTTTGAGCGTTGGTCTCCTGTCCACATGTGAAAGTATAAAAATAATAAATTTATGACCCCATACATTTGTAGGGTACCACGTGTTTGGATTCATGGAAAAACATTCAATACATTCTGAATTACTCGAGGGAGAAAGTTATAAAATTAAATGGTATGATAGACACTTTGACAAGATATAATGATTTTAGAGTACTCATTATAGACTTGAAATTATTGCATAGAGATATTGATTTTTATAATCAACTGAATCTCTTTTTTCCTTAAATTTAAATACATAAGACATATGAATTTTGCTTGAAAAATTAAGTGTTACTACACTCGAAACATTTATTTGGTAGTTATTAACATAGGTTTTCAATGGCAAAGAAAAATCAAAGTAAACTTTAGAGTTATTAGTTAACACAAGATGTTAATTTTCTTGATAGGCCAGGTTTCCCTTACCATCTTCATTAAACATTTTTAAAGAAATATAAAATTTGGCAGTTTCAATTCACATTTCTTAATATTATTTTCTTATTAATTACAATCTCGACGATGATTTCAATGCAACTAAGATAAAATTTATTGTTTTGTTCCTATATGACAAATAAATTGAGTTTTGGTCTTCTTAGTATGAAATAATTAATTGACAAGGTTATGTGAGCCGAGTTCAAAAGTCTTCGTCTCCTTTCACGCGTTAATGTATAAAAATAATAAAATTAATTAATTAATTAATTTTAATTTAATGATATTAAAATATTTTTAACATTGTAAATATTTAATTTTATTAAATTTTAGATTTTTAAATTGCAAGATAATATATAGAAGAAAATAAAAATTTAACATTTTTATACAAAAGAAAAAAAAAATTATCCATTATACAAAATAAAAAAAAAAAAAAGAAGAGAGAGAGAGAGATAGACAAAAGAATGACCTGCCAGTGGATTTGACAACCTTTGCATTTGTTCACCACTTCCCAATTTATCAGAATTTCAGGGATGTAAACACTGTAACCCTGTGATTCTTCATTCTTGATGAGCCATTGTATAAATGAAGAAAGTGAAAGACCAGTCAAAATCATTCAGAATTCACATCCATTATCATGTAATTCGTCAAGAACACAAGCCCCACAGAAATTTCCAACAAAATTTGATCTTAAGCAAATAAATTCTCAATTATTAAAAAAGAAAAAAGATGAAAATGGGCACTCTGCATGTTTGATTGGTTGATTGAAAAGAATATGACAAAAAGATACTTACTCAATGTAATGTGCTACCTGTTTCAGAAGAAATAGAGTGGAAAAATTATTGAGCAGCTAATTATTTATAATAGCATTTTATAATAGTATTAAAGTGGCAATTGACATTAATTGATTATCATCGACAAATATAACTTATAATTTTTATGTAAATTTTTAATATTTAATGATAAATATAAAAAAATTAATAAAATTAATCTAATTAATAAAAATAAAAACTTTTCTTGTTTATTTAATAAACTCAACTCACTAGAGAACACATAATATTTTCGAATGAACCATATAAACTGATGTTAATATGAGAAAAAAAACTTAATCTTAATGAGAAAAATTGATCCGAAAATAATTTTAACTATAAATATGTGTGAGGGAAGGTTTAGAAAATAACTAAAAAAAGCATATAGTAGAATGAATTGTTATCTTATATAGCATTAATATTTCCTTCCAAAAAATGTCAACGTTTCTTAAAACCTTAATACTTATATGAAACATTTCACTTTGCAAGCTAATATACTAAATTTAATTTATAAAAATTATATTTATTAATATAATATACTGATATTAATTAACTTACAAAAAATTATTGATTACATAATATAATTTTTTAATTGTGAGATAATTACACAAACAGGCTTAGAGATAAAACACGTTCCATGTTAAAACTATGACAACATTATCAAGATGCACTAAATTATATAAGCCCTTCACACATAGAGATGACAATGAATAGTATACTATAAATAAATATTACCCTACTTGAACTTGAATCCAATTAATAATTTCAATACCTGAACCTGTCTCAAACCTGATTATTATTATTCAAAAAATTCAAACCATTTAATTTTACATATTTTAATTATTAATCTATATAAAAAATATTTTTTATTAATAAGTTATATTTTAAAAAATTAATAATTCTATAAATCATTAAACTCTATTTATTTAAACTATAATATATTAAAATTTATAAATATTATTATAAAAATTATTATTTATTTATAAAAAAAATAGCTTCGGATAACAGATATACAATATACAAAACTCAACTCTGACATGAGTATTATTTCTCAAATTCAAATTCATCACAAACCCGATTACATACTATCCAAATTCGTCCTATTAAAACTTGGTTGGGTTGAACACCGGCAAATATTCAATTCTTTACCATCCCTATCCACACACACATTTATAATTGATATGGAATCTCAAAGGATTAGCTCACTTGTCACTGAATCCATACACAATACAAGCACATTGACTCACCCCTCGACATGCATTAAATTTATAAAATATAAATTTAATATTTATTCAATAGTATATAAATATTGTATTAAAGTAATATATTAATATTAGTAAAAGAAATTTAATATTCTAATATTAATACATAAAATATTATTACTTATATAATATAAATTTAATATTTATTAAATATTATATAAACAGTACATTGATTCTATCTTATTTAAACATTAAATTTTTAATTCTCTATTTTTATCTGATTTTAGGTCGTAACAAAATATGAAAACCTTGAAAATGAAAAAAGAATTGTGTCGTATGTAACTCTAGGTCAGTACTCAATTTTACAATTTTATTCATCTTGCTTTGTGGGTACTGATATTGTTGATTTCCCTATGTAATTGCCATCTTTCTCTTTGTGGGTGTTGTCTTTATATTTCTACAAAAATTTATCTATTTATTTAGGATTAGTGTTAATCAATTTTAAATGTGATCTTTTAAAAGACTATAACGCTTGTAATTGAGGGAACTACTCAAAAAGAAACTGATGAGATAACAAAACAATTTAAGAGTCTTGCGAAAAGAGATCTTATGTGGCATTTTAAGAAATTTATTTTATTTTGTAAGATTAAATTATAATTTTTTAATATTAATATTATTGAGTGCAGATACCATGCGTAAAAAAGTAATCAGCAAAAAAGCTAAAATCAACTCCTCTCTTCTCTTTTTCTTTTTTTTTTTTTTTTCTTCTCTTCCATATCCCTTTTTTTGACAGCTACCAGTGAATTTTTCACCCGTGGCTACCTCCATATCAATTTCCTTTTTCTTTTATTGTTTTTTGTTAGTATTTTTTTTTAACAATCACTCAAATCTATATCGTTTGGATCAAATATGTATCTATTTAAAGTAGATCTGAATTTGTCTCTTTAGATTTGTCTTTTAGGAATAGATTTGAAGTTCTCCCCAATACTATGATTCTATTTCTCCTCATTATTATGGTTTTATTTTTCTCCTCTCAGTGAGATTTGTTTTTTTTTTTTCAACATTTGAATGAGTTATTTAGCAATTCAAAATATAACATGAATCATTGATTTCTTTTGGTTTGAGACTCAGGTACGGGTAATGCAGCTTGTTCCTCCTATTGACGGTTGGTGTTTTCTTTGTTTATTCAAAATCAAAAAGGACTTGTTATTATTCGAAAAGCTATTCTACTCTATCCAGATCATATATAATAGAATATTTTAATTATTTATATTTATATTTTTTCTCTTATAAAAATATTATATTGTACTTATTTTATTATTCTTATTAAAAAAATGCCAAATTTATTCAGGGACAAATTGCCAATATTGACGAGTTAAGACAACATGCACCTACAAGACATGCTACTGCTATTACATAACTAATTCTAATTAAAATGATTACTCAATATACACAACTCCCATAGTTTAGCAATTTTTGACAAACTTGAATGTTGACAGCTAATCTTTACATGCAAGACTTGTTGGAAAAGTTTTAGGTGACCATCCACTATGCTCTTGGAAGCAAACACTTTTTGGCATTTTAATCATACATGCTTACAAGACATCCAGTCGTTATATCGCATTTGGAGACCCTTCCATATTAGAGTTGAAGCAGCAGTCTCCATTCCTGTAGGCGTTACAGATTCAAGTTACATTCTCTGGTTTCTTGTCTTGCTGCTGATTTTTCATCAAAGCATTTTTCAATGGGGCAGTTCACTCAGTCAAATGAAGTAATCCTTGACCGCCAGGGATTATTTCGAAGGAGTGCTCTATGTTACTTCTATTTTCATTCTCTGCATGTATTTGAATGCTTAATTGATTTAGAAATGTAGATTTGTTTTTCCCAATGTTCTGGATGCTGTATCTAGGCATCTAGGTAAGCATGCTTTTGTTAAGCGTTGTTAATTAGTGCATAGTAGGTGGCATGTGCCTTTGTTAATTGTGACTAGAATCTTAGAATTAACCATTGCCTGCTGAGACCATACGCCCACACCTCTGTTTTGCTTGTTGAGTTTATTGAGGATTTGCTTGGTTTCCAGTGAAGAGGTAAAATTTATCGATCTTAACCTGTTATGGCTTGTCTTCATGCATCATTATGTTAGTTAATAGTTAAATCATCCTCAAATTGGAGCGAGCTTAATTTCGTTTTATGATTGAACTGTAGATTTTGATGTAAATATTCTAAACAAATAACAGGAAAATTATAGCCAATCCCTTTTCCATGTAAATTCATTGCAAGTTATAGTTATCCTGTTAAAGTGAACTTCATTTGAATAAAAAAAAAGCCCAAAGCACCATAGGAGTTAAGTCTACGGGACAAAGCACGGCTATGGGTTGATTTGGAATGAGGCTGGACCGAAATCAAATTGATCAAGCTTGGACTTAGAATTACTGATTGATTCATGGTTTCGAACTTGCACCTCTGAGATTATGGCTTGATCATCTCCTTCTTATAATCTTGAATCAAATTGGACTGAAATTGCAATTTTTTTAAGCAAATAAACTTTCATTAAAGAATCAGTAAATAAAGCACTAGAAATTAAAAAAGACGGGATAAAACCCATTTCTTTAGACCAGACTCTAATTTTTAAGTTTTAAAAGATTTTAATTGTTAAATTATCCCAATTTCATTGAACCAAAATTTAAAATTTAAAATGAAACCGTTTTAAACCAGCCCATATAGGATGGTTCAAGGGCCGCTGCCTGGCCCGAATCAGACTTTGACTATGCATATATATGGTTTAAAACTTAATTTCACACTTATTGGAAAATTTTAATTTAATATATTTTTAATTTTTTATTTAAATTAATTAAAAATTTTAATTCAAACTTAATTTAATAAAAAATAAATAAAATTAAGAAATTGATTTTGTTAATTTTTTATTATAAATCAAAAAATTTAGTTTAAAATTTAGAAATTAATTTTTTTATTTTAATTTAAATAAAAAATATGATTTCTTAATTTTAATTTTTAAATGAAATTAAATTTAAATTAAAATTTTTAAATTAATTTGGACAAAAATTGATAACGGCTAAATTGATCACACCTTTTGCTTGCATAGGTACGGCAGGTCCTTTGGCGCGAGTTTAAGCCACAATGACGACACTGTTTAGCATCTCCCTAACTATATATCAACAGAAGCAGTGGAGCAGAGACTGTTTCAGCTTCTCTGTGCGCAGAACACGCCCTGATTCAAAGAGAAAGAAAGAAGCCATGAATGCCCCCGACAGCTACGAGCGATTCGTCGTTCCAGAGGGTACTAAAAAGTAATTTCACATTCTCTCTCCGCTCTGCTCTCTCTACAAAGCCCTCTCTTCTCTAAAACTCACCATCGCGGCTTTTCCTTCTCTCCACTAGAAAATTTTCTTTGCTAGGGTTTCGTACGAGAGAGACACGAAGATCATAAATGCAGCCTCGTTCACTGTAGAGAGAGAGGACCATACCATTGGCAACATTCTTCGCATGTATTTATTAATTTCTTTTTTCTTTTTTGTGGTTTTGTTGATTGTAGCTTAATCAAACTCTAATTTCTGCTCTTTTTTAATAATTTTTTTGGTGTAATTAGGCAGTTGCACAGGGACGAAAATGTTCTCTTTGCTGGATACATGCTCCCTCACCCTCTCCAGTATAAAATCATTATTAGGGCTAGTTTTTTTTTTTTTTTTAATGTATATTTGTATGTGTGAATTTATCTGTGGGGTATTTGGAAGTTTTATTTAGGGTTCAGCTTCATCAACATGAGTTTTTGATGTAATTTTGTGATTACATTGTAATGGAAAATGAATTTGTACCTTGCAACAGATTCAATTTTGTAAATGGGATCTCTTTGGTTAAGTTAATTGAAATTTTATTTAGAAGTTGGTAACTGTTGAATTTCATATATTTTTTGCGTCAACTTTTGCACAAGGGTTATGCTTGTGCCTCCTCTTCAATGCTTTTTATTATTGTTGTCGAAGAAAATCTCTTGCATTTGACATATAAATGAGCAACCATTAGATAGTTGGTCTAAATGTTGTCCAACATTGCAACTTCATGGAGGTAAGTAGCTTGTATAATGTATGGCAAGTTCTTATAAACTTTGGTTTAAAACTTGGCAAACTAGGAATTTGGCAAATATATGGAAGTTTCCTTCTAACGAATTTGGGGTTTTAATCTATTTGATATGGTCTTGTAGATTCATTCAACGAGCCAGTCTTCGCCAATGCGGGCATATAACCAGGCTATCAATGATCTGGACAAGGAACTTGACCATTTGAAGAATGCATTTGATGTATGAACTCCTCTTTTCTTGAACATTCATTTAATTGGCATTGCAAACATTAGCTGTTTTGGATGTTATGTTTTTAAAGTCTATTAGCATATTTTATAATTGGAAATCATTCCCTGATTAAATTGGCCACCTAGTGCGATTATAATCTTGAACTTTATGGATTCATTAGGGCATCTGAGTTATATTGAGACACTAAGTTGGTTATAAGCACTGGACCCCAAACATGTGTGTCACATATAGGAGCAGGGGCTGTTAGGGTTAACTGATGTTGTTGAGTAGTTGTAATTCTGTTGAACAGTTGTAGCCATTGTAGCTGAATAACTAGTTGTTAGGGAGTGAATATGGCGGGAACAGTGAAGAAGGAAGATAAATCTGTATAAATAATACCAAGTGTAACAGAAGATTCATTCTAAGAAATATCAAGAATTCTTGCAATTACTTTGGCTATCTTATGTTCAGAGGACCTCAAATCTACTTGTTTTATACTGTTGAGAAATTGGTTTGAATACATAGAGGTTATGGTTGTTTAATCTTTAGACATTTTGAGAACAAGTAAGAATTAATATGCACTTGCTTTCATTCATATCTTTGTTGTTGATTACATAAATGCTTTGATCAAACTTGATTCTGATCTTCCTAAAACTTTGGGTTGCAGGCTGAGATGGCAAAGTTTCCTTGGGATTACTAGCATGCGACTCTGTTAAGAACTAGAGTGAATGGACATTCAATTTATTGTGCTTGATGGAAATTAGAGGAAGGAGTATTTTTATGAGACTTCGATAATCTTGGTTGTAATTAAGTAAACAATTGTAGCAGATCGTCAAATGTTAAATGTATGACAGATGCTAATCATGCAATGGCATGTTGATCATTTCTTGCTTAAAATCACATGCTATATTGGTGCAAAAAACCTAACAAGACGCACTTTTTTTTTTTTTTTTAATTTTATTAATATAATCAGGAAAGCTTAACAAATAAGATCTGGCTAAACTCAGGCCAATAGACTTACCATTTATACCCAACCCAGAATGTAAAATGTCAAAGTTAAAAAAAACATGGAAGAGAACATTCAAAAGAAGAACGGTACACAAGGAGCCTGGGGGCGCTATCCCAATGGCTGCTCTAGCAAGACAATGGGCCACCGTAGTAGCTTCTCTCAATTACAAACTTCAAAACAAAAAACCTTTACAATTATAAACGTACAGATTATACATAACTTCAAAAATCTACCATCTAAACTCTGTTGAATTTGAAGGTAGGATCATAAGATGCCTAACTTTTTTGTGATGAGTGAAGTTCATTTGTCTCGCAATGGGCAAAAAGCATTCAATCATGTTGGAAGGTAACATATGGTTGCATATCTCCATAGTCTAGCCTTCTTCATCATTCAACAGCAAAACTCCACACAAAACCACTACCTTCTCAATTTTCAAGGGAGGTAAGATGTTGCATTGTCTCTAGAGTCTAGATAGATATTACCAGCCAAACATAGAAATAAAATCCAGGAGTACTCTAAATGGTCACTTCTTTGGGACCCATGCGTACTTCTTGATTTCCTGAATCAAATAAATTGGGTTTGTATGAGAAATTTAAGTTGCTTATGTGTATGAAAAGATCATACAAGAAGGAAAACCAGAGAATCATAAATTTAAGAACATGACATACCACCAATTTGTTACAGCTTTTTGCATATCAAAAGAAGTAGGGTTACAAGTAATTGCTGCCATGACATCTTGTTTGGTTTCTGATAGTCCCTAATAACTTCTGCAGATGGAATCAAAATTAATCATTTATATCCATGAAAAGAAAACGAACGTAGAAATTACATAACCAAAAAAAAAAAAAGGAAAAAGAAAGAGAGAGAGAGAGATAGACAAAAGAATGACCTGCCAATGGATTTGACACCCTTTGCATTTGTTCACCACTTTCCAATTTATCAGAATTGCAGGGATGCAAACACTGTAACCCTGTGATTCTTCATTCTTGATGAGCCATTGTATAAATGAAGAAAGTGAAAGACCAGTCAAAATCATTCAGAATTCATATCCATTATCATGTCATTTGTCAAGAACATAAGGCACACAGAAATTTCCAACAAAATTTTTCCTTAAGCAAATAAATTTTCAATCATTAAAAAAGAAAAAAAAATGAAAATGGGTACCCTGCATAGTTGATTGGTTGATTGAAAAGAATATGACAAAAAGATACTTGATGTAATGTACTACCCATTTCAGAAGAAATAGAGTGGAAAAATTGTTAAGCAGCTAATACTTTATATCTCATCATCCAATGTCCTGCTCACATAGAATTAGATGCTGAAAATTTTTAAAATTTCTCATATAAGTAGAGATAAAAATTAATAATTTGCAAAATTTAAGAGAAGAATCACCACCTTATTCATAATAAAAACAGCATAACACTCCTAGAGAGAGTTCATATCCTGCCCTTGGCAGAGATTCTATACCCTCAAATCCTAAAATTCAAATAATAATGAAACGGTATGAAGATCAGTCTATTGTTCAACTGATTCATGTATAGGAAAATGTTGAAAAGGACAAAAAACAGAACACCAAGAAATATGGCATAGCACTAAATATTTCTACTTCTAACATATTTGAACTAGCAGAGAGGTTGCAGTTGCAGCTCCGGAGCTCCTCATATCCTGTTTTGTTGTATAACCAACGTCCTTCTACATGAAAGAAAATGGAGAGAATAAATATTAATAATAAAAAAAGAGATGATCAAATCAAGAAACTACCTTCCAAGTGTCCTTAGCACTAGTGCCAGATACCAATAATTGTCAACAAGTGAGATGGGCATTTACAACTTACTGTATTACTTGTTTTGAAGACGGAATTGAAGTAGCGTCCATACACTATGTTTTTACTGCTGTCCACTGCACACAGAATCAATGACTTAAAAGTTCTTCTCTAGAACTTATACTTGTTTTTGAAGAAGCAAAAATATCTTGGCCTGGATCATCTGGCAGCAAAAGCCAAAGTTGTAATCGGATGTGTGGAAATTCTTCCGTGGAATATGATCTTCAAATGCATATTATGTCAAGCCAATCAAAAAAATTGCTTCCAGGACATCTTATGTTGGTTTCTTGTCCATTATCATGTCACTTATCAAGAACACAAGAACACAAAAATTTCCTGAAAATTTTATCAGAAAGCAAATAAAGTCTCAATTATTAAAAATAAAAGGAAAATGAGTACTCTGCATAGTTGATCAGTTGATTGAAATCAAATAATGAACCAAAAAAAAAAACTTACAGAGTAAATTTTAGTTTTGCTGATTTCCAACAGAATATGGTGGCTAAATTATTAGGCATTTAATCTTCATAACTTGTAATATAATTTCCTGTGCGTAAAGAATAAGACTGTTAAATTTCAGACAAAAAAAAATTAAATAAGATTTTCCTATTGAAGAGAAAAGCACTAACTTTCAGAAGCAGCGGAAGATTTTTCCTCGCCCTATAGTGGATAGGGGCTCTCTCATTGAATTATTTTCCTATCAACTTTAATAATTGGGATGTGAGAAATGAAAGGCCGCTCCTCACACTTTTTATTCCACGTCTTTCCTTCAACAGGGGACAATCATTAATTTCAAATTCTCGCAGAGAGGTGAGAGAACACATCTGTCAAGGCAGAGGCTCTCTTCCCAAAATGGTTAACTGTTGAAGATTTGTGAGGGAAGAAAGTTAACCACGGAACCTACAGCCAATGCGTATCCCAGAAGCCAAAGTTGCAAGGTCATGCATCAAAACACTCCTACAGAGATTCTAAAATTCAAATAATAATGAAATGGTATGAAAATCAGCATATTGTTCAACTTATTCATGTACTGGAAAATGTTGGAAAGGACAAGAAACAGAACACGAAGAAATATGCCATACCACTAAATATTTTCTACTTCTAACATATTTGGAATAGAAGCGAGGTTGTAATTGCAGCTCCGGAGTTTCTCATATCTTGTCTTGTTCTATAACCAGCATTCCTTTTACACGAAGAAAATGGAGAGAATAAATAAAAATAAAAAATAAAAAATGATCAGATGAGCGAATCAAGAAACTACCTTCCAAGTGCCCTTAGCATTAGTGCCAGATATCAATTTATCAATTAGAATTTTCAGAAATGTCGACAAGTGAAATTGGTACCTACAAATTAATATTATTGCTTGTGTTTTTACTGCTGTCCACTGCAGACAGAATCAAGGAGTTAGAAGTTCCTCTCTAGAACTTCATACACGTTTTCAAGAAGGAGAAATACCTTTGCATGAATCATCTGGCAGCAATTAATCTTCACAACTTATCATTTCAATTTTCCTGTGCGTAAAGAATCAGAGTGTCAAATTTCAGATAAAAAATTAAAAAGAAGTTGCCAATTGAAGATAGAAGCACAACTTACAGATGTGGTGGAAGATTTTTCTTCGTCCTCTATTAGATAGCAACCCTCCCATTGAATTCTCTTGTCATCAACTTGAACATTTGGGATGTGAGAAATAAAAGGCCAATCCTCACCCTTTTTATCTGCACATCTTTTGCTCAACAGGGGACAACCACTAATTGTCAATTCTCGTAAAGAGGTGAGGGAACGCATCTCTTGAGGCAGAGATGTTAATCTTGGGCACCTCTTAATCTCTAATTGTCGAAGAGAAGTGAGATTGTGCAGTCCATCTGGAGGTAGAAATTCGAGATCCTCAATGTCCCAAATAATGAGCTTCTTCAATTTAGAGAGAGGAGGAACGATTGAGGAAGAAGAAGAAGAAGAAGTTGATGTTGTGAATATTTGCTGCACAAGTTGCACGCTTGCTTTCTCCAGTCGTAAAAATTCATCAATAGATGGAAACTGAGGGATCCAACTCAAATTAGGGCAACCATAACAAATGAATTGAGAAAGACAAGGAAATTGGAGTAGCTCTGATATTGATATGGTTGTTGAATCGTCACCATCATCATCATCTGTCTTCTTCCGCCATCCTGTCAGCTTACGACATGAATAGAGCTTGAGATACTTTAGGGATGGAAAGAATGTAGTTGCTTGTCCCTCAGTTTCTATGTATTCTAAATCATTTAATCTCCAAATCTCTAAGTTTTGAAGAGAAGGAATTTGATGCAGTGGTGGGAGATGCTGACATCTGCAACTCCGTAACTTAATATTGACAAGATTTGCAAGGGAAGAAACCCAACTTGGAAACCTCGTGCCTCTGTACTTACACACTACTAACTCTTTAAGATTAGGATGCGGCTGGAGACTCTGGAATGCCATTTCTTCATTATCAACATTTGCATTACCATACTGGAGATCCCAATATAAAGTCAATGATTGAAGAAGCGACTTCCCTTTCAAATTAGGATTTATTATCCCATTTTTCACATATCCCAAGTATCTAATTGCAAGACCTCCTCTCAAATTGTTGAGGCTGTTCAATTCATTTAATCCTCCAACATTCTTTGCCACTGAATTATCATCTGCCACTACAAACAGTGTCAACGTTCGAAGTGAAGCCAATTGCCCAAGCCCACGTGGCATATGGGTCAAAGACCAACAACCACGACAATACAGATGCCTAAGATTAATCAGTTTTTTAATATCTTTAGGCAGTTCCTTTAGACGATGACAAGAGGAAACATTTAGCACTTGCAAATTCTGCAGGTCCGTAATAGAATTTGGAAGTGTTCGAATTTCATTATTGCCAGAAACATCAAGATATCTTAGATGCTTAAGCCTGTTCACGGAACTAGGCACCTTTTCAATTGTTGTCTGACCGATATCATACACCCGCAACTCTCTGAAGTTTGGAACAGTAATTTCAAGAATTGACAACACATGTGCAATTACATCTCTAGAAAAGTCTTGCCGTGACAAAAGAAATGTCCTCAAATATAACCAGAGGGCAAATGACACATGACGGACACTTTCATCAACAATTTTTTCTTTAGAATTTATTATGCTAATCCCATTCCCAGCAACAAAAGTTGCAAGGTCATGCATCAAATCATGCATTTTGCAAAATGCTGCATTGCCTAATTCATCCCTTTCTACTTCTTGAAAAAAAGACCTCCACCACAACTCTGTAAAATACTGTAGCCCTATGTCTTCAACACATAGACTTGAATTTGATGGCTCAATGAACCCTTGGGCAACCCAAAGATGAATTAATTTTTTCACATCAATCACATAATTTTTGGGAAATAATGCACAATATGCAAAACAATGCTTCAAATGTGATGAGAGATGATCATAACTCAATTTAAGTATGTTTAAAATGACATTTTCATTTTGAGCTATTTTTGAAAGATTATTTTCTAAAAAAGGCAACCATTCTCTTTATGGATCTCTAAAGTATAAAAGACCTGCAATTGTCTTTATGGCAAGGGGAACTCCAACACATTTCTTTATAATCTGCTCTCCGATTTCTTTCACTTTTGGACTCTCCGGCTCTCTCCCCTCGAACACTACTTTCTTAAACAAAGACCAAGACTTATCTAGATCTAAGCCCTTTAGAGAATAATGTGTCTTTTTGCCACTAGTTATTGCTGCAACCATTTCGGAACGAGTGGTCACTAAGATCCTACTTCCTCTTGCACCACACGTCAATAATGCCTTTAAATCAGTCCATTTTTGAAGATCTTCATTCCAAACATCATCCAACACTAACAAATATTTCTTTCCCCTGATTTCATCTCGAAGACTTGTTTGCAATTGATCCAATTCAAAGTTTCCGGGTTCCCTTCCAATTGATTTCAATGTCTTTTCTACTACTACTTTTAGATCAAAGACTTCAGAGACACAAACCCACAGCTTCAGCTCAAAATGAGTTTTGACGTTTTCATCGCTAAAAACATATTGAGCTAATGTGGTCTTTCCTAACCCACCAATCCCAACAATGGGAATGACTGAAACATTATCTGCAATATTAGAGTCTAACAAAAGATCTATGATTGCCTTTCTATCATTTTCCCTCCCAATGACTTGTTCCTCATCTACATATGAGATAGTTTGGTTCCTTCCCTTACTATATAATGACTCCTCTGGACGCTCCACATGGTGAAGTCCATACTTTTTCCTATCTTCGTCAATGGCATCTAGTCTCTCCCTAATCGCCTTAATTTTATGACCCATCTTAAAACCATAAACAAGCCGATTCGAAGACGAAAAGAAAAGGCTTACCTCCTTTGCCATCCTATTTCCAGTCATCAATTGGCGCCGCAGAGCTTCAGTGGCGAAGTCATCTAGCAAGTCATCAGCATCATAAACAACTTCTTGAAGCTTTCCAAGCCAATCTTTGACTTGCTCATCTAGCGCTTGCTTCTTCTCAGCATCAACAAGTACAGCCTGAATACTGGAGACTGTGGCCTTAAGTTTCTTAAGCTCATCTTTGAGACCCACCACAATCCAATGTCGCGAAAGGCTCGAGAACCCAGCTTCTGAATGATCTCCCCAGCAATATCAAAGAGAACTCCTTCGGCCATTTTTGGTATTCTGGTTTGGTGTTTTTGAGTGTAAGAGGATGGAATGTTGTTGTGAAGATGATGGCAAGCAATGCTCAATATTTATAACAATCTTCCCCCGCCAACTATCAAGTTATTTTATTTGTTTTATTTAATTTATTTAATTTTAGGCGGGCCATTTTTGAGCATTGGTCTCCTTAGTAATAAATTGATAACGTTGCATGACATGAATTGAAAAGTCTTGGTCTCCTTTCTACATCCAAATGTGAATATATAAAATAATAAAAATGAACTAATTTTAATTTAATGATAAATTGATTTTGCTTTGTGAGGTACTGATATTTTTAGTGCAATAATGAATTTTCAATTTATAAGGCACTGCGCGTAAAAAAAAAAATTCAATACATACTGAATTATTGGAGGAGAAAGAAATAAAATTGAATGGTATGACAGACACTTGACAAGACGTAATGACTTTGGAGCACTCATATCCTAGAATTATTGCATGGGGAAATTCTCTTTCTCAGATTCTTTTCATGTGAACGAGTCAACTCCGTTGGAAGCCCTCTACTGGATTAATCCAATTGATAGCATTGAAAACTCCATTTTTGTAAAGAAAAAATATTTTGATTTAACTGGTAAATATTTAAACAAATTAATATGTAAGCTAATCTATGGATATTCTTCATGAAAAGAAAAAAATAATAAAAAAAAATATTTGTTACATATGGGAGCAGGGGCTGTTAGGGGTAAACTGATGTTGTTAAGTAGTTGTAATTCTGCAGAGCAGTTGTAGATGAATAACTAGAATTTGTTAGGGAGTGAATATGGCCGGAACAGTGAAGAAGGAGGAAGATATAGCTGTGCAAATAACACCAAGTGTAACAGAAGATTCATTTTCTAAGAAATATCAAGAATTCTTGCAATTAGTTTGGCTATCTTAGGTTCAGAGGACCTCAAATCTACTTGTTTTATACTGTTGACAAATTGGTTTTGTTAGCATAATTATAGCAATTAGCATTTAGAAGAAAGAATACAAGTAATGAAGAAAATGATTGTGTATTTGTCTGTCTATTTGTCTGTGTATTTATCTATATATTTATCTGTATTTTATTTACAGAAATATTACATCTATTTATACATAAGAATATGAGCTAATTTGGACAAGAATAATAATTGCTATAATTATGTTACACAAATCTCCTATAATCATGCTAATTGCTGTAATTATGCTAATTGCTCTAATTATGCTAATTGCTATAATTATGCTAACAAAACTCAAGGTGGTAGCGCATGTGCCAACTTGAGTTTGCTTAATCTTTATATTGAGAAGAAGAATAAAAATGCATTTGCGACCATTCAGATCTTTGCTGCTGAGTGCATAAATGCTTTGATCAAACTTGATTCTGAAGTTACTAAAACTTTGAGTTGTGGGCTGAGATGGCAAAGTTTTCTCGGGATTACTAGCACGCGACTCTGTTAAGAACTAGAGGGAATGGACATTCTTTTTAATGTGGTTGATGGAAATTAGAGGAAAGAGTATTTAGATGAGACACAAGCAATCAATTGTAGGAGATCGTCAAATGTTAAATGTATGACAGATGTTCATCAAGTAATGGCATGCGTTGTTGAAGTTCATTGCTTAAAATCACATGCTATATTTAATTTGGTCTTTTCTATTAATTATTTTTTTATTTAACGTGCTATCCATGTTATTAGTATTTGTAATTTAATTTTATTTATATATAATTTTTAATAATTTTAATATATTGTATTCAATTAATATCACTTAATTAAAAAAATAGCCCATTAAATATACAAATTTTTAAAATTATAGTATTTTAAAATATTAAATTTTATAAAATTTTATAATACAAATAGAAAATAAAAACTCTATCTTATAATAATAACAATGATAATTTTATCTCTACAAATTTTCAATTATTCCTCTTTATAATTTACATATAAATATTAAATGTTAAATTTCATTATTTAAAATAATAATAATAATGTTAATTTAATTTAATTAATTTTATAAATAAAAATTTTAATTAAATTAAAAATAATAAAATATCTATTAAATTAAAATTTATTATTTTTTAATTAGATTATATTTTTATGAAAAGTTATCTGTTATAATTAAATTTAATTATTAATATGTAATAAATAAATAAACATATTAATAATAACTATGTAATCTCAGTTTAGAGGAATTATGAAACTGAAATAAAAATGCTATCATTACAATAATTCTATGCTAATTTAATTTTGTAATGTGTGCATAACTTATTTAATTTTTTTATCACCAATGTGTGATTAAATTCTAAATATTTAAAACTATAATTATATTAGAATTATAACTATAATTATAGTTATGAAATTATAATTTTTTAATATAATTTTTAATTGCAAATCAATTTGAGCAAACAAACATAATAATAATTATTATGAATAATTAATATTAAATAACATATAAATAAAATAATAATCATTATGAATAATCAAATAAATTTTATAATAATTAACAATATAAAGAATTTTAATTAGAGTTTGTTAAAATGCTAATTTATAAAACAATCATTTGTTAGTAAAAAGAAAATGATATATAGTAAATTAGAGTTTAATATTTTATATGTTTATTTATATGCCTGTTGTAAATAGAATTTGAATACTCAATTTTTTAATTATAATTATATATATATTTATTATAATTTAAAATTATAATTGTATTAGAATTAGAATTATTGAAAAATATTAATAAAAAATTATAATAAACAATTAAATTTGATCATTCATTGCAATAATATTAAATTGTTAGGGGTATTTTAGCCAATTCCAATGTTCTCCTACATCATACATTTATATATTATATAGATTAATTGATACAAAAAACTTAACAAGACATGCAAAAGCACCATGTTAAATTTAGTTTAATCAGTTCAACTTTTTGACCCATTCGGTTTAGTTCAGTTTTAAATTTTAATTAATTTCGATTTTTTGTTCAATTCAACTTTTTTAATAAAAAAAAAAATTAAACTGACTAATCTCTATATCTATCTATATATATAAAGCAAGCAGGTATTTCCAAGAAAATACTATATAACACTTTATTTAAAAGGTTTATCATGTGTCACTTTTCATTAGTAATTATTTTTTATATTATTTTATAATAATAATTATTTAATTCTTTTTATTTCTCTTTTAACTATTAATATTATTTACTATTTTACTTTAATATTTATTATTTAAATAATTATTTTCTTTAAAATTTGATTTTTAAAAATTAAAATATTTTATGATTAAATGTAATATTTAAAAATTATTTATATTATTTTTTTATAAATTTATTTATGTAAAAATATTATTTATCACATGTCACCCATCATCATCATCATCATCATAATAACAATGGTTTAAAATTAAAAATAATTTAACAATAATAATAATAATAATAATAATAATAATAATAATAATAAAAATAAAAAGTCAGTGACGGTCATTAATTTATGATCTCGTAATCAATTGTCATATAATTTAATTAATATTAAATTATTTCATATTTTTAATAAATATTTTTATTATTTTATTATATTTTATATTATTTTTATTATGAAATATTTGTTAAAAAATTTAAGAGACAAAAAGTATAGTCTATATAAAAAATTATAAAAATAAAATATAGATATTTGACTTATTTATAATTAGTATATATTAATTTTTATATTAATAATTTAATATTCTTTTAATTTCAATTTTTTAAAATTAATTAATACTTATTATTATTATTATCATTATGGCTAATTTATGACTATTGAATTGAAATGACCAAATAAATGAGAAATATTTTACTACTATAAAAATTGAATTTAAATGATTTTATTACCGTTTTTCAATTAAATAATATTTAATTATAAAATTAAACTTTTATTTAAGTATTTTTCATTTATTTGTCCATATATAATATATTATAAGAGATATTTAATGCATATTAATCACTCTCCTTTCAGCAAATATTTTCATTTCACTTAGCCGCTCTCAAATCTTTTTTTAATTTACTCTTTTTTTTATTTCTTTTAAAAGTTATTAGTTATTATTTTCAAAATTTATTTATTTAATTATATTTAATTACTTTTTTTATAAATTTTTTTACCTAATAATTTTTAAACTTTTTAATATTTTATTTCATTATATTATGTATCGAATACAATTATAACTAATATTTTAATTATCTATATTTTATTATTATTGTTAATTTTCAATAGAAATATTTTTAAATTTTAATTAAATATCTAAATTTTTATATATAAATAATTTCTCAACTATATTTTTATATAAAAATAAAATTTAAAAAATAAAATGCAAATCTGATTATATCGAAGATTTAACTATAAGTAAGATGATTAAAAAAATAAAGTTATAATATTAAAATTATAAAATATATCTTTTAAAAAATGATATGTATTTTTAATATTTATTTTATTAATAAAAAAATAATGATATTTTAAAATTTTGATTTTTATGAACTATATTTATCTTATATAATAAATTTATATAGAACGAAAATATTTTTTAAAAGAATTATTTTATAAAAATATAGTAAATTAATAAAAAAATTTAAACTTTATAAAAATTTTAAAAGTATAATATTTTTTAAAAAATATAATAAAATGTTTTTTTATTTAATAATAATGTTATATATTTTTATTATTATTAAAATTAAATAATTTAATTTATTATTAATAATTTAATATATTTTTTTATTTTATTAATAATAAAAAATTATATTTATATATTTTTAAATAATATTATTTTTTTATTAATCTAATATATTTTTTGAAATCTAAAAAAATTAATTCAAATAAATTATGAAATAAAATATAAAAATTTTATGAAATTTAAATTATGTTTTGAATAAAGTAATTTTATTATATTTTAATAAAATAATTATAAAAATTACTATTAATATATATATAATTAAATAAATATTTTAATTATTTATATTATAAATTAATTAAAAATTTATTATTATAATAAATAAAAATTTATTTAAATTAAATGAAATAAATAAATTTTAATTAAAAGTTAATTTAATAATAATAATTTATTTTATTTAAAATATAATTAAAAATTAAACTAAAAAATAAAAATTATAAATTTTCCATGTATTGCATAATGCATTATGTTAATATGTACATAAATGGCTAAATTAGACCAGTGAATCCGCCACCTTTCTTCTTTCTCAAAACGTGACCTAGACGCTTCTTCGTTCTTCCTCAGCGCTCCTTTCTCTTCCTCTCAGTGCCACTCATCAATCGTCCCTTTGGCCTTCTCTCCATCCCTTCTCTTGAATCCTTCTCCCTCTCGACACTTACCTCTTGTCTCGAATCTCACCTCCCTTCCCATTGTGCACTCCGGTATATCATGGGTCCCCATCCCTCATTGTTCCGAACTCGATTCCTTCTCTCGATCTCTGGCTGTGGTGGTTTACTTCAGGTCATGGGTCTCCATCCCTCGATGCTTAATGTCTGGTTATGGCAGAACGCTTGCGTGTTGTCTTAGATGCATGTTGAATCTGTGGTGGTTTTTGTTTGCCGAAGACTAGCGACTCCATTCCTAGCAATCGATGGGTCAGTAACTGTAAATACTCTTTATTTCATTGTGGATTTTGTCATTTTGTGTATATTTTTTGGTTTTTAGTTGTTGAAATTTCTTGGGTTCAATTGTTACTTGATGACTGTATAATTTGTAATCCCTATTGGAGATATCAATTTGATAAAATTAACTGAAATTTTTTTGCTTATGGTTACTGATTTCTGGTAATCTTGTTTGTATGTTTGGGTATTGCATTTGGGTATTGTTATTGATCTTGCATGCTGAAGCTTTGCACTCTTGAATGCTGGGTATTGGGCATTGTTTACATATGTTCCAAATATATTGAATTATTTTGGTTTGATTCAGTTATTTTTATAATTTAGTTTGATTCGATTTTAATTTTTATCGAAATTTAGTTTTCAATACGATTTGATTCAGAATCGAACTGACTTTTTGCACACTCCTAATTCCAATAGCTTCCCTTGTATTATTGCATAAAGCATAAGTATCGGTTAAATTTGAGTAAAATATGAAATTAGAAAAATTAAGAGGAGAAGATGATAACAAGTATAATAATGAGTTAACTCATCCAACTCAAAAGCCATAAATTAAAAGTGGTTGAATGGAAATATGGAATTCTAATACTGAGTTAACAATTCAATTTCCTATTATTGATTTATGTGGTAGAATGGAAATATGGAATTCATCTAATGGGAACCAAAAAAAAGCCTTTAAAGAAGAAGAAAATAATTTATGTGGCTGCAAGAGATTTAACAGATTTTGCTTTGTGAGGTACTGATATTGTTAATGAAATCAATGAATATGTTTTCCTTGAATATATATTTCACTCCTGAGCTCCAAAATTGTTCTTCTGATAATCGACCTCTTCAAGTCGGTTAAAGCTGAACCTCTCTCTCTAGAGTCAAGTCAGTTGTGATGGGTGAAGCATTCTCCCAACTTGAGTTCAAAGAATACCAAATTGCATTCTTTTTATACAAATAATTAAGTCACTCGGCTTATTTGTGTTTTTCTTGATCAAATGAGGCATGATTTCTTTATCAAGTGGTTAGTTTTAATTTGTCAATGTTTTTATATCATTTAAATATTTTTTTTTGGTACAATTGGCTTCAACGGAACTCAAATTTGAGGCATCAAATGCTAAAGATGACTCTAGAATCATTGAATTAAAGTTTGCTGATTATATTATTTAAATATTAGTTGAATGGTTTTATCTTTCATCATTTAATAAATATTGAAATGTAATTAACTTCCTTTAATATATTAATGAAATCTTAAATTTTAGATTTTAATATATCAAGTTTCAATTTTGCCGCGGCCAACCTTACCTATGTTTATACATGAACCAATGGATTAATTCACTAGCTATATATTCCATAATTACAAGAAATTATCCATTTACCTCCAACTTTCTTGTAAAAGACTATAGTACTTATATTAACTAATTGATGCTAAAACCCTAACAAGACAACTAATGAGCTTTAGCAGTCGTACTGGAGTCATCTTGTGAAGTTCCGAGTTCGAGTTCCAATCATAGCCAATTGTTTAAAAAAAAAATCCAAAATCACTAATGTTTATTGAAGCCACATTTTCCTCAGCTTTCTTTTTTTTTTTTTTTAATTATATACAATTGTTAGGTTTTCTCTAGAGGACTCTAACTAATTTAAAATTAAGGTTTAGTTAAATTATAAACAATTGTTGCCTTCCAGGAAGCTCCATGAACACCCAACAAACCCAGTAGCACTCCCAAGGAGCCAGGCTAGAAATAGACTCCATTTTCTTGACAATTGAAGGTCCCATTTCAAAATTGACAGAGAGAGAGAACGTATAGGGATAAAACAACAAACACATGAAGGGATTAATAGTTGCAAAGAATCAACTCCTTGAGAAAGTCCCCGGAGATGAGTAGGAGCAGGGACCAATAAAACAGCAGTAGCTTAGGAGTGTTTTAAGGATGTATGATTCTTGGGAGAATAAATACAGTCACCGCTCTCAGTCTGCTAGCAAAGCTGTCGTTTCTAACACTTGGAATGAGATAATAGAGGTTCTGAGTTTTAAGAAAAAAGAAAATTGTTAAAAGCAAGGGATTAAGTATAAATACCCAATGAGCTGAGTTTTGAAATTTTGAGGATGAATTATTTTTAAGAAGAGAAAATATAATATTTCAAAATTTTTATAAGAATTTCATGAAAATGAAGTTTGAAATTCTCTGTATTTGAATAGCTTTAACACATACATAGTAACTAAATTACTTGTCTTAAAACACTTACTTTTTAAAGATGAAAACATTTTAGTGATGGAATTTGCAACGGATTAAATTTCGTCACTAATAATATTGTTAACAATGAATTGGTGACGAATATGTATGGACGGTAGCTAATACTTTTGCGACGGTTTTTTAGCGATGTATTAAATGCTATCGCTGAAAGTCATTTTTTTAGTTAGTTATGGAATAGTGATGGAATACTTACGTTGCTAAAAAGTTTTGCCCACTAATTGGCACGGATCCATCGCTAATTTGTATTATAGCAACCGATTTAGTGACAAATCTGTGAATCCCTTGCTAAAGGCCTATTTTATTGCAAAAAAGTTCAGAAAATATTTTAAAAAATCACATATTAGAATGAATATATAGTATCTATGATGCTTAAGGATTTTATTCTCAACTTGGAGATGGGCGTTTTAGAAAAGTTACAAATGAATTTCTGCTTGGTGCTTAAAAGGAATCATATCAGGATGTTTGCTTTATTTTGATTTTGGATTGTCCTGTTTTGTTATGCTACTTTCTGTTGTAACCTTTGGTTGTTGGGATTATTCTTCTTCCTCCCTGCCAGGCTTTTTATGGTTTTTTCTAACAATTTTTTATTGCTTATCAGAAAAAAAAATCACAAGAAAATGAAATCAACCACAAGAACACCAAATTTACGTGGAAAACCCTCTTATGTAGAGGGAAAAACCACGGGCCAGTCTCTGAAAAATAATCCACTATATCAAGAGATCATACACAATATTTCTTACATTTCAATCCACAATTTAGATCCTAAAAAATTGGAGAAAATAAAAAGAAATACCTTTCTAGTAAATACTAAAATGTCTTGAGTCACCTTGCAGCACCCAACACCATTAGAACTCTCCTTCAGCACTCAAATCAGCAGAGGAAAAAATCTCCGTCCCCTTCGTTCTCACTCTCAAAGAATTGCTGAGACCTGTTGCCAGCTCAAACAAATTTGGTACTTACAAAAATTTCAAGATGCTGTCAATAGTTGAAAGTTTTGCTCTAGAACTTATAAACGTTTTTCCAAGAAGTACCTTTATATGAATCTTTTTATAAAAATAATCCAATCTTGTTTTGGTTTCTGAATAGTTCTCTAATAACTTCTGCAGAAGGAATAAAAAATAATCCTTTATATCCATGAATAGAAAGTGAAGACGGAATTACGTAAGATAGATAAAAGAATGACCTGCCCATGCATTCCGAGTACCCTTTGCACTTGTTGTTAATGGTGATGTAAACAACTGTAATCCTATGATCCTTCATTCTTGATGAGCCAGTGTATGTATGCAGAAAGTGAAAGACCAGTCAAAATTATTCAGAATTCATATCCATTATAATATCTAGAAATGAAACTGCCTTTCAGGTTTCCTTAGCATTATTGCCAGATATCAATTTATTAATTAGAATTTTCAGAAATGTACACAAGTGAAATTGGTACTTACAACTTAATTGTATTGCTTGTTGTTGAAGAGGGATTTGAAGTAGAGTGCATACACTATGTCTAATCTTCATAACTTGTCATTTGATTTCCTGAGCGTAAAGAATCATAGTATAAAATTTCTGATAAAAAAAAATAAATAGAATTTGACAATTGAAGAAAAAAGCACCAACTTACTCAAGAGGTAGAAGATTTTTCTTGGTTCTGTAGTAGATAGCGGCCCTCCCATTGAACTCTTCTCCAATCAACTTCAATATTCGGGATGTGAGAAATGAAATGCCAATTTTCACCTTTTTTATTTGCACATCTTTCGTTTAACAGGGGACAACCAACAATTTTCAATTCTTGTAGAGAGGTGAGGGAACGCATCTCCTGAGGAAAAGACGTTAATCTTGGGCAATCAAACATCTGTAATTGCTGAAGGGAAGTGAGATTCTGCAGACCATCTGGCGGTAGAGATTCAAGTTCCTCAACGGTGTTAATGGAGAGATTCTTCAATTTAGACAGAGGAGGAACGATTGACGAAGAAGAAGAAGAGATTGATGTTGTGAATATTTGTTGCACAAGTTGCGCACTTACATAAAACAATTCTAATTCTTCATCGAGAGATGGAAGCTGAGGGATCCAACTCAAATTAGGGCAATCATGACAATGAAACTGGGAAAGACAAGGAAATTGAAGTAGCTCTTGTGATGATACGGCGGTAGGGTCATCTCTATAATCTTCAAAACTCTTCCGCCATCCTTTTAGCTCACGACAGTGCGTGAGCTGGAGATGCTTGAGAGATGGAAAGAATGTAGTTCCTTGTCCCTCAGTTTCTATGTATTCTAAATTACTTAAACTATTAATCTCTAAATATTGAAGAGAAGGGAGTTGATGCAATGGTGGGAGATGCTGACATTTGCTGCAATGAAATATCCTGATAATGACAGCATTTGTGAGGGAAGAGACCCAACTTGGGAAACTGAAGCCTCTGTATGCCCACACTTCTAACTCTTTAAGATTAGAATGAGGTTGGAGGCAAGATGCCATTTCTTCCCTATGAACATATAAATTATCATCAAAATGTAAAATCAATGATTGAAGAAGAGGCTTCTCTTTCAAATTGGGATTTATTGTCCCATGTCCCAGTTTTCTGATTTCAAGACTTCCTCTCAAATTATTCAGTGTATCCATTTCATCTAATCCTCCAGCATACTTTGACACTGAATCATCTGTGGCTGCCATAAACATTGACAGAGTTTGAAGTGAAGTCAATTGCCCAATCCCGCGTGGCATATAGTGCAAACGGAGACAGCCAGCACAATACAGATGCCTAAGACTGATCAATTTTTTAATATCTTTAGGAAGTTTCTGTAGCCTATGACACTCAGAGACATTTAACACTTGCAAATTCAGCAGGTTTGTAATAAAATTGGGAAGTTCTTTAATTTTCTTATTGCGAGAAACATTAAGATACCTTAGATGTCTTAGGCTTTTTATGAAACTGGGCACTTTTTCAATTCCACAACTATCCATATCAAAGACACGCAACTTCTTGAAGTTTGGCAAAATAACCTTGTCTAGTGATATTGTACCATCATCATCATCATCATCATCATCATCATCATCATAAAGTTCTTGATGAGGCAAAAGAAACGTCCTTAACTTTTTTGCAGCACACAATCCAGCAGGAATTTGGTGGGACTTACGTAAATACCAGATGTCAAAAGAAACATGACGAGCTCTTTCATCTACATGAGTATCATTAGAATTTATCTTGCTAATCTGTTTCCCAGCAACTAAAGTTGCCAGGTCATGCATTAAATCATGCATTTTGCAACTTTCTACATTGCCAAATATATCCCTCTCCGCTTCATGAAAAAATGACCTCCAAAATAAATCCATAAAATACTCTCGCCCTCTGTCTTCAACAGATAGACTTGAATTTGGAGACTCAATGAACCCTTGCGCAGCCCAAAGATGAATCAATGTTGTCACATTGATCAAATGATCTTTAGGAAATAATGCACAATATGTAAAACAATGCTTCAAATGTGACGAGAGATTATCATAACTCAACTTGAGGGTTGGCAATATATCATTCTCATTTTGTTCTACCTTTGAGAGTTCATTATCTAAGAAAGTTGCCCATTCATTTTTTGGATCTTTAAAGCATAAAAGACTTGCAATTGTCTTTATTGCAAGAGGAACTCCAACACATTTGTTTACAATCTTCTCTCCAATTACTTTTATATTTGAATCTTTTGGTTCTTGTCCCTTAAGCGCTACTTGAAGGAACAAAGACCAAGATTCAGAGGGGGATAAGGCTTTCAGAACATATGGTTTCACAGTGCTAGATATTTGTGCTACTCTTTCAGAGCGAGTAGTTACTAGTATCTTAGTTCCACTAGAGCCACCCTCTAATAATTTCTTTAGATTATCCCATTTCTCCCTATTTTCATTCCACACATCATCCAACACTAATAGATACCTTTTAGAATACATAATATTTCCTAGTTGAGATTTCAATGCCTCTAGCTCAAGATCTTCTGACTTAGCACCTGTTGCAGACTCCAAGATTTTTCTAACAATCATTTTCACATCAAAAGGATCTGAAACACACACCCATATTTTTAACTCAAAATAATTCTTAATGCGTTCATCATTGAAGATGAGTTGTGCAAGTGAAGTCTTCCCTAATCCCCCAATTCCAACAATTGAGAGAACTGAAACATTCTCTTCACTGTTGGAAGCCACTAGAAGTTCTACAATTGCCTTTTTGTCGCTGTCTCTCCCAATGACAACTCTAGGTACAGAGGACTCAGTTTGATCCCTGACCATAGTTGTATAACCCCTCACCCCAGTTTGAACCTCTAATGTAAATTGTTTATCAGCTTCAATATCAGCTAGTCTCTCCCTAATAGCCTTTATTTTATGGCCCATCTTAAAACCATAAACAAGCCGATTCGAAGACGAAAAGAACAGGCTTACCTCCTTTGTCAGTCTATTTCCAGTCATCACTTGGTGCTGCAAAGCTTCAGTGGCGAAGTCATCTAGCAAGTCATCAGCATCATAAACAACTTCTTGAAGCTTTCCAAGCCAATCTTTGACTTGCTCGTCTAGCGCCTGCTTCTTCTCAGCATCAAGGAGCACAGCCTGAATTCTGGAGACTGTGCGTTTGAGTTTCTGAAGCTCATCGTTGACACCCCAACACACTCCAATCTCGTCAAGGGCTAGAGAACCCAGCTTCATAATGATCTCCCCAGCAATATCAAAGAGAATTGCTTCGGCCATTTTGGGTACTTTTGTTTGGTGCTTTTGAGGTTGTAAAAGGATGAAATGTTGTTGTGAAGATGGTGGCAAAGCAATTCTCAATATTTATAGGACCCTCACTCACTGTTATTGCCTTGAAGGTGATGTCTATACCAATATACCACGCGTAAAGAAAGTAATCACGGGGACTACCGTGTACTTTTCAGCTCCAAATTCCTTAATTCTCACGCACTCAAACCCGAAATTCCTTGCTTTGCATGCTCTTAAAAGAAGCCAGAACATTCTAAATCTACTCTGCCAAGTTATGAACATCTTGAAGCAAATATTTGAATTGTACTTAATTTGTACAATCGAATCTTCAAGCAACCCTAAACCCACTAAATGAAGAATGAGATCGGCATCAAGCAATGTATAATTTTGATGTGTTGATTGTTATATGCCTTTCCCTCTATCATGGTGGAGGGTATCAATTATGCCCAAAGAACAAACTTTTACCCTTTATTCTTTATTTTATCATCGAAAGGGCAAAATAACAGTGAAAATAAACCTCCATGGCAAGCTAAAGGGATGTGGCTTCTTACTTTGCTCACGAAGAAGTCACCACTTTAATAAAATTTGTATAAAATTAATTGCATGTATACTCATGTAAATAAATCATTTAAAATATCTTGTAATATATTCGATTTTGATTAGAAAAATGTGAAATTAGGAGAGATGTGAATAGCAAAAATTTTTCTTTTATTTGTATTAACCTATAAACCAGTAATTATAGATAATAAAAAAAAAAACCTTATTAAAGTTGAATGAGTGCGAGTGAAAATTTAGCTCAAGTTAATCCGGAAAACCTGCAATATTTGGTTATGGTTACTTTAACAGTACTCAAATCAAAATTGAATGAGTTTCAAAAAAAAAGAAAATTGAGTGAATTTTATGAAATAACTTATAAAGTTAAATGACCTTGAGTGATAATTAGCCATTTATCGTGTGAGTGTGTTGTATTTGAGCTTCATATTGCTTACATTTGGAATCTATGCATTGAGTAAACAAAGTCGTCAAATGATACCTTTCCCTTTGGCAGGATGGAAGTATTTAATTATGGCAAGAAACAATCTTTTACACTTTATTCTTTATATATCATTGAAAGCAATATAAAGAATTAAAAAAACTAACAAATTCTGCATGACACAAAGGAATAGAGCAAACATATTGAAATCTATCCTTTTTCCTTGTGATTCAATTCAATACATAATTATGGAAATTTTTTGCCCATTCTATCAACTCTATTCTACAAATACTCTCTGGCTCTTTTCTACCTAAAAGTTTTTGAGCTATCTCACTAGAAAATTTACATGATGGAGAATTCATCATCCAAACCATCTAGTTCTCCTTTTAGATGGTGTTGTTGGATGATCAAAACAGAGGTCTTGAGTGAGAAACTAGACCCTGAAAGCACATCCCCTATTGGACCTAATTCTGGACATTGCTGCCAATCATTCATCCCAACTGTTAGTATTGAATTCACCCTCCCTCCTCGCCCTACGATGATTAGTGCATACTGCCCTTCCAATGATGTCAGAGTTGCATAGGTCTCAGCTGAATTGGCCAGGTGCTTCTCCATATAGGAGACATGCCCTCCTGCGACATATCTTTCATAGAAATGAGCAAAACACTCATCGTCCAGCTTCATTTCTGCTTCTTGTTCTGCAAGATTTACTCTGTAATTTCCAGTTCTTCTGTTATTTTCTGA
The DNA here is from genome assembly GCF_030052815.1 of Hevea brasiliensis. Taxonomy (NCBI): domain Eukaryota; kingdom Viridiplantae; phylum Streptophyta; class Magnoliopsida; order Malpighiales; family Euphorbiaceae; genus Hevea; species Hevea brasiliensis. The sequence goes on along the minus strand of NC_079506.1, from coordinate 6,046,965 downwards.
ATTATCATCAAGCAGGAATCTTATCACTGTGAGCTTTACTCCTGGATGTCGCGCAACACGTCCTGCATAGGCTAGTGCTTCTCTGTCATCCTTGCCTCCAATGAAGATGACTGCTACATGGAAGGATCTTGGCGTTGTTGATATATTCTCAGCTAATCCAAGACCTCTATCCACTAGAATACCCACTGAGCATGGGGCATTTCTAAGCATCTGTCATAATCCAGAACCATTAGTAAGTTACAAGTTAGATTTGCAGTTATAATGTTGAACTTGTTCATGCATGAGATAGGAAGATGAAGAATTATGAACATGTTATTGTTAAATTTGTAATGTTTACCTTCCGATTCACATATCGGAACCCAGGATGACCCCCATCTAATGTTCCATCTGCACACTGGTTCTTATGAAATGGCAAGATCATCAGGGAGACCATTAAGTCCTCTGCTAAAGTGCAGATGTCTTGAGTCATGCTATTAAAACTTGAAAGAGCAAGCATTCTTCTCAAAGTGATTCCATCTCCATTTTCATCCACGTAAGCTTGTATTGTTTGGGTGATTTGATCTCTCATGTCTGTGACTTGCTTATCAGTTACTGTCATAGTGTCCATTCCATCACTCTGCACCAATGAGGCAGCTATTTGATCTGTGAGTTCAACCATGTCAGTGACATACACCAAGATTCCAGGATCAGCTGTCCCTCGAGAAATCTCCATGAAGTTGATGGTTGAAGGAACATTATGTGTTCCGTGAACACATAACAAGATTGGAAGCTCCTTTGTGGGATCGAGCCCTTGAAGAGCCCTTCGATGGGTTGGTGCACGTTTCCTTGCTCGTTCAATGATTCGCATCACAATCGATGGGGGGTGTACAATTGTGAAGAAGATCACAATAACCATGATAGTACAGGTTGAAGTAGTTGTAATTTCATACTGCAAGCAATTTGACAGCACAAATTAGAACTTTCATTACTAAATCAGCTAGTTTCCTTGAAAGAAGGCAGCGTATGTTTTGCAATATCCTAATTCTGTTATTGTTAAGCTTCCATGTTTTGCATTACACGAGCCTTCCCAAAATCCTCAACGCAAAAAGGATCAAAATGAGAAGATTTAATATTCTGGCCATGGAATCACTTGGTTTTTTTGTCAGTATATGTCCCCTAAAAGCATCATCTATGCTTAATAGAGTGTCTCCAGGACTATAAGGTCTCGAATCTGAGTTCTTAGAGCCAAATGAAGCAAAAAGAAATGAAAAAATGGAGGAGATTATTGCTAGGTTACCTTAACTATCAAGTATCTGCAAGGGAATTGACAATTGAACTCGTTTTGACCTTTAACTTCCATGGTACTAGGAATCAACTTTTATTGTGAAATTTTAAGAGAACAATACTTACTATGTCCAAAAGAATGGCCAAAAATACATGGAAATGACCCTTTGCAGTCAAGAGCAATCCAAGTTCAGCAGATTCACGCCAATGATAACCCAATATTGCCCCGCAGATGACTGTTCCAACCACTTTTCCAAACAGTGCAATTGTCGTAAGGACAAAGAACCTTGCCCACGTTCCCCATTGGCCAGGTTCAAATTTCTGGAAATTAGCATGATACCCCATCCAGAAGAAAAAAATTGGATAATAAATGGTGCTTAGCAGATAGTTGATTTTACCAACTGCCCATTTTGAGACCCTGCCCTCGCTTGGCAGAAAAATTCCAGCCAAAAATGCACTGAGAATGGGACTGTATCCATAAATTGGAGAGGCAGTGCATACCATGACCATGAAGGCAATGGAAAGCACTAAGTGTGAACCTTTCATAGGTTTCCCTTCTGGATTTTCATTGTTCACCCAGTTCATAAAGATTGGTGAAATTGTCGCTGCGAAAATCGTTTGAAGTAGTAATGCAGAACTCATAGTTAAGACATTTGTAAGATGGGCAGGAAGATTAGAAATTTTTGAGGTCGGATATATGAAAATATATCCAACGGAGATGATAAGCATAGATATCATATCGGAGTGCACTCCTGCTGCAATCACAAGCTTTCCTATATCCGACTTGCCTATTTTAAGATTGGTTATGATCCGGGTGAGTATATGCGAGCCACTGCCGGAGAGGGTGATTGAAAGGGTAAGGGTGAAGCCTATGTCTGCATTTTTAGTATAATGCAGAAATGGGGTTATGCTGCAAGCTAAGATAAATGTGGATATCATCCCTGCATAGGCTATTATAGCAGGTTGAGTTGGTGGTTTAAAGATCACATAAGGATCCATTTCCATTCCTAACACAAACATATAGCAAATCATCCCAAATTCAGCTACAAAATTGAGTGTTGTTATAAATTTTTCGTCGAAAGAATCTCGAATCCATGGTATGTTGCCAATAAGAATCCCTATCTGCACAGAAAAAAGATTTGACAGAAATAATATTAATTTGTCTCAGTAAGCAATTTTCAGGACACATAACCATGTCAAATGGGATATGCATGTTTCTATACATGTTAAAATAAACAGGAATCTTTAGTTGAATGATAATGGAGTCGTCGAAGAGGTTGCATGTTCAAGCCTTAGTCGGAATCAAATGAACCAAGGAAAAAAAAGAAAAAAAAAGGAAGAGGAAGTTAGAAAAAGGCTTACAACAATTTCAGAGGTTATGCGAGGTTGAGAGAGAGGCCTTAGCAGATGGTGCAGAAGATGGCTTAGAACAAATGTCAAGATGATTCCAATAATCTTTCCAGGCCCATGTTTAACAGTGTTGGTTATAAAATTCTGACAAGTTTGATCCTGTGTTGATCCCTGAGCGACAGTAGCCTTCTTGACATTGGAATTATCGGCCATTTTCTTTCTCTTTTATTCAGCTTCTGAGCAGCAGAACTTTTCTGGCTATGAAATTTCTCTATTTTTGATTGCAAACAAACCAAGATCACCATTTTTTCCCCCCTTGGGTTGTTTACCAGATGAACTTAGTGGTTGTAATTTGATTGCGTCCCATTAGGAGAAATTGGAGCAGTAAGTTGAGGAGATCAAGCCATGTAAGTGCCTCTAGAGGCTTGTAGGATTATAACAAAAAACAGAATTTATACACTCAAATCAATCAGAATTTAAGAAATTATATTCTTTAATATGAGGCCTATTATATTCTGTGTTAAGATCCATCATAATTTTTAATAATATATCAATTATGAACTACGACGAATATATAACCCAGTTATAGGAAAAAAGTTTCCAAGAAAAAAAGACAAATGAAAATGAGAAATTTCACTTTCAAATTTTACCAGTGGTAATATTTTGACGTAACAAGACTTCCAAACTTTTTTTTTTTATTGCGTTTTGCATTTCAAGGCCTTAAACTGACATTTTATTTGGAAGGGCTCGAACCCGGGGCATTGCTCAGGGTGAGCGATGTCTTGACCACTAGGCGAAGCCTGGGCGGACAAGACTTCCAAACTTGAATAATTATCATCCAGTCGTTATGTATACAATAAATATGTTGTTATAGTATGTGAGATTTATTAATCAGCCTGATTGATCTTTCTTCACCTTTAAAGTAGAGAGAGTGAGAAGGTCTCCAACTCTTATTGTGTAGCAAAGAAATTATTATCCGATCAATCATACCTTCATTGAATAAAAAAAAATATGAAATTCACTATAATTAATAATAATAATAAAATTATTGTACATATACCAATGATTTATGAATAAAAACTAGTAGATTGAATTAAGAAAGAAAATTTTCATATCAACCATATTAATTTTACAGAGTTTATTCATCGAAGTATGTATACTCATTTATCCACAAAATTATATGCATAAGCTATTGAGAGAGTTATTTTCATTGCTTAATCAGCATTGCTTGGTTATGAGGGTGTCTGTTTGTGAGCTCTATTTGTTTTTCTAGCCAGAGTCTTTGCCTTCTCTTTGTTATATCTCTTCTTGATGGGGTTTAGTGGTTTAAACTCTTTTACAGATCATAAGATAGCAAGTTTCTCAACATAAAATTATTGGAAAAAATTTCTTTTATTATCCAAAATGAAAAAGTTACTATTTGTAATATTATTTTTCTCCGCTTAGATTATTTTTGAAAAAAATTGTTAGGCTGGGAAGAGGATGAGAAATGATGAAAAAAAAAAACTATGATTAGAGCATAGCTATGCTGATAACTGCAACTTGGAATTTTGTTTTTTTGGATGTTTCCAAATTATCAAGAAAACTTTCAAAATGTTTAGCTGTTGTTTCATTATTTCATTGCTTGAATTGATTCTTTACAGCTAATGATAATCATTTCAAACTGGTTTGTCTGTCCACACCAATTGCTTATTTTGTTATGCAAATTGAAATTTTAAACTATTTTTTAAAATAAATTGTTGATTTTTTTTAAAAAAAATACTATTATAATATAATTAACTTTGCCAGAATATTAAAAATATGCCCCTTGTTATCGTATTATATTGACTGTGGTGGGTCTCATTAAGATCACTTTTGTTTATTTCAATATTTTGATTTCTAAAATAGGGTAGCTGATCGCGCACTCAACAGGAAATATTATACTTCTTATACCCACATATTTTAGAAAGTACCCTACAACACCTATATTAGGACCAAGCCACACATAAGGCTGAGCAGAATTCGGTTTAAATCGAAAAATTGAATTGAATTGAGTCAATTCAATTCGATCGGTTCAATTTTAAAATTCAATCAGTTCGATTCGATTTTACATTATAAAAATTTTGGTTATTTCGGTTCTATTTTGAAGAGAAAAAAAATGAGTTAAATCGAACCGAACCGAATAGTAATTTATATATTCAAATCAAACCAAATTAAACTGAATCAACTTTTGAATCGATTTATTTTTATGGAAAATTTATGAATTATATTTAATTTTATATATAGTAATTGTTTAATTTTATTGATTAATGGTTATTAGGTTCAAACCAAAGTCAAAATTAGATCAAATAATATGAAAAACAAGTCTAAATTAAAAAATCAATAAAAAATAAAACCGATTGGTTTAAATCGAACCGAACCGAGTTCGATTAGATTCAGTTTTTCACCCATTTTGATTCGGTTAGATTTCTAAAATTTAAAATTTAGTTTTTATAATTTAATTTGGTTCAGTTCTGTTCGATTCGATTCAGTTCGAACCGAATGCTTACCCCTAGCCATACACATCACCAGAGAATCACAATTTCCAATTCAAAAGAACATTAAGGATCATTTGCTGATTTCGATTTTAATATAGATCATTCAATTTCGATTTGATTTATATTCTAACCTATAATAGCTTGAGCGCGGTCCAATTTCAGGCTAAAATTGAAGGTTTTAGTTCCAAGGGCTAAGAATCTGGAGGTTGAAACTAGATTGAAGGGTATCTCTTAGTTTTAGTCTCGAGTTTAATTCGATTTTGATTTAATTTTAGTTCAATTTATTTGATTCAATTAATTTCAATCAATTTGATAAATCTGATAATCAAACTATTTATGTTTTTAAATTTTAAGAAATAAAAAATTTTAGTTTTGACCTAAAATCAGACTAACGATTTAGGTCCAAATCAAGCCAATTCCAGTCTGATTTCGATCCAAACCCCAATCGGGCCGTGTTTATCCCACACAATGGCGGGGTCTAATTCAAAATTTAATTTGGCGTTCAAAAAAAAAAAAAAAAAAAATCCAAATATGGTCCCACAGTTTTGAGCCCACTTCCCTTCCCTCCCGCTGGCTGCTATTTGCTGCTGTTGCTGCTGCATATTTTTTTCTTCTCCATCTATCTCCCTAGCCGACGCCATAGCTGCTAAAAATAGCTGTTGAAAATTGAAATTAAAATTAAAAAAAGGCTCTATCTTAATCCAATCCAATCCGTTTCTTTGGTGCACACAATCGAAGAGTATATAATTAGACAACAAAAATTCAGTGAGAGAGAAGCTATAATTGCCATTTTTCAATTCAATTCAGTTATTGTCAATTGTCATTTGGATTTTTTTTCCTCTCCCTTTTCCCTTGTGGAGAAACCTCGGTGATCAATTCTTCGCCATTTTCCCGAGGCAATCCACAACCCACGTTTTTTTTTCCTGTTCTTTTCAACCTTCCATTTGAGTTTTGTTTATCTTATTTTGGATATCTGAATACACCCATTCATCTATACAGGTTTTCAAGGGAGATTTTGGGTTTTTTTCCCTTTGATTTTCTGGGGAAGTGCATAAATTTTTAAGGGACAAATTCCGAGTATATACGTATTAGTTTTGAAGGGAGATAAATCGATTTTGTTGAAGGAAATGCGAGTTAAAGAATCGATTTTGAGGAAATGCGAGTTAAAGAATCGATTTTGAGGTTATAGAGACAAATTTTTATGTGGGTATTCTTATATTTGAAGGGAAATTCTGAGGGATTACAATAGATGAGATGGTTTCAAGGCAAGTGATGCCTGCTTGTGATACGTTATGTTTCTTTTGTCCTGCATTGCGCACGAGATCGAGGCAGCCCATCAAGCGCTACAAGAAATTGCTGGCCGATATATACCCTCGAGCTCCGGTCAGAGCTTTTTCCTCACTTTTTTATTGAAAAGGAAATAGAATTTTGAGGTTATGTTGCATTCTTATATTTTATACGATGTCCTCTCTGGTTTCCAATGAAATGTAAGAAAAGGAAACGAAAAGGAAATGGAAATTTTACATTATTAAGTTTTGAATAGTATGCATCGTTTTGTTTAGGATAGGTAATAGAATTTTATTTTAAAGTTTTTGGTGTTTTGGATGATTAGTTTTTCATTCAAAGACTTCATTTTGTTTTATCTTTTGTTATGTGCTGTTTGATTGCTGAGTAAATATGTAAAAAAATAAAAACAAAGTAGGAAAAATACACCAAACTACTGTTCACGCATGGGAGATTTAGAATATTGGTTGTTTTCTGGTTGGTTGCTGAGAGAATGTGGTGAAAAGGGAAATGGAATGCAACTTAATAGAGCTAGATAGCTTGGAAGTTTTTGGTGAGCTAGGTTGGGGGTGGTTTTTTCATCTTTTTGGATTTTTAGTAATGACAAAATGATTGCTGTGTGGATTTGTGCATACGAATGCGCGTATGTGTATTATTTTGGCTGCTAATGAAAATTTGGGAAAATTGATTATAGAGGTAGGAATTTTTTGCTTTTATGATGTTTTCTTTCTTGGTTCAGGCTTCCTGTTTGCCTTTTGCACTAAATATTTAAAGAAGGAAAAAATTAATCTGCTTCCAAATGTTTTCCTTCTGTTTTCATGCCCTAGAGATGGAAAAACCAATTCTAAGCAAACTTGGTTGCAGTATGTGAGATAGTTTCAATAGAGGCTTCCAATAAACTTTTGCTTCTCTTTATCATTGTGAGACCATCAAAAAATGTTATTAAACCTCTTAAAATTACTAATAACAATTATACTGAGTTGAATTATTTATCTGGTACCCAATTTGGTAGCCTTGCTAATTTGACGTGTTAGACTCCACTCAAAGTGGGGTTTTAGTTATCTGCCTCCAACATGAAATTTTCCAGTTGTTATTTGATGTTAGTAATTAATTACCCCATATATTAGCATATATTGATTTTGAGGGTTTTTTTTTTTATTTGTTTTATATTTCACTTAGTTCCTCTTAGCTTTTTCCTTTTTATTGGCTTCATCTCTGAAGTTTCTTTCATTTGTTATGGCAGGATGAACAACCAAATGATCGAAAGATTGGTAAACTCTGTGAATATGCTTCTAAAAACCCTCTCCGTATTCCAAAGGTGCAAGCTTCATTCACAGAATATTTGTTTACCTAATTATACACGCATTTTAACTGTGTAATTCTTGGGTGCATTTATTGTGTCAACGGAGCTAAAGGAAGCTGATTGGACCATTCATTACCATTGAAATTATTCTGTTTGATTAATTAGTTAATTTTGTAAATTATGAAGCGTTGTCAGAAAGTATGACTGCAGAAATATTGAAAAAAAAAAACAAAAAATTGATTCCTATATGAGAGTTTTATGTGTTAGAAGATGGAAAGACAACCTCAATCATATGAACGCTTCTGTCCCTGTGTAATCCATTTATTCATAATGTATGCTAAAAGGATTGAATAGGATGGGAAGGGATTTCACGGAAGTTATTGACATACTGTATTTGATCAAATTGATGTTCTAGGCTAACACTAATGATATTGATTCAACTCACTTCATTGTTATTCTTATGAAAATAAATGGGGAGATGCAAGTGGCAAAAGATGTTTTTGGTGGAAGAGTGGCATTGATGGCAGTTCCTATTAAGCATGTCATCAAATTGCTTATAAAAGTCTTCTTCTCATAGAAGTGTGAAGTTAGATAGGATAAGGGTAGAAAGTTAAACTGCACAATTGTTTGATTAATTCAAATTTTACATGAAGAGAGGAAGAGAGGCAGGGATATCAGATGTCTGTGCACTGGAAAGAGGAAAAATGGGACAGAAGAAAACTAGGGAGCATCTATAAAGTAGCATGTGCAAAACAAGAGAGTTAGAAAACATACTGAAGAAGAAAAAGAAGTCTGTGTGTAATGAAATCTAATATGCATGGTATCTGCTGGAGGACTGACTATTGTAATAAGTTGATATAACTAAAGAAGTTTGATCTAGTTTGGCAGCAACTTCTTGATTTGGTAGTAATCATTTTTGAAACAATTGTAGAAATTTGCTCATCTTCTAGCATGCTGCTCAAATTTTAGCATTCATTCTCTTTGGATCCTTTTCATGTGTTGATAAAAGTTTCCAATGTATTAAACAGATCACAAGTTCTCTTGAGCAAAGGTGTTACAAGGATTTGAGGACCGAGCAGTTTCAATCTGTAAAAGTTGTTATGAGCATCTACAGGAAGTTGTTGATTTCTTGTAAGGAGCAAATGTAAGTTATATTCCATAATTTATTGGGAATACATATTGAAGTAATTGCTTCAGGCAATTTTCTTCTTTCACTGTAAAAGTTGCGTGAAAACTGCATCTAGTGGGGTGCTGAGCTGTCAAGTTGCTAATGGATGCTAAAGTCATTAGGTCATTTGAGTTGTCACGCTACAACATTTAAAAACTAGATCCTTCAGAAGACAATCAGTAGCAAGCATGGGTAGCCTAAATGGCATGATTTTGTTCATATAATGAATTCATATATATATATATATATATATATATATATATATATATATATATATATATTCATTTAATAATTTTTTTTTGTTTACTTTTCTTTGAAGAAAATTTGACAATGCTCTCAGTCAAATCAAATGGAGTCTCAGAAAAAGAAAATGATTAACATGCCCAGTTTCTTCCACAGGATTTTTGAGAATTTAAAAAATGTGAACAAATTTCTTTTTGATCTATTTTATGTACAAGTCCTGATTAGTGCTAACGTGTGGCAGGCCATTGTTTGCGAGTAGCTTGCTTAGCATCATACACATTCTACTAGATCAAACACGGCATGATGATGTACGCATATTAGGATGCCAAGCTCTTTTTGATTTTGTGAATAATCAGGTGGGAGCTGTCAGTAGTTTTTTTTTTTTTTTTCCCATGTTTATTTAAAAAAGTTCATTATTGGATATAAGTCATCTCTAAGCTTTCACATAATTCCTACAGAAAGCCCCTTGCTAATTGAACATCTTCTGATTGTGCAGAGAGATGGTACTTATGTGTTCAATTTAGATGGCTTGATTCCAAAACTTTGTCATTTAGTTCAGGAAATAGGAGAGGAGGGAAAGATAGAACATATTCGCACTGCTGGGCTTCAGGCCCTTTCATCAATGGTAATTTATCTTATGCCAATCAAGTTGAATTTTCATTTCATTTTTTGTCAACCTTTTATTCATGTTATCATGTCCATTTTCTTAAAATAGTTCTTAGACATTTGAATTTTGAATGCTTTACTTTTAAGTGAAAATTTTCAGTAAAATATGCCATATTTAGACTCACTAGTGTTTTCCAAGTATGATCAAGAATATCCTCTCTAAGATGTTTTTTTTTTTTTTTTTAACTTTTGTCTTCAATGTCACATGCAGATATTGTCTGCTTGGTATGAAGTCATAGTTTGAAATCCATGGGCCACTCTTCCATTGCAGTTTAAGGCCTTGAGCTTTAGCAAGATTTTGACACAGAATATGTCGTGCAGTGTTTATACTATTTCTTATCATATATGATACACATTTACTAAATAAATAATATTTGAGAAGGCAGAGCAGATGTGCATGAGAAATGCTGATAGTCATGTATGCGAGATTTTGTGAATCTGATAGTGATACGAATATGATGCATTTTTTTTTTTTTTTTTGTGAATTGGGGTTTATAACTTGAAACTTTATTGCAAATGTGAATTTTGATGTCACCCTGTCAAATTGAGACTGTAAAAACATGCTTTCAGAAAAAGGACTATCATTTGTATTATCATGTGAACATTTATATAAATGCCTGTGAGCATTGGGTGCAAATTGAAAAATGAAAACTATTTTATGACAGATTCAATTTCCATGATTCATTTTAGGCTCCATTTGGTTAGGTCGCTTTTTTTTTTTTCCTTTTTTATGTTATGAAAAAGGAGGGGAAAAAAAAAGGCACAAAGCAATGTTTGTAAGGCAGCTAAAGGCAAACATTAATTTCTTAGTGCAATGGACCTTTTCTTTTCTCATCTGATGCAAAATTCATATTCTTATTAACTGTGTTGTCAATAGCATTTGCTTTCTAACAAAACCTAAATTTGCAGAAAATAAATTATAGGAGGAAAAATCAAAACATAAAAAACCAAATGGAGCCTTAGTGATGCATTATTTGTGATTTCCCTTTATTGGCTAAATAAGTAAATAAGTAAATCTTTTCTCCTCTTCTTAGATTAAGTATATTGGGATGGAATGGGTTGCAGTGGGAAGGCATTCCTTTGAGTCCTTTAAAATCTTAATTTTACTAACTTTTATCCTGCATAGTAGAGTTCTCTTTTATTGTTTTGTTCTCCACTAACTGGTTTCCTCACAGGTTTGGTTCATGGGTGAATTCTCTCATATTTCAGCAGATTTTGATACTGTAAGTTAATCTGAGATCATTTATTTACGCATTCTTTCTCAAAGTCTTATTTTTGTGTTTTGCCCTGCCTTTTTCATGGTTGCTTGTACATTTAAACCTTGCATGACTACATTCATTGTATGACCTGCTTTCTTTGACTGGGAGCTAATTACTAGTGACATTTGGATAGATGTCAAGGAACTGTGCAGAGAATCTTTTGGAAAATTCTATTTTAACAACTTGGTTTTCACTCATTGTGTTTCTTCTGATGTGTGTGTCTCTGCATGTACTTGCCTGGCTGGATGTTAGTCAACTCATCATCAGGGCACATCCTCTGAGATATTTTTATTACTTTCCTATATCAGATATAAGAATTTATTATAAATGGGTATTTCTGTTTATGAACGTGGCATTTACCATTCTAATGTTTCTTGAAAAAATTTTGGATTCTCACTCTAGTATATTGAGCGAGATTTTTTGGTTATCTTCTAACACGGTTTTATTGTTTCTCTATAAATTAGGTGGTTTCGGTTGTCTTGGACAATTATGAATGTCAGAAGAGTAATTCAGAGGCAGATGGTTTCCAGAGTGAATGTGTTGAAGAAGATTCTCCTTCACCAGATGCCCTGACAAGGATTCCTTCTTGGAGGAGGATTGTTAGTGAGCAAGGCGAAGTTAACATATCTCTGTAATTTGTTTTTTTCACTATTGAAGTCTTGCTGTTATTTAGCCTCACTTGAGGAAATGATATTGTCACTGATAGCTACTTCCTCTTTTATAATTCTCTCTAATTTGCTTTTCTTTCTTTTTCTTTATGAAGGGAGGATTCCAAGAACCCTACATTTTGGTCAAGGGTTTGCCTGCTTAACATGGCACAGTTGGCCAAGGAAGCTACAACTGTGCGACGTGTCCTTGAATCATTGTTCCGCTATTTTGATGATGGTGACCTCTGGTCTCCACAATATGGTCTTGCTCTTTCTGTCTTGCTGGATATGCAGCTAATAATAGAGAAATCTGGTATTTAATTGATCACTTTTTCAAAGCAATGGTCGCTTTGGGAGCTTGATCTGTCTTTATTTCCATCAAGTCATTTATGCCTTTTGAATTTGTTTTTTAGGACTCTTTTTATGTATTAAGTTTTTTCCCTCCTCAATTTGCAGGACAAAAGACGCACTTCGTGTTGTCCATCTTAATAAAGCACCTTGATCACAAGAATGTTCTTAAAAAGCCCAATATGCAACTAGACATTGTTAATGTTGCCACCTGCCTTGTCCGACAAACAAAGGTTCAGCCATCTGTTGCTATAATAGGTGCACTAAGTGATATGATGAGACACCTGCGGAAAAGCATACACTGCTCACTAGATGATGCAGATCTAGGGACTGAAGTAATTGAATGGAACCGTAGATTTCGAGCAGCAGTGGATGAGTGTCTTGTGCAGATAGCGTACAAGGTAAGTCTGAAATTTACAGGACGAGTGACTGGACATCTAAGGCTATGTCTTTTAGAAATTTGATTGAATGTTTGGTCAGACTTGATGCATTTTTGTGATACAGTTTCAAATCATACAATAATGTGAACAACTAGTCTTTTAAGATAGATTTACCGTAGTGATGCTATGATTATCCCTGTGTGTGTTTGCATAGTTCTGAATAGGGCAGAGTAGAGGAAAATATTCATATAGCCGGCCTCAGTTGTTATGGAGTAAGGCTCATATTGAGTTGAATATATATGGGTGTGTGTGTGTTTGCGCTCAAATGTGTGTATAGTAAATGTCTGCCAAATTGAGTCATTCAAATTACAGGTTGGAGATGCTGATCCTATCCTTGATGTGATGGCTGTAATGTTGGAGAACATGCCAAGTATTACTGTTATGGCCAGAACCCTAATTAATACTGTTTATCGTACTGCTCAGATAGTGGCATCCCTGCCAAATTTGTCCTATCAGAACAAGGCAAGAGTGCATTTAAATCCTTTAGCATCTTCTAGATTCTAATCTTGTTACACTATTTGTCCAATTTTTCTTTTATTTTCTAGATTTGTTGACTTGTTTATCTTTTCTGCTTGAAAATCTGTAGGGTTTTCCTGAGGCACTATTTCATCAGTTACTTCTGGCTATGGTCTGTGAAGACCATGAAACGAGGGCGGGGGCACACCGCATATTTTCTGTTGTTCTTGTCCCATCTTCTTTTTGCCCCCGTCCTACTGCCACTTCCATCCCCAATAAGGCAACCAATATGCAAAGGATGCTCTCAAGGAATGTATCTGTGTTTTCTTCTTCAGCTGCTCTCTTTGAGAAACTGAAAAAGGAAGAGCATTCTTCACAAGAAAATATTTCTGAAGACACAAAGAACAAAATTGTAGCCAATGAGGGTTCAACATTAAATAATCCTTCCATGCTAAGTAGATTGAAGTCAAGTTACAGCCGAGCTTATAGTGTGAAAAGGAACCCACCACCAATAACAGCAGATGAGATGACCACAGAAACCAGAGGTTCAACATTAAATAATCCTTCCATGCTAAATAGATTGAAGTCAAGTTACAGCCGAGCTTATAGTGTGAAAAAGACCCCACCACCTATAACAGCAGATGAGATGACCACAGAAACCAGCACCTCAAGCAAAGAACAGGTATTTTATCTTCCTATCATTTGAGAATTCCCCGTAGAGATCAGTGCCTTGTGTAATGTATACTTATTACCTTCCATCTGAAATGACCAATTTTTTCCTTTGGGTAAAAAAAATTATGGCAGATAATGTCCCTTAGGTTGAGCAGTCGCCAGATTACCCTTCTGCTTTCGTCAATTTGGGCACAATCCTTTTCTCCTTTAAATGCTCCTCAAAACTATGAAGCAATTGCTCATACTTACAGCCTGGTGTTGCTATTTGCCCGGACCAAGGTATTGCTTGAATTCTTGTTAGATTAATTTTATCAAGAAATGACCATACTTTCCAAACTGGTGACAGGTCTCCCTCTCTCTCTCTCTCTCTCTCTCTCTCTCTCTTTTCAGTGCATTTTCTTGCATTTGTAGGGATCAACTTATATATTCATTGTTACTGTTACTTTCTTTTTCCTAGTGGTCTTATAAGTGATGAAGTTAATCATTTTCTTCTACTCTTTTGAATGGATTAGGTCATTAGTATTCACAGTCTTTGCTTATTTGAAATATTTGACTAAGTCCCAAATTCCTAATTAGCTACATATAAAAGACAATTCAATGTCTGTATGAGTTGGAGGATATTCTTTTGGAAGAAGGTTTGGCCTTGTGGTAGGATTTCCTTTTCTTCATGTTATTTTTTTCTTATTAACTTTATTTTTGTAATCTAGAACTCCAGCAATGAGACTTTGATTCGAAGTTTTCAGTTAGCGTTTTCATTAAGGAGCTTTGCTCTTGGAGGAGGTAGGTCCTTATATCTTAAATTACTTGCAAATTATTGTTTTGCCGTTGCAATGTACTAAATTGTAATTTGGCCACATATGCTCATAATAAGTCAATGATATTCATCAAAATTTAATATGCTTCACAAAGTTTATCAAAGTTATGGTTAACTTCAAGTGGATAATATTACTCATTGCTTGCATTCAATTTGTAATCAGATCAAAATTGCAACCAGTTGGGCAGGAGGGGTGAGGGGCGGGTGAGGGGGAGGCTTGGATGCATGATGATTTCGTCTTTTTCTGCATCCAATGTTTTCAATTGAACCTACTGTTAACTATGTAGTCTATCTAATTGTCTGAACCTTTTAAACTCTATTGCTCCATGAAAATGGTAATGCAGTAGAGAGTTGACGATTGAGTACCTTCAAACTGTACACCTACCAGTAAACAATCACTAGTGTATAGTGAATAGAAAATGATCAGGTAAACTTTTTATTGTAGTAACAACTTAAAGGATCAAGTTGAATAATCATATTGATGGTGAAGTAGCTGTGTGAATTGCTTTTACCTCCAAGTTGTAATACTAGTGGTAAATTAGATCACTACAATGCAAGGAAAATGTTTGAGATGCTTTAATGGGCAAGGGTGATCATATAAAATAAGCGTGAGAACTCTTGACTCGTGAGGTAGTATTTGCGCTGAAAGATCAAGTTGGAGAATCATAATGCAGGTGAGTTGTTATAATAGTTGTAAACTAGAGATCATCAGGAGAAACAAATCGCTTGACATGCTTTTGATGGGCCACAGCTGACAGATTGCTTGTTATCCTTTTTGGTCATCAGAGGATTTAATTATGTCCCAACTTGATAGGTTATTTTACTATTTATCAAGGGGATCTATGACAAGGATGATCTTAAAATTCATTTTTTTTTCTTAGCCTGTGTTTTGTATATTCACCAATTCTATTACACTATAATGAACCTGATTGCAACCTGTTTTTTTCTTTATCTGTATTTTGCAGGGCCACTACAACCATCGCGTCGACGATCACTCTTTACCTTGGCAACATCTATGATTATCTTTTCATCAAAAGCCTTCAACATTCGGCCTGTTGTTTCTTGTGCCAAAGCTACACTTACAGATAAAACAGTAGGTGTACTAGTCTTTAGAGGGTATTTGGCTTAGCTTATGAAAAATTAGCTTATAAGTTAATTTAAGCTTATAAGCATTTTAAATTTTAAGCAATTGCATGTTTGGTTAAAATGCACATAAGTGGCTGATCTTGTAAGTACATTTATTATTAAAATTACTAAAAAGGCTATTAAATGAGATATGTGGTGAAGTTTTAAAATTAAACGAGGATAACATGATAAAATACTTAGTCAAACTAGCTTATAAGCACCAAAATGAATTTTTAAGCTTATATCCCCAGCTTAGAATCCCAAAAAATATTATAAACAAATAGTTAAACTTATTTTTAGAGCTTATAAGCTTGTTAAGACAAATACTCTCTTAGTAGGGCTTGTTTTATTCTATCACTTGAGTGGGATTATCTTCACTCTGCTAACAATGCTATTACCAATTCTTATCAGGTTGATCCATTTCTACAATTGGTTAATGAAAGCAAGTTACAGGCTGTTAACAACCAAATGGAGCACCCAAGGAAAGTTTATGGATCTAAAGAAGATAATGAGGATGCTCAAAAGTCACTTTCGGCCATAAAAATAACAGAGAGCCAAACAAAAGAATCATTTGCTACCATGATAGCCAAGTTTCTAGGAACATCATCAAACGTAACCTTCATTTGCATTCTCTTAATTTGGAGCATTAGTGATTTAACATTTATATGACTACAGTACTGACATTATAGATTTTTAAACAGCAAGATTCTGCGATAAGAGTAGAGTTGCTTAAAGATTTTGTGCCAGATGATGTATGTCCATTGGGAGCTGATTTATTCTTGGAGATGTCAGAACAAATGTCCGAGTTTGTAGTGGAAGACAAATGTTCTGAGAAGGTAACTACATTCTTTAAATTTTATCTCATTTTTTTACTCTTTTCATTGAACTTAACACATATGCACATGATGGCATGAATGCAGGTGGAGCCTCCACTATTCACAGTAGATGACAGCCCTCTACCTAATACATCTGAAGGTCAAAATGATCCCGGTTTGCTGCTGACCCTAGAATCTCCCACGCTTCTGAGTGTTGGTGAACTTTTAAATGCAGTAAGTTGTACTTAGTTGTTCATATTTATAGTGATAAATATGCAGATATGTGCATGCAAGTGATATAATTGCTAACTTCCGTTAACAGAATTTGCATAAGGTTGCTTAGTTGATAGCATTGTTGATGTAATTGTTAGCTTCCCTCAAACTTAAATCTATTTCTGATTCAGATGTGACACATACACAGGTTTCAGAAACAACAAATCAAGTTGGAAGATTTTCTGTCTCAACCCCACCTGACTTGCCTTATATGGAAATGGCTGGCCATTGTGAAGCCCTTTCAGCAGGAAAGCAGAAAAAGATGTCTGCTTTAATGAGTTCTCAGCAAAGCGTGATTAGAATATCTGCTTATGACCAAATCCAACCAATGCAGGCTTATGAACATAACCAAGCAATGCAAATGCCATCCAATTTTCACTTTCTGCAGGTTTTCCTTATATAGTCACACATTTATCATTTAAGTGTCTTGTTTTTCATTGAAACAACTGAAAAACGTTTTGAAAGAGTTTGAATCCTAAAGAGGTGAAAATTATGAACTAATTGAAAATTCAGCCCCAAATGTTGATATTGACTTTGACAATGCACAAGAAAGCTTGAAAGATAGTCACTGGAGATTTTATTAGCACTGAATATAGAATACACTCAGCTGGTAGAGCTTCCTAACTTTTTAGTGAATTTTTTATCCTTCAATTTTGCAACAGTATTTAACCTTCTTTTTTTTTTTTTTTGATTTAGCAGTAGCCATTGTCAATTCCACATTCTCTCTTAAATTTATTATTTGTACATCCATGTCCATGAACACCCTTCAAAAACTGTTATAATCCGCTGTAAAATATTGTTTAACTTGTGTAGCTGTAGTTTGCTCAACTGTTAAATTCACAAACATCTGCTTACAAAAATATCATTGAATCTTTAGTCTTATCAAAGCCCCTTGGGCTAGAATTTCCTATGCAAATCATTTTTTTTCCTTTTGATATTCCATTCTTTTTCTGCTGCATTCGTAGTCCTAATTTAGGTGTGATTTCCTAAAGTAATCTGATTTTGTAACATTCTGGAAATGCAGTGTGGAAACCCATTCCTTGACCAAAATTTTGGTCCTAATTCACTCAACCCATCTACTCCTGCTGGTCTTTTGCTTTGCGCAACAGAGTATCAGCATCTTCAGCACTTCAAGTTGCCAGCTTCTAGTCCCTATGATAATTTTCTCAAGGCTGCTGGATGTTGATGCTGTAACTACTATAGCAGCTCTCAACAAGGCTCAGACTCTATATCAGAGTTAGGAAATCTTGAGTGGTACACTGAGGGTAACGAAGGCTTTAGTCCTCCATGTTGCTACTGTTTTTTGGAATCATATCAGGTAGGGACCAGCTACCGATGGATCAGCAATTCATCATTGCCATTTTGTTTTGATATCAGTTTAGGAATGAAGATCAAATTCAATGGGGGAGTTAAGAATGAAGCTCCAGTAGCACATTGGAGACAAAATTTGGCGTTCTTGTTCCTGCTGTGTTGAAATTTTATCATTCAGGTACTAGCAACTATTGATGGATCAGTGATTTTTTCCTGTCGATTTCAGTTTGAACATTTGATGTCTTCATTCATTTATTCTTTTATCTTCATTCTTTGAAGGGGAGGGCTTTTTCCTCTCCCTTCTTTTCTCCCCTTAAATTGACTTGTATATATAATGAATTTTTTGAGAATTCATACTGCTCCTTCAGATACTGCAACTCTGCAAGGAGCTTTTATGGTAATATATTTTTGGTAGAAGTGAAAGTTTGTATAGTTTGGATTGTATATGAATGGGATTACTTTATGTTAAACTTTGAATTTATTTGGACTAAACACTTGACTTGTTAGATTTTCATATCATGAAATTCACGAGTTTTAATTTAATGATACACGAGTTATCTCTAGAGATATGATATCGACTAAAGTTAAATTAATAAAAAAAAAATGAAAACTCTTTAATACATATACATACATGCACTATTGAATTATCAGATTATCATCCCATTTAAGATTCCTACATGGAATAACTACTTCATTTTATAATTACTCTTTTAGAACATTGTTTGAAGATTACCTAATAATTCTCTCATACACTTTGATAAAGATGGAATATTGGAATTCCTTCCACTTGTGGAAATGAATTTTGTTTTTATTTTTTTATTAGCTTTCGTAAATAAATGAAAAATTCAAAAAATAAAAGTGCACCAATTGGAAAAAAGAAAAAAAAAAGGGTGAAGCAATTCCAACGTGACACACAACTGACGTGTTTCCCTTATTGTTGCTCCCATGTTTCCTATAGAAACTCAATCAATTAATCGCATGCAATTAACTAATAATATTGAGAGAAGTAGGGTGAGCATTCAGTTCAAACCGAATTAAATTAACAAAATTAAATTATTATATTTTATAATTAAACCGAATCGAAATAAATGAAAAATCGAATTGAACTGAATCACTTTATTTTGGTTCAGTTCAAATCGATTGGTTCCGAAATTTGTTTATTTTTTAATTTAGACTCGATTTTCAAATTATTTGGTTTGATTTTAATCTTAGTTTGAACCTAATAACCATTAATCAATGAAATTAAGCAATATATATATATATATATATATATATATATATATATATAATTACACATAATTCATAAATTTTCTATAAAAATAAATTAATTCAAAAATTAAAAAATACTATTTAGTTCGGTTCGATTCAAATCATTTTTTTAAAACCGAATCGAACAAAAATAACCAAAATTTTTAAAATACAAAAACGAACCGAATTATATCAAAAATCAAACCGAATTATAAAATTAAAACTGTGCGGTTCA
This sequence comes from Hevea brasiliensis, assembly GCF_030052815.1. Taxonomy (NCBI): domain Eukaryota; kingdom Viridiplantae; phylum Streptophyta; class Magnoliopsida; order Malpighiales; family Euphorbiaceae; genus Hevea; species Hevea brasiliensis. The sequence goes on along the minus strand of NC_079506.1, from coordinate 6,027,529 downwards.
ATTTTTCAATTTAAACCAAATAGTACTCATCCCTAAAGAGAAGTTTCAAGTTGAAATAGAAAGAGAAATGGTTACCTTAAATTAATTCAAAAATAAAAAGTACTATTTGGTTCGATTCGATTTAAATCATTTTTTTAACCGAACCAAACTGAAGTAACTAAAATTTTTAAAATACAAAATCAAACCGAATTGTATTAAAAATCAAACCGATATAAAATTAAAACTGTTCAATTCAATTTTTCAATTTAAATCAAATAATACTTATCCCTAAAGAGAAGTTTCAAGTTGGAGTGGAAAGAGAAATGATTACCTTTTACCGTGTAGCTTATTGATTATTATTTAATTTATTATATCTTGATTAAATAAAAAAGAATAAATATTATGCAGTTAACTATATTAGTTAATACTCAAGGAAGAAAGATGAATTTTAAATAATAGCTGAAAGAAAAATTAGTCCGCTAAATTGAGTGTAAATTTTAATTATTAATTAAGACTATTTAATAAACATAATTTTTGAATAATTTAAAAAAAAATAATAACCAATTAATTGTCAATAACTAAATTAAAATGGTACTAGATTGAATATTTTTAGAATATTTGATATGACCAAGCTTATTGACAAATTTTGGTAATTTGGATTTTATAGGGTAAGTACTCGTTTATAAATTTTATAATAATATTTATTAATTTTAAATATTATATTTAAATAATAAATTTTAAATGTTTTTTTAAAATATTTAAAATATAAAATAATGAATTTAAATAATATTCAAATTTAAAACACTATAGATAATTTAAAATTAATTTTATTTAGATTTCAAACCAATTTAAATATCAAAATTGTTAATTAAATTCAAATTTGTATATGATAATTTTTGCTGATTTTATAAATTACATCACTAAAACAAGTCCTTAAATTTTTCTAAAATACCTTTCAGCTCTTAATTAAATGCTTTTATTTGGGATTAAATTATTCCAACCTCCAAATCTTTGAAAAAAAATTGACTTCATACAAACAAATTATAAGGATAAATTACTATTTAATTCATATATTTTAATAAAATTAACTATTTAATTTTTATATTTTAAAAAATAAGTTATTTATTTTATATATTTTACTTTTATTAAAATACTTAATCTATAGTCGATATTGGTTAAACTATTATTTAATTTTTTTACTTTAATAAATTAATTATTTAGTCTATATATTTTAAAAAAATACAATAGTTAATTTCGATAATTTGACTCTGTTTATTATTTAGTTTTATAATTATTTTTTATACTTAAATTAACTTAATCCTCTCGCTTTATATTTCTCTTTTTTTTTATATATATCTCTATATTTCTTTTCCTCTATGCCCACACCTGTCACCTCTTTTCTCTTATTTATATATAAAAAAATAATCAATTTCTTTAAATTTAGAAGTAATAAGAAAAATTATTTTCTAAAAAAATACAAAAATAATGTTCAAAAATTGAAAATTAAAAAAAATATATATAAATTCAGATTTTGTTCTACATAATAAAATTTATATTTTTTCCAATAATATAATTTTCAAAATATATTTTTCAAAATATATGGCACCTAATTAATTTAACTAAAATAAAAGAACTAAATAGTATAGTTTTTAAATCTAAATCAAATTAACTAGTTCAATGGATTTAAATTTGTAATTGAACCAGATAAAAAAGTGACCCAGTATGACCTAGTTAATTCAACTGTTAAATTGGTGAATCGGTATGATCTAATTCATAAGGCCAGTTCAACAATTCAATAAAATATCTTTTTTTTATTTTTTTTATTTTTAATATGAAGAATTAAACTCCAAATATCATAAAAGATTTTTAAAATAAAAAACAATCGAGAGATGGTAGTTACGTATTTTTTATTTCAATATATTTATTTTTTAATATATATTTAATATTTTATAAATATTAAAAAAATTATATATTTATAAAAATTTTTATATATTATGTTACTTAAATATTTTTATATAAGATTTAGAAATACTATTAAAATTTATTAATGTAACTTAAAAATGTTAAAGTTTTATTTTAACTGATTAAAGTTTAATTAATTATATATATTTATATTAATAAGGGTTATATTTAATTAATTTTAACTAATTTATATATTTAATTAATTTTTAATGACTGAATCATTTACCCATTGATTAAATTATGATTACTTGACTTAGTGTAAATAATAGTATTTTTGAAAATATAAAAAATTGATTTTGTTAAAATAAAGAAATTAAATAATAATTTAAATAGTATAAATTATAAAAAATTTGATGAAGGGGTTAAATAATTTAATAAAAATAAAATAAAAGGATAAATTATATATTTTAAAATATAAAATTTGAATAATTAATTTATTAAAATATAAAAAAATTAAATATTAATTTTTCTCAAAATATGTTATATATAAAAAAAAAATTGTATTATTATACTTTTCTTATCAAAATTATAAAAAAAAAAAAAATAATAATCCCTCCTCTCGTTCTCTCTCCAGAATCTTCTTCGATCGTTACAAAACAAACACATTCGTTTGCTGTCTCTCTCTCTACGGCTAACCTGTCTCTCCTAGAAGCTCTCCAGATCCTAAGTAAGTAACTCAATGATGCCTCTTTTCTCTTTCTGTTTGTTTACCGAGAAAATTTTTGATGAAGAAAATTTCGTGCTTTCATTTTTCTATGCTTTTTTGGCTTCGTTGAGGTGTCAAGGAGTGAGAGTCAACTCTTCTAAGTAGTGAAATTATCGCTTTCTCTCGTGGTGTCAGTTTAAGTAGGTTCAATTCTTTTCTTCTTTTTTTTTTTTTTTGTCGGCAACCAAAATGAGTGCTTGAATTTTCAAGATTGTGCTGTGATGTTTATTGTAGTTGTTTCATTTCGACCTCTTTTGACCTCTGACATGGCGGTTATATATAGTAATTTAGTACCGATTGATTTATTTATGTAGTAATTGAAGTTTCAATTGTTTGGATCTTTCTGCAGAATTCTAGTGGAAGGTTTTTCTGAGTAATGGAGGTTGTTCAAGAGCAGCAAAGTGAACCGATCGGTAATATATTTTGTTTTTATTATGAACTTCTTAATAAACTATATGCATATGTGTGCAAGCAGTAATTGAATTTATTTAGCAATCATCAGCATGAATAAGGATTCATAGCTTTTTGTGTATTGCGTTTAATGTGATTTATCAATTTGATGAGACAGTTTGACTGGGGGACAAATTGGAATGTTTTAGGGAGCTGTATTTTTATCAGTATGCAGAAATTTTGATAGGCGTTAATGATTTAAGGCATAGCAAAATGTAGCAGTAGAAGTGACGATTGGCTTCCTAAACCTAATTAGACCTTCTTTTTAGGAATGTGTATATAAAACTTGGAGAAGTTTTGACGTAACTTTCATGTTGAATTCTCTTGCAAATATTGTCCTCATGGTCAATTCTGAAGCCAATTTACTGTTGTATAATGTTTCTTTTCTTATGTACTTTCATATGCATGAATCTTCATCTAGTGATCCAATGGCTAAGGTTCACAAGCAGACAATAGCTTGTGTGTGCTGAATTATTTCCTTTTGCTATCTGAACTGAATTGGATGGTGAATTTTATGTTAATTTTCTCTCCACAAAAGTTGGCTACTTCCCTAAAAATAAGGTGAATGACTTACCTCTAAATGAAATTGAAATGAGATACATAACCTTCTTAATTTTTTTTTTCTTTGGTTTTTCGCTGTAATCATTTTATGGGGGTAGAAGCAACATTTGCGTTGGTCCCTCTTTAGTTGAAACACCATGAAACTCAATAGTTGTTCATATCCTGTACTCTTAGCAGGCCAAGAAGATGAAAATGAAATAGTTACTGAAAACGCTGCTTTTGTGCATAGTGATCCTCCTCAAGTTGGTGATGGTCCCCCAACAGTTGATTCTGAGGTTGAAATCCTACATGAGAAAGTCACTAAACAAATCATTAAGGAAGGACATGGCCAGAAGCCAACCAAATATTCAACATGCTTCTGTGAGTACCAAACAGCATTTATTGATGCTTTGAAGCATTAAGATATTGCTATTTACTTGTTGGTGACAACTTGTCTGCATGACTGACAAACTAGGAATTCTTGTATCCACAGCTAATGGGTAGTAAAGGCATAGAATCATACCATTGTATTGAAGACTTGATCTACAAACTTTTTTGCTATGTTTTTAAGGTGCTACATTTTCATGTATTGATGATGGTTTCAAGTCATGTTATCAAGATTATTTTTTGAATCTTAACCAGATTCCCTTGATAAATTATTCTGTGTCTAAGGGCTTACTGAAGATTTCTTTTTTAATTTCCTGCATGATTATGAAGGTGTTGCTATCGCATATCTTTCATAATGTTGAAATTTTGTAGAAATTTCATTGAGAGGGTTTTATTCCTTGAGCAAAATAGCCATCTGATTTTTTAGATGTCGATGTTGGATGGGCATGAAAAGTTCTTGTTGTTGGTTATTTCTGCATATAGGATGCTCCTACTTTGTCAATATGTACACTTACTTTGGTATGTGCAACATTCATGCCCTTGTCAAATATAGGATGTTAGTACTGCAAGGTGAAGGGTCCAGACTCCAGATTGTTAAAGCAGTTATGTATTTCTAGGGGGTACTAGTGTGATTTTAATTAGTTGGTCATAATATGAATTAGAGTGCTAGCAGTTCTTCGTGGTTGACTTCTTCTCTTACACATCTATTAACTTCAGAACATGTTAATTTTGTGTTACTTTCTTTTGTGAAGTACAGTGTACTGTCTATGGTATAGTGACCCATCCACCTACTTGCTATTATTATGCATGCCTTTTGTGTTGCATACATGCACATTCTGTTTCTGGGAAATTATTTTATGAATGTGGATTCTTCAATGTATTCTGGAACCTAAAAATCTGTAACTACATGAGCACAATAGTGCACTACAGAGCATGGACTGAAAGCACCCAGCACAAATTTGATGATACATGGCATGAACTGCGACCAGTTGAAATGATTATAGGAAAAGGTATATACCTATTTCATTCTTATTTTCATTTGTAGTCTTTCAATAAATTGTATTTCTTCTTTCTTCAGAAAGCTGGCATGAAAATTTTGATCTTTATTTGCTTTTGGTTTAATTATGCTCTTTTTGTACTGTAATTGCCATCCATGATCTTCTTGCGCCCTATGACATCAAGTAACTCTCTTTAGTGTTATTTACTTTGTCAGTGATCAATATGAATGAATGGGGTCCAAACTCACAAACTAGACCATTTGCCTTTATATTTGTGTGGTTTTGATTGCGTTAATTGACTCAAGCACGGAAGGGTTTCACAATACCTGGAAAATATTATCTTACAGGAATCTAATGAAAGAATGTGGTTATATGGTTTTACATTGTTATAGATACATTATACTTGTTATATCCTTGTTAAATTTGTAATCATACTGTTTTGTAGATGCTTTCCTGTTGTTTTATGTATAACTAAACATTGGTGAGTTATGAATGTGACAGAGAAGAAAGAAATGGCGGGTTTAGCTATTGGTGTGTCCAATATGAAGGCTGGTGAACGTGCCCTTCTACAAGTGGGCTGGGAATTAGGATATGGGAAAGAAGGGAGCTTTTCTTTCCCAAATGTTCCACCAATGGCAGATATAATATATGAAGTTGAGCTTATTGGTTTTGATGAAACCAAAGAAGTAAGTTGCAACCTAAATAATTCCATTTGAAAACAGTTATAGATCTTCAGTACTTTCAGTTCAAATCATATTGGCTTTATTCATGTGCTTGCCAATGAAATAATCTATGGATGTGATGTGCTTAAGGGGAAAGCTCGTGGTGACATGACTGCGGAAGAGAGGATTGGAGCAGCAGATCGAAGAAAAATGGATGGAAATGCTTTATTTAAAGAGGAGAAACTTGAGGAGGCCATGCAACAATATGAAATGGTTAAAACTTAAGCCATTGAAAAATAACTTTGCTTTTGAGGTTATTTTTATTCTCTTTTATTCTTTCTGTTTTGTTCTTGATGAATTCTAGTGGTTGTCTTCATATTAGGCCATTGCTTATTTGGGTGATGACTTCATGTTCCAATTGTTTGGCAAATATCGGGACATGGCATTGGCAGTTAAGAATCCTTGCCACCTTAACATGGCAGCATGTCTGATAAAGCTTAAACGCTATGAAGAAGCCATTGGGCAATGCAGTATTGTAAGTATAGTGGATCATTTGTCCTTTGCTGTCTGCAGTGTTGACGGATTTGCCAATTTTGGAATTCTCTGTGATAATGATACAAACTACAGAAACACCTTCAAACATTAACTATTATTCCCTTCAATAAAACCATCAAAACTAATCCCAATCATGGAAGATATGTAGTGGCCCTAAAATATTTGGGGTATAGTTTTAACTGGTCTCAAGTTCTAGTATTGTTCTGCGGCCTGCAGGAGGCCTTTTTAGGTCCTAGAGATTGAAATCATGGGTATTCCCACAATTTTTAGCTGGCTCAGTTGCCAAGAGAAATCTGTAACATCATAACCTTTGGAGTTAAACCCATTCTTTTGAAGAATTATGAAGCATAAAAAAACTATGATACCCAAATTACATTAGTTTTTTCACCATCAACCTGATTCTGCAGACATATAGAAGTTTCCTCTTGAGCCAAATGGATGTTTACACTTTCTTGTCCATCAGCTGCCATGGATCATGATACATACTTAAAAAACAGTTTTCATTCTTAAAAGTGGAAGAATGAAATGTTTTAAGAGTTATATGGGGTTTGCATTGTGCTGGATTGTTTATGCTACTGTTGTTCTTCTGCTTTGGTGTTAAGTCCAGTAATGGTTAGCCATTTACCCATTGGTTAATGGATTCTCAGGTATTAGGAGAGGATGAAAACAATGTAAAAGCACTGTTCAGAAGGGGAAAGGCCAGAGCAGAACTTGGGCAAACAGATGCTGCCCGTGAAGATTTTCAAAAGGCACGTAAATTTGCACCTGAAGACAAGGCAATTGCGAGGGAGATGCGTTTGATAGCTCAACATGAAAAGGCTGTATATCAAAAACAAAAGGAGATATACAAGGGAATTTTCGGACCACCACCACAGCCAAAACCTAAGCACACAAATTTGGTAATCCGCATTTGGCAATGGTTGCTGTCAATATTCTACTGCCTCTTTAAGCGTCAAAGGCACAAATCGGACTAGTTAAAGAATTCTGAATTCACAGAAGAATGATAACAATGAAGCAAGATGTACTATAAAGTAACAAATGACCTAAATGCCAAAGGGGTCAATGACATTATTCTTCGTGTCCCATTGAATTTATTCACCTCTCTACCTGGATGTGTATGAACTTTCAAGATTGTGAAAAAGATGGTTCTAATTGTTAGATTCAACAATAAACTAATCAGTTTGTGAATTGAATCCTTATAAAGAGTTCTTACCATTCATTGCTCTTGGCAGTTGGTTTTGTTTGCTTTTTTAGGTACAATTTGCATATTTCAAGTGTTTTTCTCTAGATGGACAATATCTACAAAATATGAACATTACAGAGGAAAAGAACTAGCCAAAGTTCAGTCCAAGAAAATTCCAAAAAAAAAAAAAAAGAACAAAAATTCAATCAGCTTAATAACATCATTTCAGGAGATATCTTTAGTCATCCGTAACCCAGATGCAAAAGTTATCATGCTCCCAGCTATCTACCATGGTTGCTCGAGCATGGAAGTCCAAACACAATAAGCACAAACAATTTGTTGAGATATATATACATAAACAGCAAATGACAAGCTCATCAACAACACATCTTTCCAGTCACCCTTTTGCTTAGGGCTCAAAGTATCCTTCAATCCCCTTCCAAATTTCTCTGCACTGCAAAAGAGTTGTCCCAGCGTCAGCTGCTTTTCTTGCTTCATTTCTTTCTTTCCTTTTGTGTTGGTAATGTCTATTTGTTCTCCTCTTTGGCAAGACAGAAGAATGAGAATTCTTGGGCAGTTTCTGGGTTTCAGTCCTTGAATTAAACTGCTGTTGTTGTAGAGAGAATGGCCCAATGAGAGAGATGCCATGGAAGGAAAGAAAAGCTAGAAAAATGAAATGAAGAAAAGATGGTCTTTGAATTGATCACTTATGAGGATTATAGGCGGGAGGTGTTTATGTTTGACCATGATAAAGGAAGAGGATAAGTAATTGTTGTCAATACAAGGACAAGAAAAATATCTTGCAGAGGAAAGCAAATTTTTGCCTTTGATTTTTCGGAGGAAATGGATAAGATCCCAAAAATTTCGTAAGTTCATCGTGGATTTGGTCTAACCAAGGCCCAAACCCATTAGAAAGGTTGTGTTTTCATATTTGAGAAGGTAACAGTAAATAATGAGTGTAATTCATTAGCTTTTTCTACAATTTTTGTAACTTTATAGCTATGATCACAAGAATTTGATAACCACACCCCAAAAAGCTCGCTATTAAGACAGGAGAGTCCAAGTTTATATATGTCCCACATTAAAATCTCATATTTTTAATGTGAGATATAAATTTTTCTTGAAATGTATTATAATAATACTCTAGGTTTGGAGAATCAACGTCTTCGTTAATCACATCACATCCTACACATTAGATCACTTGTCTTTAGAGTGTCGGGTCTAGCAAAATAAAGTGGCTCTAAGATCATTGATACGAACTCAAGAAAGTCATACCTCAAAAACTAGCTATTTGAAGTAGAAGAGTTCAAACTCATATACCTCACATCCAAATCTCACACTTTCAATATAGAACACAAGTTTTTCTCGCAATGAATCGTAATAGAATTTGAGTAAATGATTACATTCAAGTTGAAGTTGGTTTCTCTCAAAGTTGACAAGCTTCCTTTCAGGCCATAAATGGTTAATTTACTATTGATTGCATACAAGAAGGCTGATTAGATAGATATAAAAAGCATCTTGGGTTGTGCCGCTGAAAGATGAATAGCATGTACTCGTGGCAAAATGGCTAGCTGTTCACTCCTACTACTCACAACCGCACACAGTTCAAGTGGTGATTTTTAAAAACTATCCATGGGTTTACGCACCGTCATAGAATTGGAAAATTCTTCTTAGTCCTGAGTTTTGCTTTGGCATGTGGCATACAAATTCTGGCCAAATATTCTGCTCATTAAAGGTGAAAATGGATGTGAAAGAGCATCTCTTACAAGTGACAGAAAGGTGATATCTAGGCACGGCTACATGCCGGTTTCATTTGATTCTGGTACTGGTAGTTCCAGTCAGCAAAATTGAGGGCTCAGACCCGGACTGCAGGGCAGCTCCTATTTCAATTTGGTTTGATTTAATTCGATTCAACTTAAGTTAATTTTATTTAGTGGGTATTAAGCAAAAGTGCTTATATAATTTGGCAATATAATTTGTAAAATGAAAGCAATCAAACCATTGTTCTGTGCTTGGAAACTTCTTGGTATCTTCTTCTTATAACGTCTACTTCAGGACTTGCTATTTATTATCAGTGAGTACAAAAATGAAGGCTTGTTAGGTATGTATGGTTGATGAACTAGCGATTTGAAAACGTATATGTTTCAAGGGATTTGAAAATGTATTGCAGAGTCCTCCAATTTCAGTTTCTATACGATCTCGATTTGGTTTGATTTCAACCTAATTCAATAATTGAATTTTTCTTTTTTTAAGAAGAATTTTGACTTGGAAACGATAAATCATTTTTATATAAAAAATAATATAAAAAATAGAAAATATTACATTATTTTTATATATTATAATTAAAAAAAATATATAAATTAAAATTATTAATAGTCACGTGCAGTAATATGACTAATTTTCTAATTCAATGCATATAATATTATCTTCAATTAATAAATTATTATAATAATTTTGAAAATATTTATTTGGTTGAGTAAATAATATAAAAATCACAATAAAAAAAATTTAGGAACAAAAATTATTAGAGTTTAAATCTTGGGTTTATGCACAAAGAATTTTTTGCAATAGACTCTCAAATTCTTTTACACTGTGTTTGGAAAGGGGGGAAGGAAAATAAAAGAGGGAAGGAAAATAAAAATGAAAAAGTAAAGAATGAAAATAAAAGTTATTTTTCTTACTCTTGTTTGGATTGAGAGAGGAAAATATAAGAGGAAAAGTTGTTTTATAAACAGTAAAATTATAACTTTACCCTTAAATTAAAAAAAAAACTATTAAGTATAGGGATATTTTTATATTTTTAAACATTTTTCTCTTACTTTCTTTCCATTTTGAAGAGAAAGAAGAAAAAGACAAAATAATTTTATTTTTCCTCTAATATTTTTCCTCCCCCTTTATTTTCTACCCAATCCAAATAAAAGAATAGAAAATAAATTTATTTTTTTTTTATATTTTTTTTTCCCTCTTACTTTTCTCCCTTTCCAAACATAGTCTTACAGTCTGTCTAGAAGGGTGGAAAATAAGGAAGAAAAGAGAATGAGAGTGGAAAGTAAAAGAAAATTTCACTCCTCACTTGTTTAGAAGTTAAGAAAATAGGAAAAGAAAAGGAAATATTGAAGAAAAATGTTATGTGGGACCTGCAAATAACTTTCTCTCCAATTTAGAGTGATTTGATGGAAAAATAAATGAAATTACATTGATGTCCTTATAATTATTTATTTTAATTATAAATATAGAAAAATTAAATATTTTAATATATAAAATCACTTTTCTCTATTATTTTTTTTAAATATCCAAATAAGTGTCATTATTTTTTCTTAAATGTTAATATTAAAGTTTACATTAATAATTACTTTCTTTAGAAATTAAAATTTATAAGGGTATTATTTAACTTTTAATTTTTTAATTTTGCTTTTAAACACATCCTAAGTATAATAAAACTTATAAATTAGTACATTATCTATTTTTAATAAAAATGTGGTCATTAAATTTCAATTTAATTAATCAATTAATTATTATCATTAATTGTACTTAATTTGAAATAATTTAATTTTTAAAATTTTATTTTATTAAGAAAATTATTCTTACACATAAAATTTTATATTTAAATGATTATTTATTTTATATTTAAAAAACAGTTAACAGAATTAACAATAAATTTAAACAATAAAAATTAATTTATTAATAGAATTAAAATTTACAAATTAAATTTTTATTAGAATCATATTTATTAATTTGTGAGTTTTACTTTAACTTAAGGACTTAATTGTAAATTGACTTTAAGAGTAATTACGTCTTTGAAGACCACAAATCAAAAATCAATCATTCTTATCTTCTTCTCCAGGCCAATTAGCCTCCTCATGTCCGCTTGACTTTCCTGTGTATCTCACCTCTACAAAGACAGCTTACACGTCTGGTCTTCACTTTTGAATAATCTACCCCACCTTGTGGGCCCCATTCTCAATCGAACGGCTCTGACCATATCACTGCCACACATAATCAATCATCGATTTAATTTTCAAAATAGATTGCAAGAGTCAAAAAGTTAAGATTTTTATGACGTCAAAAGTCTCTACAAGAGTCAAAACCGTCCCTGCATTGTCCTTTTACTTTTCATATACACGCGCAGGGTTAAGTAATGAAAGGCACGCGCCATTTGAAGCGTCAACGTGGAAATAATTACGATCCGTGACGTGTTGTACGGCTCAGATTCGTTGTGGTTTTGATTTTTTGCAGGTTACAGAGTGGGAGTGGGAGGCGGGGTTTGGGTTATTTTTGGGAATGTGTAAACGCTGCTGCCACTCAATATCTGGCCAATAGGGGAACCCTATTTGAATTTTTTAATATTTAAAAAAAAAGTCATGCTGTCCAATTATGTTATGACACGTCTGCAAAATTGGCTTTGGCGATTGTGTCGAATTTGAAACCACACTTTGTTTTAGAATGTGTATATAGAAAATTTATATTAAATTAAATTTTTTTAAAAAATATTAATTTAAATTGAATAAAATTAATTTTATTTTAATTTAATTTAAAAAAAATAATTTAATTTTAATTTAAATCTATAAAATTTTAGACCAATAGTGGAATTTGCTCCACTGTTTTTTTTTTTTTTTTTTTTTTTTTAACTTTCTAATTTTCAAAATGATTAAAAAGCCACATGCAAACGCAATGCAGCTTTGCGTAGACAACATTCCAACCACAGTAGTAAAGTAGATAAAACTGCGTTGACACGCATAAAAACAAAATCAAAATACTCTTCTCCACTCACGCCCCCAATTTTTTTCATTTTCCCTATTATGACCTCACCTTCTCTTCTACTCTTCGCTTCTTTCCATACCTACCCTACCTCTCTCTCTTCTCGCCGGTTTCCTCCTCCGACCACCTTTCTCCGCCTTTATCTCCTCCCTCTTGTCACCGTATAAATCATCCTCTCGTGTCATTTTCGTAAATATTACTAGATTTTAGAACCAGTGAAAGAGATAGAGAGGAACTCCAGGTTCCCAAGCCTGAATTTTCTGGGATTCTGTTTGATTTTCGTTTCTTATTTTCTTGTTTGTTATTTGTATGTTAGCTTCTCTTACTAGAACTTTTTTGTTTCTCTCTCTCTCTCTGTCTTTCTCTGAGGGTCTTTTTTTGGGGTTCAATCTGTAAATTTGACGTAGCTTTTCAGAACCCTAATATGTTGCTTTTTTTTGTTCTGGTTCAAATCTTCTTCTGCAAATCTTAAGCTGAAGGTGCCATGTGAATCCTAGCTTTTGAGTTATTTTTTGCTTTTGTAAAGTATTAGACATGCAATTGTTTACCCCACAAGATAAAAAATTTAGGGTTTCTAAGCTCAATCTTGCTTTTCAAGATTTAGCTGTTTAGCTGCTGTTCTTATTGTTGTTATTGTTTTATTCTTAGCTTTGAAAAGTAAAATTTGTGAAGGAATTTCGAAATGAAGAGATTGAGATCGAGTGATGATCTCGATTCCTATAATGAGAAGGGCTCTGCTAAAGATTCGAATCCCAGTCGATCGTCTCGAAGCTTTTACTACAAATCTGATAATGTACGGAAGGGATTGATGTCCACTTCATCTTCGTCGAGCAGGTACGATCGGGATCGATCCATGGATGATGATAGTCGGGAGAGCTCCAGGATGGTTCGGAAGAGGTCCGATCATGATTTCGATAGCTTTGATCGGAGAAAAGGGGTTGGCGTAGGGTTTGATAGGTATAGTAGTAGAGAAGGGTATGGTGGAGGTGGAGTTGGTGGTGGCAGTGATAGAAATATTCATCGATCTGAGAGCTTTTGTGGGTCGCGGAGGGAGTTTCCGAAAGGGTTTAGATCTGAGAGGGACAGGTCCAGAAGAGAAGGCAGTGTTTCATCTTGGAGGAGATTTGGTAGTGGGAATAAGGAGTTTGAAGAGATTAGAGGTGGTAGAGGTGGAAATGAGGAGAGAATGAGTGCTGCTTCTAGGTCTTCTCCTAAGGGATTGAGGGATGTGAAGTCGCCCACATGGTCCAGGGATTCGGGGAGTGAGCAAACCAGGGTGGTGAGAGGCGGTGGGAGGGATGAGGGGAAGGGGAAATCATCAACTTCAAAGTCGAGGTCATCACCCACATGGTCAAAGGATTCAGGAAGTGAGCAATCAAAAAGCGTGGAGGTAGGAAAGAAGGGTGAAGTGGAGGCTAAGAGCATTGAAATGGAGGTGAAGAGTGTTGCTAGTGGGAGTAAGAGCATTGAAATGGAGGTAAAGAGTGTCTCTAGTGGAAGTAGTAGTGAAATGGAAGAAGGGGAGCTCGAGCCAGAACCTGAATCAGTTCATCAAGTTGTCAAGAAAGATAAAAATGATAATGAAAAAGGAGGGCAAGAGAATGTTTTGTCTGATGCTGATCACAGAGAGGTTGAGCCTGAAAGAGAGGCAAAGGATCAAGTAAATAAGGTAGAAAGGGAACCTGATAAAGCAAGTATTTCTGAGGGAAAAGATGGGAAAGAAGTTGATGAGATGCAAAATTGTGAGAAGAATTCAAATGATAATAGTGTTACCGAAGACAAAGCTGGCAATGTGGATGATGATGAAAGCGGTAAGGAGGCTGAGAGTTTGAAGGAAGCAAGCGGGTGCAAGGAGGATGAAAGTCGGGAAATGGTGATTGAGAAGCCTATATTTTTGGAAGGTAAAAGTAGGCAAGAAAAGGATATCGATCTTGAGGCAAAGGTGGAGGAAGTTGAAGTGCCGGAGTCAAATAAAGAACTTGAAGAGGAGAATGGAGGGGCTGAAGTGGATACTGGTCTGATTACAGAGGGTCCATGCCAAAGTTTGAAGGATAAAGGCAAAAGTGTGGCCATTTCACCAACCCTTGGTGCTGATTCTGCTGAAGATGGTGCATGTATTGGGAGAGAATCTAGAAAACTCGCAACTTGCAGGGATGAAGATGATGTGGAAGGACCAAGTACTAGGGGATTTGAGTTGTTCACTAGCTCTCCTGTTAGAAGGGCACAAAAAGCAGAGCAATCAGGTGTTAGTAAGCCAAAAGATGAAAAGCTGGTGTTGGAGCCGCTTGATCTTTCTCTTAGCTTACCCAATGTTTTGTTACCCATTGGGGCTGCTAAAGATGCACCACAGGCTCCTGGTTCCCCTAGCAACGGGAGAAGTGTACAGTCTTTTAGCACATTTCGTACAAATTCTGATGGGTTTACTGCGTCTATGTCTTTTTCAGGTTCTCAGTCATTTTTTCACAACCCAAGCTGTTCTTTAACACAGAATTCATTGGACATGGACAACTATGAACAATCTGTTCACAGTCGTCCTATATTTCAGGGAGTTGATCAAGCTATTTGGCAGGGCCAGGCCCAAAATGATTCTAAGCTTAAAGATGTTCCCTTATATCAAAGAGTTTTGATGAATGGAAATGGCTCTTTTCATCAGGCTCAAGCATTACAAGGTATGTCAAATGGTCAAACATCGCAAGGAAGCTCTAAAATGGCCAATGGACTGGAAAGGCAGTTGAGTTTTCATAAGCATATGTCGGGAGGACAGTCAAGGAATCCTGATGAAACTAGATCTCCTTCACACAGTGTTGGGTCTCATGATATTGGTTCAAATTATAGCCTCGAGAAGAAACGAGCCATGAGAGAGAAACATGGTGGCAGCCTATATAGGAGTAATAGCCAGAAGGAACAAGAACAGCTTTTGATAGGCGGGGCAGATTTTGTTGAGACTATCATCAGCAGAATAGTGTCTGATCCTATTCATGCAATGGCTAAGAAATTCCATGAAATGACAGGACATTCTGCATCTCTAGTGAAGGAGAGTATCCGTGAGATCATGTTAAACGTTGATAAGCAAGGACAACTATATGCATTTCAGAATGCTCTGCAAAACAGGTCTGACTTAACCTTGGATATGCTACTGAAATCCCATCGGTTTCAATTAGAAATCTTGGTTGCCTTAAAAACTGGTCTTCGGGAATATCTTCAAGTAGACAATAATGTTTCATCTTCTGATTTGGCGGAGGTTTTCCTGAACTTAAGATGTAGAAATCTAGCTTGTCGGAGTCCTTTGCCTGTGGATGAATGTGATTGCAAAGTTTGTGCAAGGAAGAATGGTTTTTGTAGTGCATGTATGTGCCTTGTGTGTTCAAAGTTTGACATGGCATATCAAACGTGTAGTTGGGTTGGGTGTGATGTTTGTCTTCATTGGTGCCATGCTGATTGTGCATTGCGGAAGTCATACATTAGAAATGGTAGGAGTGCTACTGGGGCTCAAGGAACTGGTGAGGTACAGTTTCATTGTGTTGCTTGTGATCACCCCTCTGAGATGTTTGGGTTTGTCAAGGAGGTTTTTCAGAACTTTGCAAAGACGTGGACAGCAGAAACATTTTGCAAGGAACTTGAGTATGTGAAGAGAATTTTTAGTGCTAGCAAGGATTTTAGGGGGAGGCAGCTGCATGAAATTGCTAATCGGATGCTAGAAAAATTGGCAAATAAGCATAATCTTTCTGAGGTTTATAGTAATATCATGGGCTTCTTGACCGGTAAGTACTCTTTATTTTTCAGTTTTTGTGTTTGTAAATCTATGCCTTATCCATTTTAGCATTTTTGTTGCTATCTTTTTGATATAGGTGAAGGTGATGTGTTTTGATAGTTCCAAGTGAATCTGAACACATCCTAATATCACTAAGCTTCCATTACTAAAGTCTCTCTGCATGTTGAATAAGTTGTGTTGAGAAATCTATGTATGCCTCATGAACAGATATTGAATAGGTGTCTAGAGATTGGACGTCACAATTTTTTAATTTTGTGGAAAACTCTCTTTAATCCTTGCATGTGATATGAGGTGCCATCCTGTAGAATGGCATGTTGTTTCAATTTTGTGGCTTGATTTATATGTCTAGCCTCGTGAGTTCAATTTAAGTTGTTTGAGATCTAATTATGATCATATAAGAAGCAAGACATACCTTTTTAGCAGGAGCATTCCTTGAACCTGCTTTTCCTCTTGGTTTTACTACCTCAGGAGCGGTTTCTAGTGAAGCAAATAGAGGAAACATAACTTTAATTCATTGATATATATCAAACACGAGGAAAAAACTACTAAATATACCTACCCACCTGTTTCCATTGAAGCACTGGTTGATTTTCCCATGGTTTCTGCAGCTACTGCATTTTTGCCTGTCTTATTATACTTTCTTGGATTTTTTGGTGCTTGTCTTGAAACCCTAAAACCACCTTGACCATTTACTTCACTTGTTGACTTCTGCCTTTCCTCCCTTTCTTCAGCTTCAAATTTCTGAATTTATGTCCAAACATCAACGGAAATGAATTATAAAATGGCAAAATAAGTCAGATAACCAAAACAAGTAAATAAGGTTGATTTGTTGTCCATACTTCAAGTTGGCTCTCAAAAGCATCAAGGTCTCTCATCCATAAATCCTTTGGAGTTGTGTTTCTCAAAATTATAACTTCTTCATTGATTTTATCCTTGTCATCGCACAACTTTTGAACCTTCTCAAGGGTCAAGGTTCCAATAGGCATGGAAAGCAGATACTCGTAGTCACTAGCCTGTACATTCTTGGGGTTTGCTTCCGTTTCATCTATGCTCTCTTCTGGTTCTTCTGTATCATCAGCTGCCCCAGCAACCACTGCTTCGGCAGATATATTCTTTGGGAAAGGAGTGAAACCTTTCTGTTGTAGCTCCCGGAGCAGATCAGCTCTCTTCCTATTGCTCACTACAATTTCCCCCTTCACAACTCCAAGGATAAACCTCACTTTGTTTTCCAATTTCAGCAACTCCTTTTCCAAATCAGCAAGTTTTAATGTCTGCAAGCATTAGAATAACTAGTTAAAAACTGTTCTATGGAAAATAGCATAAACAACTGAAAACTGCTGGTAATTTCTGTAATCTAAAATGAACCTACCTTCCTTTTTTCATAATAAGCAAACCTGTAGTGAAAAAATTCCTCAAGAACTGCAAATAAAAAAATATAAGTACTGTAACAACGCATGTGCTGTACAAAAAGCCGAACTGATTCCACAGCATCAAACTCTTACTTTCTTCTGGGCTGCCATATTTCTTAATCATGCCTTTTTGATCGAAGAGGTGCATATTATTTGTGCTGATTGAAGTAGTTAGTTTAAATTTCTTAAGTAAACCCTCGTCCTTGGCTTCCTTCATCTTCTCCTCTGACAAGAGCACTTCAAAACATACAGTTTCATCATCTCCATATTTCTTGAAATCCTGCAATCAGACATTGTATAGATGAGATACAAGTAGAATTACTAACAAAAACACCATGGTAGACGTTGGTATTTACCTTGATAAACGCATCCTTGGGTAAGTTGCCCTTCTCATCTCTAGTACCTTCTACCATGGAATTCAGAAATTCCTTGTAATCATCAGTCCACCTACGGATTGGCAATTCTGTGATCCTAAGTGTTGTTTCATTCACTTCCTCCATGAGTCCATTGACTGTATAGGTAACCCCGCTTTCCCTTGATGCACCTTTTTCAATTGTTCCTTTAAACCCCCTATACCAAGGATGCATAGGTTCCATTGATTCACCATTCAACAAGCGCCTCACATTTGCAACAATATCTCTTGGGTTATAATTGGGAACGGAAGTGCTCCAGCCAGTGCCAATTCCTTCACAACCATTCACAAGAACAAGGGGTATAATTGGGACATACCTAAAGAGCAAAATTTGTTAGGCAACCTTTCTAACATGCACTTCCTGAATTCACATCAAGTTGATTCTTGGCAACATTTAAAAAGAAAAAAAAAATTTACCATGTGGGTTCAATAGAAAGACCATCTTCTTCTAAGTAGTCAAGAAATTTGTCATCATCCTTGGGGAATAGGAACCTTGTAATAGGAGAAAGACAAGTGAAAATATACCTTGGACTTGCATGATCTTTGCCTCCCTGTGAAATATTTAAAATACAAATCATCGAACATCATCATTGTTGTCATCATCATCATAATAATACGAGGGAGTGTACCCGATTGAATTTTAATAATGAACACGGTTTATCTTACCATGCAACGAGTGCCAAATTGCCCTTTTGGTGCAAGAAGGTTGATGTTATTACTGCCAATAAAATTCTGTGCCATGCCAATGATTGTACCATTAAGACTTTGATCACCATGGTGGTAAGCAGCCTTCTCGGATACATAACCTTGAAACTGGGAAACTTTTATGTCTTTGACCAAATTCCTCTTGAAACAACTGAAAAGGATCTTCCTTTGAGCTGGCTTCAGACCATCAATCATAGATGGAATAGATCTTTGGACATCAGCCACAGAAAACAAAATAAGCTCCTTGTTAATGAAGTCGCTGTATTTTATGAGCTTCATTTTCTGATCAAGGTGAGTGCCAGGCTGCAAAAATCAAGATGATGATAAGATTCTGTTAAACTTAGCAGTTTCATAGAACAGTTAGTCAAGGAGAAGAAAAGGAGAAAAATAAAAGGGAAAAAACTACACTTTTATAGGACTTCTATAACCTGATATTGTCGAAGCCAATTCTTCCTTTCTTCGATCTTCTTCTTACTGAATGCAAGCTCTATTGCATTCCCATCTTGGTCATCTGCCCAAATAAAATCTTTCTTGTGCTTCTCAATATCTCTAAAATATTCCTTCCCTTCTCTTTTATCATTTGTTCCTAACCCCTGTCAGATCAGCAAATCCGTTACTAAAGCACAAATTAACAATGAACACTGATTGGTAGCAGAGAATATGAATACAAAACCTTTTGCTTCCATCCCAATGAAAACAAACCTTATAGTACTTGATAGTCCAGCCACTTGCATTCCCCAAACTTTCCTTCCATGAATAGTACTCAGGCATGGTATAAAAGGATAAAACATTTCCATTGCTATGAGTTGCCTGTACAAGAGCATTAATACAAGTTACATGTTATTTTTTAAAGCAAATTTTCTCACTGCACAAACTGATTAATGAAATTGACCAACCTTCACAATAGGAGTTATAAACTCAAGCAAGAAAGATGGAACTTTCAGTAATGATGGCCAGAAATAATAAATGAAGTTGATCAACAGGCCCTTAATGTGAGAGCCATCATAATCCTGCAGAGATTGAATTCTCGAATTCTTGTTAGCAGGCATCAGCAGTAAAAATTGTCAAACCACGGGCAGTGGAGAAAACATAACCTGGTCTGTCATTATCATCAGATGACCGTATCTCAAAGGCTTGACACCATCGTAATGCTTATTTTGCTGTAACCCTAGAATCTTCTTGATACTTTCAATTTCCTTATTCTCATTAAGCTGTTTAGAGGTGGCTTCCCGTACATTGAGTAATTTACCTCTCAAAGGGAACACACCATACAGGTCCCGAATCTCTTGGGGCAGCGCACCTAAACCAGATATCTGTATAAGCCAAGTGCTGTTAGAAAAAGTTCATAGCTATTCAAATGGAATATGTTGTAGGTCACAACTTACAGCAAGAGCCTTTGCAGAGTCTCCTTCTGTCAAAATCAATGTACATTTATGAGAGTTTTTTGTTCCAGCCTCATTGGCATCCTCCAGCTTTGGAATATTAACCCTCCCTCTCTTTGTTCCATCAGATTTCTTAAGCTCTTTGTCCTGCTTGAATTTCGCCCATGACAGTAGGTTATCCACAATATCAGACTTCGCTACTGCAATACAATTAGCATAGAAACATTCAGTTCACCATCTCATGAATGAAAATTTAGGGCTAATATGAAATTAAATTATACCTTTCTTCAAAAAGTCTTCAGGAAGTTCACATTTGGACCCAAAATTGCTCTGACGAAGAGTCAGAGTTTCCTTGGTTTGAGAATCAAAAGCAGGATTATCAATGAGAGCATTGACAAAAACCCACAAATAGTTCTTCACATTGTGCCCTTTGATGTTGGCATTCTTGTGCTTTTTATTTACAACGCCCACCACATAATTAGTAATCTGGTTAGTGATGTAATCCACATGAGTTCCACCCTTGATTGTTGCAATCCCATTAACAAAGCTAACCTGTTGTAAGAGCAAAGCACTGTGATATAAGGACACGCACTGGTGTAAATGCAAATAGTGTAAAATAAGGTTCCAGTAGTATCAATTACCTGTTGGAACTGCCCCTCAGTAATACTCACGCATATCTCCCACCTTTCACTTACCTTTTGATAGAAGCTGACCAAAATTAGAAAATCAAATGAGCACATTACGGTTGAAACTATAAAAACTTAACATGGTTAACTAAATGGTTCCCAGAATTAACCTTTTAGGAGCATCCTTGGATTCTGAGTCAGACTCCAGGTACAATTTAACATAATCCTGGAATGATTTAATAGGAACCCGCTTCCCATTTAGCTCAACCTTCACAGTGTTTCCAAGACAACCGGCCAAGTCGACAACTCGCTTTTTCATCAAAGCGACCACATCCTCTTCAAGCGTAGTCATGTTAAATTTTGCTAAATCAGGCTTAAATGAGACCTTTGTCCAATTCTCACCCTCCTTGCATTTTTTAATGCAAGGCTCAGATTTCTTCCCCATGTTGTTTGAGAAAACCTTCAAATCAGCAGAAACAATTTAAATGTGACTGAAATATTATATGCTGAACAAAAATGTATAACAGTAAATGGAATTAAATGATTGAAATTATACAATTTAAACGTACAACAGTAATTTGAATCCATTTTTAATGGAGCATCCAAACAAAAGAAGATAAATTTAACTTCAATTCTATGTTTTTTTTCCTTCCCTCTTTTCTCCTTTTCTCCCCTCATATAATTTCTTTTCCATTCCTTCATATCTTCAGATACTAAATAAAGGGTTAAAAATTCCTTACCAAATTAATATTCTTTCAAGATATATAATCATAAATAAGAAACAAAATTCTTCAGAACCACATTTAAGAACGATAGCTAAATCCTATAAGCATGAAACTAAGTGATATTTTAACCAGGAAACTGCAAGAAATATATATATATAAACGTAAAGAACCCCAATTACCTGCTTATATTTCTTTTGCCGCTTCCCATCAGCAGTCTCAATAACAAACTCTGTGGAGAAAATATTTGTAAGCTTGGCTCCATACCCATTTCTCCCTCCGGTGGTCTTCTTCATCGTGTCATCATAGTTACTGCTGGTTAACAAGTGCCCAAAAATCAACTCCGGCACATGCACGCCCTCCTCCTTATGAATCTCCACTGGAACCCCATCGCCATTGTTATAAACGCTGATCAAATTGTTTTCCACATCAATCACCACCTTCACGGAATCCATGGTGGGATCCCTCTGCTTGTTATCAGCAGCATTGACCAAGATTTCATCGAAGATCTTGTAAAGGCCTGGAACATAGGTCACCTGGCGGTGCACCATTTTCTCATCCTCGTAGACCCAGAGGTTTTGGGTGTGCTTCTCGATCGATCCGATGTAGGTATCGGGTCGGAGCAGGATGTGCTCCAGTTGGCTCTTCTTCTGGTAGGTTTCTTCTATGGTCTTCTGCGGGACCCCGATGTTCGCATTGTTGCTAGTCATTAACGGCATCGTTTTGATCTCTGCCATTTTTTATCTTGAGAGGAAGAAGATAAGAATCGGCGACTTTTAGACAGATAAGAGTAAGAGTTACTGGAAATGGACCTACAGGAAGAAAAATTGAAGGTTTCTTGTACGGATTTCGAATGAAACAAGAGTGCGGGTTTCTTTGACTGATTATGGAAAAAAGTTAGGGTTTTTTTCTGGGTTTTTAGAAAGAGAAAGTTAAGGTTTCCGTAGAGCGAGAAAGACACAAGGATGGTGTCTACAGGGTTGCAGAGATGGTCTCCAACGAGTGAGTAAAAGAAATGGGGCAGAGAAGGGAACAAAGAGGGAATATAAAACCAAGCAAAGCAAGAAGGGTTGGGAGCTAACGGTCAGAAATTTGAATTTGAATTTTTTGGGGGGAAAGGAGCGGGATTTGAAATTTGACGGTGAGGATTGGGGTTTGAATTTCGGACGGTGGCGATTTGCTTCAGGTGGTCGCATGCTCACATGAGCCGCCTTTTCGATTGCTTTGCTTGGCCTTTGGTGGGTTTGGGCTAAAACTGTACTGAATCCGGAAAATGGTTCAACAGGCTTGAAACCGGCCCGAATATTTTTAGGAATGGTCCAAGTTTAAGAAATAATATTTTATCAAATTTAAATTTTATGTTTTAGATATTTATCATCTACTTTTACTTATATGAATAATTAATTAAATATAAAAATATATTTTTATAATAATATTTATATATTTTTAATAATATATATTAAATAAATAAGATTTATATATTTTATAGAATTATTAAATTTTAAAATATACAGTATTGATAAATTTATATTTTAATATAAATTATTAATTAAAATATATAAAATTAAATAAAATCAGGATTTAAGTAGTATTTAAGTAATTATTATGAATTTAAGTTAGCAAAGATAATTTAGTGTGAATTTAAATGTATTTGAGTAAATTAAGGAGAAGTAGGAAAGGAAAAGTGATAAAGATGAAATCTTTAATTATTGAGCAAGGAAAATATTTATTTAGGTTCGATTTATATGTATAATATGTGATGAATTCTACTTATTTTCTAAATGAATAATATATAATTATATTTTAAATATATAATAAATCGAATTTACAAAAAAAAATCCTTACCTGTATACGGTGACTTAATATTTTTTTTAATGCGAGAGTTTTAAAAATATTTATCAATATATAGTGGGCTTTTCTTATGTTAGGTGAAATTTAATTAAGATATTAAATCATCAATTAAAATAATAATATTCAAATAAAATACATGTTTAAAGAAAAGATCGACACTTATTAATATTGAGTAATAAATAGCGTTTATCTTTATTTTTATAAAAATAAATATTTAATTAATAGAAAATCAAAGTAACATAACTTTTGTGGCGACCTAACTTATGGGTCAGATCGGCATTAGGATTTGGGCCAACCTAAAGCTCCCAAAGTACGTAGTAAGTCTAACTATTACTCAACTCAAATTTAAGCCTAATTTCAAGAATTTAACCGAACAGAGTCTGATTATAAAATGAACCTTTCAATGAGAAGTTTTTGACTCATTCAATTTGTAAACACAATATATAACCAATTGAGACTCACCCTTCACATACTTATAATAAAGAATAAAAGCAAACCCTCTCATCCAGTCCAACATACATACATATAATAAATTTATAGATCTAATATATAAATTATATTATGGATCCAAATTAAATAAATATATCAAACACATGCGCCGCTTCTTCAATCATTGGTCCTAGTATCGAGTCAATATGCTGATGTAAGGGGTGATGTGAATGGTGATAGTGAAGAAATGGCATTGCTAAGTCTCCAACCAAATTCTAGTCTTAAAGAGTTAAAGTTGTTTCAGTATGGAGGCAGGAGTTTCCCAAGTTGGCTTCCTTCCCTCACTAATCTTGTCGATATCCTGTTAGTGCGTTGTATAAGTTGCAAGCATCTCCCAGCAATGGATAAAATCCATTCTCTTCGAAAGTTAGATATTTGTATTCTAGATGATTTAGAATACATAAAAATTGAGGGACACGGAACATCATTATTTCCATCTCTGAAGTATCTCATTATAAAGTATTGTCCCAAGCTAAAAGCAAGGCAGAAGAAAATGCATGATTCAACAGCTGAGCTACCCCAATTTCCGTGTCTTTCCCAGTTCATTTGTCATAATTGCCCTAAATTGAGTTGGATCCCTCAGTTTCCATCTCTTGAAGAAGGATTAGAACTGAACAATGTAAGCTTGCAACTTGTACAGAAAATATTCACAACATCAATCTCTTCTTCCTCAACCGTTCCTCCTTTCTCTCAATTGAAGACGCTTACGTTTTCTCAATTAGCAGTTGAATCTCTACAGCCATATGGACTGCAGAATCTCACTTCTCTTCAGCAAATAAGAATAACTGATTGTCCAGGATTAAAGTCTCTACCTCAGGAGATGCATTCCCTCACCTCTTTACGAGAATTGCAAATTCATGGATGTCCCATATTGAGGAAAAGATGTGGAAATAAAAATGGTGAGGATTGGCCTTCAGTTGCTCACATCTCAAATATTCGTGTCCAAGACAGAGATATTCAATTGGAGGGCCACTATCAACTAGAGGACGAAGCATCTGTAAGTTGTTGCTTTGGTCTTCAATTGGCAAATTCTATTTAATTTTTTTTATCTGAAATTTTGTACTGATTCTTTACACACAGGACATACAGGAAAGTGATGAAGATAGAAACGCAGGATTACAGTATGTATTGTGAAATTCTAATAGATGGGAAAGTGGTGAACAATTACAAAGGATGCTGAATCCATTGGTAGGTCATGTTT
Source organism: Hevea brasiliensis (assembly GCF_030052815.1). NCBI lineage: Eukaryota > Viridiplantae > Streptophyta > Magnoliopsida > Malpighiales > Euphorbiaceae > Hevea > Hevea brasiliensis. The sequence goes on along the minus strand of NC_079506.1, from coordinate 6,002,780 downwards.
CTATCCTTCTTGTTCTTTTTGTCATGTAATTCATTCTTCATTTTTTTTTCATGGATATTAAAGTTTAATTTTGACTCATGTGGAGAAGTTACTAGAGTGCATTTTAAAACCAAACCAAGATGTCATGGCAGCAATTGCGCATAACCTTTCTATGTCTTTCTATGCAAAATATTGTAACAAAAAGTATGTGTGGTGTTTTCTTACAAACACAATTAATTTGATTTTCAGGAAATGAAGATTTTAGAATATCCCAAGAAGCCCATGAAGACTCCAGCATGATCTTTATGCTTGTGCTAGCCTTATTTTTTTATTTATGAAATAATAAGGTAATATAATCTTTGGACTCTTTTTAAAAAGATTTTAAAGCATGCAATTTTCTTTATGTCCATTGTTTAGTTTCTTCAAAATTGCAAACAAAAGAAATCTGCTGTTATGTAATTATATGTATTCAGGAAGAAACATTTGGTTCACATCTTGAGGCAGGTATAAGGTCATAGATTGTAGCTGTGACCTCACCATTATTCCCATCTTCCTCTTCTGCAGAATTCTAACTATATGTGACCTGCAATCACTTATAGACACTAGAAATGGGAGATCGCTTGGCAGACTACATTCCCAGAGTTTCTTGGACAAAAAATATAAGCGATTCGAGAATGTTTTCATTAAAAAATGAAATCGTTGCACATATTTGGTCTTTGTGGACCTCAAGGCTTCCTGCCCCTAGTATCATTTCATTGATAAATGGAATTCCTCTTCCTCCATCTTACTGTGGAGTTTTTAGATTCGACCCCATACCAAATTCAACCACCATCATGCATATTAGGGATGTACTTATGTGGAACACTTACTTATATGGAAATCTCTTTTTCTAAAGTTTATTTTTTTACAAACCATAGCTATATTTTGACATGCACAGATCACAGCCCAAACCAGCCCACTGCCATAATTTCAAGTCAATTCTAGAGGAAATTCAACTAGTAAAAAATCCCTTCTAAGCTTTAACATAATAATTCTGGGTACCCACTTTTCTTAATCATTCAGAAATTACTTGATTGGCTATACATTATCCTGCTCCATGTATATATGGAAATTTTTGGATTAAATTGACTATAAAACCTCAAAAAATTGTGGAATTCTTTAGCATGTTTACATATTATTACTGCTGATTTTAATTCTCAGATGCTGGCAGGTAGGATGGTTTTCATGGACAAAGTATTGCCTCAGACTGCTTGATTCTTTTGTCCATCAAAATTTTACAAGTCGAATATGAGAATCAAGCACAAGGACAATGCAGACATAACATCCATCCAAATATGGAACAGAAACAGAAGAATTATATATGCAGTAATTGTTAGCTTTTGTCATTTTATTTTACAAAGTTAATTCCTCATATTATCCTTTTTCAGGAAATTTTTTTGTGGCTTGTGTTCTTCATAAGTACAATAATTATGAATATGAATTTTGAATGATTTTGACTGGAATTTCAGGTCCCCCATACACTGGTTCATTGAGTTTCAGAAATCACAGGGTTACTGTTGTTACATATTTCTGAAATTCTAATAAATTGGGAAGTGGTGAACAAATGCAACTCAACTCAACTCAACTAAGCCTTTATCCCAAAAATTTGGGGTCGGCTATATGGATTCGCTTTTTCCATTCTGAACGATTTTGGGTTAAATCCTCAGAAATGTGTAATGCTTCTAAGTCATGTTGTACTACTCTCCTCCAAGTTAATTTAGGTCTACCCATTTTTTTCTTTCTATCCTCTAACCTAATGTGCTCTACTTGTCTAACTGGAGCCTCCGTATGTCTACACTTCACATGACCAAACCACCTCAATCTCCCTTCTCTCAACTTATCTTCAATTGGCACCACTCCTACCTTTTCTCTGATACTCTCATTACGGACTTTATCTAGTCTAGTATGGCCACTCATCCACCTTAACATTCTCATCTCTGCAACTCTTATCTTAGATGCATACGACTCTTTCAAAGGCCCAACACTCACTACCATATAACATAGCCGGTCGTATGGCTACGGTAAAATTTTCCTTTTAATTTATTGGGAATCTTACGATCACATAAAACTCCCGTGGCACGTCTCCACTTCAACCATCCGGCTTTAATCCTATGACTAACATCCTCCTCACATCCCCCATCTACTTGAAGGACTGAGCCTAGATATTTAAAGTGATTACTTTGGGACAGTACCACCCCATTCAAACTAACTCCTTCCCTATCACCAGTTTGGCCTTCACTGAACTTGCAATGCATGTATTCTGTCTTCGTTCTACTTAACTTAAAACCCTTTGACTCTAGAGTACTTCTCCAAAGTTCTAGCTTCCTATTGACTCCTTCTCGTGTCTCATCTATCAGAACAATATCATCCGCAAACATCATGCACCAAGGAATACTCTCTTGTATATGTTTCGTCAGTTCATCTAAAACTAATGTAAAAAGGTAAGGGCTTATGGCTGATCCTTGGTGTAATCCAATTGAGATCGGAAAATCACTTGTGTCCCCTCCCACTGTGCGCACAATAGTAGTTGCTCCTTCATACATATCTTTCAATACTTGTATGTACCTAACAAATGCAAAGGCTGCTAAATGAATTGGCCAGTAATGCTTCTATCCAGAGTATTCTTTTTCATTCATTTTCTTTAATGCATTTAAAAAGTTTGATGTTGATTCCATTTGCAGAAGTCAATAGGGCAGTTATTAAGAAACCAAGGCAAGATGCCATGGGAGCAATTACTTGTAACTACATCTTCTTATATGCTAAGTGTTGCAAGAAATTGGTAGTATGCTATTTTCTTTAGTTTTATGTCTCTTTTTTTCCTGCAGGTGAAATTTTTTCATACACATAAGTAACTTGAATTTCTCATACAACCACGATTAATTTGATATTTTCAGGATGTTATGAGAATTTAGAATTTCCCAACTCGTAGAGAAGTGAGCACAATGATCCAATATCTTTTGTGTTTGCCTTATATGTCGAGATACATCCAACATCTCACCTTCCTTGAAAGTTGAGCAGCAAGTGGTTCTATGATCCAGCATGATGGAATGATGAAGAAGGCTTGTGATGGCAAGCCCTTAAAGGCTGTACTGGAGATGTGGAACCATATGTTACTTTTCAGTGCTCAAAATGATTAGATGCCTTCATGATGGATGCAATGCTTTTGCCCAACTTGAGGCAAACGGACATCATTTATTACAAAGAAGTTAGGCATGTTCTTATCCTTCAAATTCAAAGGAGTTTAGAAGGTTATTTTTTTTAAGGATAAATTTCAACAACTGTCTCTGAACTTGTATAGTTGTAACACTACAGTCCTTTAACCTTAAAATATAACAGTAAAATCTATCTGACTTTCAATTACTGATTTTTTAGTTAGAAACTGATTTAAATAGCTCCCGCATGACACTTAGTCAACATTTCTTTCTCCTCTCTTATGCAAAGTGTAAAATTATTCTCTTTACGCTTGAAAAATTATTCTGTCTATAGAGAGAAAAAATGATTCAATTTATATATGGCTTGAGAGAGAAAAAAGAAATATTGATTAAGTTCCATGCTGTAACTGTCCAGGTTAGCGTATAACTGAAAAATTGATAATTGGAAATTAGGGAGATTTTACTGTGCAAAATTTGAAAGTTGATGGGGTTTTATATTGCATTTTTTAAGTTGAAAGACTGTAATGTTACAACTAGATAAGTTCAGGGACAATTGTCAAAATTTATCATTTTTTTTAACCATGTATAATATATATGTTCTGTGATTCTGTCAACTGCCCTGCATATGATATCACTTAACAAGTAATAAAAACTATTCAAGTCCCTTTTTTTTTCCTTCCTCTCTTTGCTAATGATGTCATTAGATATTGAATTATGCTAAAAGGTTTATGCATTTGGTCGTCTTTTCGACTGCTTGTGTACAGAATCTACGCTACTTGCTGTCTTTGCTTTGGTGTGAAATACTGGTGGAGAATCAAATTTCGCTGTTGAGTTTTCTTCTTAATCAAGATATACTGCAAGATGTTTTATGCAGGTTTCTGTGGGCAGAGTGGACTTCTTATCCCTATGGATTAGCTTTTGCCAGGTATTAATTTTGTTATTAGTTTTTGTGCATATCATCAGATGAGTAATTGAGTTACTATGTACCATAGCTTATCATGGTTCATGTTATCTGTTATACGTATATGTAGTTTGGTTGTTGTTTTGCACTAAGTAGCATAGCATGTGTTGGCTATTTTTAATCTAATTATGCATCTGTATAGATTCTTACATAGAATGAGTTTAACAAGCATCATTTGAGAACCATTATTAGATTCAGGTTGATATTTTGTTACCATATTTTAATATTCATTGCTGACTCCATGTGTTACTACAAACTGTTAAAAGAGTTCCAATCCCACATTTAAAGTATACAACAAATTCAATGGGCTTATAAGGGCAAAGGCTAACTAAGCTATTTGGTTAGGTCTAACCTTTTAATAACGATTGATTCAAGTCCAAGTAAGTCCATCTCATGCTTGGAAACTATACAATTATCCTAATCTAGAAATCCCTTGATTTTAGGGATTTAATATCAGCTATAATATTTACATTCCTATCTTAAACCATGGAAAGAAGTGCATCTAGTAATCTCTACTTGCATTCTCTTTTGTGTAGGCACAAAGCAAATGTGTAGTTTACATCAAATGTAAGTACCATATGTTTTTATTTATTTTCTCAATTTATTTTTTCAAAATGCTTGGTTTTGTAATTATGTCACCATCTTACTGGGTTCCTTTCCTTGACCATCCAAGCATTAGGTTATAGAGGGAGTGTTAGAATAGTAGTGCAGAGAATACAAGAAAACAGAGAATTTTGGAGTGGAAGCTTTGAAATCATCTCACTTACAATGCTTACAAAATGTTTAAATACAACAAAAAGTAAAAATCTATCAACTACTCCAACAGAAAAGGAGGTGCCTTCTGCTACCAAAATGATGAGATCATCAGGATGCTGGGAAGTCATGAGCATTTTCTCAATGTAACAAAGACTTCATCAGATTGCAGATATATGGTTTCTTGTCTGATGTATTAACAATGGTCAAATTCTCTCTGTAATGATGTATGCAGGAAGAAACAATTGGTTCACATGCTGAAGCAGGTATAAGGTCATAGACTGCAGATGTGACCTCACCATCATTCCCATCTGCCTCTTATGCAGAATGCTAACTATGTATGTTCACTGGACACAGGATATTCCCGGAGTTTCTTGGACCAACAATGCGAGTTATTTGAGAATGTTTTCCTCAAAATACAGAGCTCAATTCCACATTCAAACACCATTCTGCCTATGAGAGATTTACACGGATGGAAAATTTCTAATCAAAGTTTCTTGTTGCCTCAAAGACCTATACAGGAGCCTCTCAAATAGCGGGCATTTCTCATCAAGCAAATCTAATTTAACAAAGTGGTCCACACCCCCCGAAGGTCAACACTTAAATAGTTGTCCACCACGTTCTTAGGTGGATGTTCTTGTTGATGCCCAATCTTCAAGTTTGTCAAGCTTTTTGTGTTGTAATCATAACGATTTGATTATGTTTTTAATGTAGTTGTTGAGATTGTGGTCATAAATATTATCCCTTCATATGTTTTCTATAATAATCAATCACAAACGATTTTTACTCCTAATTTTTATCAATTAAATTTGAATTAATTTAGAAGCTTATATGAGCGTCCCACCATTATCCCAATGTTTTCAAGCTTATTTGCCTTTGAATCCTTGAAAACAAGTACATGGCTTGGAGTGGATGTTGAATCCTGATCAAATTAAATAATTATTGATAATGGTTTTTTTGAATATAAGATTAATTATTGGAAACTTAAAATGATAAATTTTAAAAATTGTCTTCAAATTTGTATAGTTATAATATTACAGTCTCTCAATTAAAAATGTAACATAAAATTATCTCAATTCTCAAATTTTAAATAATAAAATTCTTATAAATACTGTCATAAAATTATTAATTGAAAGTTGTTATTTAACTGAAAAATTATTAATTTAAAGTTAAAAAAATTTTAATATATAAAATTATTTTATATTATATTTTATAATTAAAAAATTATAATATTATAATTATATAAATTTAGAAACAATTATTAAAATTTATCTAAATTTTAAAGGACTTTTTGCTTTTAAAAAATTTACTTCAAAAATTAGGCCTAAAATAATTTTTTAATCCCATCAGTCAATAATTTTAATTAAGATTAAATTTTTATCTTTTAATAATAAAATATTAATTTTATATTTTAATGTGAAAACCCATATACATTTATTATTTATTATTATTTTATTTTAATTAGCTAACAATAGTTTAATATATTTATAAAAAAATATATATATTTTATTAGATGATCTGCTTATTTATTTTTAAATATATATATATTATTTTTGAAATTAAATATATATCTGCAATCTGAACAACCCAGTTCAATAATAACTCTATTTCCATTCTACATCTAATAGAACTCTTGAAATATATATATACCCTAATAATCTCTTCTGCTAAACTTTGCTCTCAAAACCTGTTTGTCACCTCTTTTTTTTCTATCAAATACTCTCAATAGAGAATCCCTAAATTTTTCCTTCTCTATTCATCACATTCGATTATGTTTTTAAGGTAAGAATTCTCATTCCTTATTTAATAATTGGTGAATCTAATTTTATTTTATTTTCTTGATCTGTTACAACTACTCTAGAAAATTATTTTTGATCCTTGATATTAAATTGTGTTGATTATAATTATTATTGGATAATAGTCGATATATATATATATATATATATATATATATAAAACTATAACTGTTCGTTCCGTCATCGTCCGTCCCATTCATCTCGTCATCGTCCGTCCCATTCATCATATATATATATATATATAAAAGTAAAACCATTCCTCCCACGTTTTATATATATATATATATATATATAAACAAGAGTTATTATATTTTATTATTATTTGATATTTTTCTTTAATATTTTGGGTGTATAGGAGATTCGAATATTCAATCAGCCAATTGAAATTGTCTCTCTTTCATTGAAAATAGCTATTACTTTGGAGGTTCCAGGTGAGTGGTAATTATAGTACATGGCACCGTTTTTGTCCCTTTTAAAATTTCTTAGCATTAAGTTTGTTATTAAATGAAATTTTAAATCAATATTTTAACAATGATTTTATATGTGATTTTCTAGAGTTTTATTTTATTATTGAATTTTATTTCGATTTTGATTAAATAATTGATTTTGCCAACTATCTCTGCATTAGACCCATTAGGATTCCGGGAACAGGCTTTTAATGTATTTATATTGATTGATATTTGACTATAAAATTTACTGATGTGTTGTTGAATTGATTTGAGATTGATTTGATTTTATTGAATTGATTTGAGATTGATTTTATTTTATTGACTCTTTGAAACTATTGAAATACACTATTGGAATTGCACTATCAGATATTATTTGCTATCTGAAATTTTTTTATTGATTTTGATTGATTTGTACAAATTGATTTTCTGTTTTGAATTGGTATCTGTGCCCAGTATCTGTTTCTGTTATCTGGCTCGCCGTGTGGACTATCACGGTATTAGGTTGCATTGTCGAGTCATGCATCATTGCAGTTTATGGTTTGCATTAGTATCATATGCATTGATATCTGTGAAGGAGGAGGAAGGTATCTGATATCTGGTAGCGCGCTTACCATCTGGCCTTTGGTGATGTGGGGTATCATCACCCTGGTGCACTGTACCATAAAAATTTTTATTGAATGAATTTATTTTATATATATGTTTTATGAAATTATTTTATTAATGATTTTGACAGCATGAGCATGATTTTATTGAATAGAAAATTTATTGTGAAATTAATCAAGCGTCACTGTTCCTATTCCGTTGTGTGCTATAATTATCATTCATCGAGCATCTAGCTCAAACCACGTTTTCTCTGCATTTATCTGCTTTGGATCGGTAGAATTCTGCGGTGATTCAATTATTCACCCATTTTTACGGAGGGACAACTTTGATTTGTTCTCATGGTATGCCCGAATTCATGTTTTCTCGGGCTAATAATTAGTTTAGTTTATTGAATAGTTTAAGTTTTTATTTGAAATCTGTAGAGACTCCGCAGTTTACTTATGGGATATTTATGATGTTATTCAGCATTTTGTTTATTTGGATTTTGTCTATTTTTAGGATTAGTAAGTAACAATATATTCATTCAAGATACTCTGATAAGGCTTGCATGATTTAAAATACTTAAATTATGCGCCGGTCACGATTCAGAATTTTGGGTCGTGACAAAGTTGGTATCAGAGCTCGGTTGAGGTCTAGTAAACTTGCGGAGTATAGGATCCTTAACGTCTTTTCAGTTTATCATTGCTTTAGATGTCTGCATCCTTCGTACCTTCTCACCTGTCTTAATTTGGCTCACATTTTCAAATTTAATGCTTGTTTATTAAAATGAATAAGTGCCTGGGTCTGTTAGACGTAAGAGGAGAACTAGGGCCAAGGGTCTTAATGGTGCAAACCTTGATCTAACAAGGGAGGTACCACCTCAAACTATTAATCAGACATCTGAACAGATGCCTATGGCTAAGACTGGGGCACAACCATTCTTTTGTTTTCCCATAATTTTCCATGATATTTAGTACACCACCTAATTTGTTAGAGTATCCTTTATCTGTATCAACACCTATGAGGAACGCAATCGACACTAATATGGTGTATAGGGGATGTATAGTTCACATTGGAGATAGGGAATTAGCTACAAATCTTGTTTCTCTAGATATATTTGAGTTTGATGTGATTTTAGGCATGGATTGGTTAGCCACTTATCACGTTTCATTGGATTGTCATAATAAAGTTGTACTCTTTAAAATTCCTGGGGAGGCAGAATTTCAATTTTAGGGAGATCGCAGTATAACCTCTAGTAATCTTATCTCCGTAGTGAGTGCTAGACGATTATTGCGAAAGAGGTGTAAAGGGTATCTAGCTTATGTTAGAGATGTTCAGGTAGAAGGTGCAGGTTTGGAGAATGTTGCAGTGGTTAAGGAGTTTCCTGATGTGTTTCCAGAAGATTTATCAGGTTTACCCCCGGAGCGAGAGGTAGAGTTTGGCATAGACTTAGTTCCTGGAACTGAACCCATATCTATGCCACCTTATCGTATGGCACCCACAGAACTTAAAGAGTTGAAGGAGCAACTACAGGACCTACTAGATAAGGGGTTTATTCGCCTTAGTGTTTCTCCATGGGGTGCTCCTGTGTTATTTGTGCGGAAGAAGGATGGGTATTTGAGAATGTGCATTGATTATAGGCAATTGAATAAGGTGACTGTGCGTAATAAGTATCCTCTCCCACGCATAAATGACCTGTTTGACCAACTTCAAGGTGCAAAGTATTTTTCCAAGATTGATCTTCGATCTGGGTATCATCAATTGAGGGTTAAGAAAGAAGACATACTCAAGACGGCCTTTAGGACTAGGTATGGACACTATGAATTTCTTGTAATGTCTTTTGGTCTTACCAATGCTCCGGCCGCTTTTATGGATCTCATGAATAGAGTTTTCAAGCCTTTCTTAGATCAATTTGTTATAGTGTTCATCGATGACATTCTAGTGTACTCAAAGAATAAGGAGGAGCATGAGCAGCATTTGAGAATTGTCCTTCAGACCTTACGAGAACACAAGCTATATGCCAAGTTCTCAAAATGTGAGTTTTGGTTAGATAGTGTGGCTTTCCTAGGCCATACAGTATCTAAGGATGGGGTGTGCGTTGATAAGAAAAAAGTTGAAGCAGTGCTTCATTGGCCTAGACCCACAACTGTGTCAGAGATTCGTAGTTTCTTGGGTTTAGCAGGGTATTATAGACGGTTTATTCAAGACTTCTCTCGTATTATAGCATCTTTAACTAAGTTGACACAGAAGAATGTGAAATTTCAGTGGTCTGAGGCTTGTGGAAAGAGTTTTTAGGAGCTTAAGACTCGTTTAACTACAGCACCAGTGTTAGCCCTTCCATCCGGATCAGGGGGTTATGTAGTATATTGTGATGCTTCTAGGATTGGTTTAGGATGTGTTTTGATGCAACATGGACGGGTTATTGCATATGCTTCTCGTCAGTCGAAAAGGCACGAGCAGAATTATCCAACTCATGATTTGGAAATGGCTGCAGTAATTTTTGCTTTGAAAATCTGGAGGCACTATCTGTATGGTGAGACTTGTGAAATCTTCACTGACCACAAAAGTCTCAAATACATCTTTGACTAACGTGATCTTAATCTTAGGCAAAGAAGATGGATAGAATTGCTGAAGGATTATGATTGCACCATACAGTATCACCCTAGAAAAGCTAATGTAGTGGCTGATGCTCTAAGCAGGAAGTCTTCTGGTAGTTTAGCCCAAATATCTACCAAGATGAGGCCTTTGATTGGTGAATTACATGAGTTGCTAGATCAGGGAATAGAGTTTGAAATCATAGCTGGATCATTCTTAGCACATTTTCGAGTTAGGCCTATCTTGATTGATCGAATTAAGGCTGCTCAAAAGAGGGATTCTCAGCTGTGTGAGATTATAGATAGTATTCATCAGGACCAAGCTCAAGGATTCATGTTAAATGATGATGGAGTTCTTCGTTATGGCACTAGACTTTGTGTCACCAATGTTGATGAGTTGAGCAGAGAAATCATGGAGGAGGCACACCATTCTGCTTACACAGTACACCCAGGTTCAACTAAGATGTACCGTGATTTAAGGGAGCATTATTGGTGGGGTGGCATGAAGAGGGATGTTGCAGACTTTATTGCTAAATGTTTGACTTGTCAGCAGGTTAAGGCAGAACATCATGGACCATCTGGGTTACTTCAGCCATTGCCTATTCCCGAGTGGAAGTGGGAGCATATTGCTATGGACTTTGTTGTGGGTTTACCTAGTACACGAGGTGGTTACAATGCAATCTGGGTGATAGTGGACAGATTGACAAAATTTGCTCATTTCCTTCCTACTACATATGACTTTGCTAAACTTGCATAGTCGTATATAAACAAGATTGTTAGTCTTCATGGAGTTCCAGTTTCCATTGTCTCTGATCGTGGTACTCAGTTTACTTCTCGATTTTGGAAGAAATTCCAAGAAGCTTTAGGAACACGAGTAGACTTTAGTACTGCTTTTCACCCTCAGACGGATGGACAGTCAGAAAGGACCATACAGATATTAGAGGACATGCTTCGTGCATGCGTTATGGATTTTGGTGGCGGTTGGGATCATCATTTGCCTTTAGTGGAGTTTGCTTATAATAACAGTTATCAGGCAAGTATAGAGATGGCTCCATATGAGGCATTATATGGTCGAAAGTGTAGGTCACCGGTTTGTTGGGATGAAGTTGGAGAAAGAAGGCTTACTAGACCAGAGTTGATACAATTAACTTCAGAGAAGGTTCGACTAATTCGTGATCGAATTTTGACTGCTCAAAGTCGACAGAGAAGTTATGCTGACCCTAAGCGTAAAGATGTAGAATTTATGATTGGTGATTATGTATTTCTGAGAGTTTCCCCTATGAAAGGAATCATGAGGTTTGGGAAGAAAGGGAAGCTTAGCCCTCGTTTTGTTGGTCCATTTGAAATTTTGGAGAGAATTGGAGCAGTTGCTTACCGTTTAGCCCTTGCACCTAGTTTTGCACATGTACATCCAGTTTTTCATATTTCTATGCTTAGGAAGTATATACCAGATCCATCTCATGTTTTATAACCTCAAACCATGCAAATTAGGGATGATATGTCATATGAGGAACAACCAGTAAATATTTTAGATTGACAAATTAGGAAACTCCGGTCTAAGGAAGTAGCTTTGATCAAAGTCTTGTGGCATAATCACTCAAGTAGTGAGATCACATGGGAGGCAGAATCTGAAATGCGAGCCAAATATCCTCACTTATTTGATTCTTCAGGTTAAAATTTTGTCTATTCAAATTCGGGGACCGAATTTTTTTTAGGGGGGAAGTATGTGAAAACCCATATACATTTATTATTTATTATTATTTTATTTTAATTAGCTAACAATAGTTTAATATATTTATAAAAAAAATATATATTTTATTAGATGATCTGCTTATTTATTTTTAAATATATATATATTATTTTTGAAATTAAATATATATCTGCAATCTGAACAACCCAGTTCAATAATAACTCTATTTCCATTCTACACCTAATAGAACTCTTGAAATATATATATACCCTAATAATCTCTTCTGCTAAACTTTGCTCTCAAAACCTGTTTGTCACCTCTTTTTTTTCTATCAAATACTCTCAACAGAGAATCCCTAAATTTTTCCTTCTCTATTCATCACATTCGATTATGTTTTTAAGGTAAGAATTCTCATTCCTTATTTAATAATTGGTGAATCTAATTTTATTTTATTTTCTTGATCTGTTACAACTACTCTAGAAAATTATTTTTGATCCTTGATATTAAATTGTGTTGATTATAATTATTATTGGATAATAGTCGATATATATATATATATATATATATATATATATAAAACTATAACTGTTCGTTCCGTCATCGTCCGTCCCATTCATCTCGTCATCGTCCGTCCCATTCATCATATATATATATATATATAAAAGTAAAACCATTCCTCCCACGTTTTATATATATATATATATATATATATATATATATATATATATATATATATATATATATAAACAAGAGTTATTATATTTTATTATTATTTGATATTTTTCTTTAATATTTTGGGTGTATAGGAGATTCGAATATTCAATCAGCCAATTGAAATTGTCTCTCTTTCATTGAAAATAGCTATTACTTTGGAGGTTCCAGGTGAGTGGTAATTATAGTACATGGCACCGTTTTTGTCCCTTTTAAAATTTCTTAGCATTAAGTTTGTTATTAAATGAAATTTTAAATCAATATTTTAACAATGATTTTATATGTGATTTTCTAGAGTTTTATTTTATTATTGAATTTTATTTCGATTTTGATTAAATAATTGATTTTGCCAACTATCTCTGCATTAGACCCATTAGGATTTCGGGAACAGGCTTTTAATGTATTTATATTGATTGATATTTGACTATAAAATTTACTGATGTGTTGCTGAATTGATTTGAGATTGATTTGATTTTATTGAATTGATTTGAGATTGATTTTATTTTATTGACTCTTTGAAACTATTGAAATACACTATTGGAATTGCACTATCAGATATTATTTGCTATCTGAAATTTTTTTATTGATTTTGATTGATTTGTACAAATTGATTTTCTGTTTTGAATTGGTATCTGTGCCCAGTATCTGTTTCTGTTATCTGGCCCGCCGTGTGGACTATCACGGTATTAGGTTGCATTGTCGAGTCATGCATCATTGCAGTTTATGGTTTGCATTAGTATCATATGCATTGATATCTGTGAAGGAGGAGGAAGGTATCTGATATCTGGTAGCGCGCTTACCATCTGGCCTTTGGTGATGTGGGGTATCATCACCCTGGTGCACTGTACCATAAAAATTTTTATTGAATGAATTTATTTTATATATATGTTTTATGAAATTATTTTATTAATGATTTTGACAGCATGAGCATGATTTTATTGAATAGAAAATTTATTGTGAAATTAATCAAGCGTCTGCCTGTTCCTATTCCGTTGTGTGCTATAATTATCATTCACTGAGCATCTAGCTCAAACCACGTTTTCTCTGCATGCATTTATCATTTGAATCGGTGAATTCTGCGGTGATTCAATTATTCAGTCCATTTTCTGGAGAGGGACAACTTTGATTTGTTCTCATGGTATGCCCGAATTCATGTTTTCTCGGGCTAATAATTAGTTTAGTTTATTGAATAGTTTAAGTTTTTATTTGAAATCTGTAGAGACTCCGCAGTTTACTTATGGGATATTTATGATGTTATTCAGCATTTTGTTTATTTGGATTTTGTCTATTTTTAGGATTAGTAAGTAACAATATATTCATTCAAGATACTCTGATAAGGCTTGCATGATTTAAAATACTTAAATTATGCGCCGGTCACGATTCAGAATTTTGGGTCGTGACATTTAAATTCTAAAAATAACTAAACAATATTTAATAAAAACATTAAAAAAAAAAAAAAAACTAGGAGACAAATCTAGAGGGTAACAAATTTCTAAAACCCTTCCCTTGCTTCGAAAGCTAGATTATTCTTCTTCCAACTCCTTCTAAACCCAAAATAAGCCATCTACAGCTTCTTTGCATCTTGCTCTAGTGCAACTAGTGACCTGAAAAGCCCAATATTCGACATCGATAGTTTCGTTTGGAGGGAGATTTGATTTCAGACTCTCAACCCTCGATAGCATGACCTGTTAGCTTACTCTACTCTTTTTATTCTCCGGACGCTCTCAACGCTGTTGTTTTCCTCTGAGTGTGATTGTTTCCAGAGCTTTTAGTGGAAGAAGCAGTTGGTGGAGGAAATAGAATGAATTTTGAATTTATGGGTTTGGTTTGATTGAGTTTTTGAGTTTGTAAGTCTCTCCCTTCGAGAGTTTATTGATTTGTTTTGTTTCTGGGTTTATTGCTTTAGCTACAGTAAGTGATTTCTTGTTTTATGGAGTTTTTGAATTTCTAAATTTATGGATTTCACAGATTTTGTAGGTTTAGGGTTGAATTTTTATTTTTTACTTTTTGGATTTCAAACAGAAATCACCAACTGGTGTTCCAAATTCAAAAAAAAAGAAATTCTTTATTTGCAGCTATGGTAGTGTTGGTGTTCTTCAAATTTTATTTTATTTATTTTTTTGTTAATTAAAAATTAAGTATATTTAAAAAAAAAAAGTTAGGAGTGATTTGAGTTTGAATGAAAGGAATTAATTTGGCCAAAAAAATAAAAATTTTCCATTCTAAAAATTCAATATATTACCCCCCAAAACTTCATTGCAGAATGTTAGCAAACATTCAATTGTTTTCAGGTCCTCCCTGATGTCTGTAGAAAGTCATCTCAGCCTCTGTTATCTCCGATTCTCATCGACGATGGCAAAAAGGTAATTCTCACTCCCTTCTGCTCCTCCTCCAATTCCTGCTTCTCAGATTTCGGAACTGTATCTTATCATGTCCTTTCCATTAACAGAGCTTTGCATTGGAGAAATGGACAGGGGGGAAATGCTACATGCTTTCCGCAAGGGACCTTACACTTGTCTAGAGTAGTTCTCCAGATTATTGGAGATGGGTACCCGACCCAGATTCCAGGCCTCTCCCTTTCTCTCCTTTATCCTTATTTTCCATCTATTTTTATGATTATGAAACTTATTGAAGCTTTGTGCGAACAGATTTTCAGAAGTGGCTGAGCTTATTAGAGTGTGTTGGTTTCAAATCAAAGGCGAAATTAGTATCCAGATGTTGTCCCCAAAAACATTGTATGCGGCTTACTTGGTGTTCAAATTGACAACAAGTGCTTATGGGTTTGAAGGACATCCAGCAGAGATCACTGTAGAGCTTGCTGGAAGTGAAAAAGATAAGCGTAGTGTTTTTTTGGTTTCAGCAAGAGGACAGAGGCGGCAATACCAAACTTTAAGAAGGCTAACTGGTTTGTTAAACTGCAGCCGGGTTTCGGGGTTGCAACCCTCCGTGGCTGCTGGAGAAAGCTATGGCAAATACCCGAAAGAGAGAGTAGATGGGTGGCTGGAGATTGAATTGGGTGAGTTCAATAGCGAGAACGGCGGAGATGGAAAATTGAAGATAAATTTACAAGTGAAAGGTGATCACTGGAAAAGTGGTATCATTGTTCAAGGGATAGAGATTAGGCCAAAAGGAGATTAAAAAATTAAGCAAGCAATTGCTATTTGAAGGTTGGGGCAAAGACTAATCGTTCCAGGATTTTATATTAGTATGTTGTAATTTATTATATTATATACACAAATAATTAAAGCTTCATTCTCTTCTCTCTTCGCCTTATTTACTGTGAAGTTAACAATCTGTGGTAAAGAAATGCATAGAAACTGTCCTTGGAGATTTTGCAATGATTATGTTTAACTTTGCTTTGCTTTAGTGTGGAATATAAAGCTCAATTTTTGCCATTGCTGTCTTGCGACAGCATATATAAGACTTCTCCGGCTGATGACTTAGAGAAAGCACTAGAATTAATTACTAGCCAAGGTTGAATTGAGCTACCATAATTTTTTTTTGTCCAATTAGATTTTTTAATTTCAAAAAATTAATAATTAGGCTCCTAGCTAAGTTAACCGCCTTAATTTACATCATTGATAAATAAGTAAAATAGATTTCTAAAAAAAGATGCATTTCCCTCCTCATAATGCAATCTCGAGAGAATCAATCTCCCTTCGGCATTTCTCCTTTAT
This sequence comes from Hevea brasiliensis, assembly GCF_030052815.1. NCBI lineage: Eukaryota > Viridiplantae > Streptophyta > Magnoliopsida > Malpighiales > Euphorbiaceae > Hevea > Hevea brasiliensis. Next base: position 5,986,397 of record NC_079506.1, on the reverse strand, counting down.
TCAATTCAATCTCATCAAAAAAATTCCATTCTACTAATAGTTCAAGGGTATTGGAGTGGTTTTTAGGGTTGTTTGGCCTTGAGTTCGAGTCTGTTATGTAGTAGATTTCTTAACAACAAGATCTCAAGTAGTAGAAAGAACAGAAATAAAGCAAAAAAAGAAATAAAGTTAAAGTTTTAAGGACGGAAAATTTTTACCTAGATCAGGTCTATCATGAACTCAAAACACATGATGTGTAGTGGGACTCATATATTAAAGATTGAGTCTACCATGAACTCAAGACAAAAAACATGTGAGATTTATATATTTAATGGACAAAAAAATTCCTTCTAAGGAGAAGAGAAAGAGAGAATGAGAGAGAAATTAAATAGGTTCTTGATATTTTTCCAAAATGATCCCCTTCAGTTACAATAGCTATTATTTGTACAGCCACCAGCTCTTCCCATAATTGTTCCTACCAATTACAACCTTCTTAGCAACTTTCAATTCTTCAACTAACTAACACATACAATCACGCTTCTTATTCTCCTTATTAGTATAACAGTCCTAGTGGAAATCAATTGTACATTGCTGCTGATGCCATTCTTTTTCGGCAATCCTTTGAATGATAGCCATGTAAAACTCGCATACAATAAAGAAAGGATATGGTGGGGAGGGAGGTTCTCCACTGTAGAATTTAAAGTTGGAGAAGATATCAAGAAAATGACTGCAATCTGTTTATTTAACAAGTTGCTTTAACACAAGCCATGAATATAAACTGCCGAAATTAGACATTTCTTAGTAACTCATCATTTCCCTGTGGATTTACCTAGTCAATTGGACTGATGACATGAGTCAAGGGTGAAAAGAAGAAGACTGCATACAGTTGTTAATCGTTGGTTGTTCCCAATTGCAAGAAAGATGTGGAAATTCGCCTTCCATTTCTCACATCCCAAATATTCAACTTGTTTGGGAAAGAATTCAATTTGCAGGATACTGAAGGATAAGTTGGTGCTTCTCTCCAATTCGCAAATTATAATTATTTTTTCTTCCGAACTTATATGAGAAAATTCTCACTCTGATTCTATTTGCACAGGATAATGTTAAGTATTCCATGCTCAACAAATTTAGCCACTCTATGCCTTGGGAAAAGATGAATAAACTGGCTCAACAAGCTAGTGAGAGGCGTCCCAGGATAACAGTATTTTACATCCCTGAAATTCTAATAAATTTGAAAGCGTTCAACAAATGCATATGGTGCTGAGTGCATTAGCAAGTCATACTTCTATCCATTGTATTCTTCACAGGACAAACCGTAAAAAAAAAAAAAAAAAAATTATATATATAATTTTACACCAATTATCAATTTTAATCAATTTTAGTTTGATTCTAAACTTTAGGACATGTTTGATATGGCGTAATCAAAATTGTAATATAATCACAATTATATTATATATTTAATTACGTTATTTGGTCACACAAAAAAATTTGATGTAATGGAATAATTATTACATAACATAATTAATTATATTTAAAATAATGTAATGGTCATTATATACAAAAATGAATATAATCATAATTATTTATTTTAATTTTTTATTTATTATCAATATTATTACCATCATCACTATTCAGTTATCACTGCTCTATCACCACTACCAGCAACGCCACTATCATCATCAACATCAACATCATGTTATCACCATTGATATCACTAACACTTAACCATCATTATACACTATCTAGCCACTACTACCACCATCATCTAACCAATGTTGTCACCACCACCACTACTATTTAGCCACCACTACTACTCAACTACTAATCACTGTGACCATTACCACTTATTAATAAATTAAATATTAAAATAAAAATTATAATTACATTACACTATTTATATTTTTATTTGACAACCAAATAGAGTATGTAATAACAATTATATTACATTACATAATTAATTACGTTGTATTATATTCTACCAAACGTAACCTTAGTGTTCAGGGATTTTGAGCACTGATGTGGCAAATGACATGAGCAAAATATTATTATTTTGAATGTTGCTACTTACATAGCGTGAACTAAAACATGATTGCCGATGTGACAAAAATATTATTTGTCACGACACAAAATTCTGTGTCGCGACCGACGAATAATTTAAGTATTTTTAAATTATGTAGGCCTTATTAGAGTATCTTGAATAAATATATTGTCACTTACTAATCCTAAAAAAATAAATAAAATCTAAATAACAAAATACTGAATAAACATTATAAATATCTCATAAATAAACTATGGAGTCTCTATAGATTTCAAATAAAAAACTTAAACTGTTCAATAAATAAAACTAATTATTAGCCCGAGAAAATATGTATTCGGGTATACCATGAGAACAAATCAAAGATTGTCCCTCTCCAGAGAATGGATTGAATATTTGGATTAGCTGCAGAATTCTACTGATCTGAAACAGATAACAGACAGAGAAAACGTGGTTTGAGCTAAATGCTCAGTGAATGATAATTATAGCACACAACGGAATAGGAATAGACAGACACTTAATTAATTTCACAATAAATTTTTTATTCAATAAAATCATGCTCATGTTGTCAAAATCATTAGTAAAATAATTTCATAAAACATAAATATAAAAGAAATTTATTCAATAAAAATTTTATGGTACAGTATACCAGGATGATGATACCTCACATTACCAAAGGCCAGATGGTAAGCGCACTACCAGATATTAGATACCTTCCTCCTCCTTCACAAATATCAATGCATATGATACTAATGCAAACCATAAATCACAATGATGCATGACTCAACAATGCAACCTAATACCGTGATATTCCACACGGCGGGGCCAGATAACAGAAATAGATACTGGGCACAAGTACCAATTCAAAATAGAAAATCAATTTGTACAAATCAATCAAAATCAATAAAAAATTTCAGATAGCAAATAATAACTGATAGTGCAATTATAATAGTTTATTTCAATAATTTCAGAGAGTCAATAAGATCAAATTAATCTTAAATAAATTCAGTGTAACACATCACTAAATTTTATAGTCAGATATCAATCAATATAAAGACATTAAAGGCCTATTCTAGGAATCCTAATGGTTCTAATGCAAAGATAATTGGCAAAATCAATTATTTAATCAAAATCGAAATAAAATTCAATAATAAAATAAAACTGTAGAAAATTACATGTAAAAAATTTGTTAAAGTACTGATTTAAAATTTCACTTAATAACAAATTTAATGCTAAGAAATTTTATAATGGACTAAAATGGTGTCATATACTATAATTACCACTCATCTGGAACCTCCAAGACAATAGTTATTTTTAATGGAAAAGAGACAATTTCAACTGATAAATTGAACATTCGAATATCCTACATACCCAAAATATAAAAGAAAAATATCAACTAATAATAAATAATATAATAATAATAACATATATATATATATATATATATATATATATATATATATATATATATATATATATATATATATATATATATATAATTTAACTTCAAGGTTATTGTTTATCAATAATCATAATTAACCCAATTCAATAACAATGGTCAATGAGAAAAAAAAAATGAATTTCTAGAGTAGTTGTAACAATTTAAGGCGAGAAAATAAAATCAAATTCACTCATTATTGAACAAAGAAAGAGAATTTTTTACCTTGAAAATAGAATCCAAGGTGATGAATAGAGAAGTAAGAATTTATGAATTCTTTGTCCACATCATATTATAAATCGTAAATATATATATAATAAAAATACATGTTGAGAGTATTTGGTATAAAAGGAGGTGACAAACAGGTTTTGAGAGCAAAGTTTAGCAGAAGAGATGATTAGGGTATATATATTTCAAGAGTTCTATTAGATATAGAATGAGATAAGAGTTATTATTGAATTAGGTTGTTTAAATTACAGATATATATTTAATTTTAAAAATAATATATATATATATATATATATATATAAATAAATAAATAGACCATTCAATAAAATATATATATTTTTAATAAATATAATAAATTATTATTAATTAATTAATATAAATAAATAAATAAAATATTAGATTTCTACGATATATTCCAAAGTTTGGAGTGTTTGATCGTAGCAGATATAGCCCGTGTGTCCTGAGGTGGAACTCCAAAGGCAGGAGATCAGCTTCACAGCCGAATTAATATCTATGCTCATGTCTTTGTAAGAATGAATTTGGATTAATTCAGGAAGGAAGAAGCCTGAAAATGTTAGTTCGGAAATTATTATCATCTGGACGTAAGTCCTTTTTTGAAGTACAAGATTTTACAAGAATTTAATTCAGTTAATTTTTTTTATTAAACTTTACGTTTAAAATGAAAGAATTCCAACCCTTTCTAATTTTAAAAAAATTATTTAAAAAATACATAAATCAATCATGAGTATATGAGAATTCAATTAAATTTTTTCTTATAAATAATTTAGTTTGAATTATGATTCATATAAGAAGTAATTAAGAATAATTCAAAATAATTTTATTTTATTATAAATGATTTTTTTACATTAATTAAAAAAATTAGAATTATAAAATTTCAGCTTATGGGCTGGAGCCGAGCTCAACATGTTCAATTGTGGACTTGAGTCAAAATTTAAACTATCCTAATCCAGATTGAATTTTTTTTATAGAATATATCAATTTTTAGTTTCGAATTATATCAAATTTAAATACCAAAGCCGATGCTTAATTCTTCATTAAGCAAAGGAGGACAATTTCACTATAAAGCCCAAACATTCATGTTCAAGGATTTGCACATTTAATTCTTTATATTGCTTTCAATGTTGAACAAAGAATAAAGCAGAAAATGCTTGCATCCCGGCAAAAAGAAAGGCATCTATTATTCACTGCTTTAATTCTCTTCTTTAATTATACTGCTTTCAATGATAAACAAGAAAACAAGCATAAAAGATTGTTTCTTGCCTTGATTAAATACTTACATCCTACCAAAGGGAAAGGTATCAGCAAGTTTATATCATTTGATGACTTTTTTTTACGCAAGGCATAGATTTCAAATGTAATGCACAAGAATTTAAGATCCATAGCTCTTAATAAATATTTTTTGCCATTCCTCCCCATGTCTTCACAGCATTTGCCTCTTTCGCAATCACAAAATACATCTATCTATCCGCCTTTTTTTTCCGAAAATGGCCTAAGAAGTTCTCTTCAACATTGCTGGAGACATCATCAAGAAACTGGGTTCTGGAGTTCTCCAACAGATTGGGCTGTGGTGGGGTGTCAACGATGAACTCGAGAAACTCGAAAGCACACTCACCACAATCCAAGCTGTGCTTCTTGATGCAGAGGAGAAGTCTGCCTTGAATAATCAGGTCAAGCTCTGGCTCGGAAAGCTAAAAGAAGTTGTTTATGATGCTGATGACTTGCTGGATGACTTCTCCACCGAAGCTTTGCGTCGCCAAGTAATGGGAGGAAATAAAGTCTCGAAGGAGGTATGCCTTTTCTTTTCACCATCCAATCGAATTGTTTATGGTTATAAGGTGGGTCATAAGATTAAGGCAATATTGCCAAAGATAGGCAAGACTACCCCCTTGACCTTGTGGAGCGCTTCAGAGAGGCGCCATTGTTAAGTAGGGGAAGGGACCAAACTATCTCATATGTAGGTGAGGAAGAAGTCATTGGGAGGGAAGATGATAGAAAGGCAATTGTAGATCTTTTATTACACTCCACCACTGAAGACAATATCTCGGTCTTTCCCATTGTAGGGATGGGAGGGTTAGGAAAGACCACGTTAGCGCAATATGTTTATAATGATGAAAAAGTCAAAACTCATTTTGAGCTGAAGTTGTGGGTGTGTGTCTCTGATGTCTTTGATCTAAAAGTAATAGTAGAAAAGACATTAAAATCAATCGGAAAAGAGCTAGGAAACTTTGAGTTGGATCAATTCCAAACACGTCTTCGAAATGAAATTAGTGGAAAGAAATATTGCTTAGTGTTGGATGATGTTTGGAATGAGGATCTTCAAAAATGGCTTGACTTAAAGGTATTATTGAAGTGTGTTGCTAGGGGAAGTTGGATCTTGGTAACCACTCGCTCTGAAATGGTTGCAAAAATAACTGGTACATTGCCACATTATCCTCTAGAGGGCTTAGCTCTAGATAAGTCTTGGTCTTTGTTTAAGAAAATAGTGTTTAACGGAGAAGAGCCAAAGAGTCCTAATGTGAAACCAATTGGAGAGCAGATTATAAAGAAATGTGGTGGAGTTCCCCTTGCAATCAAGACAATTGCAAGTATTTTATACTTTAAAGAAACAGAAGGAGAATGGTTGCGTTTTTTACAAGATGATCTTTCCAATATAGCTCAAAATGAGAATGGTATTTTACCAACACTTAAGTTGAGTTATGATCATCTCTCACCCCATTTGAAGCATTGTTTTGCATATTGTGCATTATTTCCTAAAAATTATGAGATTGATGTGAAGACACTGATTCATCAATGTATTGCACATGGATTTATTGAGTTATCAAATAAGAGTGCATGCATTGAAGATATTGGGATTGAGTATTTTATGGATTTATGTTGGAGATCATTTTTTCAAAATGTGAAAAGGGATGGATTTGGGAATATTCAAAGTTGCACAATGCATGATTTGATGCATGATCTTGCAACTTTGGTTGCTGGGAAAGAGATTAGCATAATGAATTCTAAAGAAAAAAGTGTTGATGAAAGAGTGCATCATGTGAAATTGGACTTTCGTTTAGATTCATCAGACATAATCCCTGTTGTTTTAAGTATTCCGAAAAAATTGAGAAGTTTTATTTTGCCACATCAAGAATTCTATGATCATGATGCAATTCGTATTTTTTCAAACTTTAAGCAGTTGCGCGTCTGTGGTATGCAAGATTGTAGAATGACAGAAGTGTCTAGTTCCATAGAAAGTCTAAAACATTTGAGATATCTTGATGTTTCAAAAAATTCGGAAATCAAAGCACTTTCAAATTCTATTACAAACCTACAGAATTTGCAAGTGCTAAATGTTTCTGGCTGTCAATATCTCAAGGAGTTGCCTGAAGATATTAAAAATTTGAGAAATCTTAGGCATTTATATTGTCATAATTGTTACTCTTTGACTCGTATGCCACGTGGGCTTGGGCAACTCACTTTACTCCAGACACTGACATGGTTTGTAGTGGCAAAAGATAGTTCAATCTCAAAGAATGTTGGAGGATTAGATGAACTGAATAGCCTCTTCAATTTGAACGGAAGTCTTCAAATTAGAAATTTGGGATTTGTTAAAAATGGGAAAGTAAATCCTAATTTGGAGAAGCTGCTTCTTCAATCATTGGTTCTAGCATCGAGTCGATATGGTGATGCAAGGGGTGATGTAAATGGTGATAGTGAAGAAATGGCACTGCAAAATCTCCGACCAAATTCTAATCTTAAAGAGGTAAAGGTGTATCAGTATGGAGGCAGGAGTTTCCCAAGTTGGCTTTCTTCCCTCACAAATCTTGTCCATATCCTGTTAGTGCGTTGTAGCAGTTGTAAGCATCTTCCAGCAATGGATCAAATCTGTTCTCTTTGAAAGCTAGAGATTGGTGGTCTAGATGATTTAGAATACATTGAAATTGAGGGACAAGGAACATCATTCTTTCCATCTCTGACGTATCTCATTATAAAGTATTGTCCGAAGCTAATGGGATGGCAGAAGAAGAGGGATGATTCAACAGCTAAGCTAGCCCAATTTACGTTTCTTTCCCAGTTCATTTGTCATAATTGCCCTAAATTGAGTTGGATCCCTCAGTTTCCATCTCTCAATGAAGCACTAGAATTGAACAATGTAAGCTTGCAACTTGTGCAGGAAATATTCACACCATCAATCTCTTCTTCCTCAACCGTTCCTCCTTTCTCTCAATTGAAGACGCTCATGTTTTCTCAATTAGCAGTCGAATCTCTACAGCCATATGGACAGCAGAATCTCACTTCTCTTGAGAAACTAACAATATTTGATTGCCGAAACTTGAAGTCTCTACCTCAAGAGATGCGTTCCCTCACCTCTTTACGAAAATTGCATATTTATGGATGTCCCATATTGAGGAGAAGATGTGCAAATAAATATTGTGAGGATTGGCCTTTAGTTTCTCACATCTCATATATTAATGTCCAAGCCAGAATTATTCAATTGGAGGGCCACTATCAACTAGAGGACAATGAATCTGTAAGTTGCTGCTTTTGTCTTCAATTGGCAAAACCTATTTAATTTTTTTTTATCTGAAATTTTATACTGATTCTTTACATACAGGACATACCACATAGTGATGACGAAAGGAACGCAAGTTTACAGTATGCATAGTGAAATTCTAATAGATTGGAAAGTGGTGAACAAATAGAGAGGATGCTGAATCCATTGGTGGGCCATAATTCTATCCATCTTGTTCTTTTTGTTATGTTATTCAGTCTTCATTTTTTCTTCCATGGATATTAAAGTCTAATTTTGTCTCATGTGGAGAAGTTACTATAGTGCATTTTAATTTTGACTCTGTTGTGAATGAGATTTCAAATCTCTTGAAGGCCTTGCCGCCGGTGGTGATTTCCCATGTTGTTCGCGAGGCTAATGCTGTGGCTGACTCGTTGGCTAAGGAAGGACTTGCCCGTAATTCAGATCTGGTTGCCACCCTCTAATTTTTTGCAATTCTGATTTTCTTTCAATCACTGCTTGCTTTCTGCAGCATGTGTTTCTTGGTTGGTGCTAGTTGCTGTTGGAATCTTTTCTCCTTGTGTCGGAGAGTCATCACTATTTTGCATTGTGGCTTGTGATGTTCGGTTGTTGGCCTAGTGTGGTTTGCAGTAAGCTATTGTTAAATCTTTTCTCCTTCTAGTCTTTGCTTTCCTTTCTATTTTAATTGTTTGTCTTGGTGTTTGTATCGTTCTAGCTAGGTTTTTTCACTTAGCTCGTTTCTCATTAGGTGGGTGTATTGGGGAGACCTATTGGTCTGGGTTTAGTATGAGTTACAAGCTAAGTTTTTCCTAGCATTTTATTAATAAAGTTCTTGCTTATAAAAAAACCAAGGTGTCATGGCAGCAATATATGTAAGAAATCCATAAGTTTCCTTATAGTACTATAATCTTTTTATTTAAATTATATATTTTAAATAAAATTTTTTAATTTATTTAAAATGTCAAATGATTTAAAAAATTATTATTTTATCATTTTTTCTTTTAAATTCATACTTTAAACACACTACAAAATTCCCGCACAATGCATGGGCTTTGGACTAGTTCTAATCAACTGGGAAGTGGTGAACAAATTCAAAGGGTGCTAAATGAATTGGCTGGTAATGCTTTTATCCAGAGTATTCTTCTTTATTCATTTTCTTTAATGCATTTAAAAAGTTTGATTTTGATTCCATTCGCAGAAGTTAATAGTGCAGATATTGAGAAACCAAGGCATGATGATAAGGGAGCAGTTACTTGTAACTCCATCTTCTTATATGCTAAGTGTTGCAAGAAATTGGTGGTATGCTATTTTTCATTAGTTTTATGTTTCTTTTGTTCCAGCGGGTGAAATTTTTTCTTACACGAGTAACTTGAATTTCTAATACAACCACAATTAATTCGATATTTTCAGGATGTTATTAAGAATTTAGAATTTCCCAACTCCTGGAGAAGTGAGGACAATGATCCAGGTTCTTTTGTGTTTGCCTTATGTGTCTAGATACATCCAACATCTCACCTCCCTTGAAAGTTGAGCAACAAGTGGTTCTATGACCCAGCATGATGGAATGATGAAGGCGACTTGTGATGGCAAGCCCTTAAAGGCCATACCGGAGATTACTTTCCAGTACTCAAAATGATCAGATGCCTTCATGATGGAATGCTTTTGCCCAACTTGAGGCAATGGGACGTCATTTATTGCTAAGAAGTTAGGCATGTTCATATCCTTCAAATTCAATAGAGTTTAGAAGGTTATTTTTTTACACCATGTATAATATATATGTTCTGCAATTCTGTTAACTGCCCTGCATATGATATCACTTAACAAGTACTAAAAACTATTCAAGTCCTTTTTTTTTTTTTCCCCTTATTCTCTTTAGTAATGATGTCATTAAATCTTGAATTATGCTAAAAGGTTTATGCATTTGGTTGTCTTTTCAATCACTTGTGTACAGAATCTACACTACTTGCTGCCTTTGCTTTGGAGTGAAATACTGGTGAAGAATCAAATTTCGCTGTTGAGTTTTCTTCTCAATCAATAAAGGCTCTGATCTGTAAATATTTCTTTTGATCCTCACAGAGAAGATATATGTATAGTTGTGTATTTAAATATGTTTGATGGGCATGGAGCTTAATAGGTTTTATGGTTTCTTTTAGCTGTAAAATTTAGGGGAAATTCTATAGGTTAGGGACAGGTGTGTCACAAGCTATACTGCAAGATGTTTTATGCAGGTTTCTGTGGGCAGAGTGGACTTGTTTTCCCTATGGATTAGCTTTTGCCAGGTATTAATTTTGTTATTAGTTTTTGTGTATATTTATCATCAGATAAGTAAGTGGGTTACTATGTGCTACACTAAAACCTTACAAACCATGATTTCGGCTAATTAACGAAAATCAAATATGAAAATCAGATGTGAATATCTAAGCAAATTCTCAATTGCCTCTTCTGCAGAATGCTAACCCTATATGTTCACTGGACATGGGATACTCCCGAAGTTTCTTGGACCAACAATACGAGTTATTTGAGAATGTTTTCCTCAACTGTCTGCTCAATTCCACATTCAACCACCCTTCTGCCTATGAGAGATTTACATGGATGGAAAATTTCTAATCAAAGTTTCTTGTTGTCTCAAAGACCCATAGAGGAGCCTCTCAAATTGCAGGCATTTCTCATCAAGCAAATCTAATTTAACAAAATGATCCACACCCCTCAAATGTCAACACTTCAATAGTTGTCCCACCAAGTGGATGCTCTTGTTGATGGCAGATCCACAACCAGTTCCCAATCTTTAAGTTTATCAAGATTTTTGTGTTGTAATTATAACTATTTGATTATGTAATGTTTTTCAGGCAGTTGTTGAGATTGTAGCCATAGATATTATCCCTTCACATGTTTTCTATAATAATCAAACAGAATTAAGCTTCATTCTCTTCTCTGTTTGCCCTATTTACTAATATTGGAACTTCATAATTACTAGCCATGTGTATTTTTGCCTTAATAATTACTATAACCATTTTTTTTTTCATCTTCTCTTCTCTGGCTGATGAAAAGCCTTTGAATTACCAGCCAAGGTTGAATTGAGCTACTATAAAATTTTTAATTTGGTCCAATTTTTTTTTTAATATATTTTATAATAATTTTTTAATTATAAAAAATATTAATAATCTTTTTAATTTTTAAAATAATAAATTATTTTTTATTATTAATAACAATTTAGTGCATTTCCTATGTTTTATTAAAAAAAAAAGTTCTTAAAATTTTAAAATAAATGATAAATAATTATTTTTCACAAATAAATATGGCCCAACTCTTCTTTTAAAAAATTTACTTCCAAATAAGAGTCATCAATGTGCACATCATTTTAAAAAGGATATAAGACTTTCAACATCGATGGCACGACCTAACAGTTTCCTCTCATCTTTTTCTTCTTGGGAAGCTCCCTTTCCATTTGAGAGGAACAAGTCCAGAGCTTTCAGTGGCCTTGGAGTAGGAAATTGGAAGAAGGAGCTGGTGGAGGAAATAGAATGAATTTTGAATTTCGCTTGATTGGGTTTTTGAGTTTGTAAGTCTCTCCCTTACTGATTTGTTTTGTTTCTGGGTTTTTTGCTTTAGCTATAATAGGTGATTTCTTGTTTTATGGAGTTTTTGAATTTCTAAATTTATGGATTTCAGAGATTCTGTGGGTTTAGGGTTGAATTTTGATTTTGTAGTTTTTGGATTTTAAACAGAAATCACCAACTGCAGCTATGGTGTTCCAAATTCAAATAAAACTAGTTATTTTTTTGCACATTGGGTGGCTTATTTATTTTTTATTTTAATATATAATTTAGTATTTATTTTTATAAAATTTTATATTTTAAATTTATAATATAAAATTTAATCAATAATAAAATTTTTAGTTAATTATATTAAATACAACTAAAATTTTTATTAAAATTTTGAATAATTAGAAATAGTTTGTCCAAAATAAAATCTTAAATATTAGGATAATATTTAAGAAATAGTAATAATAATAATTACGTGTTAAATAATTTCTTAATTTATGATCTATATTTTATTCTTCTCTCTTTAAAAGAAAAAGAAAAAGAAAATTTTAAATTTTATAATTAAATATAATAAATTAAATTTAAAATAATCAATATTTAAGTTAAGTAGATATTATTTAACAAATCGTTAGATTATGTAGATTAAAAAATATGGTATATGATAAATTTTTAAATACACTAATAAATTAAAAGATTTAATTTTATGAGATTAATTTTATAATATATATTTCTCTGATTTCTGTTTGAATTTATTTGTGGCCATGGTTTTCTGGGTGTTCTTCAATATTTATTTTTATTTTAATTAAAAATAATAAATAATTTTAAAAAATAAAAAATAATAATTTCATTATTAAAAATATAATATTTTACTAAATTAAGACTTAGAAGAGTTTGTAAAAAATTAAAAATTGACTTATTTGGTCAGGGCATGTTTATGCTTGCTTCAATTATGAAAACTCAATATATTACCCAAAAGCTTCATTGCAAACAGAGTGCCGGCGAACGTTCAACCGTTTTCAGGTCCTCTCGATGTCTGCAAAGAGTCATCTCAGCCTCTGTGATTCTCCGATGCTCATCGACGATGGCAGAAAGGTAATCTCGCTCCCTTCTCCTCCTCCAATTCCTGTTTCTCATATTAACTCTATCTTATCATGTCCTTTCCATTAACAGAGCTTTGCATTGGAGAAATGGACCGGGAGGAAATGCTACATGCTTTCTGCAAGGGACCTTACAATTATCTGGTCCAATTCTCCAGATTATTGGAGATGGTTACCCGACCCAGATTCCAGGTTCTCCATTTCTCTCTTTTATTTTCCATCTAATTTTTTGATTAAGAAACTTACTGAAGCTTTGTACGAACAGATTTTCGGAAGTGGCTGAGCTTATTGATGTTTGTTGGTTTGAAATCAATGGCGAAATTAGTATCCAGATGTTGTCCCCAGAAACATCATATGCGGCGTACTTGGTGTTCAAATTGACAACAAGTGCTTATGAGTTTGAAGGACATCCAGCAGAGATCACTGTAGAGCTTGCTGGAAGTGAAAAAGATAAGCGTAGTGTTTTTGGTTCCAGTAAGAGGACAGAAGCGCCAACACCAAACTTTAAGAAGGCTAACTGGTTTGTTTAACTGCAGCCGGGTTTCGGGTTCGCAACCCTCTGTGCCTGCCGGAAAAAGCTATGGCAAATACCCGAAAGAGAGAGTAGATGGGTGGCTGGAGATTGAATTGGGTGAGTTCAATAGCGAGAACGGCGGAGATGGAAAATTGAAGATAAATTTACGAGTGAAAGGTGATCACTGGAAAAGTGGTATCATTGTTCAAGGGATAGAGATTAGGCCAAAAGGAGATTAAAAAATTAAGCAAGCAATTGCTATTTGAAGGTTGGGGCAAAGACTAATCGTTCCAGGATTTTATATTAGTATGTTGTAATTTATTATATTATATATACAAATAATTAAAGCTTCATTCTCTTCTCTCTTCGCCTTATTTACTGTGAAGTTAACAATCTGTGGTAAAGAAATGCATAGAAACTGTCCTTGGAGATTTTGCAATGATTATGTTTAACTTTGCTTTGCTTTAGTGTGGAATATAAAGCTCAATTTTGCCATTGCTGTCTTGCGACAGCATATATAAGACTTCTCCGGCTGATGACTTAGAGAAAGCACTAGAATTAATTACTAGCCAAGGTTGAATTGAGCTACCATAATTTTTTTTTGTCCAATTAGATTTTTTAATTTCAAAAAATTAATAATTAGGCTCCTAGCTAAGTTAACCGCCTTAATTTACATCATTGATAAATAAGTAAAATAGATTTCTAAAAAAAGATGCATTTCCCTCCTCATAATGCAATCTCGAGAGAATCAATCTCCCTTCGGCATTTCTCCTTTATTCAATTCAATCTCATCAAAAAAATTCCATTCTACTAATAGTTCAAGGGTATTGGAGTGGTTTTTAGGGTTGTTTGGCCTTGAGTTCGAGTCTGTTATGTAGTAGATTTCTTAACAACAAGATCTCAAGTAGTAGAAAGAACAGAAATAAAGCAAAAAAAGAAATAAAGTTAAAGTTTTAAGGACGGAAAATTCTTACCTAGATCGGGTCTATCATGAACTCAAAACACAGGATGTGTAGTGGGACTCATATATTAAAGATTGAGTCTACCATGAACTCAAGACAAAAAACATGTGAGATTTATATATTTAATGGACAAAAAAATTCCTTCTAAGGAGAAGAGAAAGAAAGAATGAGAGAGAAATTAAATAGGTTCTTGATATTTTTCCAAAATGATCCCCTTCAGTTACAATAGCTATTATTTATACAGCCACCAGCTCTTCCCATAATTGTTCCTACCAATTACAACCTTCTTAGCAACTTTCAATTCTTCAACTAACACATACAATCACGCTTCTTATTCTCCTTATTAGTATAACAGAGTCCTAGTGGAACTCAATTGTACAAAAAAAAAAAATTTCCATTCTCCTCGCTAGAATTACATTGCTGCTGATGCCATTCTTTTTCGGCAATCCTTTGAATGATAGCCATGTAAAACTCGCATACAATAAAGAAAGGATATGGTGGGGAGGGAGGTTCTCCACTGTAGAATTTAAAGTTGGAGAAGATATCAAGAAAATGACTGCAATCTGTTTATTTAACAAGTTGCTCTAACACAAGCCATGAATATAAACTGCTGAAATTAGACATTTCTTAGTAACTCATCATTTTCCTGTGGATTTGCCTAGTCAATTGGACTGATGACATGAGTCATTTGTCAAGGGTGAAAAGAAGAAGACTGCATACAGTTGTTAATCGTTGGTTGTTCCCAATTGCAAGAAAGATGTGGAAATTCGCCTTCCATTTCTCACATCCCAAATATTCAACTTGTTTGGGAAAGAATTCAATTTGCAGGATACTGAAGGATAAGTTGGTGCTTCTCTCCAATTCGCAAATTATAATTATTTTTTCTTCCGAACTTATATGAGAAAATTCTCACTCTGATTCTATTTGCACAGGATAATGTTAAATATTCCATGCTCAACAAATTTAGCCTTTCTATGCCTTGGGAAAAGATGAATAAACTGACTCAACAAGCTAGTGAGAGGCGTCCCAGGATAACAGTATTTTACATCCCTGAAATTCTAATAAATTTGAAAGCGTTCAACAAATGCATATGGTGCTGAGTGCATTAGCAAGTCATACTTCTATCCATTGTATTCTTCATTGGACAAACCGTAAAAAAAAAAAAAAAAAAAAAAATATATATATATATATATATATATATATATATATAAATTTACACGAATTATTAATTTTAATCAATTTTAGTCCAATTCCAAACTTTAGGACATGTTTAGTATGGCGTAATCAAAATTGTAATATAATCGCAATTATATTATATATTTAATTACGTTATTTGGTCACATAAAAAAATTTGATGTAATGGAATAATTATTACATAACATAATTAATCATATTTAAAATAATGTAATAGTTATTATATATAAAAATAGATATAATCATAATTATTTATTTTAATTTTTTATTTATTATCAATATTATTACCATCATTACTATTCAGCTATCACTGCTCTATCACCACTACCAGCAACGCCACTATAATCATCAACATCAACATCATGTTATCACAATTGATATCACTAACACTTAAACCTCATTATACACCATCTAGCCACTACTACCACCATCATCTAACCAATGTTGTCACAGCCACCACTACTACTTAGCTACCACTACCACTCAACTACCAATCACTGTGACCATTACTACTTATTAATAAATTAAATATTAAAATAAAAATTATAATTACATTACACTATTTATATTTTTATTTGACAACCAAATAGAGTAATGTAATAACAATTATATTACATTACATAATTAATTACGTTGTATATATTATATTCTACCAAGCGTAACCTTAGTGTTAAGGGATTTTGAGCACTGATGTGGCATATGACATGAGCAAAATATTATTATTGAATGTTGCTACTTACATAGCGTGAACTAAAACATGATTGCCGATGTAACAAAAATATTATTTGTCACGACACAAAATTCTGTGTCGCGACCGGTGAATAATTTAAATATTCTTAAATCATGTAAGTCTTATCAGAGTATCTTGAATAAATATATTGTCACTTACTAATCCAAAAAAAATAAATAAAATCTAAATAACAAAATACTGAATAAACATCATAAATATCCCTTAAGTAAACTGTTGAGTCTCTCTGATTTCAAATAAAAACTTAAACTGTTCAATAAACAAAACTAATTATTAGCCCGAGAAAACATGAATTCGGGTATACCATGAGAACAAATCAAAGATTGTCTCTCTTTAGAGAATGGATTGAATATTTGAATTAGCTGCAGAATTCTACTGATCTGAAATAGATAACAGACAGAGAAAACGTGGTTTGAGCTAAGTACTCAGTGAATGATAATTATAGCACACAATGGAATAGGAATAGATAGACACTTGATTAATTTCACAATAAATTTTCTATTCAATAAAATCATGTTTATGCTATCAAAATCATTAATAAAATAATTTCATAAAACATATATATAAAAGAAATTCATTTAATAAAAATTTTATGTTACAGTACACCAGGGTGATGATACCCCACATTACCAATGGTCAGATGGTAAGCGCGCAACCAGATATTAGATACGTTCCTCCTCCTTCACAGATATCAATGCATATGATACTAATGCAAATCATAAATTACAATGATGCATGACTCAATAATGCAACCTAATACCGTGATTGTCCACACGGCGGGGCCAGCTAACAGAAAAAGATACTTGACACAAGTACCAATTCAAAATAGAAAATCAATTTGTATAAATCAATCAAAATCAACAAAAAATTTCAAATAGAAAATAATAACTGATAGTGCAATTATAATAGTTTATTTCAATAATTTTAGAGAGTCAATAAGATCAAATCAATCTCAAATAAATTCAGTGTAACACATCAGTAAATTTTATAGTCAGATATCAATCAATATAAAGACATTAAAGGCCTATTCCCGGAATTCTAATGACTCTAATGCAAAGATAATTGACAAAATCAATTATTTAATCAAAATCGAAATAAAATTCAATAATAAAATAAAACTCTAGAAAATTACATGTAAAATATTTGTTAAAATACTGATTTAAAATTTCATTTAATAATAAATTTAATGCTAAGAAATTTTAAAATGGACTAAAATGGTGTCATATACTATAATTACCACTCACCTTAAACCTCCAAGACAATAGTTATTTTCAATGGAAAAGAGACAATTTCAATAGATAGATTGAATATTCGAATATCCTACATACCCAAAATATAAAAGAAAAATATCAACTAATAATAAATAATATAATAATAATAACATATATATATATTAATAATTTAACTTCAAGGTTATTGTTTATCAGTAATCATAATTAACCCAATTCAATAACAATGGTCAAAGAGGAAAAAAAAAAAGAATTTCTAGAGTAGTTGTAACAATTTAAGGAGAAAATAAAATCAAATTCACCCATTATTGAACAAAGAAAGATAATTTTTGACTTTGAAAATAGAATCTAAGGTGATAAATAGAGAAGTAAGAATTTATGAATTCTCTGTGCACATCAAATTATAAATCGTAAATTTATATATATATATATATATATATATATATATATGTATATATATATATATATGTAACAGTAAATAAAATATAATAAAAATACATGTTGAGAGTATTTGGTATAAAAGGAGGTGACAAATAGGTTTTGAGAGTAAAGTTTAGGAGAAGAGATGATTAGAGTATATATATTTGAAGAGTTCTATTAGGTGTAGAATGAGATAAGAGTTATTATTGAATTGGGTTGTTCAAATTACGGATATATATTTAATTTCAAAAATAATATATATATAAATAGATAAACAGATCATCCAATAAAATATATTTTTTTAATAAATATATTAAATTATTATTAATTAATTAATATAAATAAATAAATAGATAGATAAAATATTAGATTTCCACACAATTATTCATCATATTTTCCAAATTTTGGAGTGTTTGATCGTAGCAGATATAGCCCGTGTGTCCTGAGGTGGAACTCCAAAGGCAGGAGATCAGCTTCACAGCAAAATTAATATCTATGCTCATGTCTTTGTAAGAATGAATTTGGATTAATTCAGGGAGGAAGAAGCCTGAAAATGTTAGTTCGGAAATTATTATCATCCGGTCGTAAGTCCTTTTTTGGAGTAAAAGATTTTACAAGAATTTAATTCATTTAATTTTTTTTATCAAATTTTACGTTTAAAATGAAAGAATTCCAATCTTTTCTAATTTAAAAAAAATTATTTAAAAAATATATAAATCAATCATGAGTATGTGAGAATTCAATTAAATTTTTTCTTATAAATAATTTAGTTTGAATTATGATTCATATAAGAAGTAATTAAGAATAATTTAAAATAATTTCCCATTTAGGAACTTTGTTTCTAACAGTATCAGGATTAACAGACAGTTTTTCCTCTGTTTTCTTTAGAAGATCTTTTAGAACCGCAATGAACTCTGATTGATTATCTTCTAACTCCTGTTGTTTAGGTTTTGAAATTTGAGAAGGTTTTGAAACTGGATCTGATTTTTTGAAAGTTTTTGGAGTTTTAGAAAACGGATATGAAATGTTATGCTGTTTAGCATACATCTCAAACTAATTAAAGAAAAAAATATGAACTTTGTGTTGGTATATAAAGTCATAATATTCCTTTTGAATTTCTTTCCTTTGATCATTGAAATTTTTGAAAAACCACATTTGCTTTTTATGATTTTTAAGAGAATAAAAATCATCATGCAAATATTGTTTGTCTACTTCAAATTCTTTTTCAAGCACATTAAGTTCATAGTTTACATTTTCTGTAATGGCTGAAAAGGTAGGAGAAGTAGGTTCTGACTCTATTTGGGTTTCAACCTGAACAGACTCGTTTTGTAAATTTGTATAAACTGGATGTGGAACATTTGTAGAGCCATTTACGTTTTGTAAAGTGGATCTAGGTATTTCTGAAATAGAAAACCTAGAAGAGTAAGTCTGAGGTAGAATACCTAGGCCGAATATTTTGTATTCCAATTGGTTTTGTAACAGGCAAACTAATGACAGAAGGTATACAAGATACTCTTCCTATGTCAATAGTACTGGATGTTGAGGAATCATCTGGAAACCTAAGGCTTCTGTTCAAGCTAAGGCAGGCTGACTCTTCCATCGTCATACTGGGTTATTTGCCTCAGTTGAATGTTTGGCTCAACTATTTTTAAAGATTCTGGTTCTACTGCACCTTCTAAGATCCATTCTTCTAGTAGGGTTATGTCCTTCCATTGGATAGATCTAGGGATTACAGTGTTGGATTTTGTAAGATCAGTTTGTAAAAACAAAGTTTCTCCTCTTTTACTTTGAAGCTTATGTTTTGTAGCAAAAGCAGAAACAATAGCTTTGTAATGGATTTTGTAAATCAGTGCAAGAGGAATAGATCCTTCAAGCATTTTGTAATTGTGAGTTTTGATTTGTAAAACAAGGGATTTTGTAATATTACTATCGTTTAACGAAACAGTAAAATTTGGATAGCAATCAAAAGATATTGGTCCACTGCACAAACTAGACTCGACTGAACTAAGCAAAGAGTCCTGGAAGTTTATGAATCTAGTATCTCTAAGAACTGCTAGGATTGAGGTATTCAACCCTTCTTTTGTAAGTGGTTTAATTCCAACTTGGACTAAACCTATATGGATGTATTTGTATTGTTTTTCACAGTTTTTTTGTAAGGATTTTTGGGACAGAAGAGAAATCGTCTCAAAAGGTTTTGTAATATGAAGATCTCTTTCTTCAGTTTTGATCGTGAAATCAATTTTGAAAAAATTGAGTTTTGTAGTCTAATAGATCTGATCCTTTTGTACTTTTGGAATTTCCCAATTATCTATACATTTTTCAAAATTTTCGATTATTATTTCTTCACTATTAACTATCTTTCTCGACTCAGAGGATGAGGTAGAAGAGTTTGAAGAAGAAACTATCCTACAGAAAATTGGATTCATACTTAAAGAATTTTTCTAGGTTGATCTTTTGAGTTAAGTGAGGTAATCGCCAAAGGAATCACTGCCCTAAACACACCCTCTCGGCTACAAAGACGGGACTTACAACCCAGGCCTGTTTACACCTCTAAAGAAGCTATCTTATCACCTTAAGATCATCTTACCAACCTCTAAAAAATGTTTAAATGTGAATCCGAACCTTAAATAGAACCTTTTCCCCCCAGGCTCTGATACCAAGGACGCACAGGGATCGAAAGGGGGATGAGCTAACAGGGAAGAAGCAACAATCTAGATCTTGAATAATATATAAACAATTAAAGAAATAAACAAAATGCACAAGAAAGGAAAATCATCAGAAATGAAAATTAAATTTGTAAATTAAAGATTAAATATATATATATATATATATATATATATTCAATAGGCGGCAGAGCCAGTCCGTTAAGAATATATATACTTAACAAAAATAAAATTAAACTTGAAATTTAAATATGAATATACATGTATATATTTAATAGGCGGCAGAGCCAGTCCGTTATGAATATATATACGTATATTTATGCAGACCAGGCTGTTGAACCGACCATATGCAGGCAAAATAAATTTAAAATTTTGTAAAAGAAATTGAAGAAAACTTACTTCAAAATCTTATAAATTTTGTAAGATTTGTACAAAGGTTTTGGAGATATAATTTCGGGTAGGACTTATAAAGGTTGCTCAACACATGAGCTTCCTAAGATCTACTACAAGGAAGTTACAGGGTTTGTAGGTTTATAGGTGATGTAGAGGTAGGGCAGGATGGGAAGTGAATCAACCTTCTTGCTCCTTTCTTCACCTCGGGGTGAAACTCCTTCAGAACCTTCTTCGGATTCTCTTAGCTTTAGAAGCTTGAAGGGGAGAAGCTTGGGCTCAAGAAGCTTGAAGAATGGTTTGCCTTGGATGGGTGCCTCCTTATATAGAAGTGTCCAGGGGCAGTTTTGTAATTTTGTAGGTTTTGAACAGTGTCTGCCATTTGATGCCTTCACGTGTGAACAGTGCTTCTTGTCTCCTTCACATGTGAACAGTACAAGATATGACAGGTGAAGAGTGTCCTGTCTGGTTTTGAAATAAAGGAAGAGGAAAAAGAGAATATTACAAAAGTGAAAATGATTACAAAAATTAAAATAGAAGGAAAATGAAGAGAAAATGGATAATTTTGCCGCCATAAGTTTCTTTTTCCGGTCTTTTCTTTTTTTTTTTCTTCTTTTTTTTTTATAACAGATTTTGTATTTGTGAAGAGGTACCACAACCTTCTTCATCATCATCTCCCAAGTCTATGATGGGTTCTGAATCAGAATTGGCTGCAGAAGAATTGGTTTTGTTTTGCAATAATTGTTCCATTATTGCAAAATATTCTTCATCATTTTTAGCTCCTGCTAATCTTGCCATGGCATGTGATCTTTGGGCAAAAAAATAATTGATTTGAAAAGTTTTGTATAGGAGTTGGTGGAAAAAGGTTTTTTCCCTTAAGCGAGGTTATTACTCCTTGGTTTGTAATTGTTTCTGGGATATTAAATGAATCCCATCATTTTACCTTAAACCTTCTGATGATTGTATTCAATCCATCTTGGGGTCGAAATTCAAAAAACCAGATAAGAACCCAAGATAAAAAGAATTTTGAAGAAAATAAGAGAAGAGGAGGAAACCTTTTCTCTTTAGGTGAGGGTTTGTAATGGGTTTTGAAAAGGTTTAAACTCTCTGATATTTCTGGTATAAGAATTTCAGGTAGTGCACCAAAATACTTCCACCACTGAGCAAACCATGAAGGGGTTTTGGAAGGATCAAATATTTTTTGGAAATAGAACAGCCATGAATGACTATTCTTGTGATTTTGCATGAGAAACGTATTGTACCATGCCTGTTGGTAATCTCAGTAATTGAAATGTTGGCAATGGTCTATCTTGTTTTGAAATGATAATGGGAAGATTTTTGGTTTTATAAGTTCTTGCCCCCAATCAGAAAGATTAAGGACGTTTTGAATGTGACAGGTTGAATAAGCCGGATCAGCATGGTTTTCTTTTAGGTAAAAATGTTTGAATTTTGCTGAGCCAGTGAATTCAAGAATTACCTGGTAGTAGGAATGGGTCTTGGTAAGATCCCATGATTTGTAATGCCATCCTTTTGGGAAAGCTTTTGAAATTGCTATAGAGGCGTCTTGGTGTAGAAATTCATCCTCTATAATCAAAACATTTTGAAAATATGTTTTTATAATCCATTGTGAAGACTTCTTTTTTAATTTTGTCTGGGACAAAACTATTTGAGAAGAATTTAGTTGAGAAAGACTATTTTGGAATTCGATTTGTAAAATCTCATTTGCTTGAGAAATATTTTGAGAAAGGGTTTTTTGAGAGGAAGATTCTCCTTTCTCAAGGGTTTTGGAAATGGGTTTTGTAGATTTACCTTTCTGGGAAATGTTTTGTAATGCCTGAAGAACTTCAGGAGATTTGGATAGTAATTCTATCCATTTTTGAATCTGGCTGTCAGTTTCTGGAGCCTGAGATTCAATATATTTTGTATGATCTTCTTCTTCTTCTTCTGCTTCGGCTATGTCTGCCCAAGTTTGTATAGGCTTTGCAGAAGAGATGACTGGTTTTGTAGGGTTTGGTTTTGTAGAGGCTGAGGCTTCAGCCTTGGTATTTTTCTTTCTGGGCATTGGCCTGTTTTGAAGAAATTCTTTGGTTAGAAAGTCTGGGATAGAATTTGTATCTCATTTTATAAATTCAATTTCAAAATAAAAAATACTTAAAATTGCTTGCCATCGTGCAAAAATTTATTTTGATGCAAGATTTTAAACATCTTTTTGCAAAACTTCTTTGGCTAATTTGTAATCAATTCTAAGCAAAAATTTTTTATTTAATAAATCACTTTGAAATTTTTGTATGCACATGACAATTGCAAGAATCTCTTTTTTGATGGTAGAGTATTTCTTTTGACAATCATTCCAATGTGCAGAATGGAATTGAACTATTTGTTCTTTTCCATTTTGAACTTGTTTTAAAATTCCACCATAACCTAACTCTGAGGCATCTGTCTCGACTACCTTAGGGGCTAATGGATTTGCTAAATGCAGACAAGGAATGGTTTGGACCTGTTATTTAATATGACAGATCACTTCAGTGTGATGATCTGTCCATCGAACAGGATTTTTCTTTAACCTATCATGCAAGGGTTTTGCTAGACGGTTAATATTTGGACAAAAATCTAAGACATAATTCAAGCTACCTAAGAATCTCTATAGATGGGTTTTATCTAAGATTTTGTCAGGAAATTTGTTTGAAAATTCTAGACTTCTCTCTATTAGAGTAATGGTTCCCTTTGGACAATATGAGTGGACAGTCATGCCTTTTGGCCTAAAAAATGCCCTATCAGAATTTCAGAGAATTATGAATAAAATCTTTAATCCATATTCAAAATTTTGCATAGTCTATATAGACGATGTTCTTGTGTTCTCGGAGTCAATTGAACAACACTTCAAACATTTAAGAACATTCTTCTCTGTTACAAAACGAAATGGCCTTGCCATTTTAAAATCAAAGATTTCTCTCTTCCAAACCAGATATATATATAAAATCAAAGATTTCTCTCTTCCAAACCAGATATATATATATATATATATATATATATATATATATATATATATATATATATATATATATTCCAGATAAATGAACACGAGGGTTGATATTAAAATTTAGCTTCAAAGTTATTGTCTATCAGTGATTATAATTAATCCAATTCAATAATAATGGTCAAAGAGAAAAAAAAAATGAATTTCTAGAGTAATTGTAACAATTTAAGGAGAAAATAAAATCAAATTTATCCATTATTGAACAAAAAAAGAGAATTTTTTACATTGAAAATAGAATCTAAGGTAATGAATAGAGAAGTAAGAATTTATGAATTCTCTGTGCACATCAGATTATAAATCGTAAATTTATATATATATATAATATAATAAAAATACATGTTGATAGTATTTGGTATAAAAGGAGGTGACAAATAGGTTTTGAAAGCAAAGTTTAGCAGAAGAGATGATTAGAGTATATATATTTGAAGAGTTCTATTAGGTGTAGAATGTGATAAGAGTTATTATTGAATTGGGTTGTTTAAATTACAGATATATATTTAATTTCAAAAATAATATATATATATATATATATATATATAAATAGATAAACAGATCATCTAATAAAATATATTTTTTTAATAAATATATTAAATTATTATTAATTAATTAATATAAATAAATAAATAAATAGATAAAATATTAAATTTCCACACAATTATTCATCATATTATCCAAAGTTTGGAGTGTTTGATCGTAGCAGATATGGCCCGTGTGTCCTGAGGTGGAACTCCAAAGGCAGGAGATCAGCTTCACAGCCGAATTAATTGATACGGTGTGTCCGCAAGTGCACGGGTCACAGTAGTATAGTTTTAAAATGATATCGATCCCACAGGGAATTGTGCTTAAATTGGAAATAAAAGTATAAGCAAATTAGAATGACAAAAATTAAAAGATATTAAAAATAAAATCTAAAAATTAAAATTAAGACAAAAATTAAAGATGTAAAATGAAATTTGGAATTAAAATTGGTATTTAAGGAATTAATGCTAAATCAAACAATTAACTAAAATTAATTAGACTAGATTACCAAAAATTAATTTGAAATTTCTATTTATGAAATTAAGAAGAATTAAATCTAAATTCAATAAAAATAAAAATAAAGTGATTATAGAAATTGGATTTAAATTGGATTTAAATTTAAATTGCTATTTATGAGGTTTGGAGGATTTAAATCTAATTTCAATGAAAAATAAATTGATTCTAGAGATTGGATTTTCAATATTGTTTGCATGTGATTTTTCCTAATTTAGCCAAACACATGAGAATTGCAATTTTGAGGGAAATCAATTCTTAAATTTTTGAAACCTTTTCAAGCATCTCAAAATTGGTTTTCATTAAATCAAACCCTGTTTTCACGGTATTTCAAATCTAACAAAACCCAATTAATGCTCTAATTGATTTTTGGAAAGTTCCCCTTAATCTTCTTAGCTTATTTCTAACACCAAGAAAATAAAGTTTATTGCAAGATTATCTATCCCCAATATTCACTTTTCAGTCCATCTATTAAGGATTAAAACTTAACTCAATGAGGGCCCATTCATCAAGCATGGAAATAAGCACACAAGCAATAAATCAAAATATAACAATCTTCATTTAAATGGCTAAATCAGTTCAAAACCACAAAACAAATCAATATTTACAAACCCATCTCTAGAATCTCAATAAACTACTCACAAATCATTGTTTAAAGATAAACCCAAATGAAGAAATGAAGAAATAATGGAAATGTAAGCTTAAAGGGGTAGAAAACTCCAGAGATTTGCAGCAGGATCTCTGCAGAAAAGTGCAGAAACGTGATCCTTGCTGCTGCTTGAAGAAGATGCAGAAGATGCTCCTCCCTTTCCCTCTTTCTATCTTCCTAAAAATGCCTCCCTTGCTCTCTATGGAAAGAAAGTGATAAAGGGCACTTTATTTAGGCAAGGGACTGTTCTAGAATGGGTAAAAGGGAAGGATCCAGAGAAAGTGAGGTAAAAGGTCGAGTAACGGAAATGCCACGTCAAAAATTTTCCAAGAAAAAACATATAAGCCGTCGTTGTGTCGCGGGTTGTGTCGCTCTCGGCGTGAATATTCGACGATCGACACAACTGCGACATGAGCTAATTCTTGTCAGCCGCAGTTGTGTCGCCTCGCCATTTTTTTTTTTTTCAACTTCAAAATTTTTGCAATTCGATTTTAATCTCCTCCAAATGGCTACTGATCAAAATACATCAAATTTCTCCAGATTTAACCTACAAAACAAATAAATTCCAAAAATTAAACTAAGAAATGTGAAAATTGCAAAATTGACTAAATATATACTAATATCTAAAATAATAGCTATGAATAAGGGTAAATTATGTGCAAAAATTACTCCTAAATGATGATCTAAAATGCATGCATCAAATTCCCCCATACTCAAACTCTTGCTTGTCCTCAAGCAAAATTTCATTAAAACTCATTTGGAAGGGAATAGAATCAGTCTTTGAAAACACAAAATTCACTAATCCAAACTACCAACTTACCTCTAGCCACCAACATTCCAAATTCCCACCAAAGAAAAGCACAAAGAATGAAGCAAGCACTCTCAACTATTACAGAATAGCTAAGAATTAACCAATCAACCCAAGCAACAAATACCAACCAGCTACAAGAGTCAATTGTGCCAAAACAAACCTAAATGAAATAGATAGCCAATGCGTCTCAAATAGATGGTGAGTAATGTATGAAAGATTATATTGCCAAACCCATATGCAAGCATAAAAGATCTAACTCTACTAATGTAACAAGCATTTTTCAAAGAATCATTAGGCCTTTTTAAGGGTTGTAATGGGGTCAAATAGGGTAAGATTGTGGTTAACAAAGAAAGGGAATAAGGTAAACAAAATATGAGAATAATATTAATCATGAAACTCAAAGTGCATCCAATTTTTTCTTTTTTTTTTTTTTTTTTTTTTTTTCAAATATTTTTTTATTTTTTTATTTTTTATAATACTAATTTTTTTTATCAAGAGGAAAGAAATTCACAATGAATCTTAAGTGCTAACACAATAAAGGGACTACTTTTATAATATATTTTTTAATTTTGTATGTGTCCCTATTTCACGTCACACCCAAAATTACCTTTGGGATATTTTTGTGACTATTTATTTATTTTTTTTTTATCAACTTTTCACAATTACTCTAGCACTTTTCAAGATGTTTCAATCCTCCAAGTTTTTTTTTTTTTTTTTTATGCACTTAATTGCTAAAATATTATTCTCATAGATAGGTGGTAGTGTTTAGGTTTAATGGCTAGGTAAATGATTTGGGTTCCAAAGAAATTAGGGAATTAAGGTTCAAGGGGGTTTTGCAAGGGTTGAAATGAAATTAAGGTAGGTTAAGGCTAAATGTGAGGTTTAAAATATGAAGGAATGCCTAAATCATATTCTTATCAAATGCAAGTTAAAAATTTCGCT
The DNA here is from genome assembly GCF_030052815.1 of Hevea brasiliensis. Classification (NCBI taxonomy): domain Eukaryota; kingdom Viridiplantae; phylum Streptophyta; class Magnoliopsida; order Malpighiales; family Euphorbiaceae; genus Hevea; species Hevea brasiliensis. Next base: position 5,958,956 of record NC_079506.1, on the reverse strand, counting down.
TTGAAAGATCTAAGATGCTTGTTCTAGGAATGGTGAGACGACAATGACCATTTTCTTCCTTAAAGGCTTATCCAGACACTCAAAACTCAAAATAACTAATCAGAATCTGCATACCTAGATGAATGTATTAATTTTCAGCTATTAAGTAAGAGAAAGAATAATGCTTAAGACTTTGTACCCAGCTGGAACTTTCATTCCACTAACCATCTAAAGACAAGTTGGATTGCTTGAATAAGTGGCTTATGGAATCCAAAGACTGGTTTAAAAATTCAAAAATTTTAAATGAATGAATGAAATGCATGAGTGTAAATGTATAGTCAACCTATATGCAACTAAGTATGCATAACTAAGTATATGAAGCTATATGCAGTGTATGTATGTTAATATGTACAAGTATGAAGTAATGAGTGTGTCGCTATATGCAAATGAAAAAGAAAAATAATTTTTGCAAGGAAAAATAATTTTTGCAAAAAATTTACCCTCTCCCCCATACTCAGAATGAACATTGTCCTCAATGTTAAAAATGTGCAAGGAATGGGATAATTTGGCTATATGTGCATAGAGAAATTATTACCCTGTTGCATAAGCGATAGCACAACTTGTGTTGAAAGTGACACAAGCTGAGATAAGAAGTGTTACCTCATTGAAGTGCAGCCAATTTAATTAGGTAAAATTTGGACAGCTGCTGCACTCATTGCAAAAGAAACAGTGCAATGGAATCCATTAAATCAATTAAACTCAAAAAGTTGAAATAGGAAGTTAAGCTCAAAAATGTAACCATCAAGTGTAAATCCGAAATAGCAAATCAAAGCAAGTGAGCAATTGTACTAAAGATATAAAAGAAAAATGTATTTTATGAGGAACTAAAAAAAAACTGAATAAGTAAATGGTTCAAGTAAAGGAAAAACAACACAAGCAGAATATTAACTAAACAAGTTAAAAACACTAATGAATTAAGCAACTAAATTTTTTTTTTTTTTTTTTATGGGTAGTGGGCTTTTTTTTTTTTATGCTCATTTGCTTGCAATGCATTGTATCCCATCTGCACAAGGAAATTAGGACAATGTTAAACTCTGAATAAGGAGTATAGAAAAACTTAAAACAAATATATATATGAAAGAAATAAAGAATCAATGAAAAATTATGAGTTATGCCCAAAAATGCTAAGTTTAGGTCTTTAGCTTGACCATACTCACTCAAAATGTTATGGAGAATGAGAAAGATAGCAAGTTGCTATCTTCTCAATTGGCTCACCAGCTAAATAATGCCTCAACCTTTGTCCATTTACCTTGAAATTACCAGATTTTTCACCAAAAATTTCCACAGCACCATGAGGTAAAACTTTCATAATTTTAAATGGACCGGACCACCTTGATTTTAATTTTCCTGGAAAAAATTTCAACCTTGAATTGAATAAGAGAACCAAATCTCCTTCTTTAAAGTCCTTTTTCTTGATATGCTTGTCATGCCATTTTTTTGTTCTTTCTTTATAGATCCTAGCATTTTCATAAGCATCAAGTCTCAATTCTTCTAATTCATCAAGTTGCAAAAGTCTTCTGTGTCCAGCAGCTTGTAAATCAAAATTGATTGCTCTAATGGCCCAATAAGCTTTGTGTTCTAATTCTACGGGCAAATGGCATGATTTCCCAAAAACTAACCTATAAGGTGTAGTTCCTATGGGGGTTTTAAATGCTGTTCTATATGCCCAAAGAGTGTCATCTAATTTAAGGGACCAATCTTTTCTGGACTTATTGACAGTTTTCTCCAAGATTTGCTTGATTTCTCTATTTGTGATTTCTACTTGGCCATTTGTTTGAGGGTGATATGGTGTGGCAATCCTATGTTTTACCCCATATTTTCTCATCAATTTTTCAAATTGGTGGTTGCAAAAATGGCTACCACCATCACTGATTATGGCACGTGGGGCACCAAACCTGGTCAAAACAAATTTTTTCAGAAATTTCACCACAACTTTTGCATCATTGGTAGGTGTAGCAATAGCTTCTACCCATTTAGATACATAGTCCACCCCTACCAAGATATATTTATTCCCATAAGAAGATGGAAATGGCCCCATGAAATCAATTCCCCATACATCAAACAATTCAACTTCTAATATGGACTGTTGGGGCATCTCATCTCTTTTGGAAATGTTGCCTACCCTTTGGCACCTATCACACTTGCTTACAAAGTCTCTCACATGTTTAAACATATTAGGCCAATAGAAACCTGATGTCAAGACCTTTTCAACAGTTTTTGAAACACTAAAATGACCACCATATTCAGAGGAATGACAATGGTAAATAACATCATTTATTTCTTCCTCTGGTATACATCTCCTAATTATTCCATCATTACATCTTCTAAACAAAAGAGGTTCTTCCCAAGAATAAAATTTAACATCATGCAAGAATCTTTTCTTTTGCTGCCAAGACAAATCAGGTGGCAAGACACCACAAGATAAGAAATTCACAAAATCAGCAAACCAAGGAAATGCAGAATTCAACACATACAACTGATCATACATGAAAAATACATCAAGTGGAACAATGTCATCATCTTTATTTTCAGTTTTCATCCTAGAAAGGTGATCAGCCACCACATTCTCAACACCCTTTTTATCTCTTATTTCCAAATCAAATTCTTGAAGTAATAAAATCCATCTAATCAACCTAGATTTAGCTTCTTTCTTGCTCATTAAATACTTTATTGCTGCATGATCAGTGAAAACAATTACCTTTGAGTTGACCAAATAAGAACGAAATTTATTGAGTGCAAATACTACCGCAAGGAACTCCTTTTCAGTTGTGGCATAATTAACTTGGGCTTCATCAAGGGTTCGGCTTGCATAGTAAATGGCATAAGGTTTTCTATCTTTTCGCTGGCCAAGGACAGCTCCAACAGCAAACTCACTTGCATCACACATGATTTCAAATGGCAAAGTCCAATCTGGGGGTTGCATGATAGGAGCTGTTGTTAAGGCCGTCTTTAACCTGCAAAAAGAAACCATACAATCTTGATTAAAATCAAATTTAACATCATGATTCAAAAGATTTGTTAAGGGTTTAGCAAGTTTAGAAAAATCCTGAATAAATCGCCGGTAAAACCCGGCATGTCCAAGGAAACTCCGCACTCCTTTGACAGTGGTTGGAGGGGGCATTTTTTCAATAATTTCTATTTTAGCTCTATCCACTTCAATTCCCCTATTGGAGATCAAATGCCCTAAAACGATCCCCTCTTGGACCATAAAGTGGCATTTCTCCCAATTCAACACGCATCATTATCAGCACATCTCTGCAAAATTTTAGACAAATTAGTCAAGCATGAATCAAAATTAGTGCCATATACTGAAAAGTCATCCATGAAGACCTCCATAATTTCTTCAATAAAATCAGAAAAAATGGCCATCATGCACCTTTGAAATGTGCCAGGCGCATTACACAATCCGAATGGCATCCTTCGATAGGCAAAGGTACCATAGGGACAAGTAAAGGTAGTTTTCTCTTGGTCATTAGGATGTATTGGAATTTGAAAGAAACCAGAATATCCATCTAAGTAACAAAAGAATGAATGCTTGGCTAATCTCTCTAACATTTGATCCATAAAAGGAAGGGGAAAATGGTCTTTTCTTGTGGCATTGTTCAACTTCCTATAGTCTATGCACATTCTCCAACCTGTAACAGTTCTAGTGGGTATCAATTCATTATTTTCATTTTTAACAACTGTCACCCCACCTTTCTTTGGTACAACATGCACAGGACTAACCCACTCACCGTCGAAATGGGGTAAATAATTCCAAAGACTAGTAATTTTAGGATTTCCTTTTTCACAACATCCTTCATTGTAGGATTCAATCTTCTTTGGTGTTCAATAGAAGGTTTACTATTTGGCTCAAGGAAAATCCTATGCATACAAACTGTTGGACTAATTCCCTTTATATCATCAATTGCATAACCCAAAACTCTTCTATATTCTCTCAAAACTCTCAACAATTTGTCAATCTCAATATCACCAAACATGCATTAATTATAACTAGATATGTTTCATTCGGTCCAAGAAAAGCATACCTGAGGTTGGAAGGAAGAGGTTTAAGATCTACCTTTGGGGCATCCTCTACCTTTAATGATGGTGGTTTGATCTCCAAATTTTGCACTCCTTCAAGTTGAAAAATTGTGGCTTCAGGATGTGGTGGAGAGCTTTCCAAGTATTGCGCAAAAATAGCCATGTTGTGATTATCATCATCAATGCTCCCACCATGGACTAAGCAATTTTCAAGTGGGTCTTGTGGATAGCTTTTTCTGAAATGCTCTTGAACAATCTCTTCAATAATGTCTACCCGCAAACAAGACTCAACTTCTTCATGTTTCCTTTTCATGGCTGGATTGATGTTGAATATCATTTGATCATCTCCCACTCTAAGTGTCAATTGCTCACCCTTTACATCAATTAATGCACCAGCTGTTGCCAAAAAGGGTCTTCCCAATAAGATAGGAACTTTTGTGTCTTCTTCCATATCCAAAATGACAAAGTCCACCGGAATGTAGAATTTCCCAACCTTGATAGGCACATTTTCAAGAATGCCTTCCGGATACTTAATTGAACGGTCAGCCAATGAAAGATACATGTTTGTGGGCTTCAACTCTCCCATATTCAACTTCTCATATATTGAAAGTGGCATTAGGCTGACACTAGCTCCAAGGTCACATAAAGCATTTGCCACACAATTATCACCAATATGACAAGGGATGGAAAACACACCCGGATCTTTGAGTTTGGGAGGTAACTTTTTCTGAATTATAGCACTGCATTGCTCTCCCAAGTTGATGGTGTCATAATCTTCTAGCCTTCTCTTGTTGGAAAGAATCTCCTTCAAAAACTTGGCATAACTTGGCATTTGGGATAGTGCCTCAGTGAATGGCACATTGATATACAACTTCTTTAGCACTTCAAGGAATTTGCCAAATTGTTTGTCTAGTTTATGCTTGATGAATCTTTAAGGGTAGGGAAGGGTGGGATGTAAGGTTCAGGTGGGATGTATGGTTTCTCTCCTTCATCTTGCTCACTTTTGCTTTCTTCTTCTTTTTCATTTTTCTTGTTCTCAACTGAATTTTCTTCTTTTGTGCTCTCTTTTTCTTCTCTCTTGTTTTCACTCTCTTGACCAACTTTTTTACCACTTCTCAAGGTTACAGCCTTACATTGTTCATGAGGGTTTTGTGGTTGGCTAGGTAGTTTCCCATAGGAATTGCTTCCTGATGAGCTTGCTTGTTGCGCCAATTGAGTCTCCAACATGCGGTTGTGGACTTGTAATTGATCCATGGTTTGTCTCATGTGTTGCATTTCTTCCTCCAATTTGTTATTCATCTTGCTTTGTTCAGCAAAAAATTTCTCCATCATGCTCTCCAAGGTTGGCTTCGGTTCATGAGGTGGAAGGGATTGTTGTGCTCTTGCTTGATATCCAGGTGGTGGCTGCCTTGTGGGCTGAAATTGAGGCTGAAATTGAGGCCTATTTTGCTGCATAAACTGCTGGTTATGAGCATAATTTGAGCTTTGGCCTTATTGAGCAAAAGTTGCTTGTGGTCTCCATGTTGAGTTGTTCACATTAGAGTAAGCATTTCCCATAGGTTTTTGTTGATAACCTCCTGCATAAGCAGCTTGTTCTTGCAAATAATCATCACCATAAGAAGAATAATCAACTCCACAACTTTGAGTTCCATCTGTGAAGGCAACTTGTTGCATAGTTGTAGGAGTTGAGGTTGTTGCCTTTGTGCAAAAATCACTAAGAAGCTGAGTCAACTGATCAAATTTTGCATTCATGTAGTTAACTGAGTCAAGTTCATAGATCCCAGCTTTCTTTGGCTCAAGTGCTCTAGGATTCCCCCATAAATGGGTATTATGAGCAATCTTCTCTAATAGATCATAGCATTCTTCACTTGTCATTCTCATGAAATCTCCTCCTGCTTGTGAATCAATTGTGTTTCTTATGGTCGAGTAACTCTGGTGTAGAAATTCTGAACAATCATCCATTTCGGTATTTCATGATGAGGACATTGCCTTTCAAGCTCCTTAAATCTCAGCCAAGATGCATACAAAGTTTCATCATCCCTTGGTTGAAAAGCTACCATCAAAGTCCTCAATGAGTAGTTTTCCTGTGGGAAAAATTGAGATAGAAAAGCTTGAGATAGCTGCTCCCAAGTAGCTATAATAGCTTGTGGGAGTGAGTCATACCACTCCAATGCTGAACTCAAGAGAAAATGGAAATAAGGTGAGCCGAATAACTTCATCCAAACTCCAGGTTGTCTTTGTGTACCACATATCATCAAAAATTTCTTCAAATGAGAATGAGGATTTTCAAGTGGGCTACCTCCAAATTGTGAATTCTGAACCATTTGAATAAGACCAGTTTTTAATTCAAATTGATTAGCTCCAATAATAGGTCTGTTATCTCTCACATCAGTACATCTAGGAAAAGCATAATCTAACATGGATCTTCTTTGAGGATCATTTTGATTAACAACAAAGATTTTGCCCGTTTTGCTCGTTTCCTCCATTATCTCCTCCAATAGCTCTATTTTGATTCTCCATATTTTCTATTGTCTCCTCTTGCTCAAATATTTGTTGTTCTTCTTTTTCTGCTTCTTTTCTTCTTTTGTATTCCTTTTTGTTGGCTCGACAGAATTTTTCAATTTCAGGATTGAACAACAATTCAGTGTCACTTGTGCTTTTCGATCGTCTCATAAACAAGAAAAGTACCTGAAAAACACAAGGAACAATAGTGAAAATAAAAGAAAATAAAAATTCTAATTAGCTTAAAACAATTAAAATCCAATTTAAAACAAACAATTCCCCGGCAACGGCGCCAAAAACTTGATACGGTGTGTCCGCAAGTGCACGGGTCACAGTAGTATAGTTTTAAAATGATATCGATCCCACAGGGAATTGTGCTTAAATTGGAAATAAAAGTATAAGCAAATTAGAATGACAAAAATTAAAAGATATTAAAAATAAAATCTAAAAATTAAAATTAAGACAAAAATTAAAGATGTAAAATGAAATTTGGAATTAAAATTGGTATTTAAGGAATTAATGCTAAATCAAACAATTAACTAAAATTAATTAGACTAGATTACCAAAAATTAATTTGAAATTTCTATTTATGAAATTAAGAAGAATTAAATCTAAATTCAATAAAAATAAAAATAAAGTGATTATAGAAATTGGATTTAAATTGGATTTAAATTTAAATTGCTATTTATGAGGTTTGGAGGATTTAAATCTAATTTCAATGAAAAATAAATTGATTCTAGAGATTGGATTTTCAATATTGTTTGCATGTGATTTTTCCCTAATTTAGCCAAACACATGAGAATTGCAATTTTGAGGGAAATCAATTCTTAAATTTTTGAAACCTTTTCAAGCATCTCAAAATTGCTTGTCATTAAATCAACCCCTGCTTTCACGCTATTTCAAATCTCACAAAAACCGAATTAATGCTCTAATTGATTTTTGGAAAGTTCCCCTTAATCTTCTTAGCTTATTTCTAACACCAAGAAAATAAAGTTTATTGCAAGATTATCTATCCCCAATATTCACTTTTCAGTCCATCTATTAAGGATTAAAACTTAACTCAATGAGGGCCCATTCATCAAGCATGGAAATAAGCACACAAGCAATAAATCAAAATATAACAATCTTCATTTAAATGGCTAAATCAGTTCAAAACCACAAAACAAATCAATATTTACAAACCCATCTCTAGAATCTCAATAAACTACTCACAAATCATTGTTTAAAGATAAACCCAAATGAAGAAATGAAGAAATAATGGAAATGTAAGCTTAAAGGGGTAGAAAAACCCAGCAGATTTGCAGCAGGATCTCTCGCAAAAGTGCGTAAACGTGATCCTTGTCTTTGGAAGAAGATGCAGAAGATGCTCCTCCCTTTCCCTCTTTCTATCTTCCTAAAATGCCTCCCTTGCTCTCTATGGAAAGAAAGTGATAAAGGGCACTTTATATAGGCAAGGGACTGTTTCTAGAATGGGTAAAAGGGGAAGGATCCAGAGAAAGTGAGGTAAAAAGGCGGGAGTAACGGAAATGCCACGTCAAAAATTTTCCAGTAAAAACGACATAAGCCGAGTCAGTTGTGTCGCGGGTTGTGTCGCTCTCGGCGTGAATATCTGACGATCGACACAACCTGCGACATGAGCTAATTCGGTTGTCAGCCGCAGTTGTGTCGCCTCGCCATTTTTTTTTTTTTTTTAAAATTAAAAATTTTTTCAATTCGATTTTAATCTCCTCCAAATGGCTACTCTGATCAAAATACATCAAATTTCTCCAGATTTAACCTACAAAACAAATAAATTCCAAAAATTAAACTAAGAAATGTGAAAATTGCAAAATTGACTAAATATATACCAATATCTAAAATAATAGCTATGAATAAGGGTAAATTATGTGCAAAAATTACTCCTAAATGATGATCTAAAATGCATGCATCATTAATATCTATGCTCATGTCTTTGTAAGAATGAATTTGGATTAATTCACGAAGGAAGAAGCCTGAAAATGTTAGTTCGGAAATTATTATCATCCGGACGTAAGTCCTTTTTTGGAGTACAAGATTTTACAAGAATTTAATTCAGTTAATTTTTTTTATTAAACTTTACGTTTAAAATGAAAGAATTCCAACCCTTTCTAATTTAAAAAAAAATTATTTAAAAAAAACATAAATCAATCATGAGTATGTGAGAATTCAATTAAATTTTTTCTTATAAATAATTTAATTTGAATTATGATTCATATAAGAAGTAATTAAGAATAATTCAAAATAATTTTATTTTATTATAAATGATTTTTTTACATTAATTAAAAAAATTAGAATTATAAAATTTCAGCTTATGGGCTGGAGCCGAGCTCAACATGTTCAATTGTGGACTTGACCCAAAATTTAAACTATCCTAGTCCAGATTGAATTTTTTTTTTTAGAATATATCAATTTTTAGTTTCGAATTATATCAAATTTAAATACCAAAGCCCATGCTTAATTCTTCATTAAGCAAAGGAGGACAACTTCACTGCTAAAGCCCAAACATTCATGTTCAAGGATTTGCACATTTAATTCTTCATATTGCTTTCAATGTTGAACAAAGAATAAAGCAGAAAATGCTTGCATCCCGGCAAAAAGAGAGGCATCTATTATTCACTGCTTTAATTCCCTTCTTTAATTATACTGCTTTCAATGATAAACAAGAAAACAAGCATAAAAGATTGTTTCTTGCCTTGATTAAATACTTACATCCTACCAAAGGGAAAGGTGTCAGCAAGTTTATGTCATTTGATGACTTTTTTTTACGCAAGGCATAGATTTCAAATGTAATGCACAAGAATTTAAGATCCATAGCTCTTAATAAATATTTTTTGCCATTCCTCCCCATGTCTTCACAGCATTTGCCTCTTTCGCAATCACAAAATACATCTATCTATCCGCCCTTTTTTCCAAAAATGGCCGAAGAAGTTCTCTTCAACATTGCTGGAGACATCATCAAGAAACTGGGTTCTGGAGTTCTCCAGCAGATTGGGCTGTGGTGGGGTGTGAACGATGAACTCGAGAAACTCAAAAGCACACTCACCACAATCCAAGCTGTGCTTCTTGATGCAGAGGAGAAGTCTGCCTTGAATAATCAGGTCAAGCTCTGGCTCGGAAAGCTAAAAGAAGTTGTTTATGATGCTGATGACTTGCTGGATGACTTCTCCACCGAAGCTTTGCGTCGCCAAGTAATGGGAGGAAATAAAGTCTCGAAGGAGGTATGCCTTTTCTTTTCACCATCCAATCGAATTGTTTATGGTTATAAGGTGGGTCATAAGATTAAGGCAATTAGGGAGAGGCTGGATGCCATTGCCAAAGATAGGCAAGACTACCCCCTTGACCTTCTGGAGCGCTTCAGAGAGGCGCCATTGTTAAGTAGGGGAAGGGACCAAACTATCTCATATGTAGGTGAGGAAGAAGTCATTGGGAGGGAAGATGATAGAAAGGCAATTGTAGATCTTTTATTACACTCCACCACTGAAGACAATGTCTCGGTCTTTCCCATTGTAGGGATGGGAGGGTTAGGAAAGACCACGTTAGCGCAATATGTTTATAATGATGAAAAAGTCAAAACTCATTTTGACCTGAAGTTGTGGGTGTGTGTCTCTGATGTCTTTGATCTAAAAGTAATAGTAGAAAAGACATTAAAATCAATCGGAAAAGAGCTAGGAAACTTTGAGTTGGATCAATTGCAAGCACGTCTTCGAAATGAAATTAGTGGAAAGAAATATTGCTTAGTGTTGGATGATGTTTGGAATGAGGATCTTAAAAAATGGCTTGACTTAAAGGTAATATTGATGTGTGGTGCTAGGGGAAGTTGGATCTTGGTAACCACTCGCTCTGAAATGGTTGCAAAAATAACTGGTACATTGCCACATTATCCTCTAGAGGGCTTAGCTCTAGATAAGTCTTGGTCTTTGTTTAAGAAAATAGTGTTTAAGGGAGAAGAGCCAAAGAGTCCTAATGTGAAACCGATTGGAGAGCAGATTATAAAGAAATGTGGTGGAGTTCCCCTTGCAATAAAGACAATTGCAAGTATTTTATACTTTAAAGAAACAGAAGGAGAATGGTTGCGTTTTTTACAAGATGATCTTTCCAATATAGCTCAAAATGAGAATGGTATTTTACCAACACTTAAGTTGAGTTATGATCATCTCTCACCCCATTTGAAGTATTGTTTTGCATATTGTGCATTATTTCCTAAAAATTATGAGATTGATGTGAAGACACTGATTCATCAATGGATTGCACATGGATTTATTGAGTTATCAAATAAGAGTGCATGCATTGAAGATATTGGGATTGAGTATTTTATGGATTTATGTTGGAGATCATTTTTTCAAAATGTGAAAAGGGATGGATTTGGGCATATTCAAAGTTGCACAATGCATGATTTGATGCATGATCTTGCAACTTTGGTTGCTGGGAAAGAGATTAGCATAATGAATTCTAAAGAAAAAAGTGTTGATGAAAGAGTGCGTCATTTGAAATTGGACTTTCGTTTAGATTCATCAGACATAATCCCTGTTGTTTTAAGTATTCCGAAAAAATTGAGAAGTTTTATTTTGCCACATCAAGAATTCTATGATCATGATGCAATTCGTATTTTTTCAAACTTTAAGCAGTTGCGCGTCTGTGGTATGCAAGATTGTAGAATGACAGAAGTGTCTAGTTCCATAGAAAGTCTAAAACATTTGAGATATCTTGATGTTTCAAAAAATTCAGAAATCAAAGCACTTTCAAATTCTATTACAAACCTACAGAATTTGCAAGTGCTAAATGTCTCTGGCTGTCAATATCTCAAGGAGTTGCCTGAAGATATTAAAAATTTGAGTAATCTTAGGCATTTATATTGTCATAATTGTTACTCTTTGACTCATATGCCACGTGGGCTTGGGCAACTGACTTCACTCCAGACACTGACATGGTTTGTAGTGGCAAAAGATAGTTCAATCTCAAAGAATGTTGGAGGATTAGATGAACTGAATAGCCTCTACAATTTGAACGGAAGTCTCCAAATTAGAAATTTGGGATTTGTGAAAAATGGGAAAGTAAATCCTAATTTGGAGAAGCTGCTTCTTCAATCATTGGTTCTAGTATCGAGTCGATATGGTGATGCAAGGGGTGATGTAAATGGTGATAGTGAAGAAATGGCACTGCAAAATCTCCGACCAAATTCTAATCTTAAAGAGTTAAAGGTGTATCAGTATGGAGGCAGGAGTTTCCCAAGTTGGCTTTCTTCCTCACAAATCTTGTCCATATCCTGTTAGTGCGTTGTAGCAGTTGTAAGCATCTTCCAGCAATGGATCAAATCTGTTCTCTTCTGAAAGCTAGAGATTGGTGGTCTAGATGATTTAGAATACATAGAAATTGAGGGACAAGGAACATCATTTTTTCCATCTCTGAAGTATCTCATTATAAAGTATTGTCCGAAGCTAATGGGATGGCAGAAGAAGAGGGATGATTCAACAGCTAAGCTAGCCCAATTTACGTTTCTTTCCCAGTTCATTTGTCATAATTGCCCTAAATTGAGTTGGATCCCTCAGTTTCCATCTCTCAATGAAGCACTAGAATTGAACAATGTAAGCTTGCAACTTGTGCAGGAAATATTCACACCATCAATATCTTCTTCCTCAACCGTTCCTCCTTTCTCTCAATTGAAGACGCTCATGTTTTCTCAATTAGCAGTCGAATCTCTACAGCCATATGGACTGCAGAATCTCACTTCTCTTGAGAAACTAACAATATTTGATTGCCGAGACTTGAAGTCTCTACCTCAAGAGATGCGTTCCCTTACCTCTTTACGAAAATTGCATATTTATGGATGTCCCATATTGAGGAGAAGATGTGCAAATAAATATTGTGAGGATTGGCCTTTAGTTTCTCACATCTCATATATTAATGTCCAAGCCAGAATTATTCAATTGGAGGGCCACTATCAACTAGACGACAATGAATCTGTAAGTTGCTGCTTTTGTCTTCAATTGGCAAAACCTATTTAATTTTTTTTATCTGAAATTTTATACTGATTCTTTACGTACAGGACATACCACATAGTGATGACGAAAGGAACGCAAGTTTACAGTATGCATAGTGAAATTCTAATAGATTGGAAAGTGGTGAACAAATAGAGAGGATGCTGAATCCATTGGTAGGCCATACTTCTATCCATCTTGTTCTTTTTGTTATGTTATTCAATCTTCATTTTTTCTTCCATGGATATTAAAGTCTAATTTTGTCTCATGTGGAGAAGTTACTATAGTGCGTTTTAATTTTGACTCTGTTGTGAATGAGATTTCAAATCTCTTGAAGGCCTTGCCGCCAGTGGTGATTTCCCATGTTCTTCGTGAGGCTAATGCTGTGGCTGACTCGTTGGCTAAGGAAGGACTTGCCCGTAATTCAGATCTGGTTGCCACCCTCTGATTTTTTGCAATTCTGATTTTCTTTCAATCACTGCTTGCTTTCTGCAACATGTGTTTCTTGGTTGGTGCTAGTTGCTGTTGGAATCTTTTCTCCTTGTGTCGGAGAGTCATCACTATTTTGCGTTGTGGCTTGGGATGTTCGGTTGTTGGCCTAGTGTGGTTTGCAGTAAGCTATTGTTAAATCTGGTTGAGTGCTTCTGTTTCTTGCTTGTTTTATACTTGCGATTCTAGTCTTTGCTTTCCTTTCTATTTTAATTGTTTGTCTTGGTGTTTGTATCGTTCTAGCTAGGTTTTTTCACTTAGCTCGTTTCTCATTAGGTGGGTGTATTGGGGAGACCTATTGGTCTGGGTTTAGTATGAGTTACAAGCTAAGTTTTTCCTAGCATTTTATTAATAAAGTTCTTGCTTATAAAAAAACCAAGGTGTCATGGCAGCAATATATGTAAGAAATCCATAAGTTTCCTTATAGTACTATAATCTTTTTATTTAAATTATATATTTTAAATAAAATTTTTTAATTTATTTAAAATGTCAAATGATTTAAAAAATTATTATTTTATCATTTTTTCTTTTAAATTCATACTTTAAACACACTACAAAATTCCCGCACAATGCATGGGCTTTGGACTAGTTCTAATCAACTGGGAAGTGGTGAACAAATTCAAAGGGTGCTAAATGAATTGGCTGGTAATGCTTTTATCCAGAGTATTCTTCTTTATTTATTTTCTTTAATGCATTTAAAAAGTTTGATTTTGATTCCATTCGCAGAAGTTAATAGTGCAGATATTGAGAAACCAAGGCATGATGATAAGGGAGCAGTTACTTGTAAGTCCATCTTCTTATATGCTAAGTGTTGCAAGAAATTGGTGGTATGCTATTTTTCATTAGTTTTATGTTTCTTTTGTTCCAGCGGGTGAAATTTTTTCTTACACGAGTAACTTGAATTTCTAATACAACCACAATTAATTCGATATTTTCAGGATGTTATTAAGAATTTAGAATTTCCCAACTCCTGGAGAAGTGAGGACAATGATCCAGGTTCTTTTGTGTTTGCCTTATGTGTCTAGATACATCCAACATCTCACCTCCCTTGAAAGTTGAGCAACAAGTGGTTCTATGACCCAGCATGATGGAATGATGAAGGCGACTTGTGATGGCAAGCCCTTAAAGGCCATACCGGAGATTACTTTCCAGTACTCAAAATGATCAGATGCCTTCATGATGGAATGCTTTTGCCCAACTTGAGGCAATGGGACGTCATTTATTGCTAAGAAGTTAGGCATGTTCATATCCTTCAAATTCAATAGAGTTTAGAAGGTTATTTTTTTACACCATGTATAATATATATGTTCTGCAATTCTGTTAACTGCCCTGCATATGATATCACTTAACAAGTACTAAAAACTATTCAAGTCCTTTTTTTTTTTTTCCCCTTATTCTCTTTAGTAATGATGTCATTAAATCTTGAATTATGCTAAAAGGTTTATGCATTTGGTTGTCTTTTCAATCACTTGTGTACAGAATCTACACTACTTGCTGCCTTTGCTTTGGAGTGAAATACTGGTGAAGAATCAAATTTCGCTGTTGAGTTTTCTTCTCAATCAATAAAGGCTCTGATCTGTAAATATTTCTTTTGATCCTCACAGAGAAGATATATGTATAGTTGTGTATTTAAATATGTTTGATGGGCATGGAGCTTAATAGGTTTTATGGTTTCTTTTAGCTGTAAAATTTAGGGGAAATTCTATAGGTTAGGGACAGGTGTGTCACAAGCTATACTGCAAGATGTTTTATGCAGGTTTCTGTGGGCAGAGTGGACTTGTTTTCCCTATGGATTAGCTTTTGCCAGGTATTAATTTTGTTATTAGTTTTTGTGTATATTTATCATCAGATAAGTAAGTGGGTTACTATGTGCTACACTAAAACCTTACAAACCATGATTTCGGCTAATTAACGAAAATCAAATATGAAAATCAGATGTGAATATCTAAGCAAATTCTCAATTGCCTCTTCTGCAGAATGCTAACCCTATATGTTCACTGGACATGGGATACTCCCGAAGTTTCTTGGACCAACAATACGAGTTATTTGAGAATGTTTTCCTCAACTGTCTGCTCAATTCCACATTCAACCACCCTTCTGCCTATGAGAGATTTACATGGATGGAAAATTTCTAATCAAAGTTTCTTGTTGTCTCAAAGACCCATAGAGGAGCCTCTCAAATTGCAGGCATTTCTCATCAAGCAAATCTAATTTAACAAAATGATCCACACCCCTCAAATGTCAACACTTCAATAGTTGTCCCACCAAGTGGATGCTCTTGTTGATGGCAGATCCACAACCAGTTCCCAATCTTTAAGTTTATCAAGATTTTTGTGTTGTAATTATAACTATTTGATTATGTAATGTTTTTCAGGCAGTTGTTGAGATTGTAGCCATAGATATTATCCCTTCACATGTTTTCTATAATAATCAAACAGAATTAAGCTTCATTCTCTTCTCTGTTTGCCCTATTTACTAATATTGGAACTTCATAATTACTAGCCATGTGTATTTTTGCCTTAATAATTACTATAACCAATTTTTTTTTTCATCTTCTCTTCTCTGGCTGATGAAAAGCCTTTGAATTACCAGCCAAGGTTGAATTGAGCTACTATAAAATTTTTAATTTGGTCCAATTTTTTTTTTTTCAATATACTTTATAATAATTTGTTAATTATAAAAAATATTAATAATCTTTTTAATTTTTAAAATAATAAATTATTTTTTATTATTAATAACAATTTAGTGCATTTCCTATGTTTTGTTAAAAAAAAAATGTTCTTAAAATTTAAAAATAAATGATAAATAATTATTTTTCACAAATAAATATTGCCCAACTCTTCTTTTAAAAAATTTACTTCCAAATAAGAGTCATCAATGTGCACATCAACTACTCATAGTTTTAAAAATGACACCCATAGTTTCATTTGGAGGCAGATTCGATTTCAAACTTTCAACCTCGATAGCACGACCTAACAGTTTCCTCTCATCTTTTTCTTCTTGGGAAGCTCCCTTTCCATTTGAGAGGAACAAGTCCAGAGCTTTCAGTGGCCTTGGAGTAGGAAATTGGAAGAAGGAGCTGGTGGAGGAAATAGAATGAATTTTGAATTTCGCTTGATTGGGTTTTTGAGTTTGTAAGTCTCTCCCTTACTGATTTGTTTTGTTTCTGGGTTTTTTGCTTTAGCTATAATAGGTGATTTCTTGTTTTATGGAGTTTTTGAATTTCTAAATTTATGGATTTCAGAGATTCTGTGGGTTTAGGGTTGAATTTTGATTTTGTAGTTTTTGGATTTTAAACAGAAATCACCAACTGCAGCTATGGTGTTCCAAATTCAAATAAAACTAGTTATTTTTTTGCACATTGGGTGGCTTATTTATTTTTTATTTTAATATATAATTTAGTATTTATTTTTATAAAATTTTATATTTTAAATTTATAATATAAAATTTAATCAATAATAAAATTTTTAGTTAATTATATTAAATACAACTAAAATTTTTATTAAAATTTTGAATAATTAGAAATAGTTTGTCCAAAATAAAATCTTAAATATTAGGATAATATTTAAGAAATAGTAATAATAATAATTACGTGTTAAATAATTTCTTAATTTATGATCTATATTTTATTCTTCTCTCTTTAAAAGAAAAAGAAAAAGAAAATTTTAAATTTTATAATTAAATATAATAAATTAAATTTAAAATAATCAATATTTAAGTTAAGTAGATATTATTTAACAAATCGTTAGATTATGTAGATTAAAAAATATGGTATATGATAAATTTTTAAATACACTAATAAATTAAAAGATTTAATTTTATGAGATTAATTTTATAATATATATTTCTCTGATTTCTGTTTGAATTTATTTGTGGCCATGGTTTTCTGGGTGTTCTTCAATATTTATTTTTATTTTAATTAAAAATAATAAATAATTTTAAAAAATAAAAAATAATAATTTCATTATTAAAAATATAATATTTTACTAAATTAAGACTTAGAAGAGTTTGTAAAAAATTAAAAATTGACTTATTTGGTCAGGGCATGTTTATGCTTGCTTCAATTATGAAAACTCAATATATTACCCAAAAGCTTCATTGCAAACAGAGTGCCGGCGAACGTTCAACCGTTTTCAGGTCCTCTCGATGTCTGCAAAGAGTCATCTCAGCCTCTGTGATTCTCCGATGCTCATCGACGATGGCAGAAAGGTAATCTCGCTCCCTTCTCCTCCTCCAATTCCTGTTTCTCATATTAACTCTATCTTATCATGTCCTTTCCATTAACAGAGCTTTGCATTGGAGAAATGGACCGGGAGGAAATGCTACATGCTTTCTGCAAGGGACCTTACAATTATCTGGTCCAATTCTCCAGATTATTGGAGATGGTTACCCGACCCAGATTCCAGGTTCTCCATTTCTCTCTTTTATTTTCCATCTAATTTTTTGATTAAGAAACTTACTGAAGCTTTGTACGAACAGATTTTCGGAAGTGGCTGAGCTTATTGATGTTTGTTGGTTTGAAATCAATGGCGAAATTAGTATCCAGATGTTGTCCCCAGAAACATCATATGCGGCGTACTTGGTGTTCAAATTGACAACAAGTGCTTATGGGTTTGAAGGACATCCAGCAGAGATCACTGTAGAGCTTGCTGGAAGTGAAAAAGATAAGCGTAGTGTTTTTTTGGTTCCAGTAAGAGGACAGAAGCGCCAACACCAAACTTTAAGAAGGCTAACTGGTTTGTTTAACTGCAGCCGGGTTTCGGGTTCGCAACCCTCTGTGCCTGCCGGAAAAAGCTATGGCAAATACCCGAAAGAGAGAGTAGATGGGTGGCTGGAGATTGAATTGGGTGAGTTCAATAGCGAGAACGGCGGAGATGGAAAATTGAAGATAAATTTACGAGTGAAAGGTGATCACTGGAAAAGTGGTATCATTGTTCAAGGGATAGAGATTAGGCCAAAAGGAGATTAAAAAATTAAGCAAGCAATTGCTATTTGAAGGTTGGGGCAAAGACTAATCGTTCCAGGATTTTATATTAGTATGTTGTAATTTATTATATTATATATACAAATAATTAAAGCTTCATTCTCTTCTCTCTTCGCCTTATTTACTGTGAAGTTAACAATCTGTGGTAAAGAAATGCATAGAAACTGTCCTTGGAGATTTTGCAATGATTATGTTTAACTTTGCTTTGCTTTAGTGTGGAATATAAAGCTCAATTTTTGCCATTGCTGTCTTGCGACAGCATATATAAGACTTCTCCGGCTGATGACTTAGAGAAAGCACTAGAATTAATTACTAGCCAAGGTTGAATTGAGCTACCATAATTTTTTTTTGGTCCAATTAGATTTTTTAATTTCAAAAAATTAATAATTAGGCTCCTAGCTAAGTTAACCGCCTTAATTTACATCATTGATAAATAAGTAAAATAGATTTCTAAAAAAAGATGCATTTCCTCCTCATAATGCAATCTCGAGAGAATCAATCTCCCTTCGGCATTTCTCCTTTATTCAATTCAATCTCATCAAAAAAATTCCATTCTACTAATAGTTCAAGGGTATTGGAGTGGTTTTTAGGGTTGTTTGGCCTTGAGTTCGAGTCTGTTATGTAGTAGATTTCTTAACAACAAGATCTCAAGTAGTAGAAAGAACAGAAATAAAGCAAAAAAAGAAATAAAGTTAAAGTTTTAAGGACGGAAAATTCTTACCTAGATCGGGTCTATCATGAACTCAAAACACAGGATGTGTAGTGGGACTCATATATTAAAGATTGAGTCTACCATGAACTCAAGACAAAAAACATGTGAGATTTATATATTTAATGGACAAAAAAATTCCTTCTAAGGAGAAGAGAAAGAAAGAATGAGAGAGAAATTAAATAGGTTCTTGATATTTTTCCAAAATGATCCCCTTCAGTTACAATAGCTATTATTTATACAGCCACCAGCTCTTCCCATAATTGTTCCTACCAATTACAACCTTCTTAGCAACTTTCAATTCTTCAACTAACACATACAATCACGCTTCTTATTCTCCTTATTAGTATAACAGAGTCCTAGTGGAACTCAATTGTACAAAAAAAAAAAATTTCCATTCTCCTCGCTAGAATTACATTGCTGCTGATGCCATTCTTTTTCGGCAATCCTTTGAATGATAGCCATGTAAAACTCGCATACAATAAAGAAAGGATATGGTGGGGAGGGAGGTTCTCCACTGTAGAATTTAAAGTTGGAGAAGATATCAAGAAAATGACTGCAATCTGTTTATTTAACAAGTTGCTCTAACACAAGCCATGAATATAAACTGCTGAAATTAGACATTTCTTAGTAACTCATCATTTCCCTGTGGATTTACCTAGTCAATTGGACTGATGACATGAGTCATTTGTCAAGGGTGAAAAGAAGAAGACTGCATACAGTTGTTAATCGTTGGTTGTTCCCAATTGCAAGAAAGATGTGGAAATTCGCCTTCCATTTCTCACATCCCAAATATTCAACTTGTTTGGGAAAGAATTCAATTTGCAGGATACTGAAGGATAAGTTGGTGCTTCTCTCCAATTCGCAAATTATAATTATTTTTTCTTCCGAACTTATATGAGAAAATTCTCACTCTGATTCTATTTGCACAGGATAATGTTAAATATTCCATGCTCAACAAATTTAGCCTTTCTATGCCTTGGGAAAAGATGAATAAACTGACTCAACAAGCTAGTGAGAGGCGTCCCAGGATAACAGTATTTTACATCCCTGAAATTCTAATAAATTTGAAAGCGTTCAACAAATGCATATGGTGCTGAGTGCATTAGCAAGTCATACTTCTATCCATTGTATTCTTCATTGGACAAAAAAAAAAAAAAAAAAAAAAAAAAAAAAAAAAAAAATATATATATATATATATATATATATATATATATATATATATATATATATATATATATATATATATATAATTTTACACAATTATTAATTTTAATCAATTTTAGTCCAATTCCAAACTTTCGGACATGTTTAGTATGGCGTAATCAAAATTGTAATATAATCGCAATTATATTATATATTTAATTACGTTATTTGGTCACATAAAAAAATTTGATGTAATGGAATAATTATTACATAACATAATTAATCATATTTAAAATAATGTAATAGTTATTATATATAAAAATAGATATAATCATAATTATTTATTTTAATTTTTTATTTATTATCAATATTATTACCATCATTACTATTCAGCTATCACTGCTCTATCACCACTACCAGCAACGCCACTATAATCATCAACATCAACATCATGTTATCACAATTGATATCACTAACACTTAAACCTCATTATACACCATCTAGCCACTACTACCACCATCATCTAACCAATGTTGTCACAAACACCACTACTACTTAGCTACCACTACCACTCAACTACCAATCATCGTGACCATTACTACTTATTAATAAATTAAATATTAAAATAAAAATTATAATTACATTACACTATTTATATTTTTATTTGACAACCAAATAGAGTAATGTAATAACAATTATATTACATTACATAATTAATTACGTTGTATATATTATATTCTACCAAGCGTAACCTTAGTGTTAAGGGATTTTGAGCACTGATGTGGCATATGACATGAGCAAAATATTATTATTGAATGTTGCTACTTACATAGCGTGAACTAAAACATGATTGCCGATGTAACAAAAATATTATTTGTCACGACACAAAATTCTGTGTCGCGACCGGTGAATAATTTAAATATTCTTAAATCATGTAAGTCTTATCAGAGTATCTTGAATAAATATATTGTCACTTACTAATCCAAAAAAAATAAATAAAATCTAAATAACAAAATACTGAATAAACATCATAAATATCCCTTAAGTAAACTGTTGAGTCTCTACAGATTTCAAATAAAAAACTTAAACTGTTCAATAAACAAAACTAATTATTAGCCCGAGAAAACATGAATTCGGGTATACCATGAGAACAAATCAAAGATTGTCTCTCTTTAGAGAATGGATTGAATATTTGAATTAGCTGCAGAATTCTACTGATCTGAAATAGATAATGCATGTGAGAAAACGTGGTTTGAGCTAAGTACTCAGTGAATGATAATTATAGCACACAATGGAATAGGAATAGATAGACACTTGATTAATTTCACAATAAATTTTCTATTCAATAAAATAATGTTTATGCTATCAAAATCATTAATAAAATAATTTCATAAAACATATATATAAAAGAAATTCATTTAATAAAAATTTTATGTTACAGTACACCAGGGTGATGATAACCAACATTACCAATGGTCAGATGGTACGCGCGAACTGGATATTAGATACGTTCCTCCTCCTTCACAGATATCAATGCATATGATACTAATGCAAATCATAAATTACAATGATGCATGACTCAACAATGCAACCTAATACCGTGATTGTCCACACGGCGGGGCCAGCTAACAGAAAAAGATACTTGACACAAGTACCAATTCAAAATAGAAAATCAATTTGTATAAATCAATCAAAATCAACAAAAAATTTCAAATAGAAAATAATAACTGATAGTGCAATTATAATAGTTTATTTCAATAATTTTAGAGAGTCAATAAGATCAAATCAATCTCAAATAAATTCAGTGTAACACATCAGTAAATTTTATAGTCAGATATCAATCAATATAAAGACATTAAAGGCCTATTCCCGGAATTCTAATGACTCTAATGCAAAGATAATTGACAAAATCAATTATTTAATCAAAATCGAAATAAAATTCAATAATAAAATAAAACTCTAGAAAATTACATGTAAAATATTTGTTAAAATACTGATTTAAAATTTCATTTAATAATAAATTTAATGCTAAGAAATTTTAAAATGGACTAAAATGGTGTCATATACTATAATTACCACTCACCTTAAACCTCCAAGACAATAGTTATTTTCAATGGAAAAGAGACAATTTCAATAGATAGATTGAATATTCGAATATCCTACATACCCAAAATATAAAAGAAAAATATCAACTAATAATAAATAATATAATAATAATAACATATATATATATATATATTAATAATTTAACTTCAAGGTTATTGTTTATCAGTAATCATAATTAACCCAATTCAATAACAATGGTCAAAGAGGAAAAAAAAGAATTTCTAGATTAGTTGTAACAATTTAAGTAGAAAATAAAATCAAATTCACCCATTATTGAACAAAGAAAGATAATTTTTGACTTTGAAAATAGAATCTAAGGTGATAAATAGAGAAGTAAGAATTTATGAATTCTCTGTGCACATCAAATTATAAATCAGAA